>NC_092723.1:175301630-176023560 GCF_047496885.1 Scyliorhinus torazame | reverse complement strand
GCCCTCACCCCTAACACTCCCCATGCTCCATCCGTCCAAGCCCATGCCACCTGAAGGAAACCAGCAATTTCTGATAGGTAAAAGGATCATTGATTTAGCCATTTTGATGTAAATACTAAAGCCCAGTTCAAAATTCATTTTTAAAATGGATCCCTTCGTAAGACTGCAACCACAACCTCAGATTACAAAATCGGATCGCTTGCAATAATAAAAGCACGGATTTCGAAACATTTGCAGTCCAACCAGAAGCAAATGTAACAATTTCTACTGAAGGTCAAAATGAGCACCAGAGTTAACATGAACCTACCATTGTTCAAAATGGGAATAGTACAGCAGTCAGCAAATACCAGACCTGATAATAAGTGTAAGTTTACATTCCAACACACAGAAAACACCCAAAGATGCAACATAGTCATATCTATGTTACACATTGATGATTGACAATTAACCATCCAATCAAATGCATTTGAGAGTCATCCAAGCAAATCAGCACCTTACAAGGGTAGGAACAGATGGATTCAGATTGATAACATTTCCCTTAAAGATAGAGGTCCAGGCAGCCATTTTCCATTCCGGGACCACTCTATACTATATGCTTGACTATCTACTATCTTATTTCTTATTTTCATATTTCCACTCTAACTTCAAGTCTGCGCAAGCTGTTTTGCTTTGACCAAGAAACCATTATTGTATTTTTGAAAGTTCAATTTGTTTGTACGCTACTAAGTTTATATCTCTTAAAGCCTTCTGCAGGGGCTTTCTTGAGAACATTTGATTTGTAACCTCAAGAAGATTTTAAACTCTCAATTATAATCAATAGACACAATAAAGATTTCATTACGCATCTGAGACATGTAGTGCAAATTTCTACTGAGTTAAGGTCTATACGAGACTACACTTAACCGCAGGAATATCTACACCACCTCCTGCCCCTCCACCCACCCCCAAGTCCTTTCACAGCCCTTTTGCCACCATAGGGCCAACCCATGCCCACACATGTCCCCACACATCACCCTTTGCCCTTATATCTACCATGCCAAACTCACCCTGTATCCGCAAGGGGCAAACCTCAGGACCAATGCTGAGATTAATTAAAGTTCTTCAGTGTCTATTGATGAATTCACTATTTTAAAATATCCAAGCTCATTGCTAAATACCTGTTTCCATTTCAAAGTGTTCAGAACTGTCAATAAAGCTATGTACTGACAAGCACCCTACTGTGATAATGAAAGATTGACAGATCAGTCATGCAGCACTAATCCTGTAATGCTAACCCACAGGCCTATTTCAACAGACAGAGTGAAACAGCAAGCACTGATTTATTTAACCCTGCAGGCTGTTTTTCAATGATCTAAAACAGTTTTAAATGCCTTGACCCTTTGGACAGTTCTTTCTGACAGCTGTCGTGATCATATTATTGACAGCTCCAACAAGTGCATGCACTTCTTCTGCATATTTACATCTATTTTAACAATTGCAAAAGAGTCCTTACTTCTCCTAATGGGCACTTAACCTCGCCAAAAGGTGCCCAGGAAGTAAACCAAAAGTTACCCCACCCCTTCAATAAGTTTAGAAATTCTATGATGACTAATGTGCACAAGCCATGGGCGTCATTCTCCGACCCCCCGCCGGGTCGGAGAATGGCCGTTGGCCGCCGTGAATCCCGCCCCCGCCCCCGCCGAAGTCTCCGAAGGGAGAAAAGTCGGCGGGGCGTTAATGGCGCCGCTGCCGCGGAGAATGTCACGGGTCTGCGCAAGGCAGCCAATTTTCGGCCTGCCGATATTCTCCCTTCCGGATGGGCCGAAGTCCCGTCGACGTGATGACCGTTCACGTTGACGTCAATCAAACCTCCTTTTCATCGGCGTGACCCGGTGCTCCAGGCTCACGCCGACCCGCGAGGAGGTGAGTGACGGCCTGGGGGGTTGGCTCTGGGCAGGAAATGGCGTGGCCGCAGACTGATTGCCTGAGGAGAGGTGTGTCTCGGCTTGTGTGTGTGTGCGGCGGGGGGGGGGGGTGGGGGGGGGGGTTAGAGTAGGCTGGGCTCCGGGGGAGTGCCGGGAGGGGGTCCGTGCCGGGGTGGAGGTTGGGGCTTGTGGAGGGGGTCCGTGCCGGGGTGGAGGTTGGGGGTTGTGGAGGGGGTCCGTGCCGGGGTGGAGGTTGGGGGGGGTCCGTGCTGGGGTGGAGGTTGGGGGTTGGGGAGGGGGTCCGTGCCGGGGTGGAGGTTGGGGGGGGTCCGTGCTGGGGTGGAGGTTGGGGGGGGTCCGTGCCGGGGTGGAGGTTGGGGAGGGGGTCCGTGCCGGGGTGGAGGTTGGGGAGGGGGTCCGTGCCGGGGTGGAGTTTGGGGAGGGGGTCCGTGCCGGGGTGGAGGTTGGGGGTTGTGGAGGGGGTCCGTGCCGGGGTGGAGGTTGGGGGGGGGGTCCGTGCTGGGGTGGAGGTTGGGGGTTGGGGAGGGGGGTCCGTGCCGGGGTGGAGGTTGGGGGTTGGGGAGGGGGTCCGTGCCGGGGTGGAGGTTGGGGGGGGGGTCCGTGCTGGGGTGGAGGTTGGGGGGGGGGTCCGTGCCGGGGTGGAGGTTGGGGAGGGGGTCCGTGCCGGGGTGGAGGTTGGGGAGGGGGTCCGTGCCGGGGTGGAGTTTGGGGAGGGGGTCCGTGCCAGGGTGGAGGTTGGGGGTTGTGGAGGGGGTCCGTGCCGGGGTGGAGGTTGCGGGGGGGTCCGTGCTGGGGTGGAGGTTGGGGGTTGGGGAGGGGGTCCGTGCCGGGGTGGAGGTTGGGGGTTGGGGAGGGGGTCCGTGCCGGGGTGGAGGTTGGGGGGGGGTCCGTGCTGGGGTGGAGGTTGGGGGGGGGTCCGTGCCGGGGTGGAGGTTGGGGAGGGGGTCCGTGCCGGGGTGGAGGTTGGGGAGGCGGTCCGTGCCGGGGTGGAGGTTGGGGGGGGGTCCGTGCTGGGGTGGAGGTTGGGGGGGGGGGTCCGTGCCGGGGTGGAGGTTGGGGGTTGTGTAGGGGGTCCGTGCCGGGGTGGAGGTTGGGGGGGGGGTCCGTGCTGGGGTGGAGGTTGGGAGTTGGGGAGGGGGTCCGTGCCGGGGTGGAGGTTGGGGGTTGGGGAGGGGGTCCGTGCCGGGGTGGAGGTTGGGGGGGGGTCCGTGCTGGGGTGGAGGTTGGGGGGGGGTCCGTGCTGGGGTGGAGGTTGGGGGTTGGGGAGGGGGGCCGTGCCGGGGTGGAGGTTGGGGGGGGTCCGTGCCGGGGTGTGTGATGGGAGGGCAAATGAGTTGGTCCACCTGGCCAGGTGCCAGCCTCCAACAGTTGGACCCATGCGGTCCATGCCACCTGGCTGGGGGGAGGAGGGGATATGGGCAATGATGACATGTCGTCGTTCCCCTCCCCCCCACCAGGCCGTCATATTTTCAGACCATCCAGCGATGTTGGCCGCCGTGGTGGCAGCCGCTCATGTCTATGTTGCCCTGGATGAGGAGGAGGAGGAGGAGGAGCGTGCCAGAGAGGCGGCGCAGGCTGCCGCAGAGGGGCAGGTGGCAGCCGCCCAGGCTGGATGGACACCTGACCGACAGGACGAGGAGGGGGAGGAGGACGTCGCGGCCCCACGGCAACGGAGGCACCCGAGGGCGCCCCGTGTGTACCGGCCCCGGCAGTCATACCAGGACCTCACGGACCGGGAATGCAGGAGGAGACTCCGGATGAGCCGGGAAACCGTGACACACATCTGCCACCTGCTGGCACACCTGTCACCGCGTGGCACTGGCGGGGGACACCCTCTCCCCGTGTCCGTCAAGGTTACGGTGGCCCTGAACTTTTATGCAACGGGGTCATTCCAGGCACCGAGTGGGGACCTGTCCGGCATATCGCAGACATCGGTGCATCGGTGCATCCGGGCAGTGACAGATGCCCTTTATGCCATGGCGCACCGCTACATCCGCTTCCCCGTGGACCGGGCCAGCCAAGATGCCCGGGCCGTGGGCTTCTCTGCCGTTGCCGGGTTCCCCATGGTCCAGGGCGCGATCGATGGGATGCACGTCGCCGTGCGACCACCTGCAGATAACAGGGCCGTGTTCACTAATAGGAAGGGGACCTATTCGATGAACGTACAGGTGGTCTGCGACCACCGCATGATGATCCTGCACGTCTGCGCCCGTCACCCAGGCAGTGTACACGACTCATTCGTGTTGTCGCGGTCATCCATCCCCGGCATGTACGAGGGACGCCATCCCCGGCTGAGGGGCTGGTTGCTGGGCGACAGGGGCTACCCATTGCGATCGTGGCTGATGACGCCTATACGGAGGCCACGCAATGAGGCGGAGAACCGCTACAATGATGCCCATGTAGCGACAAGGGGAGTGATCGAGAGGTGCTTTGGCGTGCTGAAGATGCGTTTCAGGTGCCTGGACCTCTCTGGGGGCGCCCTCCAGTATCGCTCAGATAGGGTCGGCCGCATCATTGTGGTGTGCTGCGTCCTGCACAACATAGCCCAGCAGAGGGGCGATGTGCCGCAGGCAGAGGAGGGCGGAGTGGAGGAGCAGCAGGAAGAGGCCCAGTCCTCCCCAGATGAGGGGGATGGGGGCAATGGTCAGGGCAGACGGGGTAGACACAGACGGGTGGCTGTCCACCGTTACCGGCTGGCCCAGCGGGCACGGGACAGACTGATAGACGCCCGCTTCACTGACTAGATGGGCGTGGGAATCGGGTAGTATGGCCACAGACCGCACACCATGACAACAGCCGACCACCCACACCCCCCACCCATCCACCCACCCAGCACCCTCACCCCCCTCCCCAACCCCACACACCCCACCCGCATGCACACCACCCCCCCACTCCCAATTGCCGATCCACCGGCGGCACAACGGGCCGGGCTCACCCAGTTGCGGGTGGACGCGTGTCTATCGCAGGCCATGGAGAATGATGACAACCCGCCTCCGATGAGCTCCTGGCTCTACATCGTTGGACTATGTCTGACCCATGGCCACAGTACCACCATCCACCCGGACCATCCCTGCATGCGGCTGTGACACTGCAGCGCACGGTCCCGTCCTCTGCCCGGGGGATGTTGATGGCGGCCCAGGGGGAAGGGGGCAGACTCACCTGGGGCTGAGGTAAGACCACCCCTCACACACACACTTGCGCTCAACGTACATGACACCCCCGCACACTTTGGACAGAGCACAAAGGCAGCTTCGGTAGGTGTAACATTGACTTTAATAACCAAAGGAGTTCATGCACGTGCCCTAGC
The DNA here is from genome assembly GCF_047496885.1 of Scyliorhinus torazame. Taxonomy (NCBI): domain Eukaryota; kingdom Metazoa; phylum Chordata; class Chondrichthyes; order Carcharhiniformes; family Scyliorhinidae; genus Scyliorhinus; species Scyliorhinus torazame. The sequence continues at coordinate 176,018,328 of NC_092723.1, read as the reverse complement.
GCCTAAAACTCATCTGTGCCCTGCACCCGTGCCAACTTACTCAGTGTCTAATTGTTTGGCCTTACGGGCCCTTTGACTACGTCTACGTGGTTCCCCAGACGGTACCGCAGAACTGGAGGTGGACTCCTGTGATTCCTGCCCTCTGACACTGGATCCCTTTGGCGGTCGTTTCCTGGGGCGTCCTGGCCTAGATGGGCCAGGCTGCGGCCCGGGTGACTGGGATGGCGAGCTGCCAGCCTGTCCTGCCCGTTGCCCACCCGATGCACCTGGGACGGAAGGGGGGGAGTCCGAGGTGTCGCGGTGTACCGGGACCTCCCCTACAGAGGGAGCCGGGACGGACCACACCACCTCCTCCTCCCTCGGGGTGCCCGATGGCCCCCAGGCCTCTATATGGGTGGGGGATGCGAACGGACTGGCCATCCGACGCGCCCCCGACATCTGGCGCTGCCAGTCCTGGAGGCCCGTGCTGGTATCGACAGGGGTCTGCAGGTTTGCAGCCATGGAGCCCAGGGGGTTGTCGAACCCTGTCTGCGACAGTGCGACGCCAGCTCGCACATGGCCACTGGCGCCGATGCCCTCAGCGATGGCCTGCTGAGACTGGGCCATGGCCTGCAGAGACTGGGCCATGGCCTGCAGAGACTGGGCTATGGCCTGCTGAGACTGGGCCATGGCCTGCTGAGACTGGGCTATGGCGTTGAGCGCCTCTGCCATCTGGCGCTGGCACTGGCTCATGGCCTCCTGTGAGAGGGCAGCCATTTCCTGGGCCACAGACGCCGCCTGCACGGAAGGCCCCAGGCCTCGCAAACCGTTCCCCATGTCTGACACCGTCGCACCCATTGCCTCCACCGCGGACGCCACCCGTGCGGTGTCAGCCTGGGTGGCACGCATGACCGGGACCACTCCCAGTTCCTGGACGCGGGTGGACTCCTCCACCTGCGACCGCAGCTGCCGCAAGCCACCCGTCACCCTATTCGCTCGTCTCCGTGTCGGTGGTTGCATCGGATCTATGTGTGGGTGTGGTAACTGCAGGAACCCGGGATCCACCTGGGCGGCAGATGTTCGCTTGGCCTGGGCTGCCCTCCGACCGCCCGGTCCCTCTGCTGCTCCTACCTCCACCTGCTGTACCGGGACGGCTGTGTTGTGCGCACCAGTGAGTGTACCAGACGCCTCATCACTAAAGTGCCCAACCGTGGTGAGTGTTTCTGCGATGGTGGAGGGTGTTGGTGACAGCAGTGGCGTTGTGTCGTGCTCTTCGTCCCACTCTGAGTCCATGGCACTTTGGGGTGGGGGTTCGTCTCCACCCATCCACTCTGAGTCACTGTCCGGTATTTCGTCTTCCCGGGTAGGGGTGTCCTGGGTAGTGCTGTCCCGGGTAGTGCTGTCCCGGGTAGTGCTGTCCCGGGTAGTGCTGTCCCGGGTAGTGGTGTCCCGGGTAGGGGTGTCCTGGGTAGTGGTGTCCCGGGTAGGGGTTGTCCTGGATAGTGGTGTCCTGGGTAGTGGTGTCCTGGCTCGGATGTGACGGGGGCCTGTGGCTGCCCCCCTCATCGCTGGGTGGTCGCTCCCGCACGTGACGGGGGTGTCGTCTCCCTGTTGCTCCAGGTCTCTCCGTCTCCCGTGGTCTCCGAGGGGCATCCTGCGGGCGTCGCATGCTGGAGGGTTCGGGTCTCTCCGTCTCCCGTGGTCTCCGAGGGGCATCCTGCGGGCGTCGCATGCTGGAGGGTTCGGGTCTCTCCGTCTCCCGTGGTCTCCGAGGGGCATCCTGCGGGCGTCGCATGCTGGAGGGTTCGGGTCTCTCCGTCTCCCGTGGTCTCCGAGGGGCATCCTGCGGGCGTCGCATGCTGGAGGGTTCGGGTCTCTCCGTCTCCCGTGGTCTCCGAGGGGCATCCTGCGGGCGTCGCATGCTGGAGGGTTCGGGTCTCTCCGTCTCCCGTGGTCTCAGAGGGGCATCCTGCAGGCGTCGCATGCTGGAGGGTGCGGGTCTCTCCGTCTCCCGTGGTCTCCGAGGGGCATCCTGCGGGCGGTCTGCATCTGCGGGGATGGGTGCCTGGACGTTTGGTCCTGCGATACACAATGAAGCATGCATGGTTAGACCTCAGGCAGTGATCAGGTGATACGGGAGAGGGGGATATAGGGGAGGGGGGGATATGGGGGAGGGGGGAATATGGGGGATATGGGGGAGGGGGGATATGTGGGAGGGGGGAATATGGGGGATATGGGGGAGGGGGGATATGGGGGATATGGGGGGAGGGGGATATGGGGGATATGGGGAGGGGGGATATGTGGGAGGGGGGATACGGGGGAGGGGGGATATGGGGAATATGGGGAGGGGGGATATGGGGGATATGGGGGAGGGGGGATATGGGGGAGGGGGGAATATGGGGGATATGGGGGAGGGGGGATATGGGGGATATGGGGGAGGGGGGATATGGGGGATATGGGGGAGGGGGGATATGGGGGAGGGGGGGGATATGGGGGAGGGGGGATATGGGGGAGGGGGGATATGGGGGATATGGGGGAGGAGGGGATATGGGAGAGGGGGGATATGGGGGAGGGGGGGATTTGGGGGGAGAGGGGATATGGGGGATATGGGGGACGCTCACCCTGCCTGCTCTGACGAGGTCGTTCACCTTCTTGTGGCACTGGGTGCCTGTCCGTGGTGTTAGGGCCACAGCGGTGACGGCCTCTGCCACCTCCCTCCACAGACGCCGGCTGTGGCGTGGGGCAACTCTGCGGCCGTGCCCGGGATACAGGGCGTCCCTCCTCTGCTCCACCGCATCCAGGAGCGCCTCCACATCGCGTGACTCGAACCTCGGGGCTGAGCGACGGCCAGCCATCAAGTCGGGTGTTGCGGTCGGCTGTTCCGGTCGGGTGGGGGGGAGCTGCGCGGCCTTATGAGCCGTCACGCCGTGCAGCGCGTATGACGCTGCACGGCGTGATCCACTGCGCAAGCGCGGATCCCGTTACGTCGCTGCTAGCCCATTTCGGGCCGCAGACTATCGGCCCATTTTTATGACGTGACGCAAGTGGGATTTGCGCCGTTTTTTGCGCCGATCGGCGGAGTTTACGCCGATAACGGAGAATTTCGCCCCATGTTTTGGACATCCTACCAGCAAACATCATTCACCCTGATGTTGTTGTGCTTTAACATATGCAGTTGCAGGGTGGCATGTGGCGCAGTGGTTAGCACTGGGACTGTGGCGCTGAGGCCCCGGGTTTGAATCCCGGCCCTGGATGACTGGCCATGTGGAGTTTGCATATTCTTCCAATGACTGCGTGGGTTTCATCCCCACAACCCAAAGATGTGCTGGTTAGGTGGATTGGCCATGCTAAATTGTCCCTTAATTGGAAAAAGAAAAATCATTGGCTGCTCTAAATTTATTTTAAAAACATATGCGGTTGCCTCCGTGAAACATGGATGTGCACATTAGTACCACCCGCATTCCCACCAATCCCCCCCTGTGAATATGGTATGTGCCATGTCCAGGGGCGGGACATCTGACCTTCCAACCATTTTCGTGAATTAAAGGCCTACATCTTATTATTTCCAAGACCACATCGACAAGCAGTATTGCAAGTGTGACTAGTGCCAGGTTATCTGACAGGGCCGTGTCTTGGTTCTTTTCCATGTTCTCCACATCTCTAACAAAGCTGTTCTCCTCTAGCATCGCCCTTGAAAAATATCCCATCCACATCGCATAAACTCCACAAAGTACAACCATAAACTTCTTAACAGGAAAATTAATGTGGCCCTGACAAAGAACTCAACTCGGAAACCTCTGATGCCACAGAACTAGAGAGGTTAATTGGCTGTGGATTGGAAGAAAATAAGCCTTTCTTTTAAATTATGCAAAAGAGACTCAAATAAAACTAATTATCTGCTGGGCATGAAAGGTATCTTGCAGAAATTGTGCATCCAACTGTTCATGATCCAAGTCATATACAGAAATGGGCAGAGTGCAATTTTCCCCATCAGCTGCATGACCTCTGGGCACATGGATCCATTGGGCACCTCAGTTAAGTGGCACTTGTTCTGGGCTTGGGACCCAGTAGGCATGGTCTGTTATGATTCTTAATTTTAATCACAAACCTGCGACAGTTTGCTCCCAGGTACTAACCCCCCCCGGTTGATTTTTTTTCAATGGTTCTACAAAGCAATGATACTTCAGACATATTTCCTTAACTCCTTTCAATTCCCTTTTCATTCCTGTCCTGTACCTCCCCTTTCCTCTTCCCCTCTTTTTGCCTCCTCCCCTCCTCCTTCTCCCCACTTTCCTGTCCCTCCTCCCTCAAAGTATTCTCCCTTTGAGACCTTTCATACTCCTTTTCCCAGAAGGTAGAACGTGTTATTAATCGACTTTGACTGAAGAGGTGTCATGATTAAGGATGACGTTGTTGCCATTCTGGTTGGTGGAATTTAAATTCAATTAATAAATCTGTAATTGAAAGGTTGGGGCGGAATTTACCGGCTGGTCACACTGGCGGGATATTCCGGTCCCACCGACGGCGCACCCCCGCCTCAGGTTTCCAGGCGACATGGGGTGCGTTCAACGGGAAGTCTCGCTGACAACGGCGGGACCAGAAAGTCCGGCTGGCTGGCTGCCTCCACTGCCGAAAAACACGCGGAGGGTTGCACAGAAAATCCCGCCCTATGTCTCATGTGGTGGATTCAATATTGAGTCTGCAGGCCCCGGAGATTCAACCAAAATGGAGAGCTTTATTCAGAAGATGTTAACACTGCAGATTGTTAGACTCCCATTAGCTCAGTTGGCTGGACAGCTGGTTTGTGATGCAGAACGAGGCCAGCAGTGTGGGTTCAATTCCCCGACCCGCTGAGGTTATTCATGACGGCCCCACCTTCTCAAACTTGCCCCTCGCCTGAGGTGTGGTGATCCTCAGGTTAAATCACCACCAGTCAGCTCCGCCCCACCCCCTCCCCCCCCCGCCCCACCCTCAAAGGGGGAAGCAGCCTATGGTCATCTGGGACTATGGCGACTTTACCTTAACACGCAAACAGCCGCTGGCATCATCTCCGATGAATGCACAACGAGTCTCAATAATGGTGAGCCTGAAATCATTGTTATACTAAAAACACTATCTGGCTCACTGATGTCTTGTAGGGAATGAAATCTGCTGTCCTCACCTGGTCTGACCTACATGTGACTCCAGACCAACGGCAATGTAGTTGATGCGGTTATCTTTGTGATTCTCGTTCTCAAGCTGGAGGTCGTAGTGTTCACAAAGACCACAGAAGCAAAGTTCATTAATAACACTAACATTTATTTACGCGACTTATTAGAGCTCGACCACTTACTCCTATAGTAAACAATAATCTTGTCATCTACAATCTACACTCAACTAACACTAGTCTCTACACTCTATCTATAACTGTACTCTGATCTCTCTCACTGCTCCTATGCTCTCCTCTCTTGCCTTCTCCAGTCTTCTCCTGAAAGCCTGTGAGTCAGTGCCTTATATAGTTCTGCATCTAGCTCCATCTAGTGGTTAATTATGGTATAACATTAACCCTTTGTATTCTGAACATTCCCATAATGCCACAGTTCACTCTGAGCTGCCCTCAGCTCAAGGGCAATTTGGGATGGACAACACATGCTGACCTTGCCAATGACAGCTGCCCCTCGGATTGCCAACCCTTCAGGATCAGCCTGGAGTCTCGAGGAATTGAGGATCAATCTCCAGGACACTGCGACCCTGGAGAAAAACCATCGGGACTTTAAAAACGGCCTTTCTTTCGTCATTTACTTCGATCATTTCTTTTCACCTGATACAAAAATATTGAAATTGGCTAACAGTCAAGCATAATCTAAGTGGGCAATGAGTCCTTTTGCTTTCCAATTGGTGTCGGAAAGCCGTGCGCCCCAAGAACGGCTGACTAATGGCTCGTCGCGTGGTGAAACCGCCAGGGATCCATTGAAGCATGAAACCTGACCTGCGTCCCATAAAAGAATAAATAAAAAGAATGTTTGGAACATTTCTAGAAACAGAGAATAGGAGCAGTGGGTCGGCCATTCCTCGTCCACTTTACCATTTCCTTCCCGAATTAGTAATGATTTGCAAAACATTCTCCTTCATTCCTTTTTCATGATGCTTTCGGAGGAGAAAATGTCCTGAAAAGTAACGTCTGCATGTTCTTGTGACATTAATTGGTTTTCCAATTTATTACCAAGTGGGAAGTGTTATAAATTATGTAACAGATCCAAAGACAACCGAGCAATGAAAAAATATTAAAAGCACCATTTAGACCATGTCAATTGCATCAAAGTGCTAAGTCACTTGTACTTTGTTGCAGTTTAATGGAACTCAAATTAACTTCTTGAGAAGTAGTATACACAACAGGGAGGTTAATCCAGGAGCACTATACTGAATGCCATCCGAGTGCATTATATCCATTAGACCTTTTTTTAGTACAGCGAACTCATGGAACATTTGTCTAATGTTTAGGGCTCTAAACCTTTAACCTAGATGGTTATTTCAGGAATCTTCAGGGAGTCAGTCACACCATTGCATCTATGTTTGTAAATGTAGTGAAGCAGATAGTGCAGTGTTCATCCCTTGTAGAATAACACAGCGCAGAGGGAGGTCATTCAGTCCACTGTGTTGAAACAGCTCTTCCAAAGAACTATTCAATTTGTCCCATTTCCCCAATCTTCCCTTTAACCCTTCCATCGCTTTGCTTTTCAAATATCCACCTATTTCCCTGGTGAAAATTGCTACGATAATAGAATCTGCTCCCACCACCCTTTCCTACAGTTGTTTCACATCATTACATCGGAAAAAAAACTTTATCTCTTGTTACGAAACCTGGACCAGACCCCAATTTATATTCGTAAACCAGACAAGACCCCAACAGTTTTTCAATTTGGAAACTGTGAGGAAAGAATATTTTGCTCCAGGAGTTATTCCTCTGACACCTAGGGATCTTTGATATTAAAACAAACTTTACTATTAACACAGGATTAACACCATTAATATCCAAGGAATAAAAACAGCTATTCAATTAACAGTTAAACAGTTCTAAAACCAAGTAAAGAAAGGTCTTTGAGCTTACTTTCCCATCGACTTCTAAAGGTTCTGTTAAGCAAAATCCACACTCACAGGTCAAATGCCATTTATTAATAAAGTTAACACTCAGTGGCTTACAGATTTATTCACAAAGTCCTTGGGAGAGAAGCTTTCAGAAGTCAATCAGAGAAACACACCTCTTTTCCTCAGAAAAGGGCAGAACTCTAAAAATGAAACCATGAACAACAGCAGGGCTGAAATCTAAACCAAAAACAAACCCAGCCCCTCCCATCGGTTACATCACCGTGTGCCTCGCTGTTAACCCCTTCATCACAGCATTGCAGATTGACAATCTGGATAATTTAACCGAAATTCTTGTAATAACATTACTGCAACAGACACACGGTACAATGGGCGCAATCTATCGGCTGTGTCCCACAGGAATCAGAGTGGGATGTGGCCGGTAGATCCCAGGAAAGCCCCCCCCCCCCCCCCCCCCCCGCAGGATTCCCAATGTGGCCATTGTGCCTCGCAGATCTCGCAAGATGTTGCAATCTGGGTCCTGTCCGCAATGGGGTGCCCTTGTCCTTAGGTGGGGTGAGGGCTCGAGGAACCCCTAACAAGTACTTTGGGACATTGGAGATGGGGAGTTCTCGGGGCCGTGGTGGTGGTGGTGGTGGAGGGGTCGCGAGATCAAGGCGGCATTTAAAACTGGCGCCACAATCTCTTTCTATATTAAGAAATTAAGGTAAGTGCTGCCTCGGTGGGGCGTCCTTCGTCAAGGCCAGAACAAAATCAGAGTCCTGTTTGACAGCTGGGCCGTTCTCTGTGTAACAGGTACCGAGAAACACCCTGCTAAACCGGCCCAAAACGGGTTTCTGTTTTTTTCCCATTAAATCGCACCCACTATCTTGACATCCTTGATATTAATGAAAGTCGCTGGATTGGTTTGGGTGCTAAGTGAACAATGATGTCCTTTATTCTAGGTCAAAGGGTGCACACATACACGTTGTAATAGTTTGCAAGGAGAAGGTCAAGACCTTGGTCGAATGGGAGCTCACTGGCGAGCAAATGTTCAGAGCATGCTTCAACTCGAAGTCGAGTAAATTCACTATCATACAGTGCTATTCACCAACTAACAAGATGAGGACAAAGACAACTGATATAAGGTACTAAAGCAAACAGTGTCTAAAATCCCTCAACGTGACATGTTCTTGGTCATAGGGGAAAGTTGAGTCAGATAACACCGATTGTGAATAAGCTATGGAAAAACGTGGATGTGGTGTTGCAAACATTAACGGCAAACACCTCATAGGTTTCTGTTCAAGTAACAGCTGGGTCATTGGAGGAGCCATCTTCCCCCGTAGGAATATACACAAACTTACCTGAGGGTCAACAGATGGTCAAACAGTCAACCAGATCTGTGGTCAGATCCTCATTAACAGTAAGTGGAGAAGACCTCTTCGAGAATGATCATACATATCATGATGTCGATGCTGGCAGTGAACACTATCTGGTTGCAGCAAGCATCAAGCTAAAACTCTGAAAGATGGTAACACAGGGAGAGAGCAGGAAACACCTCGTCCTCAACAAGCTAAAATCTCATGACACCAAGAGAGTTTCTGTCTTAGAGGTAAGGAGTCATTTTGAGGAACTAGCAACTTCAGCTGTGAGAGAAGACCAAGGTGTGACAAAGAAGTGGGACAACATCAAGAGAGTGTATAAAGAAGCTGCCGATAAGGTAATTGGACTTAGAATAAAGAAGAACAAGGAGTGGATAACGGCCGACGCATGGAGGAAGATTGATGAGAGGAAAAAGCTGAAACAGAGATTATTAAGTACTCCAAGAGTAGGTCCAGGGAGTTAAAAAAAACACAGTTAAGGAAGTAAAGAATAATGATAATGTTTATTGTTGTCACAAGTAGGCTTGCACAAAGAGACAAGAGGGACTTTCTGAGGAGATGGCTGGTGAAACCGAGCAAGTTGTTGTCCGGGGGAGAGATGAGCACAGTGTATAAGACCACCACACAGCTATGCGGCAGAAACACTTATCATTCTGCCCCTGTGAAAGATAAAGAAGGAAATGTGGGTTCAACATTTTGTTTTTTTAATAAATGTTTTATTAAAGTTTTTCCAATGAGCGTTTTTACATAACAAAAATAGAAATACAGATAGTAATTAAAAAATAACGATAAACATAGCCCAAAGCTTACAATGAAACTACTTACACAACAGAACATTTTTTTTTAACAAAACAAGGTGGATTTAGTCTCCATGCCCCAACTCACATTATATCAACAGTACCCCCACCTGACACCCCCCCCCCCCCCCCCCCCCCCCCAGGATGCTGCTGCTGACACTTACTGCTCCCCTAGAAAGTCAAGGAAAGGTTGCCACCGCCGGGAGAACCCCATCAAGGACCCTCTCAAGGTGAACTTTATTCGCTCCAGGCTGAGGAACCCCGCCATATCGCTAACCCAGGTCTCCACACCCGGAGGATTCGAGTCCCTCCACATTAGCAAGATCCGTCTCCGGGCTACTTGGGAGGCAAAGGCCAGTACCTCGGCCTCTTTCGCTTCCTGCACTCCCGGATCCTCCGACACCCCAAATATCGCTACTGTTGGGCTCACCTTCACCCGAGTGTTCAAAATCCTAGACACCACCCTCGCAAACCCCTGCCAGAATCCTTTAAGCGCCGGGCATGCCGAAAACATATGGGCATGATTCGCCGGACTCCCCCCACACCTCGGGCACCTGTCCTCCACCCCAAAAAACCAACCCATTCTTGCCGCCGTTATATGCGTCCGATGCACCACCTTAAACTGGATTAATCCGAGCCTGGCACATGATGAGGAGGAGTTCACCCAGCCCAGGGCATCGGCCCACAGGCCCTCATCCAGCTCCTTGCCCAGCTCCTCCTCCCACTTATCCTTCAACTCCCCCACTGAGGCTTCCTCCACCTCCTGCAGCTCCTGGTACATGTCCGACACCTTCCCCTCCCCTACCCAGACGCCAGACACCACCCTATCCTGGATCCTATGTGGGGGCAGCCGCGGGAATGTCCCCACCTGTTTTCCAAGAAAGTCCCGAACCTGGAGGTACCTGAACGCATTCCTGGGGCCGAACTTCTCCTCCAGTGCCTGCATGCTAGGGAAAGTCCCGTCTATAAATAGGTCCCCCATCCTTCTAATACCTGCCCTATACCAGCCTTGGTACCCCACATCCAACCTACCCGGAGCAAATCTGTGGCTATTCCGTATCGGGTTCCACACCGAGGCCCCCTCCTCTCCCCTGTGTCTCCTCCACTGCCCCCAGATCCTCAGTGCCGCCGTCACCACCGGACTAGTGGTGTATCGCGCCGGCGAGAACGGCAGCGGAGCCGTAACAAGTGCCCCTAGACTGGTGCCTCTACACGACGCCGCCTCCAACCGCCCCCACGCCGCCCACTCCTCTATCATCCATTTCCTGATCATGGCCACATTGGCCGCCCAGTAATAACCGCAGAGGTTTGGCAGAGCCAGTCCCCCCCCCCCCCCCCGTCCCGTCCCCCCCGTCCCCGTCCCCCCCGGCTACCCTTTTGACTCGCGGGGTTTTATTCGCCCACACAAATCCCGTCACAATCCTATTCACCCGCTTAAAGAAGGACTTGGGGATGAAAATGGGGAGGCACTGAAATACGAAGAGGAACCTGGGGAGAACCGTCAACTTCGCAGTCTGCACCCGTCCCGCCAAGGAAAGCGGGAGCATATCCCCCCTTTTAAACTCCCCTCCATCTGCTCCACTAGCCGGGTTAAGTTGAGCCTGTGCAGGGCATCCCAGTTCCTGGCCACTTGTATCCCCAAGTACCAAAAGCTCCTCTCCACTATCCTGAGCGGGAGCTCCCTCAGTCTCTACCGTGGACCACGAACAGCTCACTCTTCCCCACGTTCAACTTATACCCCGAGAACCTCCCGAAGTCCCCCAGGATCCGCATGACCTCTCCCATCCCCTCTAACGGGTCCGAAATAAACAACAGCGGGTCATCCGCGTAGAGGGCGACCCAGTGTTCCTCCCCTCCGCGCACCAGTCCCCTCCAATCTCCCGAAGTCCTGAGTGCAATGGCCAACGGCTCGATTGCCAGGGCAAACAGCAACGGGGACAGGAGACACCCCTGTCTCGTCCCCCAATGCAGCCTGAAATATTCCGACCTTAGCCGGTTTGTGGACACACTCACTACAGGGGCCTGATACAGTAGCTTGACCCATCCTATAAATCCCTCCCCAAATCCAAACCTGCCTAGTGCCTCCCACAGATACTCCCACTCCACCCTGTCACAGGCTTTCTCCGCGTCCATCGCAGCCACCACCTCCACCTCCCCTCCCCCCCCCCCCCCCCCCTCTGAGGGCATCATGATAATATTCAGGAGCCTCCTCACATTCGTGTTCAGCTGCCTGCCCTTAACAAACCCCGTCTGGTCCTCCCCAATCACTCCCGGGACACAGTCCTCTATTCTGGTGGCCAGACTTTTTGCCAACAGCTTGGCATCCACGTTCAGGAGCTATATCGGCCTGTCTGACCCACACTGAAGCGGATCCTTCTCCCTCTTCAGGATAAGCGAGATCAATGCCTGCGACATTGTCGGAGGGAGGATCCCTTTCTCCTTTGCCTCATTGAAGGTTCTCATCAGGAGCGGGCTCAGCAGCTCCGAGAACTTCTCATAAAATTCTATGGGGAAGCCGTCCGGGCCCGGGGCCTTGCCTGTCTGCATGCCTGCCAGCCCCCTGACTGCCTCCTCCAACCCAATCGGGGCCCCCAGTCCCTGCGCCTGCTCTGCCTCCACCCTTGGGAACCTCAACCGGTCCATGAACCGCCTCATCCCTTCCCCCTCCCTGGGGGGTTCCGACTTGTATAACCTTCCGTAGAACTCCCTGAAGACTTCATTGACCCTCTCTGGGCTCAGCACCATGTTGCATTCCCTATCCCGCACTCCCCCAATCTCTCTGGCCGCCTCCCTCCTGCGCAGCTGGTGCACCAGCATCCTACTCGCCTTCTCCCCTTACTCATAAACTCCCCCCTTCGCTTTCCTCAGCTGCGCCTCCGCTTTCCCCGGGGACAGCAGGTCAAACTCCGCCTGTAATTTCCGGCGCTCGTTCAACAGCCCCCCTCTGGGGCCTCCGCGTACCTCCTATCTACCCTGAGTATCTCTCCCACCAGTCTCTCCCTCTCCGCCCTCTCCTTCTCTCTATGGGACCTAATGGAGATTAACTCTCCCCTAATGACCACCTTCAGAGCCTCCCAAACCACTGCCACCGTCACCTCTCCTGTGTCATTCGCTCCCACATAATTCTCAATACTCCTCCTTATCAGCCCGCACACCTCTTCGTCCGCCAGCAGCCCCACATCCAGTCGCCAGAGAGGGCGTTGACCCCGTTCCGCCCCCAGTCGCAGGTCCACCCAGTGCGGGGCATGGTCCGAGACCGCAATGGCCGAGTATTCTACCCCCTCCACCCTCGGGATTAATGCCCTACTCAACACAAAGAAGTCTATTCGCGAATAGACTTCATGAACATGGGAGAAAAAGGAAAACTCCTTCGTCCTTGGCCGCGTAAACCTCCAGGGGTCCACTCCCCCCATCTGGCCCATTAACTCCCACAAGGCCCTGGCCACTGCTGGCCTCTTTCCCGTTCTGGACTTGGAACGATCCAAGCTTGGATCCAAGACCGTATTAAAGTCCCCTCCCATTATCAGGTGACTTATCTCCAAGTCCGGGATCCTACCCAACACGCGCCTCATAAAGTCCGCATCGTCTCAGTTCGGGGCATATACATTCACTAACATCACCCGGGCCCCCTGCAGCTTGCCACTCACCATTATATACCTGCCCCCCCTTATCTGCCACGATGCTCCCCGCCTCAAATGCCACTCGTTCACTGACCAAAATGGCCACCCCTCTGGTCTTGGAGTCTAACCCCGAGTGAAACACCTGTCCCACCCATCCTTTCCTCAGCCTCGTCTGGTCCGCAAGCTTTAAGTGCATCTCTTGCAACATGGCCACGTCCGCCTTCAACACCTTCAAATGCGAGAACACGTGGGACCGCTTGACCGGCCCATTCAGGCCCCTCACGTTCCACGTGATCAGCCTGGTCAGGGGGGTAACCACCCCCCCATCCCGCCGACTAGCCATCTCCTTTTGCGTGCCCCCACCTCACTCCTCCAGCTCTCCCCCCGGCGGCCCCCTTGCCCGACACTCCATCCATACCCCTCGCCTGGCTCCCCTTCAGTCAGCAAAGCAGCACCCCCCCCCCCCTCCCCTGCCAAGCATCCGCTTAGCTCTGGTTTCCCCCCCATTGTGCTTCTGTGAGTCAGCTCACCCATGCTGACCCCGGCCGCTCCCGCCTCTATATACCAACCCTTAACTTGTTGCCTCCTTCGGGCCGCCCTCCCCCCTCCCCCGCAGAGTAGAGGGGCAAGCGCCATCTGGGACCTCCCCGTGCCCCGGACAGCCCGTCCCGGGCGTTTCCCACCCCCTAGCACCGAACACCTGGAAAACAAAACACCTGGAAAACAAGCAAAACAAACAACAAAACCCCCAACCAAACTAGGGCAGGCATGCCCATAAACTTATGCTTTACCCGCCATCCTCCCCTCGGTCCCTCCCCACCCGCACATTTCACCCCATACAACAGTCCCTTAGTTCAGGTCCAGCTTCTCCTGCCTGATGAACGACCACGCCTCGTCTGGGGTATCAAAATAGTGGTGCCTGTCCTGGTATGTTGCCTGGTGCAGGAGCCCAAACTTCACCCCTTTACTGTGGAGGACCACCTTCGCCCGGTTAAAACCTGCACGCCTCCTCGCCAGCTCAGCTCTCAGGTCCTGGTAAATTCGGATCTCGCCAGTCTCCCACTTACTGCTCCGCTCTTTCTTCACCCACCGCAGGACTCGCTCCCGGTCTGCCAAGCGCTGAAACCGTACCACCATCGCCCTCGGTGGCTCGTTTACCCTCGGCTTTCTGGCGAGAACCCTGTGCGCCCCATCCAGCTCCACGGGCCACGGGAAGGCCCCCGCGCCCATCAGCGCCCCCAACATTGTGGCCATGTACGTGCTCGCGTCCGCCCCTCCACTCCTTCGGGAAGGCCCAGGATCTGCAGATTATGGCTCTGAGACCTGCACTCAAGGTCATCCAGCCTCTCCTGCCATCTCTTATGGAGCGCCTCCACTTCACCGCCAGGCCCAGGATCTCATCCTCGTTCTTCACCATCTTCCTCCTCACCTACTTGATCTCCTTCTCCTGCGCCTTCTGGGTCACCACAATTCTCTCCATGGAGGCCAACATCTCCGTTTTCAGCTCCATGAGGCAGTTTTTAAGGAGCTCCTGCTGTTCTCTGGCCCACTGGGCCCACACCTCCCGATCTTCTCCGGCCGCCATTTTGTCCTCCTGTACCTTCTCGACCTTCTTCCCGGGGTTCGCGCGTCTGCCGGCTCCGCTCCTGGTCCTCTCCATGCACCACCGGGGGAGCCTCTCCCACGTCCGTTCCAACGCCGGTCCCTCCTGTCAATTGCTGCCGCCGCTCCTTTTAGCGGCCCCAAACACCGATCCCGGCGGGAGCTACCGTTCGCGTGACCTAGCAGGTCATGGCCGCTACCAGAAGTCGGGTTCAACATTTTCAAGAAGTGTTGAATGGACCAGGGCCTGATGAACGAGTCAGTCCTCTGCCAGCTGGTGACATTCTTGAGATTAACACCAAATCTGAAGATGAAGTCAGAGCTGCCATTAAAGCCATGAAGAGTGGAAAAGACTCCACTCATATAGAGATGCAGCTTTGCTGGGTCATTTCAGAGGGCATTTTAAGAGCGAACCACATCACTGTGCATCTGGAATTACATGTGTGCCAGACCCAGGTAATGACAGCAGATTTCCTGCGTGGTTGGGTTGGGTTTTTACGACAATAATTTTATGGTCACCATTAGATGTGTAATTCTCGATTTTTGCTGATTTGAATTTCACCATCTGCGCTGGTGGGGTTCGAACTGGGCTCCCCAGAGTCTTACCCTGGATCTCTGGATTGCTGGCCCTGTGAAAATACCACCACACCGCCTCAATGGGTAAACATTTGCCATAAAGTTGCAGGCAAAGCAATGGACTGGCATTCTAACTTCACTGTGCAATTTCACCTAATTTGTCTCTACTTGTGATCCCGATCAACTAAAGCATATGATGTCACAGTCATTGCCATGAATTGTAATATGCTACCCTCGGTAATGTGCTTCATTCTTGCCCATTGAGCCTGGATACTTCTGACTGATTGAGATCTGGCACTGAGCATCAAAATGATCAGTACTCCTATAACCGCGTGATAAATGAAGTATTTACGACAATGTTGTCTTAATGTCATGAAGAAGGACTATTCAAAGCCCATGGAGAAATTACCCAGCTGCTTTTTGATAGTCATTGTAAGTTTAATAATTCTACTTGCACAGATTAAGTGATTTCTAGAGCAACTCCGCACTTGGTAAAGCACCAGACCAGCTTTTGGACTGATAAAGCTGGTTCCATTCCGCCAGGGTGAATGACATTTTCTAATTACTTCTCCACTTCAGAGGGATAACAAATATTTGTGATGTTATTGCTGATAATTGGACTTCATTAACTAAACAAAAGCACAGAACTTAGCTAATGTTTCTGTGTCTAATTAAAAATGAATTGTTTGGAGATTTGAAATGTGGAGATCGTAGTCACTGTTATTTGCGATAAAAATGTAAATGCGATGTCACATTCATTCTCTGACTGAATTATTGGATCACTCCTAACAAAATGTGCCTCTGATGTATTCTTTGTTGGAGTACATCTGTTTCACTGCTGCAGTGAGTGTAGCTTTGGTGCTTCTTTTCCCCCATTGTAGCTTTTATTCGCTGAGGTAAGGACATTAACAAGGGCTCAGTGAGTAGCGTTCTTGCCTGTCAGTCGTGAGCTTGAGGTTGACCCACTCCAGAGAATCGAACACAAAATCTTGGCTGATACTCCAGTGGAGCACAGAGGGAGTGCAGTGCTGTTGGAGGTACAGGCCTATGTTTTGCTGCCGTTCCTGCCAGCCTCACATGAGCGGTGGGCGAAGGTGCCCCTCTATTGGCCAGCGGCGGGATCTTCTGGTCCTGCCTCCGTCAACGGGGATTGCTTTTGCTTGCGCTCCCAGCCGTGGGGATCGGCGTCAGCAGGGACGGCTGGAAAATCACGCCCCATAGCATTTTGAATGAGATATTAAACCTATAAATGATTGCATGGCTGTCATAATATACACCAGTATATCATGGTGCAGACACACACTGATGGACACACAGTGGGACCAATCAACATACACAACACCGCAGCCAATCACCAGTGAGAGCACACGCACTATAAAGACAGGGGACATCAGAGTTCCCGCTCATTCGAGTAGCAGCTAGCTAGGAGGAGAGAGCTCACAGCCTGCAACACAGACATTCACCATGTACTGAGTGCATCGACTGGTTAGGACAAGGCAAAGGTCTTTAGTTAAAACTGGCATCGTATTTACCCGCAGTTCAAGTATGTTTAAATAGTTTACCTTTTAATAAAATAGTGTTGCACTACTTCAAGTGTTGGTGACCTGTATGTGACCCAGAACACCCAACACATCAATGGCATTATTTCAAAGAAGAAGGTGGACGTTTTTCCAGTGTTCTGGGTAATGGGCTGCATTCTCCGTTTTGGTGTCTATGTTCTCGGGTCAGATTTGCACTCATGCTGGGAGCGGTGCCCAGAGGCGATTCACTGGCCCATGCCATGCAAATTTATGCGTGGTGGGAATTGTAAGGGATTCAGTCATGAATCCTGCTAACGCATTGCCATTTTGAACAGGCGGCCCAATAACGAGGTCCAGTGGCTGCCCCCCCCCCCCACCCCCACCCCCCCCCCCCCACCCGCCCGCAACACAAATCCTGCCCCACCCACCATAGAAATTGCTGAGCCTCACTGCCGCCCTCCCCCCCCCCCCTCAACTGTACAAACGCATGAGGGTGACCCGGCACCCCCACCGACCCTCATAACGAGACCCCCCCAAAACAGAAACACCCACCAGAGACCACCACCAGAGACGGCCATATCAGAGATCCCTGAACAAAAACCGTCTTGACAGAAATACCCCCTCTGCATAGCAAAGACTCCCACCAGAGACCCCCATAATAGAGACTCCCACCAAAGACACCCATAACGGACACCCCCCTTAATAGAGACCCTCACCAGAGTCCCCCATAACAAACACCCCACCAGAGATCCCCATAAGAGAGACCCTTGTTACAGAGACCCCCCACTAGAGACCCCCAACAGAGACCCCCATAACATAGACACCCCCATAACAGAGAACCCCCTAACAGGGACCCTATATAACAAACATCCACATCAGTCATGTCTGCCTGGAAGCTAAAGAAAAGTCCAGACAGAAACCATGCAAAAATAAAAGTCACTGCTTTAAAGCTCACTTGTTGGGCACTGTTCCCGTTGTTTTTGACAAGGTTGGATTCTCTGCCCAATCGAGGATCTCGCTGCTGCTGTTGTACAGCGGAGAATCCAGCCTAATATTTATCCTTTAGCCATTGTCACTAAAACTAGGGCTGGATTCTCGATTCTGGAGAGCAAGTGCTCCCGTCGGAGTAGAATCGCTCCTCGTCTCTGTTGGCACAAGGCGTGGTGCCTCGGAGTGACTCCCTCTCTTATTCCAGGCAAATGTGTGGAGTGGAGTTGTGGGATTCTGTTGGAATTCTGGTATCGGGCCACCATTTTGAGTGCCATGATTGGTAGGTGCTCGCCACATTAAAAGCAGCTAAGTGCTTTAAGTCAAAGTATTTAGCTGCTTTTGGTGTGGTGAGCATCTGTCAATCATAGCAAGAGTGTTTATAAACATTGTGGTCGGCATCAAAGCAGGGTAATGGAGATGCATTCAAGCATGAAGATAAGATCAATCAACAATCCACCAAGCAGCTGTCTTGAGTAATAAAACTGTCAATCACTGGCTAATGCAATTTATTGCCGTGTGAAATTGAATCGAAGATCTACAAGACTAAAGGTTGTCAAGGGATTGCAAGGCCTTTGAAAAGTATTGGGCTTTTGAGGAAGCCTCTGACACTTGTAGCAATAACTGCTTTGAACACTTTTGTCTGAGGTAACACATGTTAGGAAAGGATAAGTGAAAATGCAGTGATTTTTCAACCTTCTGCCTGGCCTGTTCTTCAGCTTCACACAGGGGTCTTTGTTGGGGGGTCTGATGGGGGGGGGGGGGGGTCTGATGGCGGACTGGGGGTTGGTCGGGCGGGGGGGGCAGCATTTGCATTTTGGGAGAGGAGTGAGACCTCCGTTGGACCTTGGGGGACACCTCCGCACGATGCATTGACCCTCTTGATCCACCGCGGGGCCCACCGCGTCAGGGCCACACCTGAAAATGCCTGCACCAATCCACACCCACGTGAATCTCGGCTGAGAGGCCGGAGCACCACGGGGGCCCTGGAGAATCGGAAGCAAATGACTCATTTCCATCTTTCTGCCAGCACGGGGCGTGTAGCTTGCTGCCATCACCAGTGAGGGACTGGAGCGCCAGAACAGGCGCTAATCCCGTTTTTAGCTCAGTGCTTGATTCTTTGCTGGATTGGGAATCGCACAACCGGCAGCAGGGGGTGGAGAATCCACCCCCAAACCTTTACCACATGGATGTTTGTGGGAACCTTGCTGTGTGCACCTTTGCTCCTGCACTCCCGACTTTACAACAGTGAGTCCACTTCAAAAGTAATTGATTGGCTGTTATGAGATATGGAACATCCTAAGGTTGATGTAATAACCCGCAGGCAAATGTGTTCAAAGCAGCAGTTGTTACAAGTGTCAGAGGCTTCCTCAAAAGCCCAAACCATTTCAAAGGCCTTGAAATCCTTTGACAGCCTTCCGTCTTGCAGATGGGGACGACCTGATTGATCTCCCCGTAGCGCTCGTGGAAACACCCCCCCCCCCCCCCCCCGCCACACCCCCACCGCTGAGGGGCGGAGGCTCGTTAAAGCCCACCGATAAAAGCCGGCCAGGAAAGGCACCGGCATTTTCAGCTGGTCTTAGCTGGGACTACATGAACTCCCCGCCGCTTTGCAGCTTTCCTTTGGCTTGTTGAGTTAACCTTTCTCTTTGAATCCTTCTCCGGACTCCTGTGATTGGAGTAGTCACGAGAAGAGCTACAACTGTACAGGTTTTTGCAAATTTTCCTCTTCTCTTTAAAGGATGAAGGACAAATTGTCTGATGTTTACTCAGAAGTTGGCAGAGCTGAGTACTGGGTGACCTATAGCTCACGCTTACTAACAGTGTCTATGTGGTTTGTTATTGTGACTAGTTAAATACATTGATGCTGCATCTATTCTTGGAATCCCAGGATTTCCTTTCTGCTGTACTATTCAGCTGGTTTTGAAAGACTGCCCCAGGAGACTCAACATGATGGAGACTTTTAGTGCAAAGATATAATTGAAACAGAGGAGTCTTGATTACGTAGCTTAATTCACTGGGATAGAAGTTTTTCCGAGGCAGCAGTGCAAAGCAGGCAAAATCAAATCAATGCCCTCATATTTAGTTTCAATGGAATACCAATAAACACACCTGTCAATTAATAATAATAATAATAATAATCGGTTATTGTCACAAGTCGGCTGCAATGAAGTTACTGTGAAAAGCCTCTAGTCGTCACATTCCGGCGCCTGTTCGGGGAGGCCGGTACGGGAATTGAACCCGCGCTGCTGGCATTGTTCTGCATTACAAGCCAGCTGTTTAGCCCACTGTGCTAAACCAGCCCCAATTTGCGCAAAACAAGGTTCCACAAACAGCGATAAAGAAAGACATGAATTTATATGGCGCCTTTCACGGCCACAAGATGTCCAAAAGACCTATCCAGCCAATAGGGTCCTTTGGGACTGCAGCTTTTGTTAGAAAATGCAGCAGTTGATAAGCGCACAGCAAGCTCCCAAAACCAGCACTGTGGTAATTAACAGACAGTCTGTTTCAGCAATGATGAATGAGGGATAAATAATGTCCAGGGCACTGGGGAGCACTTTGCTGCCCTTCGTCGAAATGGCACCATGTCACATCCACCTGGCAGCAGAGAGGACCTCATTTCAACATCCACCTCCGAGAGGGCAGCAGCCCCTGGGTGCTGCACTGGAGGAACAGCCTTGATTCCTGTGCGCAAGGCGTGGAGTAGGACATGAATCTTCTGTCAATCTTCTGTCTCAGATTTGAGGATGTTACCATTCAAGCCACAGAATTCCTACAGTGCAGAAGGAGGCCATTCAGCCCATCAAGTCTGCACCGACCCTCTGAAAGAGCGCCCCATTCCAACCCGCCCTATCCCCATAACGCCATAGCCCCACCTAACCTGCACATCCCTGACACTAAGGTGAAATTTTATCATGGCCAATCCACCTAACCTGCACATCAAAAAGGCCGGCTCATTTAACTATCTGACCCCAGGAACGTCCACATAACCTCAAACCTTACACCCCACCAAGGCCGCACCAGCCCAGTCCAAATTAGATCAAGATACTTCTCCACCCTCCCCCTCCTCCACCCTCCCCCATAAATTGGCCCCAACCAATGAGGAACCTTGGCCTGAGGACTAAGAACTGTCAAGACATCCACACTGTGGACACCCTGGGAGGGAGGGCCGATCCGGTCCACCTGACAACCCCGGGTCCCCCCAACCAGCGAGCCAGGCCAAACCAACACCAGAACCAACACCACGCCCAAGTTGGGAAAAAGACGAGAGGAAAACTTCTCTGGGGAGGGGTTGGGAGTGCGGTGGGGGGGGGGGACACCCTGTCAAATCACGGCTCTACCATCTCACGAGGAATATTTAGGGCCACCCTTGTCCTCAGAAAATTTCCAACAGCACGAAGACAGTCAGCGTGGGAGACGTCAGCGTCTCAGCAAAAAAGAATGACTGGAGGGAAGAGACAAAAATGGGCGGCATGGTAGCACAGTGGTTAGCACTGTTGCTTTACAGCACCAGGGTCCCAGGTTCAATTCCCGGCTTGGGTCACTGTCTGTGCGGAGTCTGCACGTTCTCTCCGCGTCTGCGTGCGTTTCCTCCGGGTGCCCCGGTTTCCTCCCACAAATCCCGAAAATCGTGCTTGTTAGGTGAATTGGACATTCTGAATTCTCCCTCCGTGTACCCGAACAATGTGAGCCTACTTGTGACAATAATAAAGATTATTAATAAAGATTATTATTAATATAACCCAGTTCCCGTCAGGGTAACAAGTCTGGACACAAAAAGATAAAAGCACGGGTACTCTGAATTGGAATAAAAAGAGAAATAAATAAAACAAACCGACACTGGTTAGCTCTAACTGGAGTGACGTTTCTCGATCATATTGAGGTCAGACTAACCCTACCGACATCCACCCTCCACCCATCACCCCACCCTGGCTCTGCTCATCTTCCTTCTCGGTGAGACAGGGAGACGCAGCAAACACCCCCCGCCCACCACCCGACCCACCTCCACCTTCCTACACCACAAGGATTGTCAGAGTACGCAAAAACGCAGCTGCTCCCGTGCTCACATCATGTGACTTCCCTCCCCCGCCCCTGCTCTTTACAGGCCGGGTCTTTTCCTTTCAGTTGAGAAGACAAACAGCCTGAGCTTATTGTCTCACCTGGCGGCACCTCCGGCAGTGCAGCATTCCCTCGGTCGAGCACAGAGCTACTTACGAGCCTAGATTATGTACTCCTGGATCGACAGTAGGGCTTTCTGATTCGAGAGGTGAGACCATAGAGCTAAAACAAAATGCCTGCATCGAAATCTTCAATCAATACTCTCAGAAACACAAATATGGTTGGACTCGAGCATCCACCAATTATGGGATGTGTCCTGGAGGTAGAACTTTGTGCCCATCATAACCTCTGTCGCGTTCAGTCATCTCTGGTATATTAAGGTGCCAGAAAATTGGGTGGCAGCATTTTGCATAGTCATCGGAATCCATTAGCTCATTCTCTTAGGGCGGCAAGGTACCACAGTGGTTAGCACTGTTGCTTCACAGCGCCAGGGTCCCAGGTTCGATTCCCGGTTTGAGTCACTGTCTGTGCGGAGTCTGCACGTTATTCCCGTGTCTGCGTGGGTTTCCTCCGGGTGCTCCGGTTTCCTCCCACAAGTCCCGAAAGATGTGCTGTTAGGTGAATTGGACATTCTGAATTCTCCCTCTGTGTACCCAAACAGGCGCCGGAATGTGGCGACTAGGGGCTTTTCACAGTAACATCATTGCAGCGGTAATGTAAGCCTACTTGTGACAATAAAGATTATTACTGAAGTAGCCCCATTTCTTAGTTAAAGAATGAGCTTTTATTGCGTTCCAGAGAAAACGTCTCCCTGTGACAGATGCTAATTCAATAGTATATAACGTTAGGCGAGTCTCTCTGCTCTTCACTGGGAAACATTATGATCTCCAATGCAAAGTCTATTTTTTTATTTGGCATTCGAATTAGATGTCGGAGACTGATTGAGAGTGTGTGCAGAATGAAGCTGTCATCCTACGGGGCGGTAAATGAAGATACTTTATCTGAGCTGTCATCTAAATTGTAGGACTG
Source organism: Scyliorhinus torazame (assembly GCF_047496885.1). Taxonomy (NCBI): domain Eukaryota; kingdom Metazoa; phylum Chordata; class Chondrichthyes; order Carcharhiniformes; family Scyliorhinidae; genus Scyliorhinus; species Scyliorhinus torazame. Next base: position 175,995,712 of record NC_092723.1, on the reverse strand, counting down.
ATCTCTACTGCAATTAGGGATGAACTAAAAAAAATAATTTCTCCAGCAACTTATTCACTTTTTTCCTTTCTGTCTCCCATTATTTTTGTGCATCGTGATGTGAACAGACTCATGTTCAGCTATGCTGAACAGGTGGCATTTAGTTTAAAATAGATTTTATTCAGACTGCCTGTAAACCTATCGATGTGTTTTCTACAGTACCATGGCTGGAAACCAATCCCTTTGTATTTTGACCAGGATTCTACAATTTGGGGAAAGGTAAAAGAGTAAAGTTCCTCTTTGCTCACAGAAAATACATGACAGGAAAATTAATTTTTACTGACTTATTATAATGCACTGAAGCATGCTAATTTAATCTTATTCCTGGAAATTTGGGTCCAGGTATGATATACTAAAACTAATGCACTCTTATTATCGTTACCAGTTAGACAGCGATTGGAATAAAATTCTGTTGACCTTAGTAAAGATTTCTACATCTGCACTGCCGTCTATTTAACATGGGAGCGTCACGGTAGCACAGTGGTTAGCACCGTTACTTCACAGTGCCAGGAACCCAAGTTCGATTCCCGGCTTGGGTCACTGTCTGTGCGGAGTCTGCATGTTCTCCCCGTGTGTGCGTGGGTTTCCTCCGGGCGCTCCGGTTTCTTCCCACAGTCCAAAGATGTGCAGGTTAGGTGGATTGGCCGCGCTACATTGCTCTCAGAGTCCCCCCAAAAAGGTTAGATGGGGTGACTGGGCTACGGGGGTAGGGTGGAGGTGTGGGCTTAAGCCTCCTTCTGCAATGTAAATTCTATAATCTATGTAAATTGGACCAAACTGCAGCAAGCACTAATCTTTTTCAATAGATCCGAGTTTGCCTCATTTGAAGCAGATGGAATCTCCTTCTCAATTTCCCTGTTGCCAATACCAGCTACTGATTTCTCACACAGTGGATCCAGCATGCCTTACTACCTGGAGACCACCTTCCAGATAACTGATACCGTGGCAACCTGGAGGTCACAACAATGAAACCCTTTAACGAATCCTGTAAACTCACATGTGCCCCCAGAACACTTCCCCTAATTGCTGGGAAGTGGGGTGATAAATATTCTCCGGATATGAGGGAAATTTTAAACTATTACACACTGGTTTATTTTCCATGTGAAATATTAAAAAGTGAATTTTATTCTACATTTGAACATTTCTCACAATGTAAGGAAGGAGCAATGCTTACCACACTATTCTGTTGCTAAGTTAAATGTGCTTGCAATTGGCTGTTTAAAATTGTTCTCTCTCATGCTCTGTCTGGGTTCCACTCTGTGGTGGTATGTATTAGGGGTAATAGGGTACACCACGTGTCGACAGGCTATTGGTGGAGGGATGCCAGGTCCTGATAGGATCTGCCACCTACTGGACTCCACCCAGAAATGCCGGTATAAGAACCCAGTTTTTCCCTCCATTTCCCTCAGCAGCTGCATTCTGTAACCACGCTGCTGGGGATAAAGTTCTGCTTAATAAAGCCTTCAATTGACATTACCTCAACCTGCCTCGCGTCATACTGATGGTGCTACACACTCCAAATTGTTGAGGGCTGTTAAGTTTCAGGTACGTGGAAACACAAAACTTGATCACTGACCACCTCCACTATTCTCGTTATTAGTCGCAAGATAGGTTCTTGTGTACTTTCAAGCAGCCTTTTGACTTGGGTTGAGGTCTGTTTGGAAGGTCGTGGGAGAGACAGAGGGTATAGACTCCGATTTTTGGAAAATGACAACAGGTATTCAGAAGGAATCTATTCCAGGGTGTTGACCTTTTACCAACCTACTGATGACTTGAATGAAGGAATAAAGTCGTATATCTAAGTTTGCAGATCATGCTATGTTACAAGGGAGAGTAAGTGTGACCTTGGAAAGGGATACCAACAGATTAAGTAAGTAGGCAAAGCTATTGAAAATGGAGTTCAACGCGGGCATGCATGTCATCATCCAACGCAACTAATATTGTGTAACTTCTAAATGGTGGGAAACTAACTAGGCACTGTAGAGAAGTAAAGAGATTTGGGAGTTGAAATTTAAAAATCATTTTTTTTAAAGGCCAGGTATAAAAACAAGCAAAAAGACAATTGGAATATTGATCTTTACCTGAACATTTGCAATACAAAGAGGAGGAGATTATGCTTCTCTTGGTGTAGGACATTGGTCAGAGCCTCTCTGGGTAGCACTTCCGACATCGAACACATCTCAGCAAAATTATATTGGCTTTGGAAAGGATGTGTAGTCCAGAGTCACAGAAATGATACCCGGGTTTAGGGGGTTAAATTATGACGGCAGGTTGCATTAACTCAGCTTGTATTACCTTGAGTTTAGGATATTAATGGTTGATCTGATCGAGGTGTTTAAAGCATTAAAGGGTTTGATAGGTATATAGGGGGCGATTCTCCGAGCCCCGCGTCGGGTCGGAGAATCGCTGCAACCGCGCCACGACGCCGGCACGCAATTCTCCGAGGTGCGGAGAATCGGCACCATTTGAGCCGGCACTTTTGACGCGGCGCCTATCGCGGGCCTCTGGAATCGGCGGGGCCGCCGATTCTCCGCCCCGAATGGGCCGAGCGGCCGCACGGATACGACAGAGTCCTGCCGGCGCTGTTCACCCCTGGTCGTTGCCGGCGGGAACTCTGCGCGAAGGGTCAGGGGGTGGCCTGTGGGGCGGGGAAAAGTGCTCCTTCACCGGGGGCGGGGGGGGGGGGGGCTCCGATGGGGGCCCACCGATCGGCAGGCCGGCCTCTTCCCCCTCCCGGGCCTACTTTCTTGCGCGGCTGGCCCTTGAAGGCATGTTGAGTCGGGGCCGGCGCGCTGAAGAAGTCCCCCGCGCATGCACAGGCTGGTGAGGCCCAACTGCGCGTGCGCGGGTTGGCGCGGAGCCCAGTTGACGCCGGGAAAGGAGGCTGGAGCAGCGTGAACCACTCCAGCGCCATGCTGGCCCCCTGTGGGGGCCAGAATCGGCTGTCCCCGTGCCCGTTTCACGCCGTCGTGAAGGGCGACGCGTTCACGACGGTGCGAACACTTCATCTCCATTTTGGAGAATCGTCCCCAGAGAATCTACTTGCTCTGGCAGAGTATCAAAAATCCCAGTACCTTTTGTACAACCAGTGACTATCAAGAGGAAAAATAAAGTAAAAGGGAGAAAATAAAAGGTGGAAAAAGTGAATTACATCAGATTAGTGGTGGAGGTGAGCATTTAAATGCACATCAGTACGGGCTTGACCCCATCATTTGTCTAGGGGTGTCAACATAAGAAATTCAACCAGTTGACTCTCTCCATATATATATAAAATGGAGGAAAGGAAATGAGGGATTGTTCCTAGAGAAGAGAAACAAACTTGGTGAGTTTAGCGTCATAATGATGAAGGTACATCAATTCTGAATTTTCCATTCACTTGAGTGATTAATACCTGACAATATTTGTGAAGGATTAATTTTAAAACAAATGTTAACCACCACCGCTTTCCACATTGATTCTTCTTTTGTGTTTCTGTTCTCGGTGGTGGTGATTGTGGGACCACGAGATCTGTTAAAATAGTGGAGTCAGCCGGTATTCCAATCAATGACAGGAACGTTTCTTCAGACGCTCAGACCCAAACAAAGATGACTCACTCTTAACGATATATAATTGCTCATTTTCACGTTGAGCGCCTAGTCCTGTGTGCACCTGTGGTACAAACCCTTCAACAACATCGACTGGCCTGTCTAGCTTATTTTTTGATATTATTCTCAGTAGTAGCACAGTGATTAGCACTGTTGCTTCATAGCGCCAGAGTCCCAGGTTCGATTCCCAGCTTGGGTCACCGTCTGTGCAGAGTCTGCACGTCCTCCCCGTGTCTGCGTGGGCTTCCTCCGGATGCTCTGGTTTCTTCCCACAAGTCCTGAAAGATGTGCTCTTAGGTGAATTAGACATTCTGAATTCCCCCTCAGTGTACCCGAACAGGCACCGGAGTGTGGCACTGGTTTAGCCCCACAGTGGGCTAAACAGCTGGCTTGTAAGGCCAGCAGCGCGGGTTCAATTCCCGTACCGGCCTCCCCGAACAGGCGCCGGAATGTGGCGACTAGGGGCTTTTCACGGTAACTTCATTGCAGCCTACTTGTGACAATAAGCGATTATTATTGACGACGGGCTTTTCACAGTAACTTCATTGCGGTGTTAATGTAAGCCTACTTGTGACACTAATCAAGATTAACAATTAAGATTTGACAAACATCAACTTATTAAATAGACCATTCCAGGTAGTGTGGGAAAGAAACATCTGAACACAGAACTCAAAGGCCAAAGCCAGGAAGCAAATTGTACACTTGGCTTATGGCAAATTGTACACTTGGCTGTACACTGCCTAACAGTGACACAATTAAATGTTAATACACAGAGACATCTCCTCTGACGCAGGCCTTAATACAAGAGGAAAACGTATCAGCTTTTATTTATGTCACTCTTCATAAAGTGATAGATTATAAACATTATAAGAATAATCAATGTGTTGGACAGCAGCCTAGGCCCTGACAAAGTTATTTACTTAACTCTAGCTCGATTTATGTGATGGCTGTTTAATGTTTACTGCGGTTTGACCGAGGCAGGATGGGTTGCAGGAAGACAGTGCTGGGGCACACCAATGCATTGGTCTCGCATTCCATGCTGCCTTTTCCCAGAGTATTCACATAAATCCTAAGAAGGAGAAAAGTAGCACCAGGGCTATAAAAAATAAAGAGCTCATTACATTCAATTATCCGTAGTACCCTATAAAAGCTACAATAACCTGGAAGCATAAAAGCAGAGCTACTTCAGAAACGAGTTTACGTGAACGGTTCGCGGTCAAGGACTCCTCCAGGTAACACAAAAAAGACACACACATGGACTCAGCTGTAGCTATAATGCAATCTACTTAGAAAGAGTTATATAATATGAAATGTCTCTTCGACTGTCAGATCTCTTTAAAATGGATATCAGAATTTCATGTGTCTGACAATGGACTTGTCACACATGTGCCATGGTGCAAAAACTCATCCATCAAAATATCAAAAAAGGAGATTCACAAAACAAGCCGGCAAAGGGGATGTATCGTTCCATACCGCACTGAAGCTGTGTTTATATTCCTCCTAATCCACCAGCCCTCAGCCTCCAGAATAATTCATACCCAAAAGATTAAACCGTCTCCCAAGGTAATGGTAGCAATATAGGGGCCGGTGTGGCTCACCTGGCTGCACAGGTGGTTTGTGATACGGAGCAAGGTTCAATTCCCGTGTGGGCTGAGGTTATTCATGCAGGTGGTGCCCCCCCTTCTCAACCTTATCCCTCGCCTGAGGCGCGGTGATCCCAGGTTAAAGCACCACCAGTCAGCTCCCCCCTCAAAGGGGAAAGCAACCTATGGTCATCTGGGACGATGGGGATTTTACCTTACCTAGTAACATGTAACAATCAGCAAAATTAAAGGGAAAATCTCGATAACATTGTGGCATTCCCTAGTAAAAAGGAAAACATGCACTTCAGATTTCAAAATATTTTCTCTTATGCTATAAGGAATTGACATTAAGTTTACATTGGCATGAAAAATAAGCTGAGAGGGTCTGTTGCTAATGAGGGAATAATTATGGAGTAAATGTTGCTTGAACAAATCATTGTTGGGGTGAGAGATAATTCATCATGGGACTGACAAAGTCCATGGGAAGTTGTGCTATTATAAAAGGACGATTGAGGGAGAAGAAGAGATGGTTAATTTGTTTGTGAATTCACCGTCTTCCTTGTAAAGTTAATTTTATTCTTTGCTCTCAATGTTACGCTTTACCAGTACATGCAAAGACGTTGAGTACATGTTTGAGGCAATCACCTGTTTCGAGTTTAAACATATTGGTAATGAATTACTCTCAATGTAGTAATCCCTTCATCCTGTAATCCACTCCATACATCTGTCTCTTGGGAGTTACCTGATGGGAGAGAAAGACTCACATGATGGAGAGGTGCTCAGAAATGAGAAGCTTGGCCATGAGGGGGCAATTTTGGTTTGGTGTTGGGTAGTGGGGGGCGGGGGGGGGGGGGGGAGGGTGTGCAGGGAGGATGGTGCAAAACAGACACCATTAATACAGAAACCTGGGGCGGGACTCTCCGCAATCGGCGCGATGTCCGCCGACCGGCACCAAAAACGGCATGAATCAGTCCGGCATCGCGCCGCCCCTTGAGGGGCTAGGCCTGCGTTGGACTGATGTTCCGCCCCGCCAGCTGGCGGGGAAGGCCTTTGGTGCCCCGTCAGCTGGCGCGGAAATGACATTGTCGTGCGGCGCATCCGCGGGAACGTCAGCGGCCGTTCACGGCATCCCCGCGCAGGCGCAGTGGAGGGGGTCTCTTCCGCCTCTGCCATAGTGGAGACCATGGCAAAGGCAGAAGGAAAAGAGTGCCCCCACGGCACAGGCCCGCCCGCGGATCGGTGGGCCCCGATCGCAGGCCAGGCCACCGTGGGGGCACCCCCCGGGGCCAGACCGCCCCGCGCCCCCCCCAGGACCCCGGAGCCCGCCCGCGCCACCGTGTCCCGCCGTCCCAAAGGTGGTTCAATCCACGCCGGATGGGCCAAAGTCCCGCTGCTAGGATGCCTGTCCCGCCGGCGTGGATTAAACCACCTCTCTTACCAGTGGGACAAGGCGTCTCCAGGGTCCTGGGGGGGCGCGGGGTGATCTGGCCCTGGGGGTGCCCCCACGGTGGCCTGGCCCACGATCGGGGCCCACCTCGTGGCCCACGGTGGCCTTGGGGGAACTCTTTTCCTTCCGCCTTCGCCACGGTCTCCACCATGGCGGAGGCGGAAGAGACCCCCTCCACAGCGCATGCGCGGGGATGCCGTGCTCTCGAGCATGCGCCACCCGGCAATGTCCTTTCTGCGCCAGCTGGCGGGGCACCAAAGGCCTTTTCCGCCAGCTGGCGGGGCGGAAATTAGTCCGGCGCGGGCCTAGCCCCTCAAGGTTGGGGCTCGGCCCCCCAAGATGCGGAGGATTCCGCACCTTTGGGGCGGCGCAATGCCCGACTGATTTGCGCCGTTTTTGGCAGCGGTCGGCGGACATCGCGCCGATACCAGAGAATTTCGCCCCTGTTCTATGGTGCTGGAACCAATCTTTACTCCATATTCCATTTATTTACAGATTGAAACATTACAAGCATACACCTCCTCACTCAACCATGCGCATTTTCAGTACGTGCCTGATTACATGTGCTCAATTGAAACTCAAGTTAATGCCCTCCACTTCCATTTGAATACAATTTATATACAATTAACAATATGCACCTCCCTCAATTTTCACTCAGGCAGCAGAGATGTACAACAAACAGCTAAATCGATAATGTCCATTTCACATCATCCACTCAAAGTCAAAATTAGCCAAAGCAAAGAAATAACTGGAGGGCAGATGAAAGGGTTCAGACTGGCTGGGAGACAAGTGGTAGACTGAAGAAAGAGCACGCATAAAGGAATTATTACGGACTAAGTTTGACCTATTTCATGCCCAATTATTAAATTCTACTCATGCTATAAATCATGGAATCAGGCCGAGTACATTATCATATGAAAGGTGCTAATAAATCCAATGGGAATATGCAATCCCTACTCATTTATAGAGATTGTGCTGTGAGGGAGTTTTGACACAAGAAGCACCACAAAGCAAAGCTGAATCTCTGGGACCAAACCAGGGCTTAGTGGGTCACTGGTTCGCCAATACGCAAAATGATGGACAACAAACGCCAAGCGCGTATCTACAGTGCAGCTGAGCAGGCAACCTAGCACCACAGAGAATTCGTGCATAAGTGGCCGCTGGCAAGGTTGGTGCAGATAGCACCACAGACATTTGGGGTGATTTAATAAGGTCAAGGAAATTTGGGTCCATGGCCTTTATCTTGAGGGGGGGGGGGCAGCGAGAGTCGACACGCACCATTTTTGTTCCAGTAACATGCCAGTGATTATATTTTTCTGTTGAAATGGTGTAATTTAATAGATTCATTAAATCTCATCAGGTCACAAGCCAACAAAAAAGATTAGCATGCCATTTTTAATAAACATGGGGGTACTGTATTATACTGTGGTATGCATGTGTATGTGTTATTAATATCGTTTTTTCATTGTGACTTAATACAGTGACATCTTTTTAAGACAGGGAGGCACATTAGGGGTTCAGTAATATAGTTTATCAAACCCGGGCATAGAATCGACAATTCTCCAATTGCAGAGACACCTCATCTGATCGGTGCTGATTCAACCCTGCACCCCTGGCCACAGGTAACACATATATCTTAGATTGTGGGCGAAACAAATTGTTTTCTGATGAAGTATTAGGAATTAATGGACTTGGATTGCGCTTTGTGTCTTTAATGATAGTTTTATTTCAGTATCAGTTGTGCATCTGGTCAGGAGGAAGCTAATATTGCCAAATTTAATGAGCGCAGAGGCAGTAAAGATTGGAAAAGATCCACGTTTCACAGCATGTTGGCATAGCTGGCTCAGCCAGCATTTATTGTCCGTCTCTAGTCGCCCTTCAGAAGGTGGCGGTGAGCTGCCTTCTTGAGCCACAGCAGTGCTTGAGGAGTAGGTAGACCCACAGTGCTGTAGTGGAGGGAGTTCCAGGATTTTGACCCAGCGACAGTGAAGGAACAGCGACGTATTTCCAAGTCAGGGTGGTGAGTGACTTGGAGGGGAATAATAATAATAATAATCGCTTATTGTCACAAGTAGGCTTCAATGAAGTTACTGTGAAAAGCCCCTAGTCGCCACATTCCCATTCGGGGAGGCTGGTACAGGAATTGAACCCACGCTGCTGGCATTGTTCTGCATTACAAGGCAGCTGTTTAGCCCACTGTACTAAACCAACCCCAAGGAAACGCCAGGTGGTGGGGTTCCCAGGTATCTGCTGCTCTTATCCTTCTAGATGATAGTAGTCATGGGTTTGGAAGGTGCTCTCTAAGGAGCCTTCGTGAGTTACTGCAGTTCATCTTGTAGATGGTACACACGGATGCCACTGTTTGTCGGCGGTGGAGGGTTTAAATGTTTGTGGAAGGGGGAGCAATCAAGCGGGGCTGCTTTGTCCTGGATGGTGTCGAGCTTCTTGAGTGTTGTTGGAGCTGCACTCATCCAGGCAAGTGGAGAGTATTCATCACAATGCTGATTTGTGCCTTGTAGAAGGCAGGCAGGCTTTGGGGAGGGGGGGAGGGGGGGGGGGGGGCAGGAGTGAGTTACTCGCGGTAGGATTCCCAGCCTTTGACCTTCTCGGGTAGCCACAGTATTAATATGGCTAGTCCAGTTCAGTTTCTGATCAATGGTAACCCCCAGGATTTTGATGGCCAAATACACAAGTTATGAGGGGAAATATGGGGCGAAATTCTCCGGTATCGGCGCGATGTCCGCCGACCGGCGCCAAAAACGGCGCTAATCAGTCTGGCATCGCGCCGCCCCAAAGGTGCGGAATCCTCCCCAACCTTGAGGGGCTAGGCCCGCGCCGGACTGATTTCCGCCCCGCCAGCTGGCGGAAAAGACCTTTGGTGCCCCGCCAGCTGGCGCGGAAATGACATTGCCGGGCGGCGCATGCGCGGGAGTGTTAGCGGCCGCTCACGGCATCCCCGCGCATGCGCTGTGGAGGGAGTCTCTTCCGCCTCCGCCATGGTGGAGACCATGGCGAAGGCGGAAGGAAAAGAGTGCCCCCGCGTCACAGGCCCGCCCGCGGATCGGTGGGCCCCGATCGCGGGCCAGGCCACCGTGGGGGCAGCCCCCGGGGCCAGGTCGCCCCGCGTCCCCCCCCAGGATCCCGGAGCCCGCCCGCGCCGCCTTGTCCCGCCGGTAAGAGAGGTGGTTTAATCTACGCCGGCGGGACAAGCATTCTAGCAGCGGGACTTCCACGGGCCGGAGAATCGTGGGGGGGGGGGGGGGGGCCCGCCAACCGGCGCGGCGCGATTCCCGCCCCAGCCGAATCTCCAGTGCCGGAGAATTCGGCAACCGGCGGGGGCGGGATTCATGCCAGCCCCCGGCCGGGTCGGAGAATCTCGCCCATGATCTGAGCACACTTTCCTTTGACAAAACTGAAAATATACGGGGCAAAATTCTCTGTTTCAGAGACTAAAGTGTTGATGCCGGGACTGAATTGGGAGAGTTTCCCATTCCAGATGGGGATGCCAGTTCCGGAGCTATACGGGCCTTGCTGAAACTAGTGGAATTCTACTTCCCGCTGGTGTCTGATTCCTGGGGTCAGAATTGGCACTGGAGAGCTTGACAAGCTGGAGCTGCTGATCAGCAGTCCAGACCCCCCACACGCTCATTCCCGGCTGGGAGAGCTGCCAGGCCTGGGCAGTGAGGTGGCAGCTGCAGCCAAGTAAAATGCAACCATTCCGGGAAGTACTCCGAACACCGTTCATTGTGGGAGGTAAGAGAGCGGGTTGAGTATTCCCCGGACCACCCTAATCCAACAGGCTACATGGTGACCCTGTGTTGAACCTTAGCTCCGCCCTCTGCATCCCCCCCCCCCCCCCCCGGCCCCACATCTCAGCTCCAATATGTTGCCGTCCACACTGCACCCCTGGCCCCATCAGTGTGTGGAATCAGGGAGCCCCCATCCCTGCTCCCCATCCCTGTCGACAGGGGTACCAGTGGCTGCCGCAGCCAGTGTCAGCAATAAGCTCTGTGGCCCCTGCTCTGTTTCGCCAGTGGGGTGACTGTCGCTGTCCTCACTGGGTGAGCCGTGTGTCATCCCGCCAGCAGGGGGCACCGTGTTGTGCAGTGGAGAGGGTAATGGTGTGCCACCAATCACCTCCATTCTTAAAGGCGTGCGTGTGTGGACTGGTACCACAGCTGGGGTTGGGCAAGCGGCGGGGCGGGGGGGGCGGGGTGGGGGGGGGGTCTTAGCCTGCTGAGGACTTAGCTGCAATGTGATGTGGGTCCTGGGTATGACACAGAGGTTGTGGCAGCCTTCCCGGGGGCAGGGTGGGGACGAGCAGGGGCGCAGTGGATAGACTGTCTTGAGGATGGCCGTTGATCCTGGGTGGTGAGCTGATCGTGTCACTGGTGAGGCCTCTGCCTTGAGAGGGGCAGTGTGCCAGGGAGGGTGCCAAACGTGCATGTGTCCTTTGCCTTGAGCGCGTTCCCCTGTTTCCCGTGCATTGAGGCTGCGTTTCTGAAGAGCGCACTGAGGAGTGCCAACACCTGGTGTCCCACTGATTGAGCTTGGCCACGCCCACCCCATTGATAGGTCAGTTGGGGTTGGGGATTCTCCTGAGGGGTGGCCTGGGTTGACTCCCAAATGAGCATAGGCTTTGCGAACATTTACAGGACACAGTGAGCAGTCCACAGCCTGGGCAGCGAGGGACCTGTGACCGGTACCATTATGACAACTACCGCAGCAATGGCGGTCCATGCCCGGGCACCCTGACCCCAAGGGGGACACCCCAAATCCATAGAGCCGTCAGCATGTTGCTCCCCGTTACTCACCCTGGCCCTGTCAGGCACTCCCCAGTTACCGCTACCTTCTATCTGATGTGGAACGATTTGAAAAACGTCTCATACCTCCTCTCTCTCCCTCAAAGGCCATGGTACCCAGGCCCCACTTTTCAATACCTGTTATGAACAGCACCCGGGTCACCTCCGCCTGAGAGGGGCAGAGACTCGCGGAGGTTCGGAGCGCACTGGGTCAAACCCGTTACTAATATCCGAACACATGGAAATGGCAGATTTGCATGCCGACGCAAGCGCGGGGCCATATCGCGTTGTCTTCCCCGCAACATGGAGCTCGGTTCGGCGCCAGGCGTGGACCTCGATTTCCAGCGGACGCCCAATTCGCCGCTCAATCGTGGATCACGTTCCCGGTGACAAGGAGCGGAGAATTCAGCTCAAGGGCACATTGGGGAAACAGTTGACATGTCAACTTAACAATATCCAAAGTCAGTCCTGCAACCTGCTGCATTGTGACTGTCATAATATACACCAGTATATCATGGTGCAGACACACACACACACACACACTGATGGACATGCAGTGGGACCAAACAGCATACACAACACCGCAGCCAATCACCAGCGAGAGCACACGCACTATAAAGACAGGAGACAGGAGAGTTCCCGCTCATTCTAGTAGCAGCCAGCTCAGAGCACAGAGCTCACAGCCTGCAGCACAGACATTCACCATGTGCTGAGTGCATCACCTGGTTAGGACTAGGCAAGGGTCAACAGTTAAAGCTGGTATTGCATTTACCCACAGTTCAAGTATGTTAATATCGTTAACCTTATAATAAAATAGAGTTGCACCACATCCAGTGTTGGTGGCCTGTTTGTGATCCAGAACACCCAACACATCATGGTACAAGGAGTGGTTGCACACTAGCACTTCTGAGACCCACCTGCAACTAATCAGCATTCCGGCATCCTGAAGTATGGAGAACATCAACCCGCCGCCGCCGCTCCGCATCGCCGGCAATCTCGGAGTCAATTGGAAGATTTTTAAACAGCGCTTCCAGCTCTTCCTCGAAGCCACGGACAGGGAGAACGCCGCGGACACCAGGAAGATTACTCTGCTCCTCTCCACGGCCGGGCAACACGCCATCCACATCTTCAACTCCCTCACATTCGCAGACGACGAGGACAAGACAAAGTACAAGACTGTTCTCCTCAAATTCGATACCCACTTCAGCATCGAGGTCAATGAAAGCTTCGAAAGATATCTGTTCCAGCAGCGCTTGCAGGGTAAGGACGAGCCTTTCCAATCCTTTTTAACACACCTCCGCATCCTTGCGCAGTCCTGTGGTTACGGGCCCACCACCGACTCCATGATACGCGACCAGATCGTATTTGGTGTTCTGTCGGATCCCCTGCGGCAGCAGCTCCTCAAAATTAAGCAACTCACCCTAGCGACTGCCATCGAGACTTGCGTCCTGCACGAAAATGTCACCAGTCGGTATTCCCACATACAGGCGGCTGAAACGGCGCAGCAAGGTCCCCACGAGGCGGAACGGGTCCAAACAATTGAACACCTCCAAGGCTGCAGCCTGGATGAGGGCAGCCATTTTGCGCGCTATTCACGGCCTCCCGCGCTTGTACGCGCCAAATGAGGGTACGGTGACGAGGAGGAACGTGATGCGTAGGCGCACACCACGCAGGACTGCACCGCGCATGCGCGGTGGCGCAATGAGCGTACTGACGTCACGACATGCGGCAACTGTGGCTCCGCCCATTTAAAGCGGCAATGTCCTGCAAAATCGCGACAATGCCTACGATGTGGCAGACTTGGCCACTATGCTGCCTGCTGTCGAGCAGCTCAGCCTGCCAATTCATATCGCTTCAGCCAGCCTTGCAGGAACGTTCGGGCAATTCAGCTCACGTTCACCGAGTCCAATTCCCACTTCCCGCAGATCAGTGACACCGAGGACCCGAGGGAGCCTTTTTGAGTCACTGTTATAACAAAGAACAGGCTGTCCCCGAATCAAAACCACCAGCCGCTGTCGGTGCACAGCATTGATCCAGACGACGAGTGGTGTGCCACCCTGACGGTCAACCGATCCCAGATACGATTCTGCCTGGACACTGGTGCTTCCGCTAATCTCCTAGAGTGGTCAGACTTTCAGACCCTTGGTGTTGAACTAACCATTCTTCCGTCGACCTGCCAACTAGTGGACTACAATGGCAACGTTATTCCTGCTACCGGTTCATGCCAACTCGAAGTGACGCACAACTCGCGAAAAGCCATCCTTCCCTTCGAGATCGTGGGCTCCTCGAAGGACTCTCTGTTAGGCGCACAGGCGTGCAAACTCCTAAACCTCGATCAACAAGTACACTCTCTCTCTCCAGAGGACACGTCTGCCTTCCAGGATGCGGATTTCAGGGCGCAACTCAATGCCATCATTGACCAGCACCGCGACGTTTTCAAAGGCATGGGCACGCTTCCATACACTTACAAAATCCTACTCAAACAAGACGCCACGCCTGTGGTTCATGCACCTCGCAGATTCCCAGCACCCCTCAAGGACCGCCTCAAGCAGCAGCTGCAGGACCTCCAGGACCAAGGAGTGCTCCCCAGAGGACGGAACCAACCGACTGGGTCAGTTCCATGGTGTGCGTAAAGAAGCCTTCCGGCGAGCTCCGGATTTGCATTGATCCAAAGGATCTGAATCGCAACATAATGAGGGAGCATTACCCTATCCCCAAGCACGAGGAGATCACGTGCGAGATGGCTCGGGCCAACATCTTCACCAAACTTGACACCTCGAAAGGATTCTGGCAAATTCAACTAGACAGGTCCAGCAGAAAGCTGTGTACCTTTAATACCCCGTTTGGCAGATACTGCTACAACAGGATGCCGTTTGGGATTATATCGGCATCAGAAGTATTCCACCGGATCATGGAGCAAATGATGGAGGGCATTGAGGGTGTGCGCGTCTATGTTGATGACATCATCATTTGGTCCACCACCCCGCAGGAGCGTATCAGTCACCTCCAGCGCGTTTTCAAACGAATACGGGACCAAGGCCTTCGCCTCAACAGAGCCAAATGTTCCTTCGGCCAGACGGAACTCAAGTTCCTAGGGGACCACATCTCCCGGTTGGGTGTGCGGCCGGATGCGGACAAGGTGGCAGCCATCACGGTGATGCAGAAGCCAGCGGATAAGAAGGCGGTCCTCCGATTTTTGGGCGTGGTCAACTTCCTGGGGAAGTTCATCCCCAACCTCGCCTCCTATGCCGCAGCTCTCCTGAACCTGGTCAGGAAGACGACAGACTTTCAATGGCTTCCCGCCCATGAGCACGAATGGGAGGAGCTTAAGACCAGGTTTACCACGGCCCCGGTATTGGCACTTTTTGATCCCACGAAGGAAACAAAAATTTCACCGGATGCCAGCCAATCTGGTATTGGGGCGGTGCTCCTGCAACGTGATGAGGCCTCATCATGGGCTCCCGTTGCATATGCGTCACGTGCCATGACCCCTACGGAACAGCGCTACGCGATGATCGAAAAGGAGTGCCTGGGCCTGTTGCCTGGGGTCGACAAATTCCATGATTACGTGTACGGCCTCCCCCAATTCACTGTCGAGACCGACCATCGCCTGCTGGTCAACATTATACAAAAAGACCTGAATGATATGACTCCTCGCCTCCAGCGCATTCTGCTTAAACTCCGGCGGTACAATTTCCAGCTCTTATACACCCCGGGCAAGGACCTGATCATAGCCGACGCTCTGTCCAGGGCAGTCAACACCCCGTGTGACCCAGAGGGGCTCGCCTGCCAGGTTGACGCTCATGTGGCCTTCACGGCCTCCAATCTGCTGGCCACGGATGAACGCCTTATCCACATTCGCCGTGAGACTGCGGCTGACCCCCTACTACAGCGTGTCATGCGTCACATGACGAACGGGTCGCTCAAGGGCCAATGCCCGCAGTTCTACAATATCAGAGACGATCTGGCAGTAGTCGATGGTGTCCTCCTGAAGCTGGACCGCATCGTGATCCCGCACAGCATGCGCCAGCTCGTTTTGGAACAGCTACACGAGGGCCACCTTGGCGTGGAGAAGTGCCGATGGAGGGCCCGAGAGGCTGTGTACTGGCCCGGCATCAATGAGCACATCGCCAACACAGTGCTCAACTGCCCCACCTGTCAGCGGTTCCAGCCAGCCCAACCACGTGAGACCCTACAGCCCCATGAGTTGGTCACGTCCCCTTGGTCTAAGGTAGGCGTTGACCTGTTCCATGTGCTCGGCAGGGACTATGTTCTGATTGTAGACTATTTTTCAAACTATCCGGAGGTCGTACGCCTACACGATATCACATCATCGGCGGTCATCCGTGCCTGCAAAGAGACCTTTGCTCGTCACGGCATCCCACTCATTGTGATGTCGGACAATGGCCCCTGCTTCGCGAGCCAGGAATGGTCCAACTTTGCCAGCAGGTACAACTTTGTGCATGTGACATCCAGTCCACTGCACCCCCAATCCAATGGCAAAGCGGAAAAGGGCGTCCACATCGTCAAACGGCTCCTCTGCAAGGCTGCCGATGCAGGATCCGACTTCTACCTCGCCTTGCTGGCCTATCGTTCGGCCCCACTCTCCACGGGCCTGTCACCAGCCCAGCTGCTCATGGATCGCACCCTCAGGCCCACGGTGCCGTCCGTTCACGCCCCAGACCTTGACCACGTTCTGGTCCTTCAGCGGATACAACAGTCTCGTGCACAACACAAGGCGGCGCATGACGCTCGGGCGACTGATCTCCCTGCTCTGACGCCGGTGACAACTTCCGCATCCATTTTCCGGAGGTTGGCTGGTCTGCAACTGCTGTGGTTCTTCGGCAGGTGTCTCCCCGCTCGTTCCTGGTTCGTCTGCCAGATGGTTCCATTCGCCGCCGCAATCGGCGTGCCCTTCGTCTCGTTCCACGCTCGCTACATGATCCTCCACCAGTGCCACGCCCTCCCGTTGTCCCCAACCTGGACTATGTGGAGATTCCGAATACTCTGCATCCTCCTCACTCTGCCGTGGCCCAGCCCGTTCCTCAGCCGGTGGCTCCTGACCCACCCTTGAGGCGGTCAACCAGAATTCGTCGCCCACCTCAGAGACTTGACCTATGCGTTTTACAATGTTGGACTCTTTGATCTGTTCTGTTATCCTGTTTCATCGTTCAACACGCACACACATAGTCAGGTACATTCACTGCACGATATTTATTGTCACGCAGGCACATGTTCTTTATATAAAAGGGGGGATGTCATAATATACACCAGTATATCATGGTGCAGACACACACACACACACTGATGGACATGCAGTGGGACCAATCAGCATACACAACACCGCAGCCAATCACCAGTGAGAGCACACGCACTATAAAGACAGGGGACAGGAGAGTTCCCGCTCATTCTAGTAGCAGCCAGCTCGGAGCACAGAGCTCACAGCCTGCAACACAGACATTCACCATGTGCTGAGTGCATCACCTGGTTAGGACTAGGCAAGGGTCAACAGTTAAAGCTGGTATTGCATTTACCCACAGTTCAAGTATGTTATTAACCTTATAATAAAATAGAGTTGCACCACTTAAAGTGTTAGTGACCTGTTTGTGATCCAGAACACCTAACACTTCAGTGACCAGGCAGAGGAAGAACTGTAAGCCCAGGCAGAAAACAGACTGCTTTCTGTGATCGCTTAATAATAGATGATGCTCAAAATTTATTGGAATATGAAATACACAACAAAATCAAGATAGGGGAGGTGATGTAAATAGCTTAATGATGAATATTTATAGCCAAGTTTCATAAATATTTCCAACACGATTAAGTCAAATCAAGAGCAATGATAATATTCGCAGATGAAATCTCCCCAAAAGCAGCATGCATCTCAAAGGCTGCACATGGTACTTTCAAATGTGACTGCTAAAAATGAATTGTAAATTGATTGCTAAATGATTGGCTGTTCACTTGAAGATTTTCCTCCACCTCAAGTTCACCACAAGGAGACTGTGGGAATTTCATGTTCATGATGCTGAATGATTGATGCATTGCAAAGGAATTTACCTCAACTAACAAGTGTGGCAGTGTTGACATTATATCAGATTCAGGATATTCAGCGGAATGAATAGAAATCGCTTATTGTTTCACATATTTTAGATGTGAAATTTTGTCCAGTGCAATGGGGTTAACAAGTGGATTCTAATCCAATTCCCCATTGAACAGCAGCTGAAAAATGCATCTAACTGCAGCATGTTTGCTGGCTCCTTCACTTTGTCCTGAACAGGCCCTAAATGTTGTGTTACCAAAACATTTCCAAAGTATTCTGAAGCAATTTGTTTGTACGATGCAAGCAATGCAAAGAAAATGTTCTATTTTACAACCCTCAAGAAACCTATGCAAGCACCATTTAAACCAGATCATAGAATTATAGAATTTACAGTGCAGAAGGAGGCCATTTGGCCCATCGAGTCTGCACCGGCTCTTGGAAAGAGCCCCCTATTTAAGCCCACACGCCCCGTAACCCAGTAGCCCCACCTAACCTTTTTTTGAACAATAAGGGCAATTTAGCATGGCCAATCCACCTAACCTACATATCTTTGGACTGTGGGAGGAAACCGGAGCACCCGGAGGAAACCCACGCAGACACGGGGGGACTGTGCAGACTCCACCCAGACAGTCACCGAAGGTCGGAATCGAACCTGGGTCCCTGGCACCGTGATACAGCAGTGCTAACCACTGTGTCACCATGCTGCCCTGGAGAGAGGTGTTGCAAAATGCCTATAAGGGATATGATCATGTGTCCCAGCCTTAGTTTCACTTTTGCCTGTGAGCAGAACATACACACACAGCTCTGCTGCTGATGTTTTCAAGCTTTCTACCCATGTATAAATGTGCCCGTGTGCTGAGTCTAAAAAAATGACCTAGAATACATTTACCCATTACTTATGAATGAATGGTGCCTTTATGTCATTACATGGTGTTCCAGAGTGGTCAAATAGCCCGGTAACAAGATTAAGCATCACTTGGTGAACAGCCTTAGAACCTGCTACATGGCATGAGACAACCCTTAATGTTCTGGTCACACCGCAATGGAGTTGCAGGGTCAGAGAGTGTGAAAATTGCAGCACGGTAACTGCATAGAAAATATTTGAAGACACAGTGCCAGGATAGTGTTCAAGGAATCCTTTTTAAAGGCAGACAGTTTGTCATACCGGAATCTTTGCAACCTGATATTCTTCAGCAACTGTATCATTCATGGACATAGATTGGGTGAGAAAACTCGTAAAAGATACCGTCTGTTGGCCAGGGATGAACAGTGACATTGAAGTCTTTGTCAAGAAGTGAGAAGCATGTCAAGAGAATATGTCAACCCAGCACAAAGAGCCACTGATACCACATGATGTTCCCATCCATCCTTGGTCCAAAGTTGCAAAGGGGTATTACCAAAAACCCCTTTATTCAACAATTGCTCAATAGATCAAGCACAACGATTGCTCACACCTTCAGTGCTATTTTCAGCTTATTTAGTGCACCTTGAGAAATAACTGCGATTATTGATCCACAAAGTATTGGTAATCCATTTCCGGGTATTTGTTGTGAGTAGAATATCGATCACAATTCTACCTCTCCTTATTACGCGAGAGCTAATGGGCTGAACGAATTATTTGCATGTCGAAAACCTCTTGTCTCAAATACAGGCAGGTCAAGCAAGATCTACACGTAGCAATGTTACATTGGACCGCGATACATTGAAGTGCAGCTAGTCCATTACTGGGAGAGCTCATGTTTGGCAGACCAGTATGTGCCAATTTACCTACTCTTACCCATCCTACTCTCTCAGAAACAAGGGAGCAACTTTCAAAACTCCAAGAGTAGTGCCCAATGTGTACCATAAAAACGTGGATACAAAGTTGCCACTTTTAGGTAATTGCAACATGTTCAGATCTAGGATCCCACAGAAGGTAAGTGACAACCAGCCAACGTGTCAAGGATTTGTTCGGAACCAAGGTCCTGTGATGTCTTTACACACCAAGAGGCTACTGGGAGGTGTAATTGAGGACAACTCAGATCCATTCCAGCTCCCCAACCACTGTGCAGTCCTATTGCATCTCGGGCAAGATGCCAAACGCAACCGGGAACAACATCCAAGACTGTGATTAATTAAAGAAACCTCCAGATAAGTTACTATTATAAGATCTGGATGGACTGGCAGATCACCTCCATACCCCAGAGGCTCACAGATTCTCCAATCCCACATACCTATTTAATGGTAACTAAACATGAATGTATATTGTAAATAGCTAAATTTCTTTGGAAGGGGGGACGGATATCTTTAAAAAGAAAGGGGGATGTTGTAATATGCTTTTAAGGGTTAACAGTATGAAATCATTAGAAGGGAAGTGAGTCATGTGATCATGCAGTTTCACTTGTGCTGGTGAGCAGAACACAGCTCAGCTGCTGATGTCTTCAGGCTTTCTACCTTTGTAGAAATGTTTCTCATATGCCTGGTCTAAATAATGAAACCCGAACATATTTAAACAATCCCTTCTGAATTATTTGTGCCTTTATATCACAATAACAACATGACAGGAGGCAGCAATAGTTCTGTTACATATGCCAATAGCATACTTGGTAGCATGAGTTTTAATTGTCAGGGGGCAGCATGTGGCGCAGTGGTTAGCACTGCTGCGTCACGACGCTGAGGACCCGGGTTCGATCCCAGCCCCGGGTCACTGTCCACGTGGAGTTTTCACATTCTCCCCATGTCAGCGTGGGTCTTACCCCCACAACCCAAAGAGGTGGGAAGGGTAGGTGGATTGGCCATGCTAAATTGCCCATTAATTGGGAAAAAAAGAATTGGGTACCCTAAACTTTTTAAAAAAATGAATTTTAACTGTCCCGTATCTGATGGTACAATATGTAATTTCATATGTGGAGCAAGACAGAGTGAGTGCTCTGATGGTACTGTCTTTTGTCAAATATATCTACTTCAAAACTCAATTGGCACTTAGAGAAATTGTTTTAATGCTGCTGCAGTTATTCTAAGAAGAGACTCTCACTTCCGCCTTGCGAGATAGTCCTGCCTCAGAGAGTGGACAGCCAATCTGGTGGCTGGCACCTCTGTACTCCCTGTAGTGCCAGGCGGGAGTGGTGGCCACTGCTGGGACTACAGGCAGTCCCGATAACGAGGAGTCCAAACTCAAGGTAAGTCTGGGGCATCGCTGGAGCCAGGCCTGCAAGCCCTGGAGAGAGGAGGTGAGTGGGGTGGGAGAACCCAGTTGGAGAGGGCATGCAGGCAGTTTAGAGGGGCAAGTCTGCCCTTTAGGGGCTCCCCAATTGGCACGGAGCACCTGGAAAAGAGGTTCCACCTTGTTTGTCGGACACCAGCCCATGTGGCGAAAGCTGCTGGATTACCCACGAGGGGTGGGCTTCTTCCTGCTGTGGGTAAAATAGTGCCAGGGGAGGATGACGCCTCTAAATGGTCATTCGCTGACCACTTACAGGCCTCAATAAGCTCTCGGGTAGGTGGGCAGTACAATGCTTCACCATCCGCAGTAAAATCTCAGACAGACAGTGGGGCAACATGGCCACCTGCTGGATTTTACAGAATATCCTGCCTTCAAACCCATTGGAGCAGCATGTAAAACCCAACCCTAAGTGAGGTTTACCAAGTCTCTTTGTGTTTTAATCCTATTCCTTCCAAATTGAAATCCAGTGCCTTCTTGCATACCCAATGGCTTTGTTCAACTTGTCTTGCCACATTTAATGATTTGTGAGTTTGAACCCTAGATCTTCTTGCTCCAATCCCCCATTTATAGTCCCATTTTCCAAGAGGTATGTGGTTTCCAGTGACCTCCTCCCAAAATGCACCTCCTCCCACTTATCTATATTGGCATTTGTTTGACATTTACTTGCCCGTTCTCCACGTTTATTAAAGTCTTTGGTGGGATGTGAAGGTGACTTACACCAGTGGGAATTAAAATGGCAACTAAAGTGAACATCAAACCCAGATCCATATTTTCCCCTCAAAGCTGCTAGTGGAAAATGTCAAGTAGGTTTGTTGACTGGGTATCATTGTGTGGATCTGATTTCCAAAGGACGGGGATGTAAAAAGGAAACATTCGCGTCACATCGCACTTATCATTTCTCTCATGACTGTAAATATGCATGATGGATTATTCAGTTTGTCAGACAATTTATGTATTTGAATGATTTATAGCCAGAGATTTAAAATAGTCATCTGAAAGAGGATGAAAGTTCTGCCGAATACTGGTACACGATTGGACAAAAGCTTAATTTCTAAACAGGAAGATACAAATGGCCAGGAAAGAATTTCGAAAGAACCAGGCTTAATTCAACCAGTTAGAAGTCAGAACTTTGTTTCTCAAATTTACAAGCGCATCAAAGATTTTCTTATCAGGGTCAATTGATCCAGTACAAATGTCCTTTGCTGCGCGCGTGTGTTTTCCATTATTTGAAGGAGATAGCGGCAAAATGTTCACACTATTGCGTGAGCACCATGTCGTCCAATTTTTTAGGCACCGCATTTAAATTAATGAATTTTAATTATTTAAAAATCATTACTGTGAATGTGAATTTAATAATAACATTTTATAATGAAGTATGTTTTACTGTGATAAAATTATTGGAATCAAACTATAACCCGTGAAGGTTGCTGGCTCAAAGGATAAAGGCAGCAGGTGCAGGGGAATGCTATTGCCTCCAAGCTCCCTTACATAGCTCATACCACCCTGATTTGGAAATATAATCACCATTCCTTTATTAGGGCTGTATCAAAATCCAGCCAACATTGTAGGTGTGATGAATGATATCTGTATACACATGTACCTTTAATGCGTAGACCCCTTTAAGACTGGGTTTGGAACCCTGGGGGACTCCGCCTCCGTCTCCAACCCCAGGGAACTGTATATAAGGTTACGTTCAGTGGGCAGCGTGCAATGAGCACACTTCTCGGCAGCTGTCTGGTTCTCTGGTAATTAAAGCCTTTGAATTATCAATCTTCTCTCCTGAGTCGTAATTGAGGGTATCTCAGTGGGGTAACATCCGAACATGCAAGCAGGTGTAGGCCACTCGGCCCCTCGAGCCTGCTCCGCCATTCAATAACATCACTGCTGATCTGCTTGTGACATCAACCCCACAGCCTTGCCCTTTTCACCCCCTTGTTGTTCAAGAATCTATCTACCTCTGCCTTAAAAATATTCAAAGTCTCTTCTTCCACCGCCTTTTGAGGAAGAGAGTTCTAAACCCACTGAGAGAAAATAATTCTCCTCATCTGCGTCTTAAACGAGCAACCCCTTATTTCTAAACAGTGACCCCTATCTCTAGATTCTCCGACAAGAGGAAACACCCTCTCCACACCCGCCTTGTAAAGGTTCCAATTAGGGTGGCACGGTGGCACAGAGGTTAGCACTGCTGCCTCACAGCGCCAGCGACCCGGGTTCAATTCTGGCCTCGGGGACTGTCTGTGTGGAGTTTTCACGCTCTCCCCGTGTCTGTGTCGGTTTCCTCCGGGTGCTCCAGTTTCAATTTAGCACGGCCAATCCATCTAAACCGGACATCTTTGGACTGTGGGAGGAAACTGGAGCATCCGGAGGAAACCTACGCAGACTCGGGGAGAAATTGCAAACTCCATACAGACAGTCACCCGAGGCCGAAATCAACCCGGGTCCCTGGCGGTGTGAGGCTGCAGTGCTAACCACTGTGCCGCCCATAATAAATATTGGCCAGGACACTTGGACTAACTCCACTGCTCTTCTCTGAAGTAGTGCCATGTGGTATTTTACATTCACTCAAACAGGCAGACGGTGGCATCAGATGAATGCCCCACCCTAAAGATGCTACCTCCAACACTATAGTGCCCCTCACCACACTGAAGTGGCAGCCTTGATTTCTTTTTGTGTGCTTAAGCCCTGGAGTGGGATTTGAGCCCCAGAACGTTGTAACTCAGAGGCAGGTATGGTACCTCCTGAGCGACAGCTGCTGCAGGAGGTCAGGGTCACAAAAGCACTTCGTAATAAAGGTGAAAAAGCGACCAGCGTGACCAGCGAGGGATGTGGTCAGTTGACAAGGGAATGGAGTTTGTGGTGGTGTTGCGAATCATCTCCTTCAACACCTGCTGTACCATTGGCTGCGACACTAGGCTGCTGACTGACAGCCGTGGGACTCACCGTGGGATCCAGCATGGCATGGTGGCCAGGATCCCAAAGAGCATTTGTTCCAGATTGTTTAAATGCCACCAATCTTCCATTTGGTTGACAGGCAGCTGAGAAGTGCCCCCTTGTAGCACTGGCATCTGGCTTTCCCCATACAAATCAGGTGGCCAAGCTTCCGGATGGGCACTTCCCAGCACTCGGGCTTCCCGGAGGATTTCAGGCCCCAAACAGTTTTAAAGATACAGTTGCTGAGATCCAGGGATATGAAGGCAGCAATTGTTTAGCAACCAGTGAACGGATTTCACTGTCTCTGATCATCATTAACCACAATAAGAGGAAGAATCATTAATTATAATCAGGGCGTATCTGGCTGTCATTTTCTAAGCAAGGCACAAGTGATCTGTAGGGGAAATAGTCATCATCCATCTGGCATTGTTTTGCTCCCTCGTCTCTCTAATTAATAGGGGGATTGGGGTAATATTTATTCCTCTTGTCATAACATAATGAATTATAGATTGATCCTGGGTAATAAAAGGCAAGGTCATGGCTCACATGAATGCTCATGGTATGGCTGAAAGCCAGGCAGTGACCTTTACGACAAAATATGCCTCGAGTTGTCAGCTTAATCTGCCAGCAGAAGGAGTAGTGGGCAACCTTTATAGTTCTTGTGCGTTAAAGGACTCGTATAATAAATCGCACAGTTACATTCGCGTTGGCTGAGCTATTAAGTGTAATTACACAGAACTGACATTATTCTGCCTTCTCAGAGGAAGCTGTGACCGTCAGATTGTTTTTTTACGGCAGCGATGGAAATTTACGGTGACTCAGTAAAAGTTAATCTAAAGAAATCAGATGGGGAAGTTTGTAATCAGTGCGGGAATCAAGGGTTATGGGGATAAGGTAGGAAAGTGGAACTGAGGATTGTCAGCCGTGATCTCACTAAATGGCGGAACAGACTCGATGGGCCGAATGGCCCACTTCTGCTCCTACGTCTTATAGTCGAAATGTCTCATCGGTTGGAACAGCAGCATTATGAGATCAAGTACCCTGTATAAAGTAATAAACTGCACCTTCAAGGCTCTGCCGATTTTCCTTGCCCGTGCTGACACGGTTATATTGCTGGACCTAGTAATCTAGAGTGCCGGTTTGATAGTCCAAGCATCAGTGTTACTGCTGGTGGCGGTTTGGGAATTTGAATTCAGTTAAAAATAAAAAGTGAGTTAATAATTAACCATGAAGCTGTTGAATTGTCAGAAAAACTCATCCATTGTAATATTGCCCAAAGGAAACCAGCCTTATCGAATCAGGCCTCTCTGTGACATAAGCCTTGGTAAAGTTGATTATTAACCATCTCCCACCCACAAGCTCGTTTTGTATTAAGCTCAGATCAGCTAGGGCTGACCAATGATACCAACATACCAAGAACGAATAGGATATATTTTTTGAACAACGTCGGTACTATAATCGGAGGTCTTTCCCCTACTGTTTTCCAGCTCTTTGGTGCCCTTCTCCACTTTTCCAGTAACCAGTCCCAATTCTTCTGCATTTGTTTCCCCCTTCCTCCTCCTCCTTATATATGCTCGCTTACCATTATATGCAGTTCTTTAAAATTTATTATTGCATGGGATGTGGGTGTCACTGGCAAACCCAGTATTTGTAGCCCATCCTTAATTGCCCCTGGATTGAATGGTTTACCGGCCATTTCAGAGTCAACCACGTTACTGTGAACCTGGAGTCAGGCTAGACCAGGTATGGATGGCAGATTTCCTTCCCTAAAATATATGAGTGGAGGCATTTGGACCCATGTCCCCAGTGCATTAGCCTGGGCCTCCAGGTTGCTATCCACTGATATTACCATTACACCACCATCTCCCTCAAAGCACTCCTCCCCATGGAGCCAACAGGACCATTTTGAGGGCTAAGCCTCATTAGCACAGAACTGGTGGGCTGTGGGTGGAAAACTGGTACCCATGGGAGCCTATCAGATGTGAATGGTTGTAGTGTCAACCTCCAGGCCTGGAGAAAGGTGGAAAAGGTGGTTCAGTGGGGGAGGGAGCAGTGAATATGGGGTGGTGGTGCTGGTGGGGTAGAGGGGTGGGGAAGCCGATCTGCAGAGTGTTCTTTGGCTGCTCCTGCCCAGACAGGAAGGGAGGGCCTGTAGGCCCGGCCTGGTGACTCGGCACCCAGGCCTGCTGCTAGGTGTTCCCCTCCAGGCAGCTAAACTGACCTGTCACATCGGGAAATATGAAAACCCCAGTCTGGATCCTTTCAGTGCCCTGCATAAGTCACTTAATAAGCTCTGGTTGCCCATCTCATGAGGGCAGTCGGCCCTGCCCAGCCCTGAACCCGCCTCTGTCAAGATGGCTGGCATTGAGAATGGGGTCAGGAAATTGGCATGCCAACCTGCGCTGATATTTACGGGACTTGTCTACGCGAGGCTGGAAACCTCAGATCAAGGTGTCCTGAGCCGTGTGCAGATACTTTCATGACTTGACAGGTATAGGCATACGGCACGAAAACCTATCTGGCAATGTGACGCAGATATTTGAGTGGACTTTGGAACTTAACGGAATTATTCACCAACCTAAGTGTTGCATGAGATTCTTGAATCTACTGATGTGCCTTCTGGTTTGCCAACAGGGGCTGAACCTTAGGAAACCAATAGGTATCATTAAATCATTAATAGAAGACATAGACTAAATAGAAAAAAAAGCACATTAACCTTTGAAGACCAAATCGCACCAAAATTAATCAGTGCTACTTTATTTCATTATCATAAAACAACCATTTTGATCGGTTTGTACAGTTTCCAGTGACTTTTTGAATGCCTGCTGTAATTCTGGGGGTCTGTGCCAGAGACTTGGACACAGCGGGGAATGACTAATTGGAATCTGCAGGCTGCTTTGAATGTCACTTTCATGGAGGTTAGCAGGTGGAAAACCAAACACCTGAGACCAACGTCAGCCGAGAATATTTCCGAGTGATGCGGAATCTCAGACAGTCCCTTTCGTGCTTGTTCTAAATGTCAGACATAAGGAAATAATACAGAACAATTAAGAATGAATAATGCAGAAGAAAATGGGCCGGCACAGTGGTTAGCACTGCTGCCTCACTGCGCCAGGGACCCGGGTTCAATTCTGGCCTTGTGTGACTGTGTGGAGTTTGCAAGTTCTCCCCGTGTCTGCGTGGGTTTCCGCCGGGTGCTCCGGTTTCCTCCCACAGTCCAAAGATATGCAGGTTAGATGGATTGGCCGTGATCAATTTCCTCTTAGTGTCCAAAGATGTGCCGATTAGGCGGAGTAATGGGATTAAGGGGTAGGGTGGGGAAGTGGGTCTAGGTAGGGTGCTCTTTGAGAGGGTTGGTTCAGACTCGATGGGCCGAATGGCCTCCTTCTGCCATTGTAGGAATTCTACGATTCTACGGAAAAGAACATCCTTCGCAGCTCCTCCGCTGCTGAAAGGCCTCAGTGTTTTGCTGAAAAGATAAGCTGCTAACTCAATCTTCATTTCGGTTGCACAAAACAACTTCTGTCGGTATTATTTCCCTCAGAACTCAGGGTAAAACGTTATCAGCAGCTGCTGGAGGTGTGACTCTTTTGAGCATTGAATGCAGGGTGGAGATAATAGATACATGTACTGTACAAACTGACTCTTAAGGTAATTATAGACTGAAGTAATTTGCCATTGAGTAAATGGAAACGCCACGAAAACGGCACAAAGGGAATCACAAAAGCATGCCATACCTATAATTCAGTGAGTGAAAAATGGCAGTCCTCAAATGTTTCATACACAAATCTCTTAATTCCATTTTTGAGTCCTGTAGTTTCCAAAACAAGTCATAATAGAGCAGTTACTATCCAGAGACAATGTCGATTGTGATGAAGACCTGGAATGGGGCCAGCAAAGGCTGAGGGTTCTTTCTTCCTTTCGTGTTCTTCCTCTGCCCACCAAGACTTTTTCTTAACCTTTCTGGGCCATTTTCTACGCATTCTTCCAGGGAATCCTTTCAGAATGTTTGTTTTTTGTTTGGCTGCTCGTCAATTGGTAAAACTGTAGCTGAAAACTGCATACAGGGTCCAACAAGAGGCATCGATTTCAAGTAAATAGATACATACATAGATACGTAGAAGATAGGAGCAGGAGGAGGCCTTTTGGCCCTTCGAGCCTGCTCCGCCATTCATCACGATCATGACTGATCGTCCAACGCAATAGCCTAATCCTACTTTCTCCACATTGCCTTTGATCCCATTCTCCCCAAGTGCTATATCCAACCGCCTCTTGAATATATTCAATGTTTTAGCATCAACTACTCCCTGTGGTAATGAATTCCACAGGCTCACCACTCTTTGGGTGAAGAAATGACTCCTTATCTCTGTCCGAAGTGGTTAACCCTGAATCCTCAGACTGTGACCCCTGGTTCTGGACACACCCAACATTGGTAACACCTTCCCTGCATCTACCCTCTCTAGTCCTGTTAGAATTTTATAAGTCTCTATGAGATCCCCCTCATTCTTCTGAACTCCAGCGAGAACAATCCCAGCCGAGTCAATCTCTCCACATATGACAGTCCCGCCATCCCTGGAATCAGTCTGGTAAACATTCGCTACACCCTCGAGAGCAAGAACATCCTTCCTCAGAGAAGGAGACCAAAACTGCACACAATACTGCAGGTCTGGCCTCACCAAGGCCCTGTATAATTGCAGCAACACATCCCTGCTTCTATACTCAAAACCCTTTACAGATGCATGCTGGGAAAACCACCACCTGCAAACTCCCCTTTAAACCACACACCATTCTGACTGTTGACACTGGGCCAAAATCCTGGAACTCCCTCCCTAGCAGCACTGTGGGTGTACCTACAATACATGGGCAGCAGTGACTCAAGAAGGTGGCTCACCACCACCTTCTCAAGGGCAAGTAGGGATGGGCAATAAAAACACTGACCTAGCAAAAGGGTTACTGTGAAAAAAAATGTTTATTGTTAAAAATGTACACCAACAGGAAAGTGACTTGCTGGGGAAAAAGCAAAGTACGTTGGTTTGCATACCTTCTGTAACCCACATCCATCCCAACCCCATCCTCTTACAGGAGCTACATGAATACCAGACTCCTAAATGACCCTCTTATGGACTGACCTGATTAACACTACACTCCTGTACGCTTCACCCGATGCCGGTGTCTATGTATTTCCATTGTTTAGCACCGGGCTAAATCGCTGGCTTTTAAAGCAGACCAAGGCAGGCCAGCAGCACGATTCAATTCCCGTACCAGCCTCCCCGAACAGGCGCCGGAATGTGGCGACTAGGGGCTTTTCACAGTAACTTCATTGAAGCCGACTTGTGACAATAAGCGATTTTCATTGTGTATCTTGTGTTGCCCTATTATGCATTCTATTTTTATTTTATTTTATCTTCATGTACTAAATGATCTGTTTGAGCTGCTCGCAGCAAAATATTTTTTCACTGTACCTCGGTACACGTGACAATAAACAAATCCAATCCACTCTATGAGGCTCAGTCTGCGGGGAGCATGGTGAGCATGAGATGCTTGGACAAGTTCCGCTGTATATTCGTAAAAATCCATGAAACCTTAGGCTAGTGACTGAACGAGACATCTGTTATATTTGCAACTGTAACAATGAAGTGACTGAGGAAACGAGAGTACTCAGAAAATTCCTTCAGGTCTATTTTCTTCTGATCATTAATGCGAGCGAAAGAGTTAGTGTGAGCATAAAATGGGTTCATCCTTCATTTCAAATGAACACTAGCAGGAAGATGTGACAAGAAAAATTAAGTTACCTACATTAGATGCCTATTAAATTTATTATGCATTATTAAAGGCAGTACAATTTTATCTTACATTTTTTCTGGAGAAAATTTGTCACACATCATGGTGAATGGATTCCGTAAAAGAACAGGAAGTTTAAGAGCAATGATGTATAATGGGATAAATAATATTTTCTGCTTCCTGAGTTTTCTACAAGGGGTGATCTTCAGATTTCTCACCTGCCCGGGGAATATAAGACCATAAGACATTGAAGCAGAATGAGGCCACTTGGCCCATCGAGTCTGCTCCGCCATTCAATCATGGCTGATACTTTCTCATCCGCATTCTCCTGCCTTCTCCCCATAACCCCTGATCTCCTTATTAATCAAGAACCTATCTATCTCTGTCTTAAAGACACTCAGTGAATTGGCCTCCACAGCCTTCTGCGGCAAAGAGTTCCATCAAATTCACCACCCTATGGCTGAAGAAATTCCTCCTCATTTCTGTTTTAAAGGATCGTCCCTTTAGTCTGAGATGGTGTCCTCTGGTTCTAGTTTTTCCTTCAAGTGAAAACATCGTCTCCACGTCCACTCTATCCAGGCCTCGCAGTATCCTGTAAGTTTCAATAAGATCTCTCACAACGTTCTAAACTCCGAGTACAGACCCAGAGTCCTCAAACGTTCCTCAAACGACATGTTCTTCATTCCAGGGATCATTCTTGTGAACCTCCTCTGGACCCTTTCCAAGGCCAGCTCATCCTTCCTTACATACAGGGCCCAAAACTGCTCACAATACCCCAAATGGGGTCAGACCAGAGCCTTATACAGCCTCAGAAGTACATCCCTGGTTTTGTATTCTAGCCCTTTTGACATGAATGCTAACATTGCATTTGCCTTCTTAACTGTCGACTGAACCTGCACGTTAACCTTAAGAGAATCGTGAAGAAGGACTCCCAAGTCCCTTTGTGCTTCTGCTTTCCGAAGCATTTCCCCATTTAGAACATAGTCTATACTTAAATTCCTATTTCCAAAGTGCGAAACCTCACACTTTTCCACATGTTATTTCATTTGCCACTTCATTGCCCACTCTCCTAACTTGTCCAAGTCCTTCTGCAGCCCCCTTGCTTCCTCAATACTACCTGTCCCTCTACAGATTTTTGTATCATCTGCAAACTTAGCAACAGTGCCTTCTGTACCTTCTTCCAGATCATTAATGTACATTGTAAAAAGTTGTGGTCCCAGCACCGACCCCTGAGGCACACCACTAGTCACCGGCTGCCATCCTGAAAAAGAGCTCTTTATCCCCATTCTGAGTTCTGCCAGTCAGCCAACCCTCTATCCATGCCAGGCTCTTACCCTGAACATCATGAGCTCTTAACTTATTTAACAGTCTCCTATGCGGCCCCTTGTCAAAGGCCTTCTGGAAATCTAAATAAATCACGTCCACTGGTTCTCCTTTGTCTAACTTCTTTGTTACCTCCTCAAAGAACTCTAACAGATTTGTCAGACATGACCTCCCTTTAACAAAGCCATGCTGACTCAGTCCTATTTTACCATGCACTTCCAAGTACTTTGCGATCTCATCTTTAATAACAGACTCTAAAATCTTACCAATGACAAAAGTCAGGCTAACCGGCCTATAATTTCCCGTCTTCTGCCTCCCTCCTTCTTAAACAGTGGCATTACATTAGCCACCTTCCAGTCCTCTGGGACCCTTCCTGCCTCCAGTGATTCCTGAAAGATCATCACTAATGCCTCCACAAATTCCTCAGCTTTCTCTTTTAAGACCTTTCAGTTTCCCCAGAAACTTCACCTTAGTAATGGTCACTGCACTCTCCTCTGCCCCCTGGTACTCCTGGAGCTCTGGCATCCCACTGGTGTCTTCCACCATGAAGACTGATGCAAAGTAACTATTCAGTTCATCTGCCATTTCTTCGTTTCCTATTATTACTTCTCCAGCCACATTTTCCAGTGGTCCAATGTCTATTTTTGCCTCTCTCTTATCTTTTATATTTTGAAAAAATCTCTTCCTATCATCCTTTATATTACTAGCTAGCTTGCACTCATACTTCATCTTCTCCCCCCTTATTGCTTTTTAGTTGTCCTCTGCTCGCTTTTAAAGGCTTCCCAATCCTCTGGTTTCCCACTAATTTGCGCCACTTTGTATGCTTTTTCTTTAGCCATTATGCTGTCCTCGACATCCCTCATCAGCCATGGATGCCTTGTCCTCCACTTAGCATTTTTCCTCCTCCTTGGGATGAATTTCTGTTGTGCCTCCCTAATAACCCCCAAAAACTCCTGCCATTGCTGTTCCGCTGTTTTCCCTGCTAGGCTCCTTTTCCAATCAACTCTGGCCATGTCTTTGTAGTTACCCTTATTTAATTGTAATACCGTTACATCTGATTGCAGCTTCACCCTTTCAAACTGCAGGGTACATTCTATCATATTGTGGTCACTGCTCCCGAAGGGTTCCTTCACCTTAAGTTCCCTAATCAAGTCTGCCTCATTACACATCACCAAATCCAGAATTGCCTATTTCCTAGTGGGCTCTGTCACAAGCTGCTCCAAAATACATCTCTTAGACATTCCACAAATTCCATTTCTTGGGATTGTCATGTGAGAATACCTTTAAGACATGGATGTTTAAGCAATCTACCTTTAAGAAAACAATGATGTCAGAGTGTGGGTGGAGCTGGGTTTCAGATCAGCCATTTTGCAGTTTTAAGTTTCAGTTTGAAAAGAGCTTGGCAGTGTCTGTGTTTGCAGTGAGCTGGATCTCTGCCATGAAAGACTATCGCTGGATCATTTGGGTGATTTAAACTCATAATAGTGAAGCCTTTAACCTGATGTGATTCTGTTTAAAGGCGTTAAGTGTCTTGGAAGTTTGAAGGAACATTTTGAGGAATTATTTACTGTTGCAATATTTTCTGAGTTATCTTTGAAGTAAGGGATGTTAAGAGATCCAATGTTTATTTAAGATGTTAAGTTGAGTTCATGGAATAAACATTGTTTTGTGTTTAAAAACCCACATGTCCATAATTGTAATCCCACACCTAGGGAACAAGCCGTGTGCTCGGAAAAGCAACAAATCCATTAAAGGGAGAGGTTGGTTGAACTCCATGATACATTTTGAGGTTCTGAGAATGCCTCGCCCATAACAGGATCCACTACCAACCTGATTTTCCCAGTCCACCTGCATATTGAAGTCCCCCATGATTATTGTAATATTGCCTTTTTTACATGCCTTTTCTATCTCCTGATTTATTTTCTGCCCCACATCCTGACTACTGCTAGAGGATCTGTACATAACTCCCATCAGGGCCTTTATACCTTTGTGATTCCTCAACTCTACCCAAAGATTCTATGCTTTCTGATCCTATATCACTCCTTGCTATTGATTTAACTTCATTCCTTACTAACAATGCAACCCCGCACCCTTTGCCCATCTGCCTGTCCTTTCGATAGGACATATATCCTTGGATGTTTAGATCCCAGCCCTAATCCCCTTGCAGCCACGTCTCTGTGATGCCCACAACATCGTACCGGCCAATTACAATGTGCGCAACAAGCTCATTTACCTTGTTCCGTATACTGCGCACATTTAGGTACAACACCCTCAATCCTGCATTGGCCACCTCCCTTTTCACACTCTCCTCAGTCACTGTACCCTGTACTGTGGCCCTTTTTGATTTTTGACGATGGCTTCTCTGCCTTACACTTTCCCGCTTACTGCTTTTTGTTTCTGGCCCCGTTTTACTTCCCTCCGACTTGCTGCATCGGTTCCCATCCCCCTGCCACATTAGTTTAAACCCTCCCCAACAGCACTAGCAAACACCCTGCCGAGAACATCGGTTCCAGTGCAGACCAGGTGCAGACCAGTTTGTACTGGTCCCACCTCCCCCAGAACCAGTCCCAATGCCCCAGGACTTTGAATCCCTCCGTCTTGCACCATCTCTCGAGCCGCGCATTCATCCTATCTATTCTGATATTCCTATTCTGACTAGCTCGTGGCACTGGTAGCAATCCTGAGATTACTACCTTTGAGGTCCTACTTTTTAGTTTAACTCCAAACTCCCTGAATTCAGGTTGTAGGACCTCATCATGATTTTCACCTATATCGTTGGTGCCTATGTGCACCACGACAGCTGGCTGCTCACCCCCCCCCCCCCCCCTCCCAGAATGTCCTGCAGCCACTCCGAGACATCCTTGACCCTTGCACCAGGGAGACAAGATACCATCCTGGAGTCTCAATTGCGTCCGCAGAACCGCCAGTCTAAACCCTTACGATTGAGTCCCCTATCGCTATAGCCCTTCCATTCTTCTTCCTGCCCTCCTGCGCAGCAGAGCCAGCCACAGTACCATGAACCTGGCTACTGCTGCTTTCCCCTGGTGAGCCAACCCCCTCAACAGTATCCAAAATGGTATATCTGTTTTGCAGGGAGATGACCGCAGGGGACACCTGCACTGCCTTCCAACTCTTGTTCTGTCTTTTGGTCATCCATCTTCTACCTCCCTCGGTAATTTTCACCTGCGGCGCGAAATGCGCTATCCACTACACCCTCAGCATCGTGGATTTTCCAAAGTGAGTCCATC
This sequence comes from Scyliorhinus torazame, assembly GCF_047496885.1. Lineage (NCBI taxonomy): Eukaryota > Metazoa > Chordata > Chondrichthyes > Carcharhiniformes > Scyliorhinidae > Scyliorhinus > Scyliorhinus torazame. The sequence continues at coordinate 175,961,729 of NC_092723.1, read as the reverse complement.
CGCAGCTCCAGAGCAGTCTAACAGGAGCTGCAGCTGGACACAGTTCTTGCACGTGAAGGAGCCAGGGACAGTGGACGTGTCCCTGAGCTCCCACATCGCACATGAGGAGCATGGCAAGGGTCTGGGATCTCCTGCCATGTCTTAAACCATAGGTTAACTTATACAACTATAATTCCAAAAAACAAAGAAAAAATAAATTAAAAAATAAACAAATGAAAAGAAAAACTACTTACCAGTCACCTACCAGCGATAAAGAGCACCTCCTCCCAACCCAGCTTCAAATTCCCAAACTCACTCTTCGCTGTGTCTCACTCTGGCTGTGTCTTCTCTGGCTCACTGGGAGAACTTACTGGGAGTGAGCTAAAGTTGCTCTTTTTAAATTGGCTTGAGTTGACTTCCACCCCCCACCTGCTTTTAGATCAAAGTAGCTTAAGGTGACTGACACTTAACTGCCAACCAGTTATGAGAGTGGGTGGGGCAGTCCCTTGTTAACCTACACTGCACAATTCTAGATTAATTGAAATTCCTGAAATTTAAAAAGGAACAGTCTTACTGATTCAATTCCCACCTCGCTTCAAATTACCAAACTCACTCTTTGCTACGCCTCACTCTGGCTGTGTCTTCTCTGGCTCACTGGGAGAACTCACTGGGAGAACTTGGGAATATGCAGGGTTTCTCACATTGTGATTGTGACTACACTTCACTTTTTTGGGGCTGTAGAATACTTGAAATGAAAATGGCTTATTGTCACTAGTAGGCTTCAAATGAAGTTACTGTGAAAAGCCCCTAGTCGCCACATTCCGGCGCCTGTTCGGGGAGGCTGTTACGGGAATCGAACTGTGCTGCTGGCCTGCCTTGGTTTGCTTTCAAAGCCAGCGATTTAGCCTTGTGCTAAACAGCCCCCCCCCCCCACTTAAGACGCACCCTGAGATTGTGAAAGGGGTTGTATCGTCAATGTCTTCTGTATGGTCGGCACAGTGGCACTGTGGTTAGCACTGCTGCCTCACAGCGGCAGGGTTCAATTCTGACCTTGGGTGACTGTCTGTGTGGAGTTTGCATGTGCATGCGCGGCCTCTGACCCGGAAGTGCAGGGGCCCATATCTGCAGCCAAAGCTGCTAGAAACACGCCGGGTCCCTCCTAGCCCCCTGCAGGGCGATGAATATGGGGCCTTTTCATGCAAGTTTTTCTGGTGTGAAAGGCCACAGTATGGCTTGTGGACGTAGTCCCAAAAACAGAGAATCCAGCCCCAGTTATTTCTCTCTGTCTTTCACTGAGTGACAGGGAGCAAAGAATTAGTAATAGGGGATTGACTGCCCATTATATACCCGAGACCTCCTCCCTCCTCATCTCGCCCATAACAAGTCCAATGGGTTTGTTTGGAATCACTAGCTTTCCGAGGAAGGAGCTACGCTCCGAAAGCTAGTGATTCCAAACAAACCTGTTGGACTTTAACCTGGTGTTGTAAGACTTCTTACTGTGCCCACCCCAGTCCAACGCCGGCATCTCCACATCATATTCTCAGAGGAAGAGGCTTGATCCGTCAGTTCAACCCCTCGCAATTTCCCTCATTCCCCCACTCCCCTCATTCCTCCGCTCCCATTCCCTTCCTTCCTAACCCCCTCCATTCCCCTCCTTCCTCCGCCACCCCCCCCCCCCCCACCTCCCCCTCAACTGTCCTTTTTCACCCCCCCCCAGGATCTGCGTCACATCAGCCCAGGGTTCTGGGCCTGTTCCTGCTCTGTCAGTGGGTCAATATACAAGGCATGAGAGTGGTGATGACTCACTGTGAGGTACCACTGGTGGAAAATAAAATATTAGAGATTTAATTATAAAATAGCGAGACATTTTCTTTCATGAGTAATTATGGAAAAGTGTTTTACCTCCTTTTTACAACTGTTTCGCCATCTCCTTATGCTATGGCCACATTAGCAGAGACGTGCTCGCACTCCCACAGCACACTATTATTTACCTGGTACTTGAAGCTGGCTAATTGTCACCCTGAAACACAGGCTGCCCTTTCAAGAGACGTTTCAATCATTGCCCAAATCCTTCGAGAGTGGGGAACGTCACGATGCAAACATAGGGGAAGTCTTGTCTAAACACTTTAACGATCAAATTTGATGACAACTAAAAGCTTCACAGCTTTTCATCATTGTGGATATCAAGTTGTCAGAACGGAGGATAAAATGTACCATTCCAACAAGATAAACTGCATCTTCCTTGTCAGGAGTGAAGTCCGAAGCACTTGTTTTTGCATCATTGTGGTTTTTTTTTCCCATATCAAGTTCCCTTCAACCTTGACTTATTGATTCCTTCTGATTGCCGTACACTCCCACTGGTCTTGATGAGAAATGTCCTGACCAGTTGTCAAACCACAAACATTCCTGTCAATCGTATTTCCACTCCAGCTTTGAATCCCAGGCTGATTACAGATAATGTCCCAGACACCACTATCGCCATTCCTGGGTATGTTCTGTCCCACTAACAGGCCAGATCCAGCAGAGGTGGCAGCACAGTGATGTACAGTTGGGAGGGAGTAGCCTCCAACATCGACTCTGGACCCCATGAAGCCTCATGGCACCAGTCATACATGGGCAAGGAAACCTCCTGCTGATTACCGCATACCATCCACCCCTCACCCCCTTGGCTGATGAATCAGTACTCCTCCATGTTGAAGATCGCTTGGGGGAAGCACTGAGGGTAAGGGAGCAAGGGAACAGGATGTACTCTGGGTGTGGGACACCAAGAGTCCGTCACCAAGTGTGGCTCAATAGTACCTGCGCAGGCTGAGCTGGCTGGGTCCCAAAGGACACAACTGCTAGACTGAGACTGCAGCAAATGGCAAAGGAACCAACAAGAGGGAAAAGCATATGTGACCTCATCATCATCAACCTACCTGCTGCAGATGTATCTATGCATGACAGTATCGGCTAATTTGGCTTGGAGATATACTTTGATTTATAATGCCGCTGGGGGAGGCTCATAAAGATGCTGGTTTATATAAAAGCAAAATGCTGCAGATGCTAGAAATCTGAAATAAAAACAGAAAGGCCGGGATTCTCTGACCCGTCGCCGGGCCTGAGAATCCCCGGGGGGACGCGAGAATCACGCCTCGTCGCCGGGTCTGAGAATCCCCGGGGGGACGCGAGAATCGCGCCCCGTCGCCGGGTCTGAGAATCCCAGGGGGGACGCGAGAATCGCGCCCCGTCGCCGGGTCTGAGAATCCCCGGGGGACGCGAGAATTGCGCCCCGTCGCCGGGTCTGAGAATCCCCGGGGGGACGCGAGAATCGCGCCCCGTCGCCGGGTCTGAGAATCCCCGGGGGGACGCGAGAATCGCGCCCCGACGCCGGGTCTGAGAATCCCCGGGGGGACGCGAGAATCACGCCCCGACGCCGGGTCTGAGAATCCCCGGGGGGATGCGAGAATCGCACCCCGTCGCCGGGTCTGAGAATCCCCGGGGGGACGCAAGAATCACGCCCCGTCGCCAGGTCTGAGAATCCCCGGGGGACGCGAGAATCACGCCCCGTCGCCGGGTCTGAGAATCCCCGGGGGGACGCGAGAATCGCGCCCCGTCGCCGGGTCTGAGAATCCCCGGGGGGACGCGAGAATCGCACCCCATCGCCGGGTCTGAGAATCCCCAGGGGGACGCGAGATTCACGCCCCGTCGCTGGGTCTGAGAATCCCCGGGGGGACGCGAGAATCGCGCCCCGACGCCGGGTCTGAGAATCCCCGGGGGGACGCGAGAATCGCGCCCTGACGCCGGGTCTGAGAATCGGACGTGAGAATCGCGCCCCGACGTCGGGTCTGAGAATCGGACGCGAGAATCGCGCCCCGACGCCGGGTCTGAGAATCCCCGGGGGGACGCGAGAATCGCGCCCCGTCGCCGGGTCTGAGAATACCCGGGGGGACGCGAGAATCGCGCCCCGACGCCGGGTCTGAGAATCCCCGGGGGGACGCGAGAATCGCGCCCCGTCGCCGGGTCTGAGAATCCCCGGGGGGACGCGACAATCGCGCCCCGACGCCGGGTCTGAGAATCCCCGGGGGGACGCGAGAATCGCGCCCCGTCGCCGGGTCTGAGAATCCCCGGGGGGACGCGAGAATCGCGCCCCGACGCCGGGTCTGAGAATCCCCGGGGGGACGCGAGAATCGCGCCCTGACGCCGGGTCTGAGAATCGGACGTGAGAATCGCGCCCCGACGTCGGGTCTGAGAATCGGACGCGAGAATCGCGCCCCGACGCCGGGTCTGAGAATCCCCGGGGGGACGCGAGAATCGCGCCCCGTCGCCGGGTCTGAGAATCCCCGGGGGGACGCGACAATCGCGCCCCGTCGCCGGGTCTGAGAATCCCCGGGGGGACGCGAGAATCGCGCCCCGTCGCCGGGTCTGAGAATCCCCGGGGGGACGCGAGAATCGCGCCCCGTCGCCGGGTCTGAGAATCCCCGGGGGGACGCGAGAATCGCGCCCCGACGCCGGGTCTGAGAATCCCCGGGGGGACGCGAGAATCACGCCCCGACGCCGGGTCTGAGAATCCCCGGGGGGATGCGAGAATCGCACCCCGTCGCCGGGTCTGAGAATCCCCGGGGGGACGCAAGAATCACGCCCCGTCGCCAGGTCTGAGAATCCCCGGGGGACGCGAGAATCGCGCCCTGACGCCGGGTCTGAGAATCGGACGTGAGAATCGCGCCCCGACGTCGGGTCTGAGAATCGGACGCGAGAATCGCGCCCCGACGCCGGGTCTGAGAATCCCCGGGGGGACGCGAGAATCGCGCCCCGTCGCCGGGTCTGAGAATACCCGGGGGGACGCGAGAATCGCGCCCCGACGCCGGGTCTGAGAATCCCCGGGGGGACGCGAGAATCGCGCCCCGTCGCCGGGTCTGAGAATCCCCGGGGGGACGCGACAATCGCGCCCCGACGCCGGGTCTGAGAATCGGACGCGAGAATCGCGCCCCGACGCCGGGTCTGAGAATCCCCGGGGGGACGCGAGAATCGCGCCCCGACGTCGGGTCTGAGAATCGGACGCGAGAATCGCGCCCCGACGCCGGGTCTGAGAATCCCCGGGGGGACGCAAGAATCACGCCCCGACGCCGGGTCTGAGAATCGGACGCGAGAATCGCGCCCCGACGCCGGGTCTGAGAATCCCCGGGGGGACGCGAGAATCGCGCCCTGACGCCGGGTCTGAGAATCCCCGGGGGGACGCGAGAATTGCGCCCCGTCGCCGGGTCTGAGAATCCCCGGGGGACGCGAGAATCGCGCCCCGACGCCGGGTCTGAGAATCGGACGCGAGAATCGCGCCCCGACGCCGGGTCTGAGAATCCCCGGGGGGACGCGAGAATCGCGCCCCGACGTCGGGTCTGAGAATCGGACGCGAGAATCGCGCCCCGACGCCGGGTCTGAGAATCCCCGGGGGGACGCAAGAATCACGCCCCGACGCCGGGTCTGAGAATCGGACGCGAGAATCGCGCCCCGACGCCGGGTCTGAGAATCCCCGGGGGGACGCGAGAATCGCGCCCTGACGCCGGGTCTGAGAATCCCCGGGGGGACGCGAGAATTGCGCCCCGTCGCCGGGTCTGAGAATCCCCGGGGGGACGCGAGAACCGCGCCCCGACACCGGGTCTGAGAATCGGACGCGAGAATCGCGCCCCGACGCCGGGTCTGAGAATCCCCGGGTGACGCGAGAATCGCGCCCCGTCGCCGGGTCTGAGAATCCCCGGGGGGACGCGAGAATCGCGCCCCGACGCCGGGTCTGAGAATCCCCGGGGGGACGCGAGAATCACGCCCCGACGCCGGGTCTGAGAATCGGACGCGAGAATCGCGCCCCGACGCCGGGTCTGAGAATCCCCGGGGGGACGCGAGAATCGCGCCCCGACGCCGGGTCTGAGAATCCCCGGAGGGACGCGAGAATCACGCCCCGACGCCGGGTCTGAGAATCGGACGCGAGAATCGCGCCCCGACGCCGGGTCTGAGAATCCCCGGGGGGATGCGAGAATCGCGCCCCGACGCCGGGTCTGAGAATCCCCGGGGGGACGCGAGAATCGCGCCCCGACGCCGGGTCTGAGAATCCCCAGGGGGACGCGAGAATTGCGCCCCGTCGCCGGGTCTGAGAATCCCCGGGGGGACGCGAGAACCGCGCCCCGACACCGGGTCTGAGATTCGGACGCGAGAATCGCGCCCCGACGCCGGGTCTGAGAATCCCCGGGGGGACGCAAGAATCGCGCCCCGTCGCCGGGTCTGAGAATCCCCGGGGGGACGCGAGAATCGCGCCCCGACGCCGGGTCTGAGAATCCCCGGGGGGACGCGAGAATCACGCCCCGACGCCGGGTCTGAGAATCGGACGCGAGAATCGCGCCCCGACGCCGGGTCTGAGAATCCCCGGGGGGACGCGAGAATCGCGCCCCGACGCCGGGTCTGAGAATCCCCGGGGGGACGCGAGAATCACGCCCCGACGCCGGGTCTGAGAATCGGACGCGAGAATCGCGCCCCGACGCCGGGTCTGAGAATCCCCGGGGGGATGCGAGAATCGCGCCCCGACGCCGGGTCTGAGAATCGGACGCGAGAATCGCGCCCGACGCCGGGTCTGAGAATCCCCGGGGGGACGCGAGAATCGCGCCCCGACGCCGGGTCTGAGAATCGGACGCGAGAATCGCGCCCCGACGCCGGGTCTGAGAATCCCCGGGGGGACGCGAGAATCGCGCCCCGACGCCGGGTCTGAGAATCCCCGGGGGGACGCGAGAATCGCGCCCCGACGCCGGGTCTGAGAATCGGACGCGAGAATCGCGCCCCGACGCCGGGTCTGAGAATCCCCGGGGGGACGCGAGAATCGCGCCCCGACGCCGGGTCTGAGAATCCCCGGGGGGACGCGAGAATCGCGCCCCGTCGCCGAGTCTGAGAATCCCCGGGGGGACGCGAGAATCGCGCCCCGACGCCGGGTCTGAGAATCCCCGGGGGGACGCAAGAATCACGCCCCGACGCCGGGTCTGAGAATCCCCGGGGGGATGTGCCCCGTCGCCGGCTTCCCCATTCTCCGGCGATGATTCTCGGGTGCCCGCGGGATTCCCGGCGCGCCGGTTTGACAGCGGCCCCCCCCGGCGATTTTCCGGGCCCCAATGGGCCGAGTGGCCGACGTGTGTGGCCGAGTCCCGCCGGCGTGGGTTACTCAGGTCCCAGACGGCGGGACTTGGAAGGTTAGTCTGTGGGGGCCGCCCTGGAGGGGGGGGCGGGGAGATCTGACCCCGGGAGGGGCCCTTACGGTGGCCTGGCCCGCGATTGGGGCCTACCGATCGGCGGGCGGGCTGGTTCCGTGGGGGCCTATTTTACTCTGCACCGGGCCCCTGTCAGGCTCCGCCATATTGCCTGGGGGCCAGCGCGGAGAAGGGAACCCACACGCATGCGCGTAATCATGCCGACCGGTCCGCGCATGCGCGTAATCACGCCGACCGGTCCGCGCATGCGTGAACTCACGCGGGCCGTTCCACGCCGGCTGGAGCTGCGGGAACCGCTCCGGCACGAACCTAGCCCCCTAGGAAGGGGAGCATTCCCCATTATCAGGGACCATTGACGCCCGAGTGGGTGGTGCGGCGTTTCACACCAGGGTGGGGACATAGCCCCTTTATTGGAGAATCCCGCCCGTGGTGTTAGAAATACTCGGCAGGTTGGGCATCATCTGTCGGGAGAGAAACAGAGTTACCCTTTGAGATTGGTGGTTTTCACAACCGAGCTGGTTTAGCTCAGAGCTGGTTTAGCACAGTGGGTTAGACAGCTGGTTGTGATGCAGAACAAGGCCAGCAGCGCGGGTTCAATTCCCGTACCAGCTTACCCGAACAGGAGCCGGAATGTGGCGATTAGGGGCTTTTCACAGTAATTTCATACTTGTGACAATAAAAGGGTATTATTATTATCAGAATTTCATGCCTGAAATTTTCAGTCGGCAGGGGCTCCCTTCCTACCATTCACAGAGTTGGCAGCTCCGACTGCCCCGCAACCAATTTACGCTCTAGCCAGGATTGATTGGCTGGATACAGGACTTCCGCCCCTCACTCAGGAGGAAGACCCATCTTTGAAGGCTGCCAGCCAATCAGATTGGCCTCGTCCCCGGACATTCTCCAGTCCCCATAGCGACAGCACTGCGGTGGGCAGGGGAGGAACTGCACCAATCTGCACTTGGGAAGGACAAGGTCAGTATAAGGAGAGGGTTGGTAAGGCCTGCAGTGCTGGGCTGAGAGGTGGCAAATGGAGTTTAATGCAGAAAAGTGTGAGGTGATTCATTTTGGAAGGAATAACAGGAAGACAGAGTACTGGGCTAATGGTAAGATTCTTGGCAGTGTGGATGAGCAGAGAGATCTCGGTGTCCTTGTACATAGATCCCTGAAAGTTGCCACTCAGGTTGAGAGGGTTGTTAAGAAGGTGTACGGTGTGTCAGCTTTTATTGGTAGAGGGATTGAGTTTCAGAGCCATGATGTCGTGTTGCAGCTGTACAAAACTCTGGTGCGGCCGCATTTGGAGTATTGCATGCTATTCTGGTCGCCGCATTATAGAAAGGATGTGGAAGCATTGGAAAGGGTGCAGAGGAGATTTACCAGAATGTTGCCTGGTATGGAGGGAAGATCTTATGAGGAAAGGCTGAGGGACTTGAGGCTGTTTTCGTTAGAGAGAAGAAGGTTAAGAGGTGACTTAATTGAGGCATACAAGATGATGAGAGGATTGGATAGGGTGGACAGTGAGAGCCTTTTTCCTCGGATGGTGATGTCTAGCACGAGGGGACATAGCTTTAACTTGAGGGCAGATAGATATGACAGATGTCAGAGGTAGGTTCTTTACTCAGAGAGTAGTAAGGGCGTGGAATGCCCTGCCTGCAACAGTAGTGGACTCGCCAACACTAAGGGCATTCAAATGGTCATTGGATAGACATATGGACGATAAGGGAATAGTGTAGATGGGCTTTAGAGTGGTTTCACAGGTCGGCGCAACATCGAGGGCCAAAGGGTCTGTACTGCGCTGTAATGTTCTATGTTCTATGACAGCGAGGGAGGGGATGGTGGTCTTTGGGGAGAGGCGGGGGATGGCGGTTGGTGGTGGATGGGGGGCGTGGGTGGCGGGATGGAGATGCAGAGGGCCACCAGGTCTTAAGAGGAGGGCGACCCCAGTCAGAACAGTAGCTTCTGATGGAGGCGCCCACCACTGCTCCCCACCCTTCCTGTCCGAGATCTAACTTTTATTCTTTCCGGCCTTCTCTCAGAGTGGTTGAATGTTCCTGCCAGCCTCAGAATTGAGACTGAGCGTGAGCTAGTCCTTAACTGGCTATTAATTGGCCACTTAAGGGCCTCGATTACAGGCAGACAGCACCATGCGAGGAAGCTGCTGTGTGTGGGCCAGCTGCCTATCTGAGACCTTGCCCGCCCCAGCGTAAAATCACTGTTTGGTTGGACCTGACGGGAACCAAGAGGGATTCCTGTCCCGGCAATTTCAGGCTCCCCTCCCCCACCTTTAAGCCCAGCGGCGAGGGAGCATAAAATTCAGGCCCTTCTCTGCATAGTTGCGATGTGACTTGCTGTATAAATACACGAGAGCTCTCACCTGCATCCAGTCTCTATATCTTTCTGTACTGATGGAGATTCTCTTTGTGGCCAAACATTCGTGACATGTTGAAAGAATTGCCCAGTCCGTGTGGCGAGGTTGTCCTTTGCCCGTGTCGTGATTGAGGGGCAGACTGCCGGGTGGTACAAATAAAAAGCCTGGGAACTGGTTGGATGCTGTGTTTTGGGCTGGGGTTTGCGGGGATGGAGGTGAGGGGAGGGGAGGGGGACTGCTCTCTGAATCGACAAGCTTAAATAGGTGGTTTTCCTCGTCTGCAATTAATCTCAGAACGAAACCATTTTGAACAAAGTTTAACGCGTGAATTTGCTGTCGTAACATCTCCAGCAGCGGGACAGCGGGAGAGTTTAAAGAGCTGAAGGAGGATTCTTACCCCACCGACACCATAAGACCATAAGACCATAAGACATAGGAGCGGAAGTAAGGCCATTCGGCCCATCGAGTCCACTCCGCCATTCAATCATGGCTGATTTCAACTCCATTTACCCGCTCTCTCTCCATAGCCCTTAATTCCTCGAGAAATCAAGAATTTATCAACTTCTGTCTTAAAGACACTCAACGTCCCGGCCTCCACCGCCCTCTGTGGCAATGAATTCCACAGACCCACCACTCTGGCTGAAGAAATTTCTCCTCATCTCTGTTCTAAAGTGACTCCCTTTTATTCTAAGGCTGTGCCCCCGGGTCCTAGTCTCCCCTGCTAATGGAAACAACTTCCCTACGTCCACCCTATCTAAGCCATTCATTATCTTGTAAGTTTCTATTAGATCTCCCCTCAACCTCCTAAACTCCAATGAATATAATCCCAGGATCATCAGACGTTCATCGTATGTTAGGCCTACCATTCCTGGGATCATCCGTGTGAATCGCCGCTGGACCCGCTCCAGTGCCAGTATGTCCTTCCTGAGGTGTGGGGCCCAAAATTGCTCACAGTATTCTAAATGGGGCCTAACTAATGCTTTATAAAGCTTCAGAAGTACATCCCTGCTTTTATATTCCAAGCCTCTTGAGATGAATGACAACATTGCATTTGCTTTCTTAATTACGGACTCAACCTGCAAGTTTACCTTTAGAGAATCCTGGACTAGGACTCCCAAGTCCCTTTGCACTTCAGCATTATGAATTTTGTCACCGTTTAGAAAATAGTCCATGCCTCTATTCTTTTTTCCAAAGTGCAAGACCTCGCACTTGCCCACGTTGAATTTTATCAGCCATTTCTTGGACCACTCTCCTAAACTGTCTAAATCTTTCTGCAGCCTCCCCACCTCCTCCATACTACCTGCCCCTCCACCTATCTTTGTATCATCGGCAAACTTAGCCAGAATGCCCCCAGTCCCGTCATCTAGATCGTTAATATATAAAGAGAACAGCTGTGGCCCCAACACTGAACCCTGCGGGACACCACTCGTCACCGGTTGCCATTCCGAAAAATAACCTTTTATCCCAACTCTCTGCCTTCTGCCTGACAGCCAATCGTCAATCCATGTTAGTACTTTGCCTCGAATACCATGGGCCCTTATTTTACTCAGCAGTCTCCCGTGAGGCACCTTATCAAAGGCCTTTTGGAAGTCAAGATAGATAACATCCATTGGCTCTCCTTGGTCTAACCTATTTGTTATCTCTTCAAAGAACTCTAACAGGTTTGTCAGGCACGACCTCCCCTTACTAAATCCATGCTGCCTTGTCCTAATCTGACCCTGCACTTCCAAGAATTTAGAAATCTCATCCTTAACAATGGATTCTAGAATCTTGCCAACAACCGAGGTTAGGCTAATTGGCCTATAATTTTCCATCTTTTTCCTTGTTCCCTTCTTGAACAGGGGGGTTACAACAGCGATTTTCCAATCCTCTGGGACTTTCCCGGACTCCAGTGACTTTTGAAAGATCATAACTAACGCCTCCACTATTTCTTCAGCTATCTCCTTTAGAACTCTAGGATGTAGTCCATCTGGGCCCGGAAATTTATCAATTTTTAGACCTCTTAGTTTGTCTAGCACTTTCTCCTTTGTGATGGCTACCATATTCAACTCTGCCCCCTGACTCTCCGGAATTGGTGGGATATTACTCATGTCTTCTACTGTGAAGACTGACGCAAAGTACTTATTTAGTTCCTCAGCTATTTCCTTGTCTCCCATCACAAAATTACCAGCGTCATTTTGGAGCGGCCCAATGTCAACTTTTGCCTCCCGTTTGTTTTTAATGTATTTAAAGAAACTTTTACTATCATTCCTAATGCTACTGGCTAGCCTACCTTCATATTTGGTCCTCTCTTTCCTTATTTCTCTCTTTGTTATCCTCTGTTTGTTTTTGTAGCCTTCCCAATCTTCTGACTTCCCACTACTCTTTGCCACATTATAGGCTTTCTCTTTTGCTTTGATGCATTCCCTAACTTCCTTTGTCAGCCATGGCTGCCTAATCCCCCCTCTGATAACCTTTCTTTTCTTTGGGATGAACCTCTGCACTGTGTCCTCAATTACTCCCAGAAACTCCTGCCATTGCTGTTCTACTGTCTTTCCCACTAGGCTCTGCTCCCAGTCGATTTTCGTCAGTTCCTCCCTCATGCCCCTGTAGTTACCTTTATTTAACTGTAACACCTTTACATCTGATTCTACCTTCTTTCTTTCAAATTGGAGATTGAATTCTACCATATCATGATCACTGCCTCCTAAGTGCTCCCTTACTTTAAGATCTTTAATCAAGTCTGGCTCATTACATAACACTAAGTCCAGAATGGCCTGTTCCCTCGTGGGCTCCATCACAAGCTGTTCCAAAAAGCCCTCCTGTAAACATTCAATGAATTCCCTTTCCTTGGGTCCACTGGCAGCATTATTTACCCAGTCCACCTGCATATTGAAGTCCCCCATGATCACTGTGACCTTGCCTTTCTGACATGCACTTTCTATTTCGTGGTGCATTTTGTGCCCCCGGTCCTGACCACTGTTAGGAGGCCTGTACATAACTCCCATTATGGTTTTTTTGCCTTTGTGGTTCCTCAACTCTACCCACACAGACTCCACATCATCTGACCCTATGTCATTTAGTGCTATTGATTTAATTTCATTCCTAATTAACAAGGCAACCCCGCCCCCTCTGCCCACCTCCCTGTCTTTTCGATAGGTTGTGAATCCCTGGATGTTTAAATGCCAGTCCTGAACCCCCTGCAACCATGTCTCTGTGATGCCTACCACCAGTCACAATCTGGGCCACAAGCTCATCTACCTTGTTCCGTACACTGCGCGCATTTAAATATAGCACCTTTAATTCTCTATTGACCGTCCCTTTTTGTTTTCTTAGTGTGGTGGACCTTGGTTTACTGAGCCTTTCCATACACTGTGTCATATTTTGTGGGATGGGGACTATCGTAACCTCTCCTGAGTTTTGACTTTTCGTGCTTTTTTGTATTCCTAAGCAGCTACGCTTCCCACTGATTACTTCACCTCTTGGTTCCCTGACTTTCCCTTCCCCCCCCAATCTTTAGTTTAAAGTCCTATTGACCACCCTATTTATTCTTTTCGCCAGAACACTGGTCCCAGCTCGGTTCAGGTGGAGACCATCCCAACGGTATAGGTCCCCCCTGTCCCAAAATTGATGCCAGTGTCCCATGAAAAGGAACCCCTCTTTCCCACACCACTCTTTCAGCCACGTGTTAACTTCCCTTATTCTTGCCTCCCTATGCCAATTTGCACGTGGCTCGGGCAGTAATCCGGAGATTATGACCCTTGAGGGCCTGTTTTTTAATTTGAATCCTAGCTCTTTATAATCTCTAAACAGGTCCTCTTTCCTAGACTTGCCTATGTTGTTGGTACCGACATGGACCACAACAACTGGATCCTCTCCCTCCCTCTCCAGTATCCTTTCAAGCCGGTCAGAGATGTCCCGCACCCTAGCACCGGGCAGGCAACATACCATGCGGGACTCTTTATCCTGCTCACAAAGGATACTATCTATCCCCCTGATAATAGAATTCCCTACAACTACAACTTGCCTATTTACTCCCTCCCCTTGAATGGCCTGCTGAACCATGGTGCCTTGGTCAGCTGACTCATCCTTCCTGCAGCCCTGTTCGCCATCCACACAGGGAGCAAGTGCCTCATACCTGTTGGACAGAGTCAAGGGCTGAGGCTCCTGAGTTCCCGACTGCTGGTTCCCTTTACCTGCCTGACTTGCAGTCACACCCTGCTGTCCCTGGCCACTGGCAGGATTTAAACTACTTACTCTGACAGGTGTGACTGCCTCCTGAAACACAGTGTCCAGGTAAGTCTCCCCCTCCCGGATGTGCCTCAGTGTTTGAAGGTCAGACTCCAGCTCATCAACTCTGAGCCGGAGCTCTTCGAGCAGCCAACACTTACTGCAGATGTGGTCGCTGCAGCTCGCAATGGGATCTGCCAGCTCCCACATCAAGCAGCTCAAGCACATCACCTGACCAGCCATCACTAATTAATTAATAGTTTAATTTAAGTTTAGAGTTTAGCTGTGTTTTTTTTAAAATTTGGGGCAGGTTTGCTATCAACCACTCAGATCACAGCTTCCCTCTGACGTCACTTTTGGGGAAAAAACTGGAAAACAGGAAGTTTCCGGTAGGTTTTTATACTCACAGAGACTGCTCCGCCTCCTCCGAACGGCTCCCGAAATTAGGCCCGAAGAAAGAGAGAGAACAAACAGTCAGGAAAAAGCACCTTTTCCCACTCTTCACCGAATTACCTCACTGCACCAAATTACCAATGCTTACTAATGTGCGCTTTCTGGCTGTCTTTTATACAGACTTTAGGATGACTCACACTAAAACTTCAAAGAGAAGAATACAATGTGTACCTTTGTGCCCCTTAACAGGCCTCAGGTGACTGCCCGATAACTGCCTCTCAGCAATTAGTGTGGGGGCAGCTTCAGCCAATCAGACACTAATCTACACTGCACTTTTAACTGAAAAACAGCACAATTAGATGAACCACTTACCTTTCCTGGTTACCTCACTGCACCACATTACCAAATTCTCACTCGGTCTGTATCTCTCTCACTCAGGCTGTGTGTCCTTGCCCTGCGAAATTGCAAGGGCAGCACAGTGCCACAGTGGGTTAGCACTGCGGCCTCACGGCGCTGTGGTCCCAGGTTCGATCCCGGCCTGGGTCACTGCCCGTGTGGAGTTTGCACATTCTCCCCGTGTTTGCGTGGGTTTTGCCCCCACAACCCAAAGATGTGCAGGGTAGGTGGACTGGCCACGCTAAATTGCCCCTTTATTGAGAAAAATGAATTGGGTCGTCTAAAATTTTTTTAAAAAGAAATTGTATTCGGCGAATGGGCAGAGAAACCCTTTTGATACCGAAATCGGGGTTGGTGCCTGTTTTCGGATCCCCCCCCCCCCTCCAAAATGGCGTCATCGGTGAGTACGACGCACGCCGTTGGGACGGCCTCAGGACGTCGTCACCTGGCGGCCCTCCCCCGATTGTCCGCCCCAGTGGGCTGTCTTACCGACGGCGGGTATCACTTGTGCTCTGAGTTTTCGTCAACCTCGCGTGACGGCTGCGGACTGTGTCCAGCGCTACCATAGCCGGGGGGGGGGGGGGGGATGTGGGGGGGGGGGGGGGTGGGGAGCCGTTTCGATGGCCGGAGGTGGGGGCGGGGGGGCTTCGGCAGAGGTTTGGGGGGACTGATGGGGGGGTGGTCTGGGTGTGGCGAGGGGGGTTACAGGGGGGGCATTATCTGGCAGGCCGGGTCTACGAGCGGCCGGCACCATGCTGTACGGCGGGAACGGTTGCTGCTGTGTACATGCGCAGCCACGGACCCGGCAATTCTCCGGCGGTTTCTGCCAGGAACGCTGGGTGTGTTACATGGTGCAGCTGCCAGCCCCCCACTGGGCGGAGCATCGGTGCGGGGCGGCATCAAGTGTTTCATCGTAAGACTAGACACTTCTTCCGACGTAGCCTCAAAATGGGAAAATCCCGCCCTTTGTTCCTGGAGGCAGCACCCCCCCCCGGGTTTCCCGTTGTGGTGGGGGGAATTCAATGGAAAATCGCACTGACAAGCAGAGGGAGTACGGAATCCCGTTTTCCAGAAGACAGTGCACCGCTCAGAAACACGCTGCTCGGGGAAGAGCGACTCCAGCCCCGATCCCTAGTTTGGGGATGAGGGGCGACCTTTAGAAAGGATTTGTCTGTACTGGTAGTGCACAGCAGAGGCAGAGCTCAGGATGGATTGAGGGGTAAACACAGGCTATTTCTAAAAATTGCAATGTCGGGGCGAGTGTTCTGAGTTCAGGCTGCTGGATGGATATCTCGATCATTGGCTGAGGAAAGAGGAATTCAGCCTCAACAGGAAAAATCAGCCTCGTACTCCTGTATTTGTTGAAGCAAAGCAGGAGCTTATGCTTTAACTTTTCATTCTGTGACAGATTAATCTGTCTGAAGGATTGAATCGATGAATAATTACTTTGTTATTAAGTACAAAATTACCAAAAAGGAGCTTCATTTCGGACTGTCAAGCCTCAAGAATTAAAGCGTGATCTCCTTGGCAGTTTAACGCACAACTGGGAGAAAAATCATTAAAAAACAATAGTGTGTTTTGTTCATTTAGTAGCCATCCGCTGTATTATAGTTCATCAGTAATCTTTCCACGTGTTTGTTAATAAGTCATCTTCCTAGTTAAATAACTATGGGTGGGATTCTCCCCTACCCGGCGGGGCGGGAGGTTCTGACGCCGAGGAGTGGCGGGAACCACTCCGGCGTCGGGCCACCCCAAAGGTGCGGAATATTCCGCACCTTCAGGGGCTAGGCCCGCCCCGGAGTGGTTTGCGCCCCATCGGCTGGCGGGAAAGGGGCTTGGCGTCACGCCAACCGGTGCCGAAGGGCCCCCGCCGGCCAGCGCGAGTTGGCGCATGCGTGGGAGCGCCAGCGTGTGCTGGTGTCATCCCCGTGCATGCGCAGAGGGCTTTGTCTCCGCACTGGCAATGGCGGACTGCTACAGCCGCCGTTGTGGAAGAATAGAGTGCCCCCATGGCACAGGTCCGCCCACGGATCGGTGGGCCCCGATCGCGGGCCAGGCTACCATGGGGGCACCTCCTCGGGCCAAATCCCCCCGCACCCCCCCAAGAACCTCGGAGGCCGCCTGCACTGCCGGGTCCCACCGGTAAGGACCTACTCCAATTTACGCTGGGGGGGACTGGCAAAAACGGGCGGGACTTCGGCCCATCGCGGGCGGGACTTCGGCCCATCGCGGGCCGGAGAATTCGGGCGGCCCCGGGGCCCATTGAGTCGCGCCGGTCCCCGCCATTCTCCGAGGTGGGCGGCGCGATTCACGCCGGGGCGATTTTTGGGGGGGCCGGAGTATTTGGAGGATGGCGGGGGCGGGATTCGCACTGACCCCCGGCGATTCTCCGACCCGGCGGGGGGTCGGGGAATCCCGCCCTATACATCATTACGACGGTTATATCACAGAACACAACAATAATGACCAGCAATATCTCCTGTATGGGGACCGGCAGGTCTGCCTGAATGCCTCTAATTTGCTCCTGGGGCGTCATTCTCCGACCCCCCGCCGGGTTGGAGAATGGCCGTTGGCCGCCGTGAATCCCGCCCCCGCCGACGTCTCCGGTACCGGAGATTGGGCGGGGGCAGAAATCGGCCCGCGCCGGTTGGCCCCCCCCCCGCTCAATTCTCCAGCCGGATGGGCCGAAGTCCAGCCCAGAAATTGCCTGTCCCGCCGGCGTAAATTAAACCTGGTATTTACCGGCGGGACCAGGCGGCGTGGGCGGGCTCCGGGGTCCTGGGGGGGTACGCGGGGCGATCTGGCCCCGGGGGGTGCCCCCACAGTGGCCTGGCCCGTGATCGGGGCCCACCGATCCACGGGCGGGCCTGTGCCGTGGGGGCACTCTTTCCCTTCCGCCTCCGCCACGGTCTCCACCATGGCGGAGGTGACTCTCCCCACTGCGCATGCGCGGGAAACTGTCAGCGGCCGCTGACGCTCCCGCGCATGCGCCGCATTTCCGCGCCAGCTGGCGGGGCAACAAACGCCATTTCCGCCAGCTGGCGGGTCGGAAATCCCACCGGCGCCAGCCTAGCCCCTCAATGTTGGGGCTCGGCCCCCAAAGATGCGGAGCATTCCGCACCTTTGGGGCGGCGCGATGCCCGTCTGATTGGCGCCGATTTGGGCGCCAGTCGGCGGACATCGCGCCGTTGGGGGAGAATTCCGCCCCTGGTGTCTCTCATTGTGCAGCACCTTGTCCTGCAAGGAAGAGGGAAGGATATTAGTTATTGCTTCTGATGTGACTGCCATGGTTGCTGTGTGCAATCTGTGAGCTGTGGCTATGGGGTTTACAGCAGTGCTTATTGTGTGAAGGTGAGGTGAGGGGTATGAATGTCAATTCCTTCTATCAATCAGGGCTGATAGACACTGTAGGTAAGTGAGTGAATTTAGGAGTGTCTGAGGCTACTGGTATAATTGGTAGGATATGGCATTTAAAAAATGTATTCACTAACCTTGACCACTCATGTGAGGGCATCGAATTCCTTGTGGCACCGTATACAGGTTCTCGAAACTTGACAGTTGGCATTGACCATGTTGGCAATGGTCCAACCGATACAAAATCAAAATACTGCAGGTGCTGAGTATCTGAAATAAGAGGAAATAAAGCTGGAAAGATTTGGCATCTGTGAAAAGAGAAGCAGAGTTAATGTTTCAGGCCCACGAGCTTACATCAGGACTGTGCTGATGGAAGGTCATCGAAATGAAACACTCATTCTGTATCTCTCCACAGATGCTGCCTGACCTGCTGGGTTTTCCAGCTTTTTCTGTTCTTGTACCTGCTCCCACTGTTCTGAGCCTGTGCCTGCAGCGTTTCCTGAACTCCCTGTGGATGTAAGACATCTGTGCTCCTTTCCACCTCCTCAGTGTAACATCCGATAACCTTGCACTCGGCTTTCTCCCACGTTGTGCTGCTCTACACTTACACCAGCTCCGAATCATTTGTAGGGTGCCTTCCAGAACTGGCTGCAGCTGCAGTGACATAGGATCCCTACAGTGCAGAAGGAGGCCATTCGGCCCATCGGGTTTGCACAGACCCTCTGAAAGAGCACTCTACCTAGGTCCACTACCGCCGCCCCCCCCCCCCCCCCCCCCCCCCCCCCCCGCCCTATCCGTGTAACCGTGTGACCTAACCTGCACATCTTTCGACACTGAGGGGCAATTTAGCATGGCCAGTCCACCTAACCTGCACATCTGTGGACTGTGGGAGGAAACCGGAGCACCCGGAGGAAACCCGCGCACACACGGGGAGAAAGTGCAAACTCAGCACAGACGGTCCGGAAGTGAACCCGGATCCCTGGCATTGTGAGGCAACAGTGCTAACTACCGTGCCATCTTGGACCTCTCCTTTGAGAGATGCAGGCTAGATTTAAGTAGTGGCTAGTTTCATCTGATGCCAGCCTTTCACGATTTTGGCCCCCCCGCAGTCACTCGTCAGCGCGGTTAGTGCTGGCTGAACACAGTGATCACATTAATCAGCAGACAGCATGAAGTTGAACTGCTGCAGTTGGTCGCGCATTGCGATCCCCGCGGTCTTTCCTGAGAGCTATTGAGTTCAGCTCCCTTTTTCCACTTTCAATCTGCTAATTGAATAAGCCAGCTGAGTCACTGGGGTAGCCCCAAGAGCCCTTGGTTAGCCCCAAGAGCCCTTTGCGAGCCCAAACTACCTGGCTGATTCTTGAGGGCCAATTACGAAATGGATTGGGGAAAAAAAGATTGAGGAGCCTTGAGTTCATCCAATATTCGAATCTTTCCTCATGTTGATTCAGAATGGCATTGTGTTTTAGTTCGGAAACTGGTTTGAAATTGAGAATTTTCTGTATGTGTAATCACCATGTCAAGAAGGTTTTACCAAAATTGTACTCAGCGTGCATCTGAGCTTCAGTGACATAATCAGAAGTTATGGAAGTGATGAATCTTTGGGGATGTCCAAGCCAGCAGATGTAATTACTTTGGCTGAAAACGCCAACGCTGCAATTGATGGAAACAGGAAAAGGAAGCTAAACCCTGTTTTTGCTGAAGTAAAACTCAGTGTCACGATTGGGGAGCTTGCCAATCACGAGGGCCAGTTAATGGCTTATACTTTCCACAGATTTTTCCCGGGTCATCACGTTGGGAAAAAGAACTGGCCCAAATGTGGCAATCATCAGCCCAATGGACAGGCCCGTTGCGGGACAACAGGGTGGTCACACACTCACATGGTGTCAACCCACCACCTCCTGTAATAGGGGGGGGAGGGGATGGGGATGCAGGTTGGGGTGTGGGGGGCAGTAGTTTTAACCCCCAAGAGCAGGTGAGCTCTGGTCTGCTCAGAAGCACGGTAGCATTGTGGTTAGCACAATTGCTTCACAGCTCCAGGGTCCCAGGTTCGATTCCGGCTTGGGTCACTGTCTGTGCGGAGTCTGCACATCCTCCCCGTGTGTGCGTGGGTTTCCTCCGGGTGCTCCGGTTTCCTCCCACAGTCCAAAGATGTGCAGGTTAGGTGGATTGGCCATGATAAATTGCCCTTAGTGTCCAAAATTGCCCTTAGTGTTGGGTGGGGTTACTGGGTTATGGGGATAGTGTGTAGGCGTTGACCTTGGGTAGGGTGCTCTTTCCAAGAGCCGGTGCAGACTCAATGGGCCGAATGGCCTCCTTCTGCACTGTAAATTCTATGATTGAAAAGAGAAGTTCAAATCTGAAACTCGATCTCAGCCTATTTTAAACCCACCCACCTTTGGAGGGGGGGGGGTTACTTGTCAGGGGCTGACTGGAATTCATACTCTGTGAGTAAAATTTCTAAAACAGGCCATGCTTCTCCGTTTGTATCGACTTTTTAATTTTTTTAACCTGTTTCAGCTAGATTTACAAGACCTCAGGACACCTGACAGGTAAAAGAAAGGGAGAAGAGCTCGATCTATGAGCTGCCTGATGGGAGGCCAGCACTGAAAGACTTGACTAAAGAGAACCAAAACAAATTCAAGAAAGCCCCAGAGGAGTATGTTTTGCATCAAGTATTAACCTTGCTGCCACTAGAGTTGAGACCTCAAAAGAAAACTGGAAATCATCAGCACTTAATGAGGTAGTCTGCAGCGAAGAGCCAATGTTTTGTCATCAGCTGTCAAGAATTTCCGATTAGGCTGGGACAATTAGGGTAAATGAATCTTCATTATTTAGGCTACCATCAGGCAGAGCTAATAAATTAGCGTTTTCACCCTTCCAAATGAGCCTAATATTATAGTTCTAGTGCAGTAATCAAACTCCCACACAGCAGACGCTATTGAAGAGAAAACAGGGGAAAGCCCAAAGAAAGCATGCCAGTGCTCAAAAGTGTTTTCCTAATGTCCCATCTCTTGCTGCGAAGTCTACTTGCGTGCAAAGTCTTTGAGAGATTTTCCTTTATGAGGATCAGTGGGGATGGCTGTAATCCCTATCGCCCGGTTGTGTGTCGTAACAAAGGGCTTTCAGGATCCCAATCACGTGCCAAGCAGTGATAGCAATCTAGTTAGCACCTTTTGAAAAGAACTGAGGGATTACATGACAATTCAAACTGTTTTACACGCTGTGGCCTCTACAGGCTCAGAATACAAAGGCTGGCTTTACACTGGGTTTTGCGAACTCCACCCCTGCACTGAAATTCACTCAGCATATGGGGGGGGGGGGGAATAAAATGATGAAACTATTTCAAGAATCAATGTGGAAAAACAACTGAACTGCAGGATATATTTTGGGTAGATCTCGGAAAAACCCAGCAGATCCACTAATTGAACAAACCCCAGAGAATATTATCATGGTGCAGAATTGACAGGAACATAAAGATTAGCCGGTTCCTTAATCCTACCTCATTCCAATATTGACAGAGCTCCTGACTGAGCACGTCGCCCCTCCCCTTCTCTGTCTCCCCTTTCCCTTCCCCCCACCCGTACACACGACTGCGTGGCAAAATTTGTTTCCAACTCCATCTACAAGTTTGCTGACGATACGCCCATAGGGGGCCGGATCTCGAATAACGACGAGTCAGAATACAGGAGGGAGATAGAGAACCTAGTTGAATGGTCAGCGACAACCATCTCTCCCTCAATGCCAGCAAAACTAAAGAGCTGGTCATTGACTTCAGGAAGCAAAGTACTGTACACACCCCTGGCAGCATCAACTCGGTCGAGGTGGAGATGGTTAGCAGTTTCAAATTCCTAGGGGTGCACATCTCCAAAAATCTGTCCTGGTCCACCCACGTCGATGCTACCACCAAGAAAGCACAACAGCACCTATACTTCCTCAGGAAACTAAGGAAATTCAGCATGTCCACATTAACTCTTACCAACTTTTACAAATGCACCACAGACAGCATCCTATCTGAATCCATCACAGCCTGGTATGGCAACTGCTCGGCCCAGAACCGCAAGAATCTTCAGAGAGTCGTGAACACAGCCCAGTTCATCACACAAACCTGCCTCCCATCCATTGACTCCATCTACACCTCCCGCTGCCTGGGGAAAGCGGGCAGCATAATCAAAGACTCCTCCCACCCGGCTTACTCACTCTTCCAACTTCTTCCATCGGGCAGGAGATACAGAAGTCTGAGAACACGCGCGAACAGACTCAAAAACAGCTTCTTCCCCGCTGTCACCAGACTCCTAAATGACCCTCTTATGGACTGACTTCATTAACACTACACCCCTGTATGCTTCATCCGATGCCGGTGCTTACGTAGTTACATTGTATCTGTTGTGTTTTCCAGGAGCTGGGGCTAAATCACTGGCTTTTAAAGCAGACCAAGGCAGGCCAGCAGCACGGTTCGATTCCCGTACCAGCCTCCCCGAACAGGCGCCGGAATGTGGCGACTAGGGGCTTTTCACAGTAACTTCATTTGAAGCCTACTTGTGACAATAAGCGATTTTCATTTCATTTCATTCATTTCAACCCGTGTTCCCAGTGATTACTTTGGGTCTTTGGATTACTAGCCCAGTGACATTATCACTGCACCCCCTGTCTTCTTGTATGATGCCAATTGGGCAATAGTGAATTGGCAGCCTGGTCTGTACCATGCCCTATTATCTCAACTGTGCCAAAAATAATGAGGCTGGGTGTAAAGCGGATTGCCAATACACTCTGCCTTTTGTTAGTGCCATTGCTGTTGTGTGCTGCCTCTGAGAAATATGAAAGTTATATTTTCTTTATTCATTTACAGGAAATGGCCTTCACAGGCAAAGCCAGCGGTGTTGCCCGTCCCTATTGCCGTTGAACTGAGTAGCTTGCTTGGCCATTTCAGAGGGCAGTTAAGAATTGACACGGTGACACAGTGGTTATCACTGCTGCCTCACAGCGCAAGGGACCCTGGTTCAATTTCAACCTTGGGTGACTGCGTGGAGTTTGCACGTTCACCCCTTAGCTGCGTGGGTTTCCTCCGGGTGCTCCGGTTTCCTCCCACAGTTCAAAGATGTGCAGGTTAGGTGGATTGACCACAATAAATTGCCCCTTAGTGTCCAAAGGTTAAATGAGGTTAAGAGGTTACAGGGATAGGGTGGGGGAGTGGGCTTAGGTCGGGTGCTCTTTCAGAGGGACGGTATAGTCCCCGATGGGCCGAATTGCCTCCTTCTGCGCTGTAGAGATTCTATAGATTTTAATCAGCCACATTACGGTGGATCTGGAGTCACACGTAGGCCAGACCAGGTAAGGATGTCATATTTAGACCGTAAGACATAGGAACAGAATTAGGCCATTTGGCCCATCGACTCTGCTCTGCCATTTAATGAGATACTGATCGATGTGATAATCCTCAACTCCACTTTCCCACCTTGTCCCCATAACCCTTGATTCCCTTACTGATTAAAAATCTGTCTATCTCAGCCTTGAATATACTGAATGATCCAACCTCAACAGCCCTCTGCGGTAAAGAATTGCAGTTTCACTATTCTCTCAGCGGTGACCAGTTGATGCCCTCTGGTCCTAGACTCTCACACAAGGGGAAACATCCTCTCAGAATCTACCCTGCCATGCCCCCTGAGAATCCGATATGTCTCAATAAGGTCGCCTCTCATTCTTCTAAACTCCAGTGAGTACAGGCCCAACCTACTCAACCTCTCCTCATAAGAAAGTCCCTCCATACTCGGGATCAACCTAGTGAAGACTGGACTGCCCCCAATGTCAGGATATCTTTCCTTAGATAAAGGGGCCAAAACTGTTCACAGTATTCTAGCTATGGTCTAACTAGTGCCTTGTATAGATCACTTGATAACAATATTGTGACATTTGTAAAATGAAGTCTAGGGTTTTCATGAAATAATTAAACATAATTGTGTCGCTGATAATGGTTCACATCAAAGTTGTACAAATCCACTTCCCCCCACGATGTCATCAATTGCACTAATACTCCTATGGTTATGGATGTCAAATTTTCCTCAAAGTCATATCAATCAGTAAAGATGTCTGAACTAAAGAAATTTGAGCAGCTGGGTGATGGATGGTGATAACCCTCATGAGGATCATGAGGGGCCACTCATTGATCTCCCTGTTGGGCTGGTTGAGTACGGGTTCCCATGGTAACGGGCAGAGGCCCATCCAGCTGGGACTCGTTTTCGAGCCTCTTAAATATCATCCCAGACCTGTGTTGCGTTATGCTCCTTCACGTAGCATAAGCTGCTTCCTTGATGTATACTCTGACAAAGGAAGGTTCAGACTTGGAGATAGGTTCAACACATTTATTGAACAGTTAACAAGTCTCCTACTTGAGTTCGACTCTCCTGTTGATCTTACTTTAGTAACTCAATCTAACTAACCAGTCTGCTCTAATGCATGCGGTGAGTGTGATGCTTCCTGATCTGCCCCTGTGTCTCTGACTGTCGCCTATGGGAAGAGAAAGAGCATGTGTACTCTGTCCTTTTATATGGGTTGCCCCCTTGTGGTAGTGTCACCTCTGGGTGTCTTGCCTGCCCATTGGTCGTGTCCTATCTTACTGGCCTATTGGTTGAATGTCTGTGTGTCATGATGTCTCTGGTGCTCCCTCTAGTGTTTATTTAGTCCCAGTGTATTTACATTAATCCCTTGTGTATTTACAGTGCCCTCGTGTATCTACATTAACCCCTTGTGTATTTACAGTGATGCATATCACCACAACCTGGACTGAGAGTTCCTGTTAGTCCCGGGCCCGGACACTAGTGTTGTCCGCTTTGGGTGTGGCTTCACGTTTGAGTTAAAATAAATTTGTTTTAACCTTTACCTTCGTGACTCCTGGATTGCTAAACTGTTGCAAGGGAAAGTATCCTTTTATTCTTTGAGCTGGCCAAGTTAAGTGGGTTAAGAAATAAAAACAGAAAATGCTGGATAAACTCAGCAGGTCTGGCAGCATCTGTGGAGAGAGAAACAAGAGTTAAGGGGGTTAAGAATAGTTTTCACCTGCAGTGTTCCATTGTTTAGTGTTTGATTACATATGTCTGGTGTGTATTCTCCTTGTGTGATTAATTAAGCCTGGTGACTGACAAAGAGAAACATAACTAGCATGACATTTTAAAGCACTGAATAAATCTCCTGCTTAGACATTAATTCAAGATTCTCTTGAGGTTAACGTGCAGGTTCAGTCGGCAGTTTAGGGAAAATGCAATGTTAGCATTCATGTCGCGAGGGCTAGAATACAAGAGCAGAGATGTGCTGTTGAGGCTGGATACGGCTCTGGTCAGACCCCATTTGGAGTATTGTGAGCAGTTTTGGGCCCCGTATCTCTGGCACAGTGATGTGCTGGCCTTGGAAAGGGTCCAGAGGAGGTTCACAAGAATAATTTCCGGGAATGAAGAGCTTGTCGTATGAGGAGCGGTTGAGGACTCTGGGTCTGTACTCGATGGAGTTTAGAAGAATGAGGGGGCATCTCATTGCAACTTACTGAGAGGCCGAGATAGAGTGGACGTGGAGAGGATGTTTCCACTAGTAGGAGAAATTCGAACCCAAAACTAGAACTCGAGACCACAGCGATGAGAAGGAATTTCTTCAGCCAGAGGGTGGTGAATCTTTGGAACTCATGGGAGAGGCCAAGTCACTGAGATAGAGATCGATAGGTTCTCGATTAATAAGAAGACCAGGAGTTATGGGGTGAAGGCAGGAGAATGGGGATGAGAAACATATCAGCCGTGGGTGGCACAGTGGTTAGCACTGTGGCTTCACAGCGCCAGGGTCCCAGGTTCGATTCCCCGCTGGGTCACTGTTTGTGTGGAGTCTGCACGTTCTCTCCGCGTCTGCGTGGGTTTCCTCCGGGTGCTCCGGTTTCCTCCCACAGTCCAAAGATGTGCAGGTTAGATGGATTGGCCATGCTAAATTGCCCTTTGTGTCCAAAAAGGTTAGGTGGGGATACTGGGTTACAGGAGTAGGGTGGAGGCGTGGGCTTAAATAGGGTGCTCTTTCCAAGGGCCGGTGCAGACTCGATGGGCTGAATGGCCTCCTTCTGCACTATAGATTCTGTGAAATGGCCAAACAAATGACCAGTCAGTAAAATCCAAGCCACCAACAATAACATCAATTATATTTAGAGAATAGCTTGCCTGTAAAACTATGGCTATTGAGGGAACTTTTTCTCTTCCTTTGAGGGACTTAAGATATGAATTGCACTGCAACATTTGATTTAATCCTCACAAAATTATTATAATTACTGTTTATCTGAATTTCACGTGAAACAGAATGGCCTTGAATGGGGGATGGCGTGAAGTTGTATTGATCTTTGCCTGGTCAAGACCCATTTGACCAGTTTGCCATGGGGACAGGGGCCCAGGTCAAAATCTATTAAAAGTCAAGTGGGAACTTTTTACGCCTGGACAATAAGGAGAAAACAGCTGTTTTCATGTTTCAAGACTTTTATTGCAACAAATCAACTAAATTCAACATTGACTAAACATTACTTAATCGACAACTAATACATTTAACTGCAGAAAAGGTGTCCCCCTTTAACTTCTCAACATAACCAAAAATTCATGTTGTGCTTGCCGTTGCAGCCCTCGACGCTGAGAGACTGTCAGACTGAGTGTTGGGGAAGAAGACCCACTACAGGACTGCTTTTGAGTTCACCATCAAGTGGAGTGCGCATGTGGACAGAATCCATGTTCGAGGGAACAAGGATGCTGAAGATTGAATGACCACTAAATTACCCAGAGGGTTGACCAAGAAATGGGATGTCCATTGATTCTGCTCAGATCATTGAGTGAAGGGGACTTTGTTTAAAAGGGCAGGTGAAGATGCACCTCGGTGAATCTGGGAGAAGGGATTCTCTTAAAGTTGGGAGGGGAAAGACGTTAAAAACAAGACAGTGGGCACGATCCAACGGCTATGTTGCCTCGGAAAAGAAGCTCGCCATTGGCAAGGGGATTGGAGGCCCCCCAGCTGCATGCCCCTTGGGCGGGGTGGTGCCTGGGCACTGGTGGTGCCACCTGGGCACCTTGGCAGTGCCTCCTGATCACCCTGGCAGTGCCACCTGTTGTGGGCCAGGGTTTAGAGAACCCCAAAGTGTATCATGGAGTTCACCTGACCCACAACTTTTAATAGATTGTGGTATGGGGAGCACACGGCCCACTCTACAGGTGTGGCACAGCAGAAATGGAAAAGTTTTTTAAAGCAAAACAATGTTTATTCTATGAACTCATGTTAACCTTTTTAAAACATACAGTGAACATCTTAGCAACCATTAATTCAAAAACAACCCCAAAAAACTACAACATTAAGTAAACCTTTAAGCTTTCCTTTTTAACATCCATAAGACTTAAAACACCTTTTACCAGAAGCACATCAGATTAAAGTTTTAAATCACCAGGATCGATTTACAGTCTTTAGATTACAGAGAGAGACCCTAATACACCTTCTGGCTGTGACTGCAGCTATCCAGTTCTGAAACTAAAACACACCCTGCAGCAAACAGCCTAAAACGAAAGTAAAAAAGCTGACAGACAACCCAGCTCCACCCACTCTCTGACATCACTGCAATAATAAACACCCATTTCTTAAAGGTACTCTCACTACAGATACTTATATACACACCCATTTATAAACACCCATTTCTTAAAGATACTCTCACACGACGCACCTTGGTGCCCAGGTGGCACTACCAGCTGCCATAGGCACTGCCCTGGCAGCCTATGCATCCCTCCTTATGTCAGATCATCATTGGTGGCTGTGCCTGGCGTCGCATAAAGTCCACACTCTAGTGTCCTCTAAACCTCTCTCCAGTGTTCTACCTCCCTCTCCCTGAAGGCCCTCCTTGAACTCCCTCTTTTTGACCAAGGTTTTCGTCGCCCTCTCCAGAATCCTTCTCCTCCCCATCCGCTTATTATTTTCTCTACGTTTCCATGAAATGCCGTGGGATATGATTAAAAATGTGCTGTATGACTGCAAACTAGCGCTGTGAATTCATTCTGTGGAGGCTGTGCGGTCGAAACCAATTAACAGAAGGATGGTTGAAATTGTCAGCGCAGGCACCGGTTAACAAGACAAAAAGAACCTGTGAATCCACAAATTTGAACTAATTTGCATTATTTTAGTCACTGAGTTTGATTGTGGTCACTCCCTCAATGTTTGTAATTTGAGGAAGGGCGAGGTTTGATAGAGTAAGGAAGGAGAAGTTCTTTGTAAATTGGTAACCACAGGTTAAGGTAATTGGTAGAATACCCAGAGGAGAATGGTACAAGATGTTTACACAGTGATATGTTATGATCAGGGATGGTGCTGTCTGAAAGGGCAAGAACTTGAAACAGAAATTGGACAAATACTTCAAAGATAAACATTTGCAAGACTATGGGTAGGTAGTGGAATGGAACTGATTGGATTCACTGACACAGTGGATCTAATGGCCTTCTTCTGTTCTGTATGATTCTGTGATCTTCAACACTGAAAATGTTGGGCGAGATCTACTGGCCATATTGCGCCCGATAAACAGCGTGGCTTGGCCTGTAAATGCTGGGCGATCCCTCTTCCGGGATCTACCCGGCTCGCCGCACTACGCACAATCTAACACAACCTCGAAAGACGTCACAATGTGAGTCCCGCCCATTGTGGGTGGGCTCACTTTCCGGAGAATCTGCATATTAGAGTGAGACAGCGAGACTCACTCGAATATGCATTCCCGAGATCTAACCAAGCCGTTGGGTCTAGCCTCTTCGCCTCGGAGGCCTCAGTGCTGGTCCCCACAAACGGGGGTCTCCCCGGGGATGGGAGGCCCCCCCGGGTGCTTGGCCCCTAGGCCGGGTGGCACCTTGGCAGCCACCTGGATGCCAGCCTAGAACTGCCAAGGTTCCCCAGGGAGTACTGCTTGCTGGCAGGGACACTGCCAGGATGCCAGCCTGGCACTGCCAAATATCCCTTGTAGGTAAGTTGGGGCTTGGGGGCGGGGGGGGGGGGGGGGGACACCCCGCTATTAGTGCAATGTGGGACTGTGTTCCATTTGGGTAAATCACGCCTATCTTTTAGAAAATCTAAATTGCAGCATGTTATTAATGCTGGGAAGATAATGATCATTGGGTTGTCTGTTTTAGCTTCCCTAGCAACAAAACAAAGCAATAAACATTAGTGAAGCATTAATACAACACTCCACAACTAGAAGGAATGCCATTCACTTGTAGTGTGTGCACATCTCCCACAGGATATAATTTGAAAACTCAAACCAATGCAATAAAAATGCACAATTAAAGAAAGCTCAAGAACATTGGTCCCCCGATGATTTTCTCTTCTCTGCTTTATTATTGCTGTTATGGTGATATCCCAAAATGGCACAACATTTTTCTCCTTTAATAAAAGCAGTCTCCCTTCGTTTTTGGTGTGCAACCGTTCCACAGCGTAAGCTGTTTGAGCTTCAGGAGATCAGCCAGTTGCGAAATGGTCCAAATGAATCCTGTGCGCCTTTTGATTCCCACAGTCCCGGCAGAATTAGTCAGCGTCCGTGAGTCTGATTCTGGCTTCTCCAGTAAGAGTGAACATTTGGCTGTCGAATTTTATCACGAGGCAGCTTTTCACGAGGCAGGAAGGTATCATTTTCTATGTTAGAATACGTGACTGGCTTGTTTCTGAATGAGCCCTCACGGCTTCAACAGGAGGGTGCAATTGATTGCGGTGAATCTCCAACAAGAAACTGATGAACACTCAACATTATTATCCAGCTTTTAAGAATAATCAAGTGGGGAGGGGGGTGGGGGGGAAACAAAATACCAGCGCACTGAGGAGAAACAAAACGAGCGATAGTATAAAAAGAGTCGGGGAAGGGGAAAGGAGCTGGTGAAGGAAGCAGAGAATGCCATTATGAGCCAAAGGTTCAGAGAGTGCCTCTGAGTCATTCTGACCAACGTTCCCTCCAAACTGCATGAGTGCAGGATTACCCAGCAATATGTGTGTATTCATTCATGTGGGCATTACCCTCCTTTCTTTCCTTGAACTGAGTGCATTTCAAGCATCAGCCACTTTGCTGTGTATCTGGAGCTACATTGTGTGCCGACTCGGTAAGGATGGCAGAATCCCTTTTGCAAAGGGCGTTAGTAAACCAGATGGTTTTTGCAACAATGGTCATCGTTATATTTTAATAATCCAGATTTTTTAAAAAATTGAATTCAAATTTCACCATCGAACATTGGGGGGGGGGGGGGGGGGGGGGGGTTTGAACCCAGCTCTCAGAGCATTACCCTGGATCTCTCATGTGTTAGGCCAGCGACAATACAACTACGCCACCACCTCCCTCAGGCCATGTTTCCTTTAAAATGTATTAAGCTCGTGGGATAGAACGTGTTTAATGCTCTTTTGATAAGACAGACTTATGTTTCAATAAATTAAACATAAGATCAAAAATGAGCGGGGGTGACAGCCCCTGGTAACAAAACATCTAAAAGTTAAAAGGAAATCTCTAAATTCAAATTGAAATATAATTCCCCCCAAACAGTTATATATTTAGCCAGAGACCCTTAGATTTAGAACTAGGGAAACTGTTAAACGTGGATCCGTCTTTATTTGTTATTCTCTTCCGAGCAGACACCCTCTGCTGGTGGCATGTGTGTATGGTATACTCAGGTGGACAAAATGCACAATGCAATTTTCAATACACTACATCATACATGTGTGTGTGTGTGTGTGTGTGTGCCTGGACATCAGTTTTGAAGGGACAGCATTATATCAGAAACCACCCTTCTCCAGCAAAGAGAAGCTAGAGAGAACATTGTTTATATCCTTGTCAGAATCAATCTTGAAACTTTGGGGGTGCTTTTAATTACTCTGTGCAGTCGCACAGGAACAGGAGAGTGCTTATAGTCAATGCAGAATACTTACCACTCCATTTCAATTAGTTGCCATTTTAACAATGCATTTTTTGGTCAGTCAAGTGTGGCGGTGGAGGGGTGGTTGGGTCGTGATGGCCACATGCCTGCATGGCAATGAGACTTCTTAAATGTCATGAGGATCCTGGGGCTATTTTAATGTCATGCCTCACACCCACTAATAATTAATAATAATCTTTATTAGTGTCACAAGTAGGCTTACATTAACACTGCAATGAAGTTACTGTGAAAAGCCCCTAGTCGCCACATTCCGGCGCCTGTTCAGGTACACGGAGGGAGAATTCAGAATGTCCAGTTCACCTAACAGCACGTCCTTCGGGACCTGTGGGAGGAAACCGGAGCACCCGGAGAAGCCCAACTAGCTTGTCCTCTTGCAGTCAATGGAAGCACTATTGAAAGGGGCACTCTGCTTTAGGTGACTGGATTATGGAACCTTTTTCCAAAATTCAGTCCTGCCACGTGAGCTTCACTGACGAGGCCCGTGGCTATTGTCGGCATCCCAGTTGGCCGTTGTTTGATACAACTGCATTGCTTCCCAGGTCACTTCAGAGAGAATCTATGAGTCAACCATTTTGATGAAATACTGGAGACATACATTGGGCAGACGAGCTAGGAATAGCCATCTACAAAGGACATTCAGGAACCTGTTTGATTTTTATGATGGTCCAGCACCTTCATGGCCATTTTTACCGACACTGGTTTTTCTTTCCAGTTTTTTTTGAGACTGAATTCAAACTCCCAAACAGCTATGGCAGGATTTGAAGTCACAGGCCTGGGAACCTGTACACGCCAAATTGCAGGAACGAGCCAAGTGGCAGATATACCGATGGGTTAGAAGACCACATGATATTGATCCTCTTGTGCCATCAGCAGTGAATGGGTATCGTACCAACACTGCTCCTTTCCCAACAGGTGGTTCATCTCCCTACGTCACTCGGGCTCACTATTCAGTGAACTCCTTGAAAAGTTACCGTTGCAGTTTAGTTATGACCTCTAATAGTCCGCTTGCCTAAGGGCAACTGGTTAGATTGCTGTGAACCTGTAGCCTCTGAGCAGCTTTTCTTCATTGTGGCAGATGGGACATGAAACAGGCCAATGATCCCGTTTTACATATTTAAATTGAGCTGTTTCCAAGTGGTTTCTGGAGCACTATAGGACTGCTTGCCAGCCCCATTCCTAATTCAAGTGCTGAGTTAAACCAGGGGCTAAATTAACAATGTTGCCATTTCTTCATTGATAATGTAAATCCACTATGATTTCCAATTTCCGGTGCATTGTACCCGGGAGGTATCCCAACAATGTTCTAGGGGACCACTGCACTTAAGCAGCGGGATCGGGAGTGCCGAGGGGAGGGATTTGAGGATGATGTTGGGAGGTCGGGTGCTGGGAACCTGCGAGGAGGCGGAATGTGGGTTCAAGGTGACATTCAGGGGTTGGCGGAAGGATGGGGTGCTGAGGGCAGACAGGGAACCTACCCTTGCAGATCGTAGGAGAGCATTCATTTTTTTTCCATGAATTGAACCCCCGTCCCCTTGGTCAAGCTGCTGGCACTGACCACTGCTGCCACCATCTCCCAGGCGGGATTGGTGACATTGTTGAAGTGCCTCCTGCCAACCTATGAGTAAATTTGGCCCACCTCTCCTCCATGGCATCCAGTGATCGAGTGAGGCTCCCCTCCGAAAATCTGGGAGGTGGTCTTCTAGCTGCCACCCTCCCGGATTGATTGAGATCGAGTGCTGCCGAACCGTTTAAATGCAGAGCCCTCTTGATTGAGATGACCCCCAGGGTGGGCGAATCAGACACGTTACACCTCGTGGCATTTTTGGTGTGGGGTAAATAGCTTTTTCGAAGTGCCTAAAGATTGAGACCAGGGGCCGGCTGCATTCGCACCAATTTGCACGTTGGTATTTTTTGGAACATTCCTCCCATTATCTGATTGTTGAAGTGCCCAATGATTTCAGCACCTGGCCCAGCATCGTTACTGTGTAGTAGCACCACTTCAATCTTGCTCTTACACTGACAGAAATCGATTGCTTCTGCTGAAAATGCTCATTGGTGCATTTTTGCAAGATCATTTTGGAGCTTAAAAGCCTGTCCAGTGGGAAATATTTGTGCTAATGTTGCAATTGACCACAGTAGTGTGAGGTTACATTAAAGATTCTTCATCCTTCCAGTCAAGCTTTCCTTTCTCTTTACTTTAACCTTGATGTAAATGTAACCTTCTTTTTACATTTTATTGATTTTTCCCCCCCTCCTTCTGTTAGGCATTGAGGGAGATGTTGACCCTGATACAATACCCCAGACCAGTGATGATCAACCGAGGCCAGTGAATGGTTACCTTTGAGTGACCCTCCATCATCTCAGTTGGGTGGCACGATTGCAATCGGGCTTGTTGACGAGCCATGACCCCGTGAATAAGATTGAAGACATTTTATACACGGCGAATATTTCATGATAAGTCACAGAAAATGCTTCATCGTTCATATGTTAATAGAACTGTCACCAACTTCAAATGGGAAAAACAAAATAAATATTTATACTTCCCTTAGGTATATAACAATTTACTGTGCTTCTCAAAGCTGCTACCAGCTACAACTGGAAGATGGTTGTGGTGGTTGGAGGTCAATCATCTCAGCTCCAGGAGTTCCTCAGTTTAGTGTTCTAGGCCCAATCATCTTCAGCTGCTTCATCAATGACCTCCCTTCCATCATAAGGTCAGAAGTGGGGATGTTTGCGGATGACTGCACAATGTTCAGCACCATTCACGCCTCCTCAGATAATGAAGCAATCCATGTCCAAATGCAGCAAGACCTGGACAATATCCAGGCTTGGGCTGACAAGTGACAAATTACATTTGCGCCACACAAGTGCCAGACAATGACCATCTCCTACAAGAGAGGATCTAACCACCGCCCCTTGACATTCAATGGCATTACCATCGCTCAATCACCCATAATTAACATCCTGGGGTTACCATTAATCAGAAACTGAACTGGACTAGCCACATTAATACTGTGGCTACTTGAGAAGGTCAAAGGCTAGGAATCATCCGGTGATTAACTCACCTCCTGACCCCCCAAAGCCTGTCCACCATCTACAAAGCACAAGTCAGGAGTGTAATGGATACTCTCCACTTGCCTGGATGAGTGCAGCTCCAACAACACTCAAGAAGCTCGACACCATCCAGGACAAAGCAGTCTGCTTGATTGCTCCCCCTTCCACAAACATTCCAACCCTCCACCACCGATGAACAGTGGCAGCTGTGTGTACCATCTGCAAGATGCACTGCAGTAACTCACCTAGGTTCCTTGGGCAGCACCTTCCAAACTCATATGAGTGCACCTGAAAGTGCTGAACAACAACCTTTGAAAATGTCCTATCTGCTATAGGATCAGGCCCTATTTGAGGCGCAGGAGTGCAGTGCCACACTCTCAGAGGTTGTAGAAAAAGACAACTTATCTCAAACTTTAAAAAGATATAGAACTTGGACCTCACAGCTGCCGGATACTTGGAAGGGAGAGGCGAGGCTTCTTCTTCATGTTAATGCATCAGTTTGGACGTTCAATCAAGTGTATCTTGGGGCTGGAAATCTTAATTTTTAATGTTTTTGTGAACACTTACTTGTAGCTATCAATGCCGTACTTTCTCTGTGTTATTTCTCAACGCATTAATGAATATCTGTTTATGAGTTTACCTGTATGTGCACTGTTTCGAAATGTATTTATCTGTGTATCATTGATCAAAGTACTTGGATATCTCTGTCAGTTTTTAATATAAATTTTGTGATACTTCACTCTCTAATCTCTCATGTTTAAACATTTCCAATGTTTTGTCTGCTGGGGTATTTTTCAACTTCACTTTCCAATATATCTATGTTACCTCCTTTATCACACGTTGATATTGGTCTCAGAGAGTTTACTTATCAATGACAGTTCCCTCACCTATTCAGTTTTTAGAATAACCTTTATTAGTGTCACAAGTAGGCTTACATTAACACGGCAATGAAGTTACTGTGAAAATCCCCTAGTCGCCACATTCCGGCACCTGTTCAGGTACACGGAGGGAGAATTCAGAATGTCCAATTCGCCTAACAAGCACGTCTTTCGGGACTTGTGGGAGGAAACAGGAGCGCCCGGAGGAAACCCACGCAGACACGGGGAGAACGTGCAGACTCCGCACAGACAAGCCGGGAATCGAACCTGGGTCCCAGGCGCTGTGAAGCAACAGTGCTAACCACTGAGCTACCATATCAAGCCTTATTAGATTCTGGTTAAGAATCTTTAAATTCTGCAAATATCCCAGAGGATTGGAAAACTGCCAATGTAACACCTTCATTCAAAAAAAAGAGGGGGGCAAAAAACAAGTAACTATAGGCCAGTGAGCTTAACTTCTATGAAAATGGGAAATGAGTCCTTTATAAAGGATGTAACAGCAGAGCATTTGGAAATGCACAATAGAATCAAGCAGAGTCAGCATGGCTTCATGAAGGGGGAATCATGGATGGGATCCTCCTGCCCCCCAGCCGCTTCTCGGCAGTGGGAGGCAGCATGCCATTCGCTGTCGACGGCATTCTCTGTTCCACTGCTGTCAATGGTGAATCCCATTGAATCCATCCCGCATTGCCAGGAAACCCGTGGGCGGGGGGGGGGGGCTGGTGTGCTGCCGGTAGGACCAGAGAATCCCTCCACCAGCAAACAGTCAGAGAATCCCGGCCCATGTCTGACAAACCTATTAAAACGTTTTGAGATGGTAATGAGCAGGATAGATGAAGGAGATCCAGTAGATGTAATATGCCTAGATTTCCAAAAATGTTTGATATAGTACCACACAAAAGGCCACTTAATGAGATAAGAGTCCATGGTGTTGCCAATAGTATATTAGCATGGATGGAGGATCAGCCACTCAGCCCCTCGCGCCTGCTCCACCATTCAGCCCCTCGAGCCTGCTCCTCCATTCAATAAGATCATGGCTGCTTCTAATACATTTACATATTTCCTTAAATAAGGAGACAAATACTGTACACAATACTCTAGGTGTGACCTTACCAGTGCCTGTACAACGCCCTCACAATAAACTGTACCTGTAAACTAACCTCTTGTGATTCATGCACCAGGACACCCAGATCCCTCTGCAATCTCTCACCATTTAGAAAATAAGCTTATTTTTTATTCTTTCTGCTAAAGTACAACAAAACAAACGTTACTATTGGTGTTGCCTCATTAATAGAAAATAATTAAAACAATGACTTAAGGGCAGCACGGCGGCGCAGTGGTTAGCATTGCTGCCTCACGGCGCCGAGGTCCCAGGTTCGATCCCGGCTCTGGGTCATTGTCCATGTGGAGTTTGCACATTCTCCCCGTGTTTCCGTGGGTTTCGCCCCCACAACCCAAAGATGTGCAGGGTAGGTGGATTGGCCACGCTGAATTGCCCCTTAATTGGAAAAAATGAATTGGGTACTCCAAATTTATTTTTTTTAAACCCAATGGCTTAAAACTTTTATGGCAAAGGGCCATGTAATATAATAATGTGTTTTGCATAAAATTAATGAATCACTTAAATTGTACTGAACATGTTTTTGTTTCCAGTGAATTTATTTAAATACTTTTGTCAAGATGTCTACCAGATATCTTTAGTGGTATGAATTTTAATAATATGAACTGTACATTATTGTTTGATGTGGAAACTTGGCACAATTATTCAGCAGATATCTTACACAATAAAGATATTTAGGTCTGAATATGTAGATACCCAGGGTAGACCAAACTCTGGTGAAGAGCTGTTTCCCTAGATAGATTATGGAAGGCGGCACAGTGATTAACATTGCTGCCTCACAGCGCTAGGGACCCGGGTTCGATTTCCACCTCGGGCAACTGTCTGTGTGGAGTTTACACGTTCTCCCGTGTCTGCGTGCGTTTGCTTCCATTTCCTCCCGCAGTGCAGGTTAAGTGGATTAGCTATGTTAAATTGCCCCTTAGTGTCCAAAGGTTAGGTGGGGTTACAGGGATAGGGCGGGGGTTTGGGACTAGGTGGGATGCTCTTTCGGAGTGTTGGTGCAGACTCGATGGGCGAGTGGTCTCCTTTTGCACTGTAGGGATTCTATGATTTTATGAAATAATAGCACAATAGTATTGTACTCCACAGCCCCAACCCATTATTCTTATGTCAGCTCTTGGCAAGAGATTTCTCATTAGTCCCGGTCTACTGCTCTTTCCCTATAACCCTGCAGGTTTTCACATTTTTTAATGTATATCTGATTCTCTTGTGAAAGTTGCCACTGAATCTTTTTCCACTACTCTTTCAGATTCCAAGTTACTACGACTCCCTGTGGGCAAAGTATATTCTCCTCCTTTCAGCTTATCTTATCTTTCAAATGTTCTTAAATCTGTCAATAAAGAGTCATGCAGACTCGAAACGTTCACTCTGACTCTCTCCGCAGGTGCTGCCAGACCTGCTGAGCTTTTCCAGCATTCCCTGTTTTTATTTCAGATTTCCAGCATCTGCAGTATTTTGCTTTTGTCTTAAATTTGCCCTCTGATTCCAGCCTTCCTGCCAGCGGAGACTGTAACAAAGCCCCCTGTTAGAATAAATACCGTGTATGCTGTTGGGTGGGGAAGGGGTGTCTCAACTTCATCATGTGACCTCTGTTATCATCATTTATGGGAAAAATGGCATTTGGGTAGTAGCCATTTTGCACATCAAGTGGAACATGGGGCGGGATTCTGTGATCCTGAGGCGAAGTGTTGACGCCGTCGGGAACGCCGTCACGTTTCTCAACGGCATCAACACGGCCTCAGGAGCAGCAATTCTGGCCCCTACAGGGGCCCAGCACGGCATTGGAGCGGTTCACGCCGCTCCAGCTGCTGATCCCAGTGTGAACTGGGTGCTGCGGGATCCGCGCATGCGCAGTGGCACCGGCGCCAACATGCGCATGTGCAGTGGCACCAGCGCCAACGTGCGCATGTGCAGTGGCGTCCTTCAACGTTTCTGTTTCCAGTGAATTTATTTAAATATTTTTGTCAAGATGTCTACCAGATATCTTTAGTGGTATGAATGTTAATAATATGAACTGTACATTATTGTTTGATGTAGAAACTTGGCACAATTATTCAGCAGACATCTTACATAATAAAGGCATATTTAGGTCTGAATATGTAGATACCCAGGGTAGACCAAACTCTGGTGAAGAG
This sequence comes from Scyliorhinus torazame, assembly GCF_047496885.1. Lineage (NCBI taxonomy): Eukaryota > Metazoa > Chordata > Chondrichthyes > Carcharhiniformes > Scyliorhinidae > Scyliorhinus > Scyliorhinus torazame. The sequence continues at coordinate 175,923,685 of NC_092723.1, read as the reverse complement.
TTGTTTCCCGAGATAGATTATGGAAGGCGGCACAGTGATTAACATTGCTGCCTCACAGCGCTAGGGACCCGGGTTCGATTTCCACCTCGGGCAACTGTCTGTGTGGAGTTTACACGTTCTCCCGTGCCTGCGTGCGTTTGCTTCCATTTCCTCCCGCAGTCCAAAGATGTGCAGGTTAAGTGGATTAGCCATGTTACATTGCCCCTTAGTGTCCAAAGCCCCGACGCAACATGGCGTAGGACTACAGGGGCCAGCACGGAAGAAAGGAGGCCGTCAGCCAGAGAGGCCGGCCCGCCGATCGGTGGGCCCCGATCGTGGGCCAGGCCACACCAGAAGCCCCTCCCCTCTCCCCGGGGATGATCTCATCAATGATAGGGTTGTCTTAGGAACAATAGATCCATGTTAGCTGAGGGAAGAGAAACTTATTCTCAAGAAAACTATTGACATGTGCAGAAGCTCTGAGGTAGCTCATAGTCAGCTGAAGAGTATTGATGGGAGAACTGACGAGGTTTCGCATTGTGCTGAGAGGCAGTCCAAGAACAAATCAATGATAAAAAGGAAGAGCAGCTTAAATAAGGATCACCAGTTTTCTGGATGTAAATACTGTGCAGGACACCATTAGAATGAAAAAGATGTGATTCCACCTTCACAAAGCAGTGCTCTAACAGTAAGAAACTGGACCACTTTGCACACAAGTGCTTTTGCGGGAAAGACGAAACACAAGCCGATACTGGTGCTGGAGAGATGTCGGATGACGATTCCGATTTGAAGTAAAATGCACTCGTCTCGGCTGAAACAAGTCAAAACCTTGTGCTGATAACTCTTCACATAAACAAAGAGATTTGCACTGCTTCACATGACACCAAGACATTGACTGCTGAGCAGATCCTGACAGACAAGAGTCTCGCTCAGATCAAGCATTGTCAGTCCTGGGAACATTATTTTAAATTAGTTTGATAAGTTTCCTTTAAAGTTCTTTTTTATTACAGTGCCCCTTGAATTTCATCTTTAGTTTTTTTGTTAATTAGTTTTTTGGGGGCATCTTAAAGAGCGTATAAATAGAGGCTGTGAGGCTGAACAAGTCAATTAAGTCTCTCAGTAAAGTGAGACCCAGCTGGCTTGGGTCTATTAACAGGTAGAGTCTGACCAATGGTCTAAAAAGGTTTCATATGACTTCCTTGATTTTGTACCCTGTACCTTTATTTATCAAGTCAAGGATCCCATAAGCGTTTATAATAGCTTCATCAACTTGTCTCATCACCTTCGAAGATGTGTATATGGATGAGATCTCTGAAATGAATTCCGTAATCAGCAGCAATTGTGAGGAAAGCACATTTCATTAGAGACCAATTTAAAGAAAATCAACTTTGATTAGAACGTGCACTTTATCAGGTGGCTATTTTGTTTTACATGAGAATCAACTAGATGCCCCTGGCTGGTTGGAAATGATTTGTCTAATGCGACAACTACCGAGAAAGCTGTGCCAGCAGTCCTAATGTTATAGCCGCTTGAGATACCCACGATTGGAGGTCACAAATACTTGGTTGTTGATTTTGTTGCTAAATACCAAGGCGAAACAACCAATCAGAATTCCGTAGATCGTTGTCCCCACTAACGAAACGGTCGCTGACAAAATGAACCACATTCGGTTTAATGAGGTACTCTCACATGACATGAGCTTCCCAATCGTCAACTTTTACAATGCGTGGTCAAACTGCTTCTTCACTTCAGCAAGTGTTGAAGGTGAAAGCCTTCTGGGTGAAGTTGTCTGAATTGTTCTTTCCTCCGGGCTCTCCATTTTGATTGATGTTATGTGCTGAGCTTTTGTCCTGGAGGTGGGTAGCGGGAGTTGGGAAAGTTTCTGCCTTGGCCCAGGAGAAAGTGCCTGCAAAGACAGGACTTTGATTGTCCGCCAGGTGCGGAGGTAGGCTGTTTGAAAAGGCACAGTGCCTTTGTCTCAGTGCCCTGTGCTTCTGGGCTCTGTCCCAGTTAAAATAAAGTTAAAGCAGAAAGGCCCTCCATCCTTCACCCCCTTCCCCCCCCCCCCAACACACACACACTCATTACATCCCATCAAGCATCATGCCTTGGCATGGGGGACATGAGGGAGCCTCGGGGTTGTTTGGAGGCATACTTTGGCATGGGGGTTCATGAAATTCCATAGGGGTGGCTGGGTGGGTGGGGGATGTGCTTTGACATGGAAGACATGAGGAGGACCTTTTGAACTTAACCTTTAAATGATTTCCTCATGCAGAATATGGGGCGCAATTCTCCCATCGGGAGTCTAAGTGCCGACGCCAGAGTGAAAACCGGAGTGCTTCACTCTGGCATCGGAGTCCGCTCCCAGCCCCCTATCCTCCCACCCCCAGCCCCCTATTCTCCCACCCCCAGCCCCCTATTCTCCCGCCCCCACGGGGCTAGGAGCGGAGTCGCGTCAATTACGCGCGCCGGGCCTTGGCACATGCGCGGTTGCCGTCCTCCCCGAGGCCGCCCCACAAGGAGATGTCGGATGGATCTTGCAGGGCGGCGGAGGAAGGGACGTCCTCCTTCAGAGAGGCAGGCCCGCCGATTGGTGGGCACCGATCGCGGGCCAGTCCCCATTTGAGGCCCTCCCCGGTGCAGGAACCCCCCTTCTCCCCCCATAGGCCGCCCCCCCACCCCCCAGCTTTCCCGGACTGTTCCCGCCGGCAGCGACCACGTGTGGACGGCGCCGGTGGGAACCCGTCGTATTGGGCAGGCCGCTCGGTCGGAGAATCGCCGCTCGCCCATTGCAAACGGCGAGCGATGATTCTCCCAGCGGCCAGCCGTGATTCTCGCCGCACCGGTTTGGGGGCATCGGGGCGGCGTGGCGGGACTTGCACGGCGCCCCGGCGATTCTCCCACCCGGCCTGGGGGGGGATGAGAATTCCGCCCATGGTTCTTGACACCTGTGAGCTGCTGTGAACTACAGCTCTTCAAAATGCTGCACCGACTCCATTAAAATTACAGAGGGCAAGGTCATGTCTATCCCCACAATGGAGCCGGCCAGGTCCCGACCTAAACCAGCCCGCACCCTTCAAAGGCATTGCCAAAAATCAGGGGCAAAATTCTCCCGAAACGGCGCGATGTCCGCCGACTGGCGCCCAAAACGGCGCCAATCAGTCGGGCATCGCGCCGCCCCAAAGGTGCGGAATGCTCCGCATCTTGGGGGGCCGAGCCCCAACATTGAGGGGCTAGGCCGGTGCCGGAGGAATTTCCGCCCCGCCAGCTGACGGAAACGGCCAGCTGGCGCGGAAATGACATCTCGGGGCGGCACATACGCGGGAGCGTCAGCGGCCGCTGTCAGTTTCCCGCGCATGCGCAGTGGAGGGAGTCTCTTCCGCCTCCGCCATGGTGGAGGCCGTAGCGGAGGCGGAAGGGAAAGAGTGCCCCCACGGCACAGGCCCGCCCGCGGATCGGTGGGCCCCGATCGCGGGCCAGGCCACCGTGGGGGCACCCCCCGGGGCCAGATCGCCCCGCGCCCCCCCCAGGACCCCAGAGCCCGCCCACGCCGCCTGGTCCCGCCAGTAAATACCAGCTTTGATTTACGCCGGCGGGACAGGCAATTTCTGGGCGGGACTTCGCCCCATCCGGGCCGGAGAATTGAGCGGGGGGTCCCGCCAACCGGCGCGGCCCGATTCCTGCCCCCGCCCAATCTCCGGTACCGGAGACTTCGGCGGGCGGGGGCGGGATTCACGGCGGCCAACGGCCATTCTCCGACCCGGCGGGGTGTCGGAGAATGACGCCCCTTGTTCCTAACAATAATAATCTTATTAGTGTCACAAGTAGGCATATATTAATACTGCAATGAAGTTACTGTGAAAGTCCCCTAGTCACCAAACTCCGATAACCTGTTCGGGTACACTGAGGGAGAATTGAAAATGTCCAATCCGCTTAACAAGCACGTCTTTCGGGACTTGTGGAAGGAAACCGGAGCACCTGGAGGGAACCCACGCAGACACGGGGAGAACATACAGACTCCACACAGGCAGTGACCCAAGCTGGGAATCAAACCCGGGTCCCTGGTGCTGTGAAGCAACGGTGCTAACCACTGTGCTACCATGCTGTCCTATATAATTCCTGTATCGTTGACAAGCCATCCCCAGAAGAGGACTATAATGGCCCTGTGCCATCCGGATCCTGATTGTAGCAGTACAAATTACGCTATTTATCTTTGTGTCAAGCAGGTATGGCTTCAGTGATGGCTTGGAGCAATTGGTTGCATCTCATAGAACCCTGTTAACACCTCTCCATCAATGGAAATGGAGTGGTCGCTATAAGAAACCTATCAGATTGCCTGTCTATGAGTACTTTGGAATATGGAAGCTTAAAGCTTCAGCTCATACTCCACATCAGTGTAGATAGACAGAAAATATATTGCCCTTAGGTTATTCCGGAATTTTCTCCCTAAACCTCTCTTCCTCCTTTAAGTTGCTACTGGAACCCTACCTCTCTCACCAAGCTTTTGATCAGCCATATGAAAACCCACTTACACGGCTTGGTCATATTTTGTCTGATTATGTTTTTGTGATGTGCCTGGTGATGTTTTATTACATTAATGTAAACTGTTGTTGTACCATCACCCAAATGTAGGCCTCTATATTTGTGGCACGGGGACAGACTAGCGACCTGTTCTAGGAATTACTCGCCATGGAAACAGATGAAAGTCTGCCTTAGTGCATCACTAGGTGTGGGAAGGGAATTGGAATTTTTGTGGGAGGCTTTGCACACACATTAATCTTTCCCATTGCCTTCCCTCTGACTTCCATTCTCACCTGGGCCAAATGATTTGAGACAGTAAGAAAAATGAAGCAAGAATGATCTTGTCTCCCAATAGAAATGAGATGGTTACTGAGGAGCCCAATCCAAAATTGAGGAGAAACTTCTTTACTCAGAATGGTCAGAATGTGGAACTCGCCACCATAGGGAGCGGTTGAGGCGAGCCACATAGATGCATTTTCCTTTTATTCCTTCACTGAGATGTGGGTATCACTGGCCAGCATTTGTTACTCATCCCTAATTGCCCTTGAAAAGCTGCCGGTGAACCACGTTCTCGAACTGCCACAGGAACCGTTTGTTGAAACATTTATGGAGATGTTTTTGTGTTTTCTACCATCCCCTGCAAACCACCATGTCGGCCAGACATTGACTTTAACACTACCGCAAGTTGGGTTGTCTTAAAGTTGATTCAGAAGATCCAGTGCTGGGATGAACCTTACTGTGTCTTTGGCTGCCCTCTCTCCCCTTTCATTAAATTCCTGTGGATAGCCAGAGACAGGAATGGGTTCCGTCATTCTCAGATCATCACAGAAGGTAGTAGAAACGAGGAAATGGAAACGAGTTAGTTAGTGGAAAGTATTTTTGACATTGGCCGAAACAATTTGTCCTTTTATTAACATCTTGTGTTCCTGTGGATGACGCTGTTTACCTTCAGAGGCCCATTCGCGCCAGTGAGAAACTTCCAATTCCAATAATACTTGTTATGTTCTGTGTTGTGACCGTGGTAATGATGCACACAGAACATCTAGTTCTTTGACTAGTAATGTAGCTTATTGACAATGAACACATGGAAAGGTAACTAGCAAACTATAATACAAATGGTAACGAATAAGTGCATTCTTCTGAAGCTCCTTTTAATGCCACTCTCCTCTAGTACGACGTACTACCAACTGCCAAACTGTAGAGCCACATGGTGGATCTCTATCACCAGCTGCTGGTCGGAGGTCGTATTAGATAACTATATACATTAATAGATGAGTATATACATTAATGTGCATGCATGCCACTACAGTATTGCCTTTGGCTTTTTGAACTGATAAGAACAATTTGTAATATCCCGCACGGAACTACGGGATGGGAATGATTGTCTTCCCTGTGGTCCTTGGGGAGTATGGGCTCCCCTCCTAGGGGCAGAGGAACTTCAATTAACCTATATTTAAAAGTCAGCCAGTAAAGCACAGACCGGAGAGGAGTTCGGTAGGGAGATCTGGAACTGTCCGTGTTGTAAATAAATCTAGTTTTTTACGTGGTGTGGACCCCCCCCCCAGTGTCCTTGATGAACTTTTGATTAAGTAAATGGGGGAACTTATTTTGATTGATCAGTGAGCTGGTGAAGGGAAGATAAGAAGGTACATGAAAAGGGAAACCTAGGAGACCTTTTTGATGCTGAGGATTGTGAGCACATTAAATGCCCCGCCAGTAACAAAAATGGAAACAGAATCTATAGCAACTTTTACTAAGAAAGCATGGTAGAGTTTTCACTTTGGACAGGATGGTGAACAGAAAAATATGCAAAACAATTCTCGGGTTACATTGGGATGCAGCAGTCTTTGCCTTCGTAAATGAAAACAAGAATTAATTCAAAACTTTTCAAAACCTACCTATGGTGCCCTTGCACCCAAAAACGCCAGATTAATTATTTTGGCGTCCTCTCAAAGGCCAGAAAGCAAGCAAATTAGCTGAAATTAGAAGATGAATGAACCTGAGGATGGAGCTCATCCCGGCTCCACATTGAAGTAAGGATATTTTAATGTTATTTCCACCCTTTAAGGACTGCTTGTTGTGTTAGCTGTCCAATCCAACTAGCATTAGCTATGAGGAGCGGTTGAATAAACTCGGTTTGTTCTCACTGGAACGACGGAGGTTGAGGGGCGACCTGATAGAGGTCTACAAAATTATGAGGGGCATAGACAGAGTGGGTAATCAGAGGCTTTTCCCCAGGGTAGAGGGGTCAATTACTAGGGGGCATAGGTTTAAGGTGCGAGAGGCAAGGTTTAGAGGAGATGTACGAGGCAAGTTTTGTACACAGAGGGTAGTGGGTGCCTGGAACTCGCTACCGGAGGAGGTGGTGGAAGCAGGGACGATAGGGACATTTAAGGGGCATCTTGACAAATACATGAATAGGATGGGAATAGAGGGATACGGACCCAGGAAGTGTAGATTTTAGTTTCGATGGCAGCATGGTCGGCACGGGCTTGGAGGGCCGAAGGGCCTATTCCTGGGCTGTACTTTTCTTTGTTCTTTGGTCTTTGTCCAGTATCGGCTGTGTTCAGAGTTACATAATATTTCAGAGGGTGCCTCACACAAGAATTTGGCCTCATACCTGAATTTTCCAAAGGTCTGACATCGGTTTTGACAATTTTAATATCTGAATGCTTGAAAATGGAGTTGAAAGTTAAAACATTAAACAAGAACTGTATAAATAACTGTGTTTTGCAGTTAAATAGAGATAAAATTAAAGATTCTCTCCTGCTTTGGGAGCTATCATATTGAAAAGCAGAATATTTAGTTTTTCTTCGGCTTATAAAATTGTTCCTTTCAGTTTGTACCAAGGCATCACCTGCGTTTACAGCTACAATACTGATGGGAGTGACTTTCATTTGTAAGGTATACAAAACAGATGCTTATTTCTTTGACCGGATTTGGAAATGTAGCAAACATTCCGTATCTCTGCCTGCTGTTAAGAGGACCTGCTTTCGAGAGCTTTGGGCAGATCCAGCCCAGTTCGAATTGGGTATAAGCATTGGTATAACATTGTCAATGATCGACCCTAATTCAGGGCTAATTGAAATTTTATTAAAGTAATCGATAAAAATGGCTGGTGTTATTGGTGAGAAATATGCAGTAAATGATCGTTTTGTGAATTGGAGTTATTATTGTGCGAGGATGGAAGTTTTGTGGTGCAGTGGGTAGCGCCCTTGCTTCTGAGCCATAAACTCTGGGTTCAACTCCCACCATAGAACTTGACGGCCAAGGAAAGTGAATTCAGAATGGTTTCAAACACGCTGGGTATCAACTTGTAAATCCTCCCAACACACATCCATTACATTCATAGAAAATCTTTAATTCACTGCAATCCCTGTCAATGCTTCCCAATGAAACATCGTGGGCGGGATTCACCATTTGGGAGACTCTCCCGTCGGAGATGAATGTTTCAAACCAAATGTGCCCACCACATCAATGTTGATTCTTAATTTGTGATATCCTAGGCATTTTTTCACTTTTGATTAACAAGGATCCTCTCTCCACCCCAATGCTTCAACTTAATTGTTTAGCTGGCAAACCTCACTGCTCGCAATTGTGGTATAGAATGGTGTTGGATCCTAATTGACAACCATTGGAAGATGCATAAAGTAATTTCATAGCTAAACCCATAGGGCTACTTTACGCCAACATTATGAATTTAGAAACAAAACGCACTTCAACTATGTTTGTCAGTTATAAAACTATTTAATGCTGTGCACAAAGGTAAGATTCAACATAATATGACATTCTGGCCAATTTTTATTCAAATCTGGTGCTAAATGGTCCTCACGGATGTTCCTCCAATACTGCAGAGGTGTACCACCCTCTGGTTGCTACAGTCAGTCGGGGATCAGTTCGCTCAGCTGCCTGAATGGCTGGTTCGTGATGTGGAGCAAAGCCAACAGCCCGGGTTCAATTCCCGTACCAGCTGAGGTTATTCCTTCTCAACCTTCTCTCTCGCCTGAGGTATGGTGGCCCTCAGGTTAAATCACCACCAGCCAGCTCTCAAAGGTGAGAACAGCCAACAGTCCTCTGGGACTGTGCTACAATCGCCAATTATCGTACATGTTTTAAGAAGATTCCTTCTATTCATTCACTTCACCAAAACCGTTAGCACATTATACACATTGGAATTCTCCCCCCACAGATTGAAAGAGTCAGGGGCGTCATTCTCCGACCCCCCGCCGGGTCGGAGAATGGCCGTTGGCCGCCGTGAATCCCGCCCCCGCCCCCGCCGAAGTCTCCGCTCCCGGAGATTGGGCGGGGGCGGGAATCCGGCCGCGCCGGTTGGCGGGACCCCCCGCTGGATTCTCCGGCCCGGATGGGCCGAAGTCCCGCCCAGGAATTGCCTGTCCCGCCGACGTAAATCAAACCTGGTATTTACCAGCGGGACCAGGTGGCGTGGGCGGGCTCCGGGGTCCTGGGGGGGGGGGGGCGCGGGGCGATCTGACCCCGGGGGGTGCCCCCACGGTGGCCTGGCCCGCGATCGGGGCCCACCGATCCGCGGGCGGGCCTGTGCCGTGGGGGCACTCTTTCCCTTCCGCCTCCGCTACGGCCTCCACCATGGCGGAGGCGGAAGAGACTCTCCCCACTGCGCATGCGCGGGAAACTGACAGCGGCCGCTGACGCTCCCGCGCATGCGCTGGGAAACTGACAGCGGCCGCTGACGCTCCTGCGCATGCGCCGCATTTCCGCGCCAGCTGGCGGGGCAACAAACGCCATTTCCGCCAGCTGGCGGGGCGGAAATCCCTCCAGCGTCGGCCTAGCCCCTCAATGTTGGGGCTAGGCCGCCAAAGATGCGGAGACTTCCGCACCTTTTTGCCGGCGCGATGCCCGTCTGATTGGCGCCGGCTTTGGCGCCAGTCGGCGGGCATCCCGCCGTTGGGGGAGAATTTCGCCCCAGATCTCAGCTGGTCAATAGGAGATGCAATAGGGCTTGGGGTGATTTATCTTCCAGTTTACACTCACTCCACCTAGCGCCGTCAAGGAGAACTAATCAAATGGTGCAGTCCCTTTAAAGTCTGTCACACAATCCATCGACAATGGTTTAACTGGGAGACCGGGCTCCCTGCTGGGAACTGGACTTGAATCTGTCTCGCGTCAATTCATGAGTTTCAGACAGAATCAATGCTCTACAATCTGAAACAAGTCCTTTGGACATGGGTCCACAGCATTTAAGCGCCCACAGTACAATACCAGTTGGCATTAACTTGACGTGTTCAGCCAGAGAAGGGACAAGGGAGGCGGCGCAAGAACTGAAAATGTTGGACTTGAGTGTCATAGCAGCAGCCAATGTTGTACTTTACAGCTGGGTGTGCCACACTGACATGGATAGTATCGGGTTTGAATGGTAAGGGGTGCCAGACATCAGCACCATCCGACTTGGTAAGGCTCGCCACAATACCCCCTCCCCTCCCCCCACCCCACGTTGCCAAGCTCATGTCATAGAACAGGAATGTTCAGCAAACTCTTGTCCCTTATCGAATCTATATCCATTCCTGGTCACTACTTTATGCTGAGCCAGGCCGTTTAAAACCTCAGCATCTTAATTGCCATTAAGCTGAGCTCCCAACCCCATATTGCCGATGTCACAAAGACTTTCCCCTTTGTAGTTTCACTCTTCTCTGCCTCCACCTCAGTCTACCCGCTGCTGGAATTGTTGCTTTGTTACGTCTAGACTTTGACTTTTGTAATGATCTTCTGGCTGGTCTCCAATCTTCCACCTTCCATACATTTGAGCTCCTCTACAGCTTTGCCAACTAGGTCCTGCTCTCTCATCATCCCTGTGCTCTCTGGCCTACATTGCTGGTTAACCAACACCTCAGCTTTGTACCTTCCACAGCACATCCATTCCTCTCTTCTGTAACTTCCTCTCACCATACAAGTCTTCAAGAAACTTGTGACTAAGCCATTGTGTGGTAATACAGTACAGGATTGCTGAAAAGATATCTTTTTTTTTGGTAAAAGCTTTTCCATTGTCCTGCTGAGGGCAAGATGAAAAATTTTAGCAATAATCCTGCCTGCCTCCAACTCTGTTCTCTCGTATCCCCTACTTGCCACCATTACTGGCTGTGTCTTCACCAACATTCGGCCCAAGCTCTGGAATTCATTACCTAAACATGATCACCTCTCTTTCTACTTATTTCTGGCTCTCCTTAACCTAAGTCATTAACTAAGTTTTTATCACCCATCCTAATATCTTCATCCCAATGTAACTCCTTCTCAGTGTCAATTTTTATTGAGGGCAATGGAGTATAGAAATAGGGAAGTTCTGCTAAAACTTTACAAGGTACTGATTAGGCCGCACTTGGACCACTGTGAACAATTTTAGTCCCCTTATCTGAGGAAAGATATATTGGCATTGGAGGCAGTCAAGAGAAGGTTCACTCGGTTGATCCCGGGTACGATGGGATTTTCTTATGAGGAGAGTTTGAGTAGGTTGGGCCTGAACTCACTCGAGTTTAGAAGAATGAGAGGCAACCTTATTGAGACATATCGGATTCTCAGGGGGCTTGACAGGGTAGATTCTGAGAGGATGTTTCCCCTTGTGAGAGAGTCTAGGACCAGAGGGCATAACCTCAGAGTAAAGGGTCACCCATTTAAGACAGAGATGAGGAGGAATTTCTTCTCTCAGGAGGATAGTGCATCTGTGGAATTCTTTACCTCAGAGAGCTATAGAGGCTGGGTCATTAAGTATATTCAAGGCTGAGAGAGACAGATTTTTAATCAGTGAGGGAATCTAGGGTTATGTGGATAAGGCGGGGAAGTGGGAGTTGAGGATTATCACATCAGGTCAGTCATGATCTCATTGAATGGCGGAGCAGACTCAATGGATCGAATGGTCTACTTCTGCTCCAACATTTATGGTCTTATGGTCTCAGTATGCTCATGTGAAGTGTCTTGGCTGGTTTATATACGTTAAAGGCTCGAAAGCTGTATTGCCGCCTTGCCATGGTGGAGAGGCTGGAACATTTCATTGATCCAAGATCAATACCGCCTGGAGTCTTAAGCTCCTGGTAGGGTCACCATGATGGTAAGTTCAGAGGGGAGGAACCAGACAAACCACGATCCAAAACAAGTCCTCAACAGCGGATCAGGTGGAAGGTACTCCTATGGTATCAATGGCTGTGATGGAGCATGAAGGCTGCAGCAGCAGGGAGATCCCCAGTCGTCGAGGTTCCCTTGCCACTGGAACTCAACCTACCCTCTCTCAAGAACTGTGTGTCTGCTGATATATCACCAGACCAGCAGCTCCCCCTCCCTCCCCCCCCCCCCCACTGCCACACACACACAAACAATCCCTGTGGTGATCAGCGCGAGGTGATGGGCCAGGACCGTGAGATCTGGAAGTCCCGAGCTTCAGACCGGCACGTAGGCGGTGGAGTTTGATCCAGTCGTCTCCCTCCTGGAATAGGGACAGGAGAGCGATCGGCAGCTTTCATCCTGACTGAGCAGCCCCTCTTCAGGATCCACTCTGCTCACCCCGCATGGGGAAAGGGTGGAAAAAGTGTCCTCAAAATAGTCTGTTCCATCTCCAACCTGGCTGGAAACCCCCATCCAGCAGATCATCTACCTGCGGTCAGGAAATCAAAGTTAAACTCAATTTTGGAACCTGGAATGTGCGAACCCTCGTGGATATTTAGCAGAACAACCGTCCGGAACGAAGAACTGCCCGTAATCTCGGGCACTTCTACATTGAGGTCACTCCCCTGCAAGAGACCTGCCGAGCAGGCGAAGAGCAGCTGAGGGAAGATGGTGGTGGTTACACTTCTGGAGAGGAAAAGCTGAGGATCAGCCAGGACACATGGGGTTTCGTTATCAAGAACAAGCTCGTCAACCGAATCTCTCAGCTCCCTGTCGACATCAATGAGCACCTCATGACCCTCTGCCTACAATTTGCCAAGAGCCAGCAGGCAACAGTCGTGAGTGCCCATACCCCAGCCCTTGATGCCAATGATGAGTCCAGAGAAGGCTTCTACTTCACCCTGGATAAAGGATCAGCCTCCTTGGGAGTCTGGGATGGGAAAGGACTCCCAAATCTGGAATCTGGCAAGTTATTGTTGCCAGAATCACCAGAGTGAACCCACTATTCTTTCGCACTGTGTACACATACACGCATATACTGCATTACCAATTGTGGTATTCAATTATTCTGTGTTTGGTTATATGAGTCTGGTAACTAATCTATGCTCACTGTGCTTGATTGAGTAAGCCTGGCTGTTGACTCAGAGTAAAGAATACCGACACCTCGAAAGACCTTGAAATCTGAACTGCTAATATAAGTACAAACATTTTATGCCTGCAGGGACAGCTTTTCATTTCAAAGCTTAAAGCTTTATATGAAACTCCATATTTAAACTTTCTGCACACCAGTGTCAATTCTGCATTGCTCTGAGGAAAATCAAATATATAAAATATACAACAACAATCATCCACGCTTGAGCACTTTAAATAGGAATTAAAAGGTGTGGTCATCTTTGTGCTGCTATTACTCGGGATGGATTGCATAGTGTACATAAAGACCACAATAAGCTAAGTCTAATAAACAAAGCTACATTTATTACACTGCTTATACAGTTCGAACACTATTCCTGAAACAAGCAATATTATAAGTAAACTACGATCTACACTATACTAACCCCTGTCTCATGCACTCTATCTTAAATTGTTCTCTTCTCTGCCTATATTCTCTCTAGCTCTCTGCACTCTCCTTACACACTCTCGCAGAAGCCTGAGAGGCATTCTTTTTTATAGGTCTTCTCCCCAGCTCCATCTAATGGTCGGTTAGAGTATTACGTTAACCCTTAATGTCACAAGAGGGTGAGCAATGCGATAACATTTCCAATTGGTCTAGAAGAGCATTTCTGCCCTTCTGGCCTCACAAAAGGAGGTCTTATACACTGAAACTGATGGGCCTGATCGCCCTGCAGATATGCTCCTTTCAGACTGGAAACAGAATTTAACGTCATCGAGAAATTATTGACACTGTAGGACCTCAATTAACCGGTTCAATGGTCAATTCTACGGTCTGAATCTCCTCCTCCTCCAAACTCAGCTGCATTAATATTTATGGGAATGGAGTGCAGCCAGCCATTTATATCTGCTTTACCACTCTAGTCCCATCTAATGGGGAATAGTTAATAGTCACCGTTCCCCTCTGTAGTGATATCATGCTTGTGTTGTAATTCACCGACTGATCACTTGGAGTCTCATTCGTATATAAGTGAATGTTAGAGTCAAGTGACCTCAGACTGACTAAGTAGCTGGGAGAGAGGTTGCTTGTGCATGTTTGTACTGTTATTCATCTGTTGTTTTGTACATATTTGACCCATAGTTAATCTTAATAAATCAGGATCCTTAAGGGGGAGGGGGAGCAGCCAGAAGTCGTGGTGCACATTGGTACCAACGACATAGGTAGGAAAAGGGGTGTGGAGGTAATAAACAAGTTTAGGGAGTTAGGCTGGAAGTTGAAAGCCAGGACAGACAGAGTTGTCATCTCTGGTTTGTTGCCGGTGCCACGTGATAGCGAGGCTAGGAATAGGGAGAGAGTGCAGTTGAACACGTGGCTGCAGGAATGGTGTAGGAGGGAGGGCTTCAGGTATTTGGATAATTGGGGCGCATTCTGGGGAAGGTGGGACCTGTACAAGCAGGACGGGTTGCATCTGAACCAGAGGGGCACCAATATCCTGGGAGGGAGGTTTTCTAGTACTCTTCGGGAGGGTTTAAACTAATTTGGCAGGGGAATGGGAACCGGATTTGTAGTCCAGCAACTAAGGTAGCCGATATTCAGGACGCCAAAGCATGTAATGAGGCAGTGGGGAAGGGAACACTGACAAAGGAGAGTATTTGCAGGCACGGAGATGGGTTGAAGTGTGTATACTTCAACGCAAGAAGCATCAGGAATAAGGTGGGTGAACTTAAGGCATGGATCGGTACTTGGGACTACGATGTGGTGGCCATCACGGAAACTTGGATAGAAGAGGGGCAGAAATGGTTGTTGGAGGTCCCTGGTTATAGATGTTTCAATAAGATTAGGGAGGGTGGTAAAAGAGGTGGGTGGGTGGCATTATTAATTAGAGATAGTATAACAGCTGCAGAAAGGCAGTTCGAGGAGTATCACCCTATTGAGGTAGTATGGGTTGAAGTCAGAAATAGGAAAGGAGCAGTCACCTTGTTAGGAGTTTTCTATAGGCCCCCCAATAGTAACAGAGATGTGGAGGAACAGATTGGGAAACAGATTTTGGAAAGGTGCAGAAGTCATAGGGTAGTAGTCATGGGCGACTTTAACTTCCCAAATATTGAGTGGAAACTCTTTAGATCAAATAGTTTGGATGGGGTGGTGTTTGTGCAGTGTGTCCAGGAAGCTTTTCTAACACAGTATGTAGATTGTCCGACCAGAGGAGGGGCAATATTGGATTTAGTACTGGGTAATGAACCAGGGCAAGTGATAGATTTGTTAGTGGGGGAGCATTTTGGAGATAGTGACCACAATTCTGTGACTTTCACTTTAGTAATGGAGAGGGATAGGTACGTGCAACAGGGCAAGGTTTACAATTGGGGGAAGGGTAAATACGATGTTGTCAGACAAGAATTGAAGTGCATAAGTTGGGAACATAGGCTGGCAGGGAAGGACACAAGTGAAATGTGGAACTTGTTCAAGGAACAGGTGCTACGTGTCCTTGATATGTATGTCCCTGTCAGGCAGGGAAGAGATGGTCGAGTGAGGGAACCATGGTTGACAAGAGAGGTTAGATGTCTTGTTAAGAGGAAAAAGGTGACTTATGTAAGGCTGAGGAAACAAGGTTCAGACAGGGCATTGGAGGGATACAAGATAGCCAGGAGGGAACTGAAGAAAGGGATTAGGAGAGCTAAGAGAGGGCATGAACAATCTTTGGCGGGTAGGATCAAGGAAAACCCCAAGGCCTTTTACACATATGTGAGAAATATGAGAATGACTAGAGCGAGGGTAGGTCCGATCAAGGACAGTAGCGGGAGATTGTGTATTGAGTCTGAAGAGATAGGAGAGGTCTTGAATGAGTACTTTTCTTCTGTATTTACAAATGAGAGGGGCGATATTGTTGGAGAGGACAGTGTGAAACAGATTGGTAAGCTCGAGGAAATACTTGTTAGGAAGGAAGATGTGTTGGGCATTTTGAAAAACTTGAGGATAGACAAGTCCCCCGGGCCTGACGGGATATATCCAAGGATTCTATGGGAAGCAAGAGATGAAATTGCAGAGCCGTTGGCAATGATCTTTTCGTCCTCACTGTCAACAGGGGTGGTACCAGGGGATTGGAGAGTGGCGAATGTCGTGCCCCTGTTCAAAAAAGGAACTAGGGATAACCCTGGGAATTACAGGCCAGTTAGTCTTACTTCGGTGGTAGGCAAAGTAATGGAAAGGGTACTGAAGGATAGGATTTCTGAGCATCTGGAAAGACACTGCTTGATTAGGGATAGTCAGCACGGATTTGTGAGGGGTAGGTCTTGCCTTACAAATCTTATTGAATTCTTTGAGGAGGTGACCAAGCATGTGGATGAAGGTAAAGCAGTGGATGTAGTGTACATGAATTTTAGTAAGGCATTTGATAAAGTTCCCCATGGTAGGCTTATGCAGAAAGTAAGGAGGCATGGGATAGTGGGAAATTTGGCCAGTTGGATAACGAACTGGCTAACCGATAGAAGTCAGAGAGTGGTGGTGGATGGCAAATATTCAGCCTGGATCCCAGTTACCAGTGGCGTACCGCAGGGATCAGTTCTGGGTCCTCTGCTGTTTGTGATTTTCATTAATGACTTGGATGAGGGAGTTGAAGGGTGGGTCAGTAAATTTGCAGACGATACGAAGATTGGTGGAGTTGTGGATAGTAAGGAGGGCTGTTGTCGGCTGCAAAGAGACATAGATAGGATGCAGAGCTGGGCTGAGAAGTGGCAGATGGAGTTTAACCCTGAAAAGTGTGAGGTTGTCCATTTTGGAAGGACAAATATGAATGCGGAATACAGGGTTAACGGTAGAGTTCTTGGCAATGTGGAGGAGCAGAGAGATCTTGGGGTCTATGTTCATACATCTTTGAAAGTTGCCACTCAAGTGGATAGAGCTGTGAAGAAGGCCTATGGTGTGCTCGCGTTCATTAACAGAGGGATTGAATTTAAGAGCCGTGAGGTGATGATGCAGCTGTACAAAACTTTGGTAAGGCCACATTTGGAATACTGTGTACAGTTCTGGTCGCCTCATTTTAGGAAGGATGTGGAAGCTCTGGAAAAGGTGCAAAGAAGATTTACCAGGATGTTGCCTGGAATGGAGAGTAGGTCTTACGAGGAAAGGTTGAGGGTGCTAGGCCTTTTCTCATTAGAGCGGAGAAGGATGAGGGGCGACTTGATAGAGGTTTATAAGATGATCAGGGGAATAGATAGAGTAGACAGTCAGAGGCTTTTTCCCCGGGTGGAACACACCATTACAAGGGGACATAAATTTAAGGTGAAAGGTGGAAGATATAGGAGGGATATCAGAGGTAGGTTCTTTACCCAGAGAGTAGTGGGGGCATGGAATGCACTGCCTGTGGAAGTAGTTGAGTCGGAAACATTAGGGACCTTCAAGCAGCTATTGGATAGGTACATGGATGACGGTAAAATGATATAGTGTAGATTTATTTGTTCTTAAGGGCAGCATGGTAGCATTGTGGATAGCACAATTGCTTCACAGCTCCAGGGTCCCAGGTTCAATTCCGGCTTGGGTCACTGTCTGTGCGGAGTCTGCACGTCCTCCCCGTGTCTGCGTGGGTTTCCTCCGGGTGCTCCGGTTTCCTCCCACAGTCCAAAGATGTGCGGGTTAGGTGAATTGGCCAATGATAAATTGCCCTTAATGTCCAAATTGCCCTTGGTGTTGGGTGGAGGTGCTGAGTTTGGGTATGGTGCTCTTTCCAAGAGCCGGTGCAGACTCAAAGGGCCGAATGGCCTCCTTCTGCACTGTAAATTCAATGATAATCTATGATTAATCTAGGACAAAGGTTCGGCACAACATCGTGGGCCGAAGGGCCTGTTCTGTGCTGTATTTTCTATGTTCTATGTTCTATGTTCTATTTGTAGCTTGAGCAACAAGTGTTCTTGTAATATAGGGGGGCATGGTAGCACAGTGATTCGCACAGTTGCTTCACAGCTACAGGGTCTCAAGTTCGATTCCCAGCTTGGGTCACAGCCTGTGCGGGGTCTGCACGTTTTCCCCATGTCTGCATGGGTTTCCTCCGGGTGCTCTGGCTTCTGCCCACAGTCCAAAGATATGCAGGTCAGGTGGATTGGCCATGGTAAATTGCCCTTAGTGTCCAAAAAGGATAGGTGGGGTTATTGGCTTATGGGGATAGGGTGGAGGTGCGGGCTTAGATTGGGTGCTCTTTCCAAGAGCCGGTGCAGGTTCCATGAGCCGAATGGCCTCCTTCTGCACTGTAAATTCGATGATGCTATGAAATCAGGACATCCAACAAGAACATTGCTCTCAATGAACTTTCAGTGAATGTGAAGCATCAGTTTCACTTTGTCTATCAAACTGCACCCCAACCCCCCCCCCCCCCCAACCCCACCCAGGCCCCCTGCACTGAAAGCCAAAGAGCCTGAATTTAGTGGAAAAACCTCAGAAATCGGGCAACAGTTACACAGGGCACTTTTACCGAATTCTTTTTGTTTGACATAAGGCAGGCATTTTTCAACTTACCAATGGAACAGAAAAAAGACATTGCATGTCAGGAGCACGGGTGATTTACTCAGAGAGACCGTGTGATTTACTTTTCTATTTTGACGTTGCAGATAAATTCTCTATCTCTGCATCCTATCTCTTTGTGCTTGATAGGGCAAAATGAATTTACCCCTGAAGATCATAGTTGTGCTTCAGGAAGGTATTCAAGGGAGGACATATCAGGAATCCCATCAGCGGTTCACTGCTGCAGCCTGTTTCCCATGAGCATGAAAGTCCCAAAATGTGTTTGAAATGTTTGATTTCATTGGCGTGAATCCCCACCTTCAAGGCAAGAAGAGCAGCAAAGTTTTTCATTTCTTTTGAAAGATTCTTAACTTCAAAAAGCCGTGCGTAACCAAGCCCAACTCCGCAATTCGTCATGGATTTGGCTTCAATTATTTAATTACCTGAAGGGGCAGAATAATCGCAGAAGTGCAATTTCCCAGAAAACAAACTCCGGAAGCTCTCCCTCATCAGCTTAATCTGGCCAGACAGTCCGGGATGTTATATTAACATTACACGTCCCATTATGCAGTCCTGATTTATGTTACTCACATTGTCATCGAAAGAACTGAAGTAGAATGTTCCAGAAATACTGATGTTTCATCTACCTCCACATCTATATCTTTAATCAAATTCACAAATCAATTATTCATCTGATTCCCTTTTAAATGGAATCAATCAATATAGCACTGACTACTTTTAATGGAAATCTACTTCATGCATTTGTTACAGTGCAGAAATACTTTTCATTTCATTTCCTTTGATCGCATTTTAAGGTCTATTCAGTTACCCGGGTGTCTGACTAGTTTGACTCAGTTGGGACATTCAGGCAGGAAGGGTACCAGCTTTAATGTTGTGGTGTGAACTGCGTGAGTTTATTTCAGCAGGCATCAGGTGTGATCGCAAAAGTTGGCCTCAGTTTTTGTGGCATAGGGAAAGCAGACATTCTTCTCAGAATCGCAATTCAGTGAATCCGACTGGACAGTGCACACTTGCAGATACCAAGTTAAAGTCCAACAGGTTTGTTTCAAACGCTAGCTTTCGGAGCACTGCTGAGGAAGGAGCTGTGCTCCGAAAGCTAGTGATTTGAAACAAACCTGTTGGACTTTAACCTGGTGTTGTAAGACTTCTTACTGTGCTCACCCCAGTCCAACGCCGACATCTCCACATCATTGCAGATACAAAGCAGAGACAGGATTTGGGCCACGTTGTGATACGTGGCTACTTGGAAATAATTAACACAATCAGGGGTAGGACGTCTTATGGCGCAGTGTAGTGTCCCTAGCTGTGAGACAGAAACTCTTGGATCGAGTCCCACTCCAGGGCCTAAAGGTGCTTCAAGGAAGCTGAGTTCTTAATGGAGCAAAAACAACCTGTGAGTTGTCAACCAGTCAATCCTTTCAACTTGCCTATGGCAGGCAGTAACTGGGAGAGACTGCTGCTCGTCGGTGGTGGAGAGTTAAACTTTTTGTGGAAGGGGGAGCAATCAAGTGGGCTGCTTTGTCCTGGATGGTGTCAAGCCTCTTGAGTGTTGTTGGGGCTGCACTCATCCAGGCAAGTGGAGAGTATTCCATCACATTCCTGACTTGCCTTGTAGATGGTGAACTGGCTTTGGGGGGGGTGGGGGGTCAGGAGGTGAGCTATTCGTCGTAGGATTCCTAGTCGTTGACCTGTTCTGGTAGCCACAGTATTAATGTGGCTAGTGCAGTTCAGTGTCTGATCAATGGTAACCCCCAGGGTGTTGATTGTGGGGGATTCAGCGATGGTAATGCCATTGCATGTCAAGCGGCAGTAGTTAGATCCTCTGTTGTAGGAGATGGTCATTGCCTGGCACTTGTTTGGCATAAATGTAACTTGCCACTTGTCAGCCCAAGCCTGGATATTGTCCAGTCTTGCTGCATTTGGACATGGATTGCTTCATTATCTGAGGAGGCGTGAATGGTGCTGAACATTGTGCAGTCATCCGCAAACATCCCCACTTCTGACCTTTATGTTGGAAGGGACGTCACTGATGGAACAGGTGAAGATGGTTGGAGAAGATATGCAAGGTGTGAAAGAAAGGCTAATAAGTGAAGTGTGGATAAAATGTGTTTACTTTTCTTTTAAATTATTGAAAACTTAAGTAAAGCGATGAAGTTAATCAATTCTGGGAGAGTGCAGTTCTAAAAAGACTGGGTGAGACTTTGGAGGGATCAAAGGGAAAGAACATAGATCAAAGGGAAAGAAAGTATTTAAGGAGATACTGAAACCTCTGAAATGAGCAGTTTTCATTCTCCGCATTCAGCAGGAATAGCTGGTCAAACACACAGCAAGCAGTGTGATCGAAGCCAGATCTGAAAATCCAACTGCTGGTACCCTCAGAGGGCACCGCAAGTGAAAATTAAAGGCACTGTGTGGTAAAAAATCACTGAAGTTCTATCAATCTTAAAATCTTAAAATCTATACGGTATTGCTGAACAGTCTGAAAGGTTAGCTCTGAAAGTAAAGTTAGGAGGCAGAATTCTCTCCCGCACGCCGGGTGGGTTCATCGCCGGGGCACCGCGCGTGTCCTGCCACGACGCCCCAACGCGATTCTCCCATCCCCCCCTCCAAACCAGTGCGGCGAGAATCACGGCTGGTCGCTGGGAGAATCGCTGCTCGCCGTTTGTAACAGGTGAGCGGCGATTCTCCGGCCCGGATGGGCCGAGCGGCCTGCCCAATATGACGGGTTCCCACCGGCGCTGTCCACACCTGGTCGCTGCCAGCGGGAACAGCGCGGGAACGCTGGGGGGACAGCCTGTGGGGGGGGGGGGGGGGGGAGGGGGGTTCCTGCACTGGGGGGCGGCCTCAAATGGGGTCTGGCCCGCAACCCGTGCCCACCGATCGGCGGGCCGGCCTCTCTGAAGGAGGACCTCCTTTGTTCCGCCGCCCCACAGTTCACCTTTGTGGGACGAGCTTCATGAAAGTGTGCAAAAAGGACCTGAGCAACACATATTTCAGGTACGACAGAAGAACGAAGGTCAAAAGGTGTTGTCAAAATCCACAAAGTTCCCCAGTTTGAATTGGGTTATCACTGACCAAATTCAAGGTGCACAAACAATGTATGGTTTCTTGATTCAAGTGCACAGGAACCAGACAAGCATCCCTTCAAAATACATCTAACAATTGGGAATGAAGGTCACCCCCAGACGCAGAACACACCAGGATTAACAGCAGAAGAGCTAGTGTGAGGTATGGATATATCAGAAGACCAGTACAGAATCAAGTTAAACTTCATCAACGAGAGTTCATGTCATTCTGACAGCAGAATCCATAAATCACTTGATCAGCAGATGCAGACAAAAGGGTACAGACTTTAACATTTCAAACACAGGGCTAGCAGACCCAGTTATTGAGATGGTAATCATATCCACTCCCAATGAAGAATTCTAGATGATCTTCCAGGTAAGCCCAAGAAATATGGCGTTGAAAAACTACTCAATGAGGACACAAGTACGAAGCAATCCTCTGAGGTCGATGAAGCTTACAGGTCCTAAAAACGACTTAAATTTTTTGACGCACAAAGTAGAACACCCAACCCTTGCAAGACATGTGGAATGTGTGGCCTTCTGTGAGCGCCAAGGAAATGCCCAGCTGAAAGGCATGTGGCAGAAGGGATATTGGCAGTGCTGTCAATCTCATGGAATACGTTAGATGCCATCAGACCGTCCAAAGCCGAGATTAGAGCTATTTACCGTAAAGAAATTAGAACAAAGAACAAAGAACAATACAGCACAGGAACAGGCCCTTCGGCCCTCCAAGCCTGCGCCAATCACGTGTCATATCTAGACCAACCGACTGTATCCTTCTATACCCTGTCTGTTCATGTAACTACTCGTTATTGGCCAATGTTTACACATGGGTAAGTGTCAACATACTACCTCTGCAAACTCAAGTGTGTGATTGGAATTCACTTACCTCTCTTTGATGTGGTTGATGTTGGTAAACATTGGGGATTCAGCACTTAGAATCACTCACCCATGAAGGGAGATGAATGAATCAAGGTTTCAGCTGTTTTGTGGAAGCTGTCAATCACAGCCCACTTCCAGAAATGAATGAATGGGTTGCAGCTACAAGATCTGAGGGGCTTAAACTCAGCTCACAGCTGTTCTCTTTCCAGGAATGGCAACGTGCAGCTTCCAGGTAAGTGTTAAAACTGTCACTTCTGTCAATGCCCCTGTCTGGACCGCTCTTTAGGTTCCCGACAGGGGTGTCTTTTCTGAGTAGGGGGGGTTCCTTTAGCTAGGGGTCTCTGTGGGGGGACCCTCAAGTTCGGGGGTCCCTGGGAGTCTCCCTATTTACGGGATCCCAATGGGAGGTCACTTTAGTTAGGGGGTCTCGTGGAGGGGTCTCCCATTTTAGGGGGTCTCTGGGGGGGGAAACTGGGAGGGGTTTCTGGCAGGGGAGGAGTGGGAAGGTAGTGCATTGTGGGGGGCAGGGGGCCCTCAGGTGGACTTTGGGGACACGTCCCTTCAGGAGTTACCCCCCCCCCCCCTTGGCCCACTGTGGGGACCACCACGTCAGGTACACCTGTGGTGATACCTGTAGTGATCCACACCCACTTGTTTCCCGGCCCGGAGAACTGTGAGGGCCCGGAGATTTGGGTGCCAGGCCCGGCTAAGTGGACATAAGGGGGTCATTCAGATCCCGCCATCAGCAGGAGGCCAGAGCATAGCGGTCAGTTTGGCCCCCGGTGCGCAGCTCAATTTTTGGCTGGACGCCCAATTCTCTGCCCGCTCGCAATCCGCGTTGCCGGCATCGGGGGTTGGGGGGCGGGAATCAATCCCATTATCTTTGTTTGGGATCATACATTTTTACACTTATCTCTTTGGCAGATGATTTGTGATAGTGATCGACCACAAGTCACTGGAGATGATTTGGTAAAAACTGCTGACCAGTGCACTGCCAAGAGTTTAATGTTCCTTGACAAATTTGAGGTTATGACTTTGAGATTGGGTATAAGCCAGGTAACGTAATGATCACATTGGCTACCGTTTGCAGATTGCCTAACCCAGTTGAAACAGAAGATCTTCAAGTTGACTTCAAAGAACAATACAGCACAGGAACAGGCCCTTCGGTCCTCCAAGCCTGTAGCGACCATGGTACCTGCCTAAATTAAAACCGTATGCACTTAGGAGTCTGTATCCTTCCGTTTCCACCCTATTCATATATTTGTCTAAATGCCGCTATCGTACCTGCTCACACCACCTCCCCAGGCAGCGCGTTCCACATATTTACCAACCTCTTGTGTAAAAAAACTTGCCTCGCACATCTGTTTTAAACTTTTCCTCATGCAGTTTAAACCTATGTCCCCTAGTGCAAAGAAAAGTACAGCACAGGAACAGGCCCTTCGGCCCCGTGCCGCCCATGCTGCCCGTCTAAACTAAAATCTTCCACACTTCCTGGGTCCGTATCCCTCTATTCCCATCCTATTCATGTATTTGTCAAGATGCCCCTTAAATGTCACTTTGGTAACATTGTACGATAGGAGAGGAATTGGCTCTCCTACCCTAGAAAAGAGCATCTGACTATCCACTCAGTCCATGCCACTCATAATCTTGTAGACCTCTCAACCTCCGTCGTTCCAGTGAGAACAGACCGAGTTTATCTAACCTCTCCTCATAGTTAATGCCCTCCATACCAGGCAACATCCGAGTAAACCGCTTTAGTACCCTCTCCAAAGCATCCACATCCTTCTGGTAGTGTGGTGACCAGAATTGTACACAATATTCCAAATGAGGCCTAACTAAGCTCCTGTGCAGCTGCAACATGACTTGCCAATTTCTATATTCAATGCCCCGACCAATGACGGTCAGCATGCCGTATGCCTTCTTGACCACTTTATCCACATCGGTGGCACTTTCAGTGATCGGTGGACATGCACGCCCAGATCTCTCTGTCAGTACTCGCAAGAGTTCAACCATTTATTGTGTAATTCCTACATGCATTGGACCTTTATGGATTAAACTCCATCTGCCACTTCTCCGCCCAAGACTCCAACCAGTTTATATCCTGTTGTATCCTCTGACAATCCTCTTCACTATCCACAACTCCACCAATTTTTGTGTTGTCTGCAAACTTACTAATCAGACCAGCTACATATTCTTCCACATCATTTATATACACCCCGAACAACAAAGGCCCCAGAACTGATCCCTGTGGAATGCCGTAAGTCACAGCCTTTCATTCAGAAAAACACCCTTCTACTGCTACTCTCTGTCTTCTGTGCCCAAGTCAGTTCCGTATCCAACTTTCCAGCTCTCCTCTGATCCCATGTGACTTCACCTTTTGTACAAGTCTACCATGAGGTACCTTGTCAAAGGCTTTACTGAAGTCCCTGTATACAACATCTACTGCCTTTCCCTCATCTATCATCTTTGTCACTTCCTCGAAAAACTCGATCAAATTAGTGATGCACGACCTTCCCTTCACAAAATCATGCTGTCCATCACTAATAAGTCCATCTGTTTCCAAATGTGAGTAAATCCTGTCTCTAAGAATTTTTCCAATAATTTCCCTACCATTGACGTAAGGCTCACCGGCCTATAATTTCCTGGATTACCCCTTCTGCCCTTCTCAAACAATGGAACAACATTGGCTACTCTTCAGTCTTCTGGAACTTCACCTGTAGTCCATGAGGATACAAAAGTTACTGTCAAGGCCCCAGCAATTTCCTCCCTTGCCTCCCTCAGTAATCTGGGGTAGATCCCATCAGGCCCTGGGGACTTATCTACTTTAATGCTTTTTAAGATGCCCAACACCTCCTCTTTATTAATATCAACATGACTCAGAATATCTACACACTCTACCCTATACTCCTTATCCACCAAGTCCTTCTCTTTGGTGAATACGGAGTCAAAGTATTAATTTAGTATCTCTCCCATTTCCTCTGGTTCCATACATAGATTCCCTCCAGTATCGTTGAATGGACCAACCCTTTCTCTGGCTACCCTCTTGCTTTTTACATATATATAAAACACCTTAGGATTTTCCATAATCCTGTTTGCCAACTACATTTCATTACCCCTTTTAGCCTTCCTAACTCCTACCTTAAGTTCCTTCCTACTTGCTTTGTATTCTTCAAGGGCTTCATCTGTCCTAAGCCTTTTAGAACTTACGAATGCTTCCTTTTTCTTTTTGACAAGGTTCATAATAT
Source organism: Scyliorhinus torazame (assembly GCF_047496885.1). Lineage (NCBI taxonomy): Eukaryota > Metazoa > Chordata > Chondrichthyes > Carcharhiniformes > Scyliorhinidae > Scyliorhinus > Scyliorhinus torazame. The sequence goes on along the minus strand of NC_092723.1, from coordinate 175,898,246 downwards.
CCCTCGTTATCCAGGGTTCCCTATATTTTCCATCCTTACCTTTCGTCCTCACAGATACATGCCAGTCCTGAATTCTAATTAACTGCCATTTGAAAGCCTCCCACATGCCGGATGGTGATTTTCCCTCAAACAGCCTTGCCCAGTCAACACTCTCCAGATCCTGCCTAATGCTGTTGTAATTAGCCTTCTGCTCGTCTAACACCTTCACCTGAGGACCATTCTTGTCCTTATCCATAAGCAGCTTAAAACTTACAGAATTATGATCACTGTTCCCGAAATGATCTCCGACTGAAACTTCGATCACCTGGCCGGGCCCATTCCCCAGCGCCAGGTCTAAAAGGCCACTTCCCGAGTTGGGCGATTTACACACTGTTTCAAGAAACCCTCCTGGACACTCCTTACAAATTCTGCTCCATCCATGCCTCTAGCAGTAAGTGTGTCTCAGTCAATATAGGGAAAGTTAAAATCACCCACCACAACATCCCTAGTGTTTATGCATCTTTCCAAGATCTGTCTGCATATCTGCTCCTCTATCTCCCGCTGGCTGTTAGGAGGTCTGTAGTAAACCCCCAACATTGTGACAGCACCCTTCCTATTCCTGAGCTCTACCCTGATTGCCTCGCTGCCTGAACCTTCCAATGTGTCCTCCCTCAGCACAGGTGTGATATTCTCCTCAACCAATAATGCAACTCCCCCACCCATTTTGCACCCCCCTCTATCCTGCCTGAAGCATCTAAATCCTGGAATCTTTAGTTGCCAATCCTGCCCCTCTTTCAACCAAGTTTCTGTAATAGTACAAACATCATAATTGCACGTACTAATCCAAGCTCTAGCTTCATCTGTCTTACCTGAAATACTCCTCGCATTGAAACTAGTGCACTTCAGCCCACCTGCCTCACTGTGTTGACCAATCACTCCCTGCCTGCTCTTCCTCTTAATCTTACTGGCCTTGGTCTGTAGCTCTCCTTCAGTTATTTATCCCACTGACCTACTGCTCTAGTTCCCATCCCCTGCCAAACTAGGCCGTTCAATCTGTTTCTCTGCCTTCCACTTTTCTCCTTACTAGCTTTTGATTCTGTTCCCTCTTTAGTACCCTTTGACTTCATGCATTGGTTCCCATCCCCTTGCCACATTAGTTTAAACCCTCCCCACAGTGCTAGCAAACAATTCCTCTAGGACATTGGTTCCAGTCCTGCCCAGGTGTAGAACTTCTGATTTGTAATGGTGCCATCTCTCCCAGAACCGGTTTTAATGTCCCGAAAATCTGAATCCCTCTCTCCTGCACCATCTCTCAAGCTACGCATTCATCCTGTCTATCCTGTCATTCCTACTCTGACTAGCGCGTGGCACTGGCAGCAACCTGAGATTACTATCTTTGAGGTCCTACTTTATAGTTTATCTCCTAACTCCCTAAATTCAGCATGTAGGACCTCATCCCATTTTTTTCCTATTTTGTTGGTGCCTATATGCACCACAACAGCTGGCTGTTCACCCTCCCTCTTTAGAATGTGCTGCAGCCGCTCCGAGACATCCTTGACCCTTGCACCAGGGGAGGCAACATACCTTCCTGGAGTCTTGTTTGCGTCCGCAGAAACACCTGTCGACTTCCCTACCACTCTTTTTCCTGCCCTCCTGTGCAGTAGAGCCAGCCACGATGCCATGAACCTGGCTACTGCTTCCTTTCCCTGGTGAGCCAAATCCCTCAACAGTATCCAAAACGGTATACCTGTTTTGGAGGGAGGTGACCGCAGGGGACACCTGCACTGCCTTCCTACTTTTCCTCTGTCTGGTGGTCACCCATTCCCTATTTTCCTCAGTACTCTTTATCTGCGGTGTGACCAACTCGTTAAACATGCTATCCACGACTCCGTCAGCATCGTGGATGCTCCAAAGTGAGTCCATCCACAGCTCCAGAGCCGTCAATGACGTTGAACTTGGAAGCATTTACCACATTTTACACAAGGGCAAATACCAGTAGCTGCAAGAATAAATGGCAAAGGCACAGAAATGACACAGAAACTGTGGCAAACCATCACTGAGACACGTGAGACAATTTTTGCATCATCGGGACAAGCTAGGAATCTCCCAGGATGTAATTTTTAAAGGCAGACAGGTCATCGACAGCTTCATCCCTCACACATGGGCATAGATAGGGGAGAAGACTCACAAGACAGAAAGTCTATTGGCCGAGTATGGCTAAAAGAGCACCAGATCCTGCAGAATGTGACAAATGTGGTCCTCCAGATCTCTTGACATGCAGAGGCGCTTGTGACATGTGTCCTCGCTGATCTGCGTACGGCACATGCAACACCTTTACACCCAGGATCTAGTGTGGCGCCTGAGTGTCAGCTCTCTGAGGGTCATCCTTTGTGTCCACATGAGGACCTGCTTTCCCTTCAACTTGACGGTTCTCTTTTTCTCTTATGCGAACCAGAAACTTCTAGGTGCATTCTAATCATTCTTCTTTCCTATCTATAAGCAGTAATGCAGGCAGCGAGGACACCAGACTCATCCTCCTGGTGGTCTCCTCCCTGCAGCGTCAATCAGAAACATGCACCGGCAGCATTCATTCCAAAGGTCCACCTTAAGGATTCCTCTGTGATTATGGGCCAAAGCTCTTGATACATCATGGAGAGTACGGGCCCCTGAATGTTGAGTGCGGGGTGTGCATGAACGTTGACTACAACCTCTGCCTCCCCCCACACCATCCTCCGGCTCTGTCCCAAGCAAACACAACTGACTGCCGGCAGATGGAGCCAGGTGACTGGATGTTCTGCTTTCAGCCCAGTCACTGGGATACTTATGACCTGCACTCCAAAGCTCCTTGGTTTGGACTAAATGTGAGAGTGAATGTTGAGTAACTACATGAGGTTAATTTGGGAGGGGTCCAGAGGCTTCCCCTCCATGTGAAGCATCGCCAAGTTTCCAAGGAGGTTCTCAAGCTTGTCCAACTGTTCAGTTGTTCAGCAGTTCCATCATACTCTGCTGAACTTGAAGACAGAAAATGGGGGGTTAAAGCCAGGGGCACAATCATTGTCACTTTGAGGGATCTGTGTTGCATGAAACGGCATAATTGTTTTCAATGTCTGACTTCCTGCATGTCAATTGAACAGCTGCTAACATTGCGGAACAATCACTTCAGTTGGATGACCCTTTGGTGCCCACCCTCTCCAGTCTTGTGCCTCAGTGCAAACCTTCCCGCTCTTTGCCTGCAGTGGAATCTTTGTACCGTAGCCCCATCTCTTCCCTCAGACCTGTCTGGCCCCTTCCCCAGTGGACCCCTTGTCCTACAGCACCGGTAAAGACATACCTGCCTTAATCCTGGTGTACTGGCTGTAGCGACTGACTTGTGGGATCCCCCCCCCCCGATGCAGCCTGTGAAGCCTGGCACTGATCTCCGATCAGCACAAGGCCAGCACGGGGGTCCATAAACTAGCTGCTGCCCAGAAGAAGTCTGCCCAGCAACAGGCATGTCACCACTGTTCAAAAACAGGCCATTCACAGGTTGATTCCCAATCAGCCTAGGTTAAAAAAAGGAAACCGGAACACTCGGAGGAAACCCACGCAGACACGGGGAGAATGTGCAGACTCCACACAGACAGTGACCCAAGCTGGGAATCAATCCCAGGTCCCTGGCGCTTAATGTGTTGGGTGTTCTGGATCACAAACAGGTCACCAACACTTGAAGTGGCGCAACTCCATTTTATTATAAGGTTAACTATATTAACATACTTGAACTGTGGGTAAATGCAATACCAGCTTTAACTGTTGACCCTTGCCTAGTCCTAACCAGGTGATGCACTCAGCACATGGTGAATGCCTGTGTTGCAGGCTGTGAGCTCTGTGCTCCGAGCTGGCTGCTACTAGAATGAGTGGGAACTCTCCTGTCCCCTGTCTTTATAGTGCGTGTGCTCTCACTGGTGATTGGCTGCGGTGTTGTGTATGCTGATTGGTCCCACTGCATGTCCATCAGTGTGTGTGTGTGTCTGCACCATGATATACTGGTGTATATTCTGACAGCGCTGTGAAGCAACAGTGCTAACCACTGTGCTACCGTGCCATCCGTAAATTCAACTCAGGTCAAGAATGACAATGCCCGGACGTGCGCAGGCAACCAACGAGAAATAGATGCCCACCTGACCATCTATCTTACCGATGGTGTTATCACACTGTAATAATATGATACCTGCACTTGTATGTAGATGTAAATAACGATGTTAAAATATTAGTTATTAGTTGTGTTGGATGTTAGAACTAAATGGAGGAGGAATGTTATATATGTGGGTTGTTGCAGTTGTATGCAATGTCTCTTTAAGAACCGAGTCATGTGACATGCATGACGCCATCAGCTAATATATGGGCTTTTCGCTAGTCTGGCACCGAACTTTGTACAGTGAAGACCTATTCCTCTGTTGATCTTGCATTAAACACAAGAGCTTTGGTAATCCATTTCTTTTGTACTGTTAGCCTGAAGATATAACATAAACTTTATCCACTTAAACAAAACATTATTGGGCCTTAACTGGATATTGCCATCAACTGGGTGCCTGATCAGGGATAATCACAATACATTTTCAGGGGAGGTTGATAAATACTTGCGAATTAAACGAGTAGAATGTTATGCCAATCGGGTTTGAAGGAGAACGGGTAGGAGGAGATTCACATTAACGTCTGCCAGTTCCCCAGAAAATTCAACGTGATATTTTTAACTGTATCTCTCAAGTGCTGAGCCAGCTGAAATAGGCAGCAGAAGGAAATGCTCCAGCCTTATTGGTGAGTTGCTTTCTCCTTTCTCTCGGTTACGATCTTGGCTGGGAAGCCACAAAATTCATCACAGTTTCGACAAGCCCGATTAGAAAGCTAATGGATGACTAAGCAATGGCAAGTGCAGAGACAGCGAAGACCGGCCCTTGCATCTGTCATTGCAGATAAAATCCAATGCCAAGGAAACATAGAATCATAGAATTTACAGTGCAGAAGGGGGCCATTTGTCCCATCAAGTCCACACCAACCCTTGGAAAGAGCACCTGACTTAAACCCACGCCAGTAACCCCGTCTAACCTTTTAGACACTAGGGGGAAATTTAGCATGGCTTAGTCCACCTAACCTGCACATCTTTGGACTGTGGGAGGAAACCGGAGCACCCGGAGGAAATCCACGCACACACGGGGAGAACGTGCGAGGGAACGCTCACCCAAGGCCAGAATTTAACCCAGGTCCCTGAAGCTGTGAGGCATCAGTGCTAACCACGGTGCCACCTTGCCCTACCATATTACACAAGTTTTAGTTTAACAATATAAGACTTGTCCATGTTATCCAAAAGTAATTGTTCTCAAGAATTCGGCCTCATGTTTCCACGAGAGCCGCAGATATGTAATTCATGAAGGCCGGCTTTTGACATTGCTGTCACGGGTTCAAATAGTTTTATTATAATAATCTTTATTGTCACAAGTAGGCTTACATTAACACTGCAATGAAGTTACTGTGAAAAGCCCCTAGTCTCCACATTCCGGCACCTATTTGGGTACACAGAGGGAGAATTCAGAATGTCCAAATTTGAGGTCCCCACCTGCTTCAAGAAGACCACCATCATACCGGTGCCAAAGAAGAACCAGGCAACGTGCCTCAATGACTATGTCCGGTGGCCCTGACTTCAGTCGTAATGAAGTGCTTCGAGTGGGTGATCATGAAGCGCATCATCTCCATACTCCCAGTATGCCTTGATCCACTGCAATTCGCATACCGTTGTCGCAACTGGTCCACAGCAGACACCATTTTCCTGGCCCTACACTCATCCCTGGAGCATCTTGACACCAAGGACTCCTACATCAGACTCCTATTTATTGACTACAGCTCCGCCTTCAACACCATAATCCCAGCCAAGCTCATATCAAAGCTCCAAAACCTAGGGCTTTGCTCCCCACTCTGCAACTGGATCCTCGATTTTCTGACCAACAGACCACAATCAGTACGAATGAACAACAACACCTCATCCACAATAGTCCTCAATACCGGGCCCCGCAAGGCTGCGTACTTAGCCCCCTACTCTGCTCCCTGTACACACACGAGTGCGTGGCAAAATTTGGTTCCAACTCCATCTACAAATTTGCTGACGATACGACCATAGTGGGCCGGATCTCGAATTACGATGAGTCCGAATACAGGAGGGAGATAGGGAACCGAGTGGAGTGGTGCAGCAACAACAATCTCTCCCTCAATGCCAGCAAAACTAAAGAGCTGTTCATTGACTTCAGGAAGCAAAGTACTGTACACACCCCTGTCAGCATCAACGGGCCGAGGTGGAGATGGTTAGCAGTTTCAAATTCCTCGGGGTGCACATCTCCAAAAATCTGTCCTGGTCCACCCACGTCGATGCTACCACCAAGAAAGCACAACAGCGTCTATACTTCCTCAGGAAACTAAGGAAATTCGGCATGTCCACATTGACTCTTACCAACTTTTACAGATGCACCATAGAAAGCATCCTATTATTATTATTATTATTATTAATAATAAACCCACGCAGACACGGGGAGAACATGCAGACTCCGCACAGTCAGTGACCCAAGTCGGGGTCGAACCTGGGAGCCTGGAGCTGTGAAGCAACAGTGCTAACCATTGTGCTACCGTGCTGCCCTGCTCCTCAGGGGTAAAACGCAGGGGGGGAGAGAGAGGGAGGACAGAATGAGGACAATTGGAAAATGGTGAGTGCTCAACGGGAAGACCTCCCACACTGACAACGGACTGAAATAACTGGAACTTTTCTTCGCTGAAGCACAGCAACATGTAACCAATCCCAATTTATATGTTGGATTCAGACAATGATTAAAACGGATGCAAGAAGATCAAAGAAACAGAGCTCGGGATTGTGGTATTCTTTGTGGTTCTAATCCTAGGATGGTTGGCGTAATGTTCACAAAGACCACAAATAGGGTTTATATTGAACAAAGCTAAAGATTTATTTGCACTACTTAATTGGATTCAACACTTACTCCTAGATAATTAACAGTTGATAATAAATATACTCATCTACTACTAATCTCTACACGAATGCAATAACTATGATATGCTCTCACTGACACTACCTTTCCTACAGTCTGTCTTCTAGCTTTCTCCTCAACCTCTCACCCACAAGGCTTAGCATCGATACCTTATATAGTTCTGCATCTAGCTCCCTCTAGTGGTTGTATTGGACATACAATTAACCCTTACAGTTTTGTACATTTATCATAATATCACAGGGATAAACAATTTGCAGTTGTGTGCTGGGGCTACAGCACTCAGAACTCAGCCGTTCAGCCTGTCATCTCCACACGGTGTCTCTGCAAAATATTGCCACCTACTAGACCCTCCTGCGACCCAGCCCCACAATTGACCTGCTGTCATTTCTTGCCTGAGTTCTGACCAAAGGTCTATGACCACCCAAGGCTCTGCTGATCACCACTGCGCTGCTGAGATCTGAATCTTAAATTCTATCAGAAAGTGTTGCTTCAAAATTTTGTTTAAAGCTTCATGCTGAATAATAATAATCTTGATTCCTCGCTCCAGTGATGACATACTATTCCAAATATAAATGTCACAATAACAGCTACTAAAATCACACTGTGCCCGTGTAAGGGTTAGGGTTAACGTAATATAAAATGTGTTTGACTTGCACATTATTGCCCTTGTATAATTTACCTTCCGCTTATAATTGGCAAAAATGCTGAATCATTTCAATCCAAATTTCATCATGATGATTAACAATTCCTTCATGACTTCTAGGTTTGAGGTCTTAATGGCTCATCCATGCCAAAATGATAGTTGGAACCGGGATCGTCCTAGCTTAAAATTGTAGTCAGTGGTGGTTTTATTTCCAAAACTGCCTTTAATGCTTTGGGGCAGCCATTAAGCAACATAGGGCAACATCGGGCAAATTGACGGAGGGTTTGCGAGTTTTGCACATGCCTTGGGGGAACACTTGTACTTTTCTGCATCACTTGCCCTCTACAAAATGACACACACAGATTAGTACATCGAAGTCCCTCTTCTCAAATGTGTTTACAAAGTGGTAAGGTTATACTCTTTGTTTTAATTTTTAAAAAATATATATTTATTAAGAATTTTTTTAAACAAAATTTTCAACCTTACAAACAAACAGCCCCCCCCCCCCCCCCCGTAACACAAAAGAAAGTAAGTTCGCGTAGCAAGACATGAACTTGGCAAGTCAATATGATACAGAACTTTGTACATTGGATTCCTCCCGTACATTTCAATTTTCCGGATCATTCATGTATTTTCTTGCTCAAATGCCCCCCAGAAAAACCCCGCTTCCCCCTCCCTCCCTCCTCCCCCGCCCCCCCCCCCAAGAAAGATATCCCCCCCTTTCCCCCCCTGGGTTGCTGCTGCTGCTGACTGACCTTCATCTAACGCTCCGCAAGATAGTCTAGGAACGGTTGCCACCGCCTGTAGAACCCCTGCGCAGACCCTCTCAAGGCAAACTTTATCCTCTCCAACTTGATAAATCCTGCCATATCATTTATCCAGGCTTCCACGCTGTGGGGCTTCGCCCCCTTCCACATTAACAAGATCCTTCGCCGGTCTACTAGGGACGCGAAGGCCAGAATACCGGCCTCTTTCGCCTCCTGCACTCCCGGCTCGTCCGCTATTCCAAATAGTGCTAGCCCCCAGCTTGGCTTGACCCGGACTTTCACCACCTTAGATACTGTTCCCGCAACTCCCCTCCAGAACCCCTCCAGTGCCGGGCAGGACCAAAACATATGGACATGGTTCGCCAGGCTTCCTGAGCACCTCCCACATCTGTCCTCCACCCCAAAGAACCTACTCAGCCTCGCCCCCGTCATGTGCGCTCTGTGAACTACCTTAAACTGTATCAGGCTGAGCCTGGCACACGAGGAAGAGGAATTAACCCTACTTAGGGCATCAGCTCACAGCCCCTCCTCAATCTCCTCCCCCAGCTCCTCTTCTCATTTACCCTTCAGCTCCTCTACCAAAGTCTCCCCCTCTTCTTTCATCTCCTGGTATATCGCCGACACCTTGCCCTCTCCGACCCATACGCTCGAAATCACCCTGTCTTGAATCCCCTGTGCCGGGAGCAGCGGGAATTCCCTCACCTGCCGCCTCACACACGCCCTTACCTGCATGTACCTGAAAGCGTTTCCTGGGGGTAGCCCAAACTTCTCCTCCAGCGCCCCTAAACTCGCAAACGTCCCATCAATGAACAGGTCCCCCATTCTTTTAATCCCTGCCCTATGCCAGCTCTGAAACCCCCCGTCCATCCTTCCCGGGACAAACCGATGGTTGTCTCTGATCGGGGACCACACCGAGGCTCCCATCGCACCCCTGTGCCGTCTCCACTGCCCCCAGATCTTTAACGTTGCCATCACCAGCGCCCCCAGGCTCGTTCCTTTGCAGGACGCCATCTCCAACCTCTTCCATGCCGCCCCCTCTCCCTCCATCACCCACTTACGGATCATCGCCACGTTGGCTGCCCAATAGTAGCCACCCAGATTCGACAACGCCAGCCCTCCTCTATCCCTACTTCGCTCCAGGAACCCCCTCCTTACCCTTGGGGTCTTACTCGCCCACACAAAGCTCATAATGCTCCTGCCTACCCTCTTAAAAAAGGCCTTGGTGATCACAATTGGAAGGCATTGAAATACAAAAAGAAACCTCGGGAGGACCACCATTTTAATCGACTGTACCCTGCCCGCCAGCGAGAGCGGCAACATGTCCCACCGTTTAAAGTCCTCCTCCATCTGCTCCACCACACTCGTCAAGTTAAGTTTGTGCAGGGCCCCCCAGCTCCTAGCTACCTGGATCCCCAAGTATCGAAAGCTCCTATCCGCCCTCCTCAGCGGTAGTTCGTCTATCCCTCTTCCTTGATCCCCCGGATGCACCACAAAGAGCTCGCTCTTCCCTACATTGAGCTTATAGCCCGAGAAGTCCCAAACTTCCTTAGGATCTGCATGACCTCCACCATCCCCTCTACTGGGTCCGCCACATATAGCAACAGGTCGTCTGCATACAGCGACACTCGATGCTCCTCTCCCCCTCGGACCACCCCCCTCCATTTCCCAGAATCCCTTAATGCCATGGCCAAAGGTTCAATTGCTAGTGCAAACAACAAGGGGGACAGGGGGCACCCCTGCCTCGTCCCTCGATACAGCCAAAAATAGTCCGACCTCCGCCGATTCGTAACCACACTCGCCACTGGGGCTCTATATAGGAGTTTAACCTCTCCAAACCCAAACCTCCGCAACACTTCCTAGAAATACTCCCACTCCACTCGGTCAAAGGCCTTCTCCGCGTCCATAGCTGCCACCATCTCCGCCTCTCCCTCCACTGATGGCATCATTATCACATTTAGGAGCCTTTGAACATTGGTATTTAGCTGCCTACCCTTTACGAATCTCGTCTGGTCCTCGTGAATCACCCCCGGGACACAGTCCTCAATCCTCATAGCCAACATTTTTGCCAGCAACTTAGCATCTACGTCGAGGAGTGAGATCGGTCTATACGACCCGCATTGCAGTGGGTCCTTATCCCGCTTCAGGATCGTCGCCTCCGACATTGTCGGGGGCAGGGTCCCCCCTCCCTTGCTTCACTGAAGGTCCTTACCAGCAATGGGGCTAACAGGTCTACATACTTCCTATAGAACTCCACCGGGAACCCATCCGGCCCGGGGCCTTCCCTGCCTGCATGCTCCCCAGTCCTTTAACCAGCTCCTCCACCCCAATTCGTGCCCCCAAACCAGCCACCTCCCGCTCCTCCACCCTCGGGAACCTCAGTTGGTCCAAGAATTGTCGCATCCCCTCTTTTCCCCCGGGGGCTGGGACCTATACAGCTCCTCATAAAAGGCCTTGAATGCCTCATTCACTTTCACCACACTCCGCACCGTAGTTCCCCTGCCATCCTTGACTCCACCTATTTCCCACGCTGCCATCCTCTTACGGAGCTGATGTGCCAGCATCCGACTCGCCTTCTCCCCTAGTTCATACATCGCCCCCTGTGCCTTTCTCCACTGTGCCTCTGCCTTCCCCGTGTCAATAGGTCGAACTCCGTCTGGAGACTTTGTCTCTCCCTGAGTAGTCCCTCATCAGGAGCCTCTGCATATCTCCTGTCCACCCTTAAAATCTCCCCCACTAACCTTTCCCTTTCCCTGCCCTCTCTCGTCTCCCTATAGGCCCTGATGGAGATTAACTCTCCCCTGACCACCGCCTTCAGCGCCTCCCATACTACTCCCATCTGCACCTCCCCGTTGTCGTTGGCCTCCAGATATCTTTCGATGCACCCCCGCACGCTCCCAAACACTTCCTCGTCCGCCAGCAGTCGCACATCCAACCGCCACAACGGGCGTTGGTCCCTCTCCTCCCCAAGCTCTAGCTCCACCCAATGCAGGGTGTGGTCTGAAATGGCTATGGCCGAATACTCCGTTCCCTCCACTTTCGGGATCAATGCCCTGCCCAGAACGAAAAAATCTATCCGGGAGTAGACCTTATGTACATGGGAGAAAAAAGAAAATTCTCTGGCCAAAGGCCTGGCAAATCTCCACGGATCTACTCCCCCATCTGATCCATAAACCCCCTGAGCACCTTGGCCGCAGCCGGCCTCTTCCCCGTCCTAGATCTGGAACGATCTAATGCTGGGTCCAACACCGTGTTGAAATCCCCACCCATTATCAAGTTCGGAATACGCCCCAACATCCGTTTCATGAATCCAGCATTGTCCCAGTTCGGGGCTTTTACATTTGCCAATATTACCCCCGTCCCCTGCAACCTACCGTTCACCATCACGTATCGGCCTCCATTGTCCGCTACTATGTTCTTGGCCTCAAACGACTCCCGCTTCCCCACCAGTATTGCCACCCCTCTATTCTTCGCATCCAGCCCCGAATGGAACACCTGTCCTACCGATCCCTTCCTTAACCTGACCTGATCTGCCACCATTCAGATGCGTCTCCTGAAGCATGACCACGTCTGCCTTCAGTCCCTTCCTCCTCCGCGGGCCGGGAGGAACTCGATCGCCTGGACCCGCTCGGCCTCGTAGGACCCCTGCCTTGCTGATTCGGCCGCGTATATCATGACAACGGGGATAGGGTGGAGGTGTGGGCTTAAGTGGGGTGCTCTTTCCAAGGGCTGGTGCAGAATCGATGGGCTGAACGGCCTCCTCCTGCATTGTAAATTCTATGATAATTAACCGAGGCTGTGTGCTCTACCTTCTGGTTACTTAAGGTGGAAAAGGAGTGGAGGGGGAGGGGGATTGGGCAAGAAGGGAAGGTGGAAATGGAGAGGGGTGGGGAGGCAAAGAGGGAAGGGATAGAGATATTAGGCCAATCTCGTCACTATTTTAAGCCCTGGGCCTCATTTGTATTATGTTCGTCAGCTGCCTGTCTGAAAATTGCAGATTGAGGGCACTTTGGCCAGGTCAAAATTGTACAGTGAACACCAAGTAAAATTTGGGGATTCACGCGGTGGGGGATGGATAAGGAAGAGCGAGTCCAGGGCAGCAGAGATCCAGAAGTTTTACATGGGGCTCAATTCCCTAATTCTTCTTGAGCCGACCATGGGAAATCTTTCCACAGGGGTATTCTTGACCTCCCAGCCAGGCATCTCAGACAGTCGGCTATTAAAATGCCATTCGGCAATGGAGACCAATCCGTCTGTGCCACTTTCATCCGGGACAGGATTTTCCGGTCGCAGCTACCCCGAGATCGGACATTCCCGCCCGAGGTCGACGGACCTTTAAACGGTCCGTCAGATTTCCTGTCCCACCCGCGACGATTCCCACAGCAGGCAGGACTGGAACATTTACCCCATGGGGCCCAATTAAGATGGCATTGCGGGGAAAAAAAATCAAGCACAAGTGGGGGTAGTATGTCTTTGTGCAGCTACTTTAGTTTTGCACCTGTTCCATCCCACTGGGGTGGGTCAGATTATAACCCCCACTCCTGCCATGGCAACGTTGAAGGATTGGCGATTGAAGAACGGGGAATAATATTACAGAGGAACGGGGCACGAATAACTGTTCAAGTGGAGGATGGGTTCCAATACAGACTGATTGAGCCAAACGGCCTGTTTCTGAGTTGCAAGTTCTGTTCAATTCTTTATAATTAAGGGTTCAGATTGAATAACAATACATTAGAGTCACAAAGGAAACCTGTTACTGTCTTGAAAAGCTGGTAGAAATAGATCAAGAGATTTTGTTTTGGAATGAAATGCTAAAATTTAACAATGCTCGACTCTTGTGAGGTAAAACAGACATCAAAGCACCTTATCACTGTGGCAACTTGTCTGTTTTCCCACTTGATTGGTTCCATTACTGTAAGTGTCACCGGGCCACAAAAGAGCAACATAACAAGATGAGTAATTGTTAGCAGTGCCGACATGGGTCTCAATTGCACTGTCTCGAATTCCTGCCGAAAACAAAGGATAACAATTTTATGTATTCTCCACTTCAAACAAGATGGAGTCATGAACTGAGGTAAACTAGAAAGAATTTATCTCCCTTTAATCTCCAAGAATAGAAAGAGCATATCAGTAATTCAATGGACTGTACTAACTGCAGGGAACAGTAATATTCTCAACTTCAGATATGGGCACTAACGCAAAACCAGTCAGCAATACATTAGGAATCAGGTAGCTTACTAGCAAATGAAATGAATGCTTCTCTACCCCTGATTAAGCTGTTGCTAATTGCTACGTTCTAGAAAGTGCTGGTATAAGAGTAAAGTGTTGAAGCTTGCTAAGTAATCCACGGAGACCTTTATACCAGACGTATCATGGGGATGGATATAATGGCCAGGCAGGACTCTTGGTCAGTACAAGTCACCGTTGACTGAGTTTAAAGAATCCATTGAGCCTCACATTCTGACTTTTGTTGAGGCAAAAGCAAGAACCAGCAGCAACTGCGTGCTTAATTGACATTTCAGGTAAAATCACAACCAGCTCTCGCCCACACTGTATGACGTCCGGTCAATGGGACTTTGTGGCCTACACGTTTTTTGCATCTCATGAACAGTTTGATGCCACCCACAGACATGTCACAATCACATTGTCCAACTTCAAGAGTTCCTTTCAGTTAATATGTGAGCGTCAGAAATTAGGCTACAGTAAACAATAAGCTGCCTGAACATGGCTACCATTCAAATCCTGGAAAATGTGATTAAAATGACTTCAAGCAAATGGATCTTGAAAGGAGTCTCTCTGTTGATTAGATTGATTTGTTACAAATATATAGTTTTGAATGCAACAAAATACTATCATTTGTCTTCATGTAACATTGCACATTTTATTTTGTTATGGGCCAGGCCTTAGAAACTCCAAAGTGTATTATGAAGTTTACCTGACCTACAACCTTAATGTTGAATTTGGCTCGGATGAGCACAAAGAGCCTTCATGGAACACAGAACATACAGTACAGAAGGAGGCCATTCGGCCCATCGAGTCTGCACCAACCCACTTAAGCCCTCACGTCCACCCTATCCCCATAACCCAATAACCCCTCCTGACCTTTCTGGAGACGAAGGGTAATTTAGCATGGCCAATCCACCTAACCTGCACATCTTTGAACTGCGGGAGGAAACCGGAGCACCCGGAGGAAACTCACGCAGACGCAGGGAGAACGTGCAGACTCCGCACAGATTGTGACCCAGTGGGGAATCGAACTTGGGACCCTGGGGTTGTGAAGCCACAGTGCTAGCCACTTGTGCTACCTTGCTGCCCTTCGTGCAGGTGTGATTCATCAGACTTGCTAGACACTTTAATCCAAACAAGGTTTATTCTAAGAATATAAACACAGCAAGAATTTTTATCAATAACAAAAATAAAGATATGACACAGCCACAGTAATCTATGTATATAACACTTGATGAATTCCCCCTTAGCTGTTCCAATTCAATAACAAAATCCAATTAAACCAAAACCCATTGTGAAGGGCGTGGCCCAGCACACAGCATTCTCCCTTGAATGGAACTGGTCCTTTTCCTGACATTCTGATCCAGTTCCAAACAGCAGATTCAAACTCCTCCCAGCAAACAACTGTATCTTTAAAGTTAACAAGTCAGTCAGTCACACCCAATGTGCTTTTTACTGGAACAACTTTTAAAATGTAAACACACAGAAACAGGCAAAACACTTCTTTTATTTTTCTGTAGTCCACAGCAGTCAAACTGAAACTGAAACGCCCCTCACCTCACAGCCCAGCTCCACCCACAAAATGGCACCACTGAAGCCATGTGGTAAGACAAAAAACTTTCTTAAAGGGACACTCACATGACAATTTACAGAGTTGAACTCTGATTTTAACCTACCCCACTGCCATAATCCCAATGAGGACCATGGGAAAACCATTGTCATCTGAGAGTACCTTTAAGAAATGGGTGTTTATAAATGGGTGTGTATATAAATATCTGTAGTGAGAGTACCTTTAAGAAATGGGTGTTTACTACTGCAGTGATGTCAGAGAGTGGGTGGAGCTGGGCTGTCTGTCAGCTTTTTACTTTCGTTTTTGAGCAGGCTTCAGGGTGTGTTTTAGTTTTGTTTTCAGTGTTGGAGCTGAAGCCAGACCAAGCAGGTGTACTGCTGTTCTCTCTGCCATCAAAAGACTATCTCTGGATCATTTGGTGAATTCAGAATTATAAATATTCTCAGTAGTGACTTTAACCTGATGTCTTTCTGTTTTGAAGGTTTTTTAAGTCTTATGGATGGTAAAAGGACAGCGTAAGCATTACTTAGTGAAGTAGCTCCCCATACCACAATCTATTAAAAGTTGTGGGTCAGGTGAACTCCATGATACACTTTGGGGTTCTCTAAACCCTGGCCCATAGCACCATCATTGATCTCCCTGTGGGACCTGTGGAGTACGAACTTCCCAGGTAGGGGGCGGAGGTCAACCACCTGGGTCTCGTTATGAGCTAACATAAAAGCCGGCCCAAAACAGGCACCGGTGCGGTTAATCCTCCCAGCTAGGATGGTACTGGAGGCGATATACTGCGTTTTGCAGACCTTTGTAAATAGGGTAAATAAATCTCTCTTTGTTTACTGCCAGACTCCCCTCTGCGTCATTAAACCCACCGAACAAGGACTGGACATTGTCAGGTCTGTTGAGTCAAGGGTTAACATCAGAAGCACCTGATACTGATGTAACTAATGATGTAACTAATGATGTAAAGTCACATGATTAAGTCACTGCGATCTGGTGAGAAGCAGAAGTCCAATCTTGAGTTGAGTACTGAGAAATATATAGATCTGTAAATAATCAAGAGTGGGTGTGACCAATAACAATCTATGGCAGCATTCTTAGGGAAACAAACAAACCCTAAGTAACACCACCTCGATCTCAAACCCAAGATGAAACATGGTAAGATTTTTGATTTACACTCCGCCCTTCAATCGAGTATAAAATTGGGCTTCTGACCCAAATCCTGCCCCACTCTCCCTCCAGGCAGGTTCATCTAAGAATTAGCTGTAGCTTGGAGTAAAAATGTGAAGAGTAATTTGATGTATAATATTTTTAAGTGACTTCAGAGTTGACGTGATCTTTCCTCATCTACATGCATTTGGAAAGTGGAGTCAGCTGTTCCGAGAAATGCTCCAGGGTCACTAGTGAGCCCTCCCTGTATAGTATAATGATAGTGAGGTCTTGCGGTACAGTGGCTAATTGTCCTGCCTCTCCCAGGACTAGATGGCCGAGAGACATCCCCTCATAATATGGCCAATAGCATGGGGTTATGAGTAGGAGAGAATCCTGGTCATCCATGTCTACCCCCACTAAGACATGCATGTAGAACGCATGTAACCACAGCAACCCAGACAGCCTGAATGAAATGTAGGACCATAACCAACAGAGGGTTGATCTGTTTCAAATGACTTGTGTGCAAAGCAAATGTGAAAGTGCAGATATTCATTACATTGCAGTCATCATTGTTTTCATTTGTTGTCATTACCATAAATTGGTTTCCATTAGCTCATGTTAGTTTGACAAGAGTCAGATTGCTACCTTGGCTTTTCTTCAAGAACCAGTGTAGTTTTTAATGTTTGCAATGTTGAAGCAAGTTGGTTTCAGACTATTAATTTCAAGTAATGATGAACAACTTGAAGCTTCATTTGGCTTTTTCTTTTGGGTTAATATTTTGGAATATTTTTGCTGAAGGTTGAGGGAATTGGGGAAGTTGGTGGGACGGAGTTACTGGGAGGAGTTGTAACTCCCAAGAATGTGCGAGTGGGGAATGAAGGGAGGATATAAATTTTGCGTTTTTTTTTTGAGTGGGAATGCAAATTAGCTCTAATATGCCAGCTTCCTGGTTTAACAGAGGTGCTATTAGAAGATGCTAATAAGATGCTTTTGAATTTGCTTCTGCGTTTTATTTCCATAGCGTGGGGTTTCCTGGGTATTGCTGAACTGAGCAGGGAAACAGAGGCAGGTTTGAGCAGCAGCTCAGGTGGGTATTTAAACTCATCATTGTCCCAGTTGAGTAAAACCTCATGTGTTGCAGCTGCTGTCACAGTTCCCTCTTCCGAGTATGTGGCAGGGAGTGCCTGTGCATCCCAGCTTTACTAAACCTTGGAGAATTGCAGACAGAAAGGACCAGGAATGGAGTTGCCGTGGCATATGTTTGAGAATACATCCCGAGAGGATCATTACTCACAGTTCTGTGATGCATAGTGGAGCCAGGGAGATAAAATAGGGTGATAAAGAGCAAGGCTGAGAGCAGAGCCGGGAGGATAAAAGAGCGTAAGAAAGAGCGAAGCTGAGAGAAGAGTCGGGGAGATAAAAGAGCGCAAGAAAGAGCAAAACTTTGGGTGGAGCTTTGCAGATAAAAGATCGCAAGAAAGAGCAAGGCTGCGAGTGGAGTGCTGGAGTTCTTGAGGTGATATCAGGATTCAAATGTGATGCAGGGGAAGTGGAAGCAACTGATTGGATGAGTACGGTCAGGTAAGTATTTACTACCTTTATTGCTTATAGTCTATATTTTGTGGTCTAGAGTTTGTAAGGGCTATATTGCATAATAATGAGGACCAGGGAAAAAGGACCTGAGATTAATTGATATTATTTGATTTTACGGATCCTGCAGAAGGTTTAATTCAATGGGTAAGTCGGGTCAGGAGAGCTCAAACCTGTGGCGTGCTCCTCCTGTTCCATGTGGGAAATTGGGACCATTTCCAGTGCCCGGGGCCAGCAAATGTGCAGGAAGTGTCTCTAGTTCCAGCTATTGGGAGCCTAGGTTTTGGAGCTGGAATGGCGCTGGGGACACTGTGGAGCATCCACATGGTTGATAGTATCATGGATAGCATGGATAGAGAGGTGGTCACATGACAGGTTGAGACTCCACAGCCAGGAAGTGAATGGATGACCACTCGGCAGAGCAAGAGCACCAGTCAAGCAGTGCATAAATATCCAGTGGCCATTCCACTGCAAAACAGATATAACACTTTGGATACTTTTGGAGGGTAATGGCCTCTCAGAGGAATGCTGCATCAGCCAAATTTGTTACACCATGGTTGGCTCTGCTGCCCAAAGGAGGAGGAGTAAAAAGCACGGGAATGCAATAGCTACGGGGGATTCCGTGGTATATTGCCGCCCCGGTGCTGGGGTCAAGGATGTCTCAGAGCGGCTACAGAAAGTCCTGGAGGGGGAGGATGAACAGCCAATGGTTGTGGTACACATTTGTACAAACGACATGGGTTCAAAAATGGATGAGGTTGTAAAAGCAGAATATGGGGAGTTAGGAAGTAAGTTGGAAAGTGGGACATCAAAGGCGAGGAATCAAGGGCCAGAATCAAACCGGGCTATTGTGACAAAACAATGGGAACAGTACAAGGAATGTTAAAAATACAAGACTTAAAGCTTTGTGCCTTAATGTGCAGAGCATTCACAATAAAGTGGATGAATTAAATTGCGGTATAATGTGGATAAATATGACGTTTTCACTTTGGTCGCAAAAACGGAAAGGCAGACTATTATCTAAATGGCTAGAGATCGAGAGAGGGGAATGTGCAATGAGATCTTGGTGCCCTTGTGCTGAAAGTCGCTGAAAGTAAACATACAGGTGCTGCATAAGAACAGAAGAACTAGGAGCAGGAGTAGGCTATCTGGCCCCTCGAGCCTGCTCCACCATTCAATGAGATCATGGCTGATCTTTTGTGGACTCAGCTCCACTTTCCCGCCCGAACACCATAACCCTTAATCCATTTATTCTTCAAAAAACTATCTATCTTTATCTTAAAAGCATTTAATGAAGGAGCCTCTACTGCTTCACTGGGCAAGGAATTCCATAGATTCACAACCCTTTGGGTGAAGAAGTTCCTCCTAAACTCAGTCCTAAATCTACTTCCCCTTATTTTGAGGCTATGCCCCCTAGTTCTGCTTTCACCCACCAGTGGAAACAACCTGCCCGCATATATCCTATCTATTCCTTTCAAAATTTTATATGTTTCTATAAGATCCCCCCTCATCCTTCTAAATTCCAACGAGTACAGTTGCAGTCTACACAACCTCTCCTCATAATCCAACCCCTTCAGCTCTGGGATTAACCTAGTGAATCTCCTCTGCATACCCTCCAGTGCCAGTACGTCCTTTCTCAAGTAAGGAGACCAAAACTGAACACAATACTCCAGGTGTGGCCTCACTAACACCTTATACAATTGCAGCATAGCCTCCCTAGTCTTAAACTCCATCCCTCTAGCAATGAAGGACAAAATTCCATTTGCCTTCTTAATCACCTGTTGCACCTGAAAACCAACTTTTTGCGACTCATGCACTAGCACACCCAGGTCTCTCTGCACAGCAGCATGTTTTAAAATTTTATCTTTTAAATAATAATCCCTTTTGCTGTTATTACTACCAAAATGGATAACCTCACATTTGTCAACATTGTATTCCATCTGCCAGACCCTAGTCCATTCACTTAGCCTATCCAAATCCCTCTGCAGACTTCCAGTATCCTCTGCACTTTTGGCTTTACCACTCATCTTAGTGTCGTCTGCAAACTTGGACACATTGCCCTTGGTCCCCAACTCCAAATCATCTATGTAAATTGTGAACAATTGTGGGCCCAACACTGATCCCTGAGGGACACCACTAGCTACTGATTGCCAACCAGAGAAACACCCATTAATCCCCACTTTTTGCTTTCTATTAATTAACCAATCCTCTATCCATGCTACTACTTTCCCCTTAATGCCATGCATCTTTAACTTATGCAGCAACCTTTTGTGTGGCACCTTGTCAAAGGCTTTCTGGAAATCCAGATATACCACATCCATTGGCTCCCCGTTATCTACCGCACTGGTAATGTCCTCAAAAAATTCCACTAAATTAGTTAGGCACGACCTGCCCTTTATGAACCCATGCTGCGTCTGCCCAATGGGACAATTTCCATCCAGATGCCTCGCTATTTCTTCCTTGATGATAGATTCCAGCATCTTCCCTACTACCGAAGTTAAGCTCACTGGCCTATAATTACCCGCTTTCTGCCTACCTCCTTTTTTAAACAGTGGTGTCACGTTTGCTAATTTCCAATCCGCCGGGACCACCCGGCAGCAAAGAGGTAAATGGTATGCTGGCCTTCATAGCAAGTGGATTAGAGAGTGAAAGAATTTGAGTACAGGAGCAGGGATGTCTGGCTGCAATTATACAGGGCCTTGGTGAGGCCACACCTGGATTATTATGCGTATTTTCGGTCTCCTCATCTGAGGAAGGATGTTCTTGCTATAGAGTTGGAGCAACAAAGGTTTATTAGACTGATTCTTGGGATGGTGAGACTGATGTATGAGGAGAGATTGAGTTGGTTAGGATTGTATTCGGTGGTGTTTAGAAGGATGAGGCGGGATCTCATAGAAACCTATAGAATTCTAACAGGGCCACATGGGGTAGATGCAGGAAGGATGTTCCCAATGGTGGGGGAGTCCAGAATCAGGGGTCACAGTCTAAGGAGACGGGGTAAACCATTTAGGACTGACATGATGAGAAATGGCTTCATCCAGAGAGGGGTCGGCCTGTGGAATTCACCACTTCAAAAAGCAATTGAGGCTAAAACAATATTTTCAAGAAGGAGTTTGATATACTGGACATGTCACCGGAGCTGGGTCCCATGCCCTGGATGCCCGGATGTTGGCTGCTGCGTGTGTGGTGTTGCCTCCCGCAGTGTTAAGACATCAAGGTTTGATTGGGATGCTAGACAATGGGTCTCACATGCTACAGGGCCCGCCTACCCATGGGAATCTACTTGGGTTGTGTGAAATGCTCATTTAACCAGGATTGCCAATTCCCTATTAGTGTAGAATCCCAAGTTTCTTTACCCGTCAGTCTGGCCTCAATAAAAGTCGAGATGGATTTGCAGGTACAGCATTAGTTACTTTATTTAGCTTGCAAGCTTGATTCATTTCACAGAAACATAGAAGACATCCAGTCTCCTACATCCCAGAAAGCGAATGAACAAAGAGACAAAGGGATCTCTGCAAATCAATTCAAATGGTATCATGTTTCACATACTCGACGCCCATAGGTCATCCTATATCCCTCCTGACCTGTTTGATCTATTCTGATTGGCTCACTTCCAATCCCTTCCTCTGGCCCCTATTACCCAGCATCCTTTTCTCCTGCTTTGGTGGACACACCTCTTCCTGCTTTTCCATGCGGTCTGAAAACCTTTGTCTGTGAACTCACCAGAATCAGACTGGCCTACCTCTACATTACAGTAACTAATATCTCTAAAGTAACTATTTTATATCACATTCGTCATTAGCAATAGCCTTCAGCCACAAGGTCAGAGGCCTTTGCAGTTGGTGGGGGTTATGGGTGGTCAATGGGGCAGATGGGCAGGAACATGGGTTGCCCCAGTAACGGGTACACATGATGCAGAGGTTGGCATGGTGGTGCCGCGAGTGGTTGCCCCCCAGTTGCCCCCCCCATCCTCCCATGACCCCCTGCGGAGGGTCCCCCACCCCCCTCCCCCACTGAGCGCCCCTGGGCTCTTTGCCTGTGACTAAAGATGGCTACTCACTTCCTCAGCTCCCCACTAAAGCCCTTCCGCCGGGTTCACATTTTTCAAAAGAAGTACTAATTGGCGCCAGCGTGAGCACTTGCTGGGGAGGCCGCTGAATGACGGGAGGCTGCTGGATATGGGCTGGCTCTCATTAATTATATGGAAATGGGATTTAAGTAATAATTGGTTTCTCGCCACGCTATGGCGAGATCCCGATTTTGCCTGTGGGAGAGGGCCGGTTGCATCGCAAACTGTTCGGCGCCTGGCGTGGCTCACGGTTTTTGGCTTCACCCGCTATTCACCAGCCTCGTTCCGCTTGAGCAAGAGCGTAACGAGGCCGGAGAATCATGCCCAAAATTGCACAACATGTGGGAAAATCCAGAATTCTGTGTTTCCCACTGAAAATACCCCTGCCCCCTCCTGTGTAGCCAGTCCAGCAAATATCCAGGTCATTACTTGTATTTAATAAGAATCGCATCTGAGTGTCGCGGAAGCCTATTCATATGTCCTAATTTGCATATATAAATGAGAACACAGTGTCAATGATTAGATTTGCAATATATGTAGTTACAAATTATATTTCAAAATGCAATGACCTGATAAATCACCAGCAATTTAGTGAGTGCAAATTCTGCCCTGCATGTTCAAGCTCTCTATTTCTGTCATGCACAAGGTTCATAGATAAATGTTATGATCAGACATTAATAAATATTTAAAAGAGATGGTTCCGGCATTTGTGATAGAACAACATACTATTCCCTTGCAAGCCATGCACCACCATGACTTGGAACTATATCATCTTCACTGTTGCGAGATTGATGTCCTGGAATCCCCTTCCTAACTGCACTGTGGGTGTACGTACCTTGCATAGACTGCAATGGTTAAAGACGATGCCTCACCACCACCTTCTCAAGGGGCACTGGGGATGTACAACAAGTTGGCCTGGTCAATGGTGGCCACATCCAGTGGATGAATAAATAAATGCTAAATTAAGCAAAGACTGCACAGACCCATGACTTCTGTGTTATTAATGAAAATATTAAAATATTTATTCCAGGCCCCCCCCCCCAACAACACAGGTGTTACAATGACAAAATTAGACTTCCTCTTGGGCGATCACCCACTAATGAGTATGATTGTCCACCTAAGAAACTGCGTTACTGGTCATTGGTTCTGCGGGTTCTTGTATAGCCAAGGGGCCTGATCCTAGGCCTGCATCTTTGACTGCTCACTTGGCAGGTGTTTCCAGGAGGTGGGATCGCGCCTTGGTCTCCAGATCGCTGGGATTCCTTTCTCAGGCACCTTTCCTGGGCCTCCTCTTGCTGTCAAGTGTCTTCGAAGAATTGTCTCCCTTCAATCAGGAGATTCCTCCAAGTGGGTCTCTTCTGAGCAAGGCTCTCCAGGTATTGACATCAATGTTGCATCCCACCAAAACATGATCTAGTATAGGAAGATGAGGACAGGAGTAAGCCAATCTGCCCCTCAAGTCTGTTCTGCCATTTGATTAGTTCATGGTTGATCTGATCTTAAATCCATTGACCCTCTCATGGCGAACGTAATTTTCTCCAGACAGAGAAAGCTTGCCTTGTCCGATAGCCAGGTCTCAGACTTTGGGGGTTTTGGGTCCCTCCATGCTAGTAATACCCGCCTCCGGGCTACCACGGAAGCAAAGGCCAGAACGTCTGCCTCTCTCTCCTCCTGGACTCCCGGATCCTGCAACACCCTGAAAATCGCCACCTCTGGACCCAGCGCCACCCTTGTTTTTAATACCTTGGACATGACGTCAGCAAACCCTGCCAAAATCCCCCAAGCTTCGGACATGCCCAGAACATGCGAACATGATTCGCTGGTCCTCCCGCACATTTTGCGCACCTGTCTTCCTCCCCAAAGAATCTGCCCATCCGGGCCACTGTCATGTGAGCCCGGTAAACGACCTTAAATTGAATCAGGCTGAGTCTGGCACAAGTTGCGGTCGCGTTGACTCTACTCAACGCATCTGCCCAAAGGCCCTCCTCTATCTCTTCCCCCCAGCTCCTCGGTCTGCGTCTCCTCTGATCCCATAAGTTCCTTATAAATGTTAGAAACGCTCCCCTCACCTATCCATCCTCTGGAATCTCCCCTGTCATGAATCCCCCTTAGCGACAGGACTGGAAAGGTTGGTACCTGTCTACGCAGAAAGTCCCGCACCTGTAGATATCGAAATTCATTTCCCCCCGCCAAACATCTCCTCCAACACCCTCATACTCGGAAAGCTCCCCTCTATAAACAAATCCCCCATCCTCTTAATCCCCACTCTCCGTCATATTCGGAACCCCCCATCCATCCTCCCCGGGGCAAACCGGCGATTATCACAGATTGGGGACCAGACCGATGCTCCCACTGCTCCCACATGTCTCCTCCATTGCCCCCAGACTCTCAGGGCTGCCACCACTACTGGACTGGTGGAGTATCGCGCCGGCGGGACCAGTAGAGGCGCAGTTACCAGCGCCCCCAAACTTGTGCCCTTGCAAGAAGCCGCGTCCATACGCACCCATGCCCTTCGGCCCTCCAAGCCCGTGCCGACCATACTGCCCGACTAAACTACAATCTTCTACACTTCCTGGGTCCGTATCCTTCTATTCCCATCCTATTCATATATTTGTCAAGATGCCCCTTAAATGTCCCTATCGTCCCTGCTTCCACTACCTCCTCCGATAGTGAGTTCCAGGTACCCACTACCCTCTGCGTAAAAAACTTGCCTCGTACATCTACTCTAAACCTTGCCCCTCTCACCTTAAACCTATGCCCCCTAGTAATTGACCCCTCTACCCTGGGGAAAAGCCTCTGACTATCCACTTTGTCTATGCCCCTCATAATTTTGTATACCTCTATCAGGTCGCCCCTCAACCTCCTTCGTTCCAGTGAGAACAAACCGAGTTTATTTAACCGCTCCTCATAGCTTATGCCCTCCATACCAGGCAACATTCTGGTAAATCTCTTCTGCACCCTCTCTAAAGCCTCCACATCCTTCTGGTAGTGTGGCGACCAGAATTGAACACTATACTCCAAGTGTGGCCTAACTAAGGTTCTATACAGCTGCAACATGACTTGCCAATTCTAGCCCTTCTACCTTCGGGAAAGTCAGCCCCTCCAGGAAGTGCCTCATCCCCTCCAGCCCCGCAGGGGGTTCCGACCTGTACAACCTGCTGTAAAAATCCCTGAACACCCTGCTGAGTCCCCAACTAAGTTCCCATCCCCGTCAATAACTTTCCCTATTTCTCTGGCTGCTTCCCTCTTTCTGAGCTGCTGTGCAAGCATCCTGCTGGCCTTCTCTCCATGCTCGTAGATCGCCCCCCTCGCCTTCCTGAGCTGTACCACTGCCCTCGCTGTGGTTAACAAGCCGGACTCTGCCTGTAGCCTCCGCTGTTCCCTTTAAAGCCCTATCTCTGAAGTCTCCGATTACCTCCTGTCGACTTGTAGAATCTCCTTTACCAGCTGGTCAGTCTCTGCCCTGTCTGTCCTGTCCCTGTGAGCCCGGATCGAGATCAGCTCTCCTCTCACCACTGCCTTCAGCGCTTCCCAGACCACCGCTGCTGAGACCTCCACCGTAGCATTTACCTGCAGGTAATTTTGTATGCATTGCCTCAGCCTCTCACACACTGCTTCATCCGCCAATAGCCATACATCAAACCCCCATTGCGGGCGCTGATTGCTATATTTACTAACTACAGGTCAACCCAGTGTGGAGAATTGTCCGAGATTGTGATCGCCGAGTACCCTGTGTCCACCACCCTTGCCAGCAAGGCCCTCTTCAAAACAAAGAAATCGATCCAAGAGTATACCTTATGCACGTGGGAATAGAAGGAGAACTCCTTCACCCTCGGCTGCCTAAATCTCCATGGATCCACCCTCCCCACCCCATTAGCTCCATGAACCCTTTCAGTTCCTTTGCCATTGTTGGCACCCAGCCCTTTTTCGAGCATGACCGATCCAGGCCGGGGTCAATAACTATTAAAGACCCCTCCCATGACCAACCTGTGCGAGTCCAGGTCTGGTATCTTCCCCAACATCCTCTTTATAAATTCCACATCATCCCAATTTGGCGCATATACATTAACCAGCACTACCTTCATCCCCTCCAGCTTACCACCAGCCATAATATATCGACCCCCCCCACATGCGAAACTATTCTACCCACTTCAAATATCACCCGCTTATTAACCAAGATCGCAACCCCTCTAGTCTGTGTCCAGCCCCGAGTGGAAGACCTGACTGACCCAGCCTTTCCTGAATCTAACCTGGTCCACTAATCTAAGGTGCATCTCCTGCAGCATTACCACGTCTGCCTTCAGTCCCCTCAGATGCACGAACACACGCGCTCTCTTATCCGGCCTAGTCAACCCTCGAACATTCCAAGTGATCAGCTTAGTTGGGGGGCAAAGTGCTCCCCCCCTCTGCCGATCAGCCATCCCCTTTCTTTGGCCCCCCTCCAGCCCATGCGCCGCGCCTCCTCCGGCCCGCCCCCCCCCCCCCCCCCGGCAGCCCCTGCCACCGACCTCCTCTCTGTCCCTCAACCAAAGTCCCTCCCTTATCAGCAGAACAACTCCCCCCCTCCCCCCCCTAGCAACACCACTCTGAAACCTAACTCATACAATAAACTAAACATATGCACATCCCCCACTACGCTGCCGTGAGCTAGCTCACCCAGCTAGCTTGGTGGCCCCCGCCCCGGTGCCAAAAGGTCTCCCACCTATTGTTCCCTCGCTCTCTCTCTCTCTCTCTCCCCCCCCCCCCCCCCCCCCCCCCCCCCATTGTGGATGTTGGACATTGCCAACATCCACCAAAAAGAAAACCCGGAAATGAAAACAACTTCCCCCCATTCTTAAACAGAAGAGAAGAAAAAAAAGAGACCCAATATAAGCCAACAAGTTGCATCAAAGTTCGAGAGTTCTCAGCCCCCCCACCAGTCGTTTTCTTTTCGCGAAGTCCAGCGTGTCTTCGGGCGACTCACAAAAATGATGCTGGTCCTCATATGTGACCCAGAGACGAGCCGGATACAGCAGCCCAAACTTCACCTGTTTCTTGAAGAAGATTGATTTAACTTGGTTGAAGCCTGCCCTTTTCCTGGCCACCTCCACACTCAGTTCCTGGTACACTCGCGTTCGCTTGGCCCACTGAAGAATATATTCCTTGCCCAGGAACCTGTGGGAATGCACCACCATTGCCCTCGGAGGGTCCCCCGTTCGCGGCTTCCTCGCAAGCGCTCTGTACGCCCTGTCCACCTCCAAGGGTGGGGAGAACATCTCCTCCCACAGCAGCTTTTCGAACATCCCCGCTACGTATGCCTCAGCATCAGCTCCCTCAGACCCCTCCGGGAGCCTGACAATTCTTAAGTTCTGCCGACGGGACCTATTCTCTCGGTCCTCCACCTTCTCCAGAAGCCTTTTCTGCTGTTCCCGCAGCATCCCCACCTCCAGCTCCACCGCTGTTTGATGCTCCTCCTGCTCAGCCAGCGCCTTCTCAACCTTCTGGATCGCCCGATCCTGGGCGTCCAATCTGTGCTCCAGCCGATCAATCGACTCTTTAATCGGGTCCAGGCAGTCCCGTTTCTGCTTGGCAAAACCATCATGGATGACCTGCATCAGCTGCTCCGTTGATCGCTGGGCCGACACCCCAGGGGTCCGGTCCTCGACCATGCTGTCTCCTACTGCAGCTTCAGCACAGCTCTTGCCTATCTCCCTAGTTCTGCCTTTTCGTGCACTTCTGGTTCTTTTCTCCATACACCGATACGTGGAAACGGTGCCCAATTGCCTCAGCCTTCGAATTCACAGGTTAAAACCAGAAAAAAGTCCAGGGGCAAAGGTCCAAAAGACCGACCCGAGCGGGAGCCACCAAATGTGCGACTTACTCCTTCATAGCCGCCACCGGACGATCCTTAAATCCATTTACCCACTTTAGTTCCTCAACCCTCACCCTTGCTTAACAGTTTTGCCAATGTGGAAAGTTGTACTGATCTAACCTTAGCCATTTGGGAGAAGACTGGTCCAGGCTTCCACCACCCTTGCTGCAAATAAACTACATCACCCCTCAAAAGGCCTGGCTCTAATTTTAAGGATATACCCTCTTGTCCTGGATTTGTCCAGCAGAGAATACTGTGTGTCCACAGCCCTGGCAATTGGGTCAATGCCGGCAGCCTGCAGTGGGCCAGCTAAAGGTGTCGCCATTCTGAAACACCACAGGCAGCCTGACCCAAATTGGAGACGGGTCGAGGAAAGATTCATCTTTCATCCAGAGA
The DNA here is from genome assembly GCF_047496885.1 of Scyliorhinus torazame. Lineage (NCBI taxonomy): Eukaryota > Metazoa > Chordata > Chondrichthyes > Carcharhiniformes > Scyliorhinidae > Scyliorhinus > Scyliorhinus torazame. The sequence goes on along the minus strand of NC_092723.1, from coordinate 175,869,987 downwards.
CCTGAAAATCTAAAAGTCGCTTGACAGAAACTGATGTTGCGATTGGTTCAGCCTTCGGTCCTAGATTCATAGAATTTACAGTGCAGAAGGAGGCCATTCGGCCCATCAAGTCTGCACTGGCTCTTGGAAAGAACACCCTTCCCAAGCCCACACCTCCACCCTATCTCCATAACCTAGCCCCACCCAACACTAAGGGCAATTTTGGACACTAAGGGCAATTTAGCATGGCCAATCCACCTAACCTGCACATCTTTGGACTGTGGGAGGAAACCGGAGCACCCGGAGGAAACCCGCGCACACACGGGGAGGATGTGCAGACTCCGCACAGACAGTGACCCAAGCCGGGAATCAAACCTGGGACCCTGGAGCTGTGAAGCAATTGTGCTATCCACAATGCTACCGTGCTGCCCATACACAATCTAGTCCTGCACAATCTAGAATCGCATTTCCACCAGCGTTTCCCAAACTTTCTTGGGGAGGGGGGGGGGGGGGGGGGGGGGGGGGGGGGGGGGGGGGGGGGGGAAGAGTTCAGGTTCCCCCCCCCCCCCCCGAAAACTGAAGGAATGTTCTGTTTAGCATCTGAAGCTGAACCGGCAAATTCAGTGAGGAAAGCCAATTATATAAAACGAGATTGGATCTCATTCTCTGTACAGTTTCCAAAGAAGGTTGGCCAGTTCAATGATTTAAATTAGTTGAAAATGCACTTGGGTGGAATGAACAGCTTACTTGGTTTGCTCTTGTAGACTTTGAAATAATAATTAAAGTAACTTCCGTTTTGCTCTTTCTGAAATCAGATCTGCTGGAAGGTTAAAAATAAAATGCGCAATTTATGCGCAATATAACTGGAAATCGAAAAACCCAAATCCATTAAAGATGTTAGCCGAATGCCTCTGTGCAAATTGCAGATAAGCTTAATATCCTTCATTCCCGCGTGCTGTCCATTAGGTGCAGAGATACCATCACCAGCACCATCTCTGACCCCCTTCCTGCACGTTGCAGAATTTCTACCGCGCAGAAAGAGGCCATTCAGTCCCTTGTGTCCATGCTAGCTCTCCAAAGAGCAATTCACCCCGTGCCACTCCCCACCTTCTCCTCCCAGTCCTGCACGATATTCTTTTTATGATAGTTATCCAATTCCCTTTTGAAAGCCTCAATTGAACCTGCCTCCACCACACTCTCAGAGCACGCATTCCGGATGGCAACCACACACTGCCTAAAAAAAGTTTCTTCTCATGTCTCCACGGCTTCTTTTGCCAGTTGCCCCCAATCTGTGCCACCAATGGGATCAGTCCCTCTCCATGTACTCTATCCAGAGCCCTCAAGAGTTTTTAGACCTCTATCAAATCTCCTCTCAATCTTTCCTTCTCCAAGGAAAATGGTCCCAAATTCTCCAATTTACTGGAGTTCCTCATCCATGGGACCATTCGCAGTGCAGCAGGAGGTTATTTGGCCCATCGAGCCTACCCCAATTCTTCAAAAGACAACTCGACCTGGGCCCAACCCTCTGCCCTATCCCTGTAACCCCACCCAACCTTTGGACACTTCGGAGCAATTTAGCGTGACCAATCCACCTAACCTGCACATCTTTGGACAGTGGGATGAAACCGGAGCCCCTGAGGAAACCCACGCAGTTACCCGAGGTCAGAATCGAACCCGGGTCCCTGACGCTGTGAGGCAGCCGTGCTAACCACTGTGCCACCGTGCCGCATTCTTATGAATCCTTTCCGCCCACTCTCCGACGCCTTCACATCTTTCCTGAAATGTGGCACCCAGAACTGGACGTGACACTTCTATTGAGGCCAAGCCAGTGTTTTGTACAAGTTTAACCTCACCTCCTCTCTCTCTCTCTTGTCTTCAATGCCATATTAATAAAGCCTAGGATACTATAAGCTTTTAACCGTGCTCTCAATCTATCTTGTGACCAACAATAACTTTACAACCTATGTACCCAAGCGCATCTACTCTTGCACTCTCTTTAAAATTTTACCCTTTATTTTATCGCTCCCTGTTCTTTCCACCGACATAAATCTCTTCACACACCCTGCACTGAATTGCACTTGTCTTTTGCCTGCTACATAACCAATTCGAATTGAAACAGAGACTGGCTAAATGTGGGTTCCAGAGCATTCTAGCAGGAATTATCCAGCTGGTTTCCACAGCTTTCCTCTCAAACGCGATGGATCATCTTATGCACCAGAGCCCCACAGAAATGCTGCACCCTGGGGGGGGGGGGGAACAGCTCGAAAGATCCTCCCTCACTGAGACTGAGCATCTGGTTGGTCAGTTGTGGGAAAATAAACAATGAAGGTTATTTTGCCTCGGTAGGTGGTCTTAAGTGAGTGATATTGATTCAACTGCCCGATGGACAATTCTCCCGATGTTTATTCCCATTAAATTCGTCCTCCGAGTGTTTATTTCCATTAACGTCATCTATGTCGTTCTTCTGCATCAGTCATTTTCAGCTCGGGGTCGTGACCCGCGGGTGGGTCGCGGGCGGGTGGCAGGAGGGTTGCAGAGAGCTCGAGCGAAGAGTTCCCGACTGTGGGAAGAAGTGCCCAATGGCCACGACTGGCTTTTTAAATTGCCGGCCGTCCCGCGCATGCGTGCCCCCTCAGCCAGATCGTGGTGCACAGGCCCAGGGCCCAGAGCCCAGCGGGGTCAGATCACCTCCTCCTGACTTCAGCACCCTGGACCAGATTTTTAAATATCGATTAAGTCAGAAGGTCTGGATTCAAGTCCCATTCTTGAAATTGTTGACAGCAAAAGTACCCAGCCACTGGTAGAGTCAAAGCAGCAGCTATTGGTACCAATCCCCAGCCCAGATAACTGGGGAGGCTTAGCCACAGGGAGGGAACCCTGCTGTATAGCCAACCGCCAAATCCCAAAATAAGTGGTAAATCTAATTGTGCTGTTTTTCAGTTAAACGTGCAGTGTGTAGTTCAATGCCTGATTGGCTGAAGCTGCCCCCACCCCTAATTGCTGAGTGGCAGTAATCTCAGTCACCTGATTGTTTGGGGGGGGTGGTGGGGGGGGGAATGAAGTGACATCACATTAAAGCTGTGACCTGATTGGTTGGTTGGGAATCTGTTAAATTTGAAAAAGAATAATAATATTGCAAAACAAATCTAATTGATTAATTAGATAGTGGAGTAACTAAACCGGAGGGCAGAGATCGGTATTTAGCATTTAATTTTACAGTAAAAATCTAGCGTCAGGGCCATTATAACAATAATTCAAGTGTTTATTTCAAATTAATTAACTAGTGCTTAAATGTCATGCAGCAGGGTGCAGTGCTCCAACTGTGAGATGTGGAACATCTGTGACGCTTCCAGGGTTCCGGTCGACTACACTTGCAAGTGTAACCAATGGCACCTCCTCACAGACTGCGTGGTTCGGTTGGAGCAGCGGTTGGATGCACTTAGGAGCATGCAGGTGGTGGAAAGCGTCATAGACAGGAGTTACAGAGATGTGGTCACACCCAAGGTGCAGGCAGATAGATGGCTGACCGCTAGAAGGGGCAGGCAGTCAGTGCAGGAATCCCCTGTGGTTGTCCCCCTCTCGGACATGTATACTGCTTTGGATACTGAAAGCCTATCTGGGGAAAACAGCAGCAGTCAGAACAGTAGCACCACGGCTGGCTCTGATGTTCAGCAGGGAGGGTCAATGCGCAGAAAAGCAATAGTCATAGGGGACTCCATAGTCAGTGGCACAGATAGGCGCTTCTGTGGATGTGAAAGAGACTCCAGGATGGTATGTTGCCTCCCTGGTGCCATGGTCCAGGATGTCTCAGAACGGGTAGCGGGCATCCTGAAGGGAGAGGGCAAACAGGCAGAGGTCGTGGTACATATTGGTACTAACGACATAGGCAGGAAGGGGGATGGGGTCCTGCAGCAGGAATTCAGGGAGCTAGGCAGAAAGTTAAAAGGCAGGACCTCGAGGGTTTTAATCTCGGCGGCGCGGGGCCGTGCATGCGCAGTTGGACCGGCGCCAACTAGCGCATGCGCAGTGGCCTTCTTCTCCGCACCGGCCCCGACGCCAAATGGCGCAGGGCTACAGGAGTCGGCGCGGAGGAAAGGCGGCCGGGGAACAGAGAGGCCGGCCTGCCGATCGGTGGGCCCCGATCGCGGACCAGGCCACTACGGAGGCTCCCCCCTGGGTCGGGCCCCCCCCTCCCCCCACAGGCCGCCCCAGACCCTTCAAGGCCGAGGTCCCGCCGGCTCGGGGGATGTTAGAATGGCGCCGGCGGGACACGGCTTTTTGATGACGGCCGCTCGGCCCATCCGGGCTGGAGAATCGGCATGTCGGCCTCTACCAGCCCGGGCCGGAGAGGGTTGAATACCCCGACCAATGCCGCGCCGACCACGCCGGCCCCAATGGCGCCAATTCTCCGCTCTGCGGACAATCGCGTCCCGGCATCAGGGCGCCATGGCGCGATTCGCGCGGCCCGCCGGTGTTTCTCCGACCCGGCAGGGGATCGGAGAGTCCCGCCCCATGAATAAAAAGGGTGCAGTCACAATGTTGGGGGTTTACTACAGGCCTCCCAACAGCCCAACAGCCGGGAGATAGAGGAGCAGATAGGTAGACAGATTTTGGAAAGGAGTAAAAGCAACAGGGTTGTTGTGGTGGGAGACTTTAACTTCCCCAATATTGACTGGGGCTCACTTCGTGCTAGGGGCTTGGATGGGGCAGAGTTTGTAAGGAGCATCCCGGAGGGCTTCTTAAAACAATACATAGATAGTCCAACTAGGGAATTGGCTGTACTGGACCTGGTATTGGGGAATGAGCCCGACCAGGTGGTAGAAGTTTCAGTAGGGGAGCATTTCAGGAACAGTGACCACAATTCAGTAAGTTTTAAAGTGCTGGTGTACAAGGATAAGAGTGGTCCAAGGATGAATGTGCTACATTGGGGAAGGCTAATTGTAACAATATTAGGTGGGAACTGAAGAACCTAGATTGGGGGCGGATGTTCGAGGTTAAATCAACATCTGACATGTGGGAGGCTTTCAAATGTCAGTTAAAAGGAATTCAGGTCCGGCATGTTCCTGTGAGGCAGAAAGATAAATATGGCAAATTTCAGGAACCTAATTTCGGGAACCTTGGATAACGAGAGATATTGTAGGTCTCGTCAAAAAGAAAATGGAGGCATTTGTCAGGGCTAGAAGGCTGGGAACCAGATGAAGCCTGTGTTGAATATAAGGAAAGTAGGAAGGAACTTAAGCAAGGAGACAGGAGGGCTAGAAGGGGTCACGAAAAGTCATTGGCAAATAGGGTTAAGGAAAATCCCAAGGCTTTTTACACGTACATAAAAAGCAAGAGGGTAGCCAGGGAAAGGGTTGGCCCACTGAAGGATAGGCAAGGGAATCTATGTGTGGAGCCAGAGGAAATGGGCGAGGTACTAAATTAATACTTTGCATCAGTATTCACCAAAGAGAAGGAATTGGTGGATGATGAGTCTGGAGAAGTGTGTGTAGATGGCCTGGGTCACATTGAGATCCAAAAAGACGAGGTGTTGGGCGTCTTGAAAAATATTACGGTAGATACGTCCCCAGGGCCTGATGGGAACTACCCCAGAATACTGAAGGAGGAAAGAGAGGAAATTGCTGAGGCCTTGACAGAAACCTTTGGATTCTCACTGTCTTCAGGTGATGTCCTGGAGGACTGGAGAATAGCCAATGTTGTTCCTTTGTTTATGAAGGGTAGCAAGGATAATCCAGGAAACTGCAGGCCGGTGAGCCTTACATCAGTGGTTGGGAATTACTGGAGAGAATTCTTTGAGACAGGATCTACTCCCATTTGGAAGCAAGTGGACATATTAGCGAGGGACAGCATGCTTTTGTGAAGGGGAGGTCGTGTCTCACTAAATTGAGAGAGTTTTTCGAGGAAGTCACAAAGATGATTGATGCAGGTAGGGCAGTGGCTGTTGTCTATATGGACTTCACTAAGGCCTTTGACAAGGTCCCTCATGGCAGACTGGTACAAAAGGTGAAGTCACACAGAATCAGAGGTGAGCTGGCAAGATGGATACAGAACTGGCTAGGTCATAGAAGGCAGAGAGTAGCAATGGAGGGTTGCTTTTCTGATTGGAGGGCTGTGACAAGTGGTGTTCCGCATGGATCAGTGCTGGGGCCTTTGCTGTTTGTAGTATATATAAATGATTTGGAGGAAAATGTAACTGGTCTGATGAGTAAGTTTGCAGACGACACAAAGGTTGGTGGAATTGCAGATAGCGATGAGGACTGTCAGAGGATACAGCAGGATTTAGATTGTTTGGAGACTTGAGCGGCGAGATGGCAGATGGAGTTTAATCCGGACAAATGTGAGGTCATGCATTTTGGAAGGTCTAATACAGGTAGGGAATATACAGTGAATGGTAGAACCCTCAAGGGTATTGACAGTCAGAGAGATCTAGGTGTACAGGTCCACAGGTCACTGAAAGGGGCAACACAGATGGAGAAGGTAGTCAAGAAGGCATACGGCATGCTTGCCTTCATTGGCCGGGGCATTGAGTATAAAAATTGGCAAGTCATGTTGCAGCTGTTATAGAACCTTAGTTAGGCCACACTTGGAGTATAGTGTTCAATTCTGGTCGACACACTACCAGAAGGATGTGGAGGCTTTAGAGAGGATGCAGAAGAGATTTACCAGGATGCTGCCTGGTATGGAGGGCATTAGCTATGAGGAGAGGCTGAATAAACTCGGTTTGTTCTCACTGGAACGAAGGAGGTTGAGGGGCGACCTTATAGAGGTCTACAAAATTATGAGGGCCATAGACAGGGTGGATAGTCAGAGACCTTTTCCCAGGAGAGAGGGGTCAATTACTAGGGGGCATAGGTTTAAGGTGCGAGGGACAAGGTTTAGAGGAGATGGACGAGGCAAGTTTTTTTACACAGAGGGTGGTGGGTGCCTGGAACTCGCTGCTGGAGGAGGTGGTGGAAGCAGGGACGATAGTGACATTTGAGGGGCATCTTGACAAATACATGAATAGGATGGGAATAGAGGGATATGGACCCCGGAAGTGTAGAAGATTTTAGTTTAGATGGGTAGCATGGCCGACGCAGGCTTGGAGGGCCAAAGGGCCTGTTTCTGTGCTGCACTTTTCTTTGTTCTTTGTTCTTTGATGGTTGGAATGAAGGGAGATCGGCGAGTGTTTCAGTGACCCCACCATGTAACATGGGAAGGCGAGGGGAGATGGTTACTTTCGAGCGGCAGTCACTCGTGTAACGGAAACCAATTTGTGCGCTGCCCCGACTCAAAGTAAGTGGAGAGATTATCACAAATATCAGATTCCACTGCAATGATTGCAAACAGTGAACTGGACTGTAAACCTTGAGGGATTGGATTAATAGAGTATGTAATGAATATGTGTTGGAGTTGAACTGAAAAATGTCATGAGGGTGAATTCTTCACTGCTCGCCGCTGATAGTGGGACTCTCAACCTGGCTGAGAATAGAATATTGGGTAAAAAGCGGATCGGCAGGGTTACGATGTTTTCACCAGTGGTGGCTGTGGTCTACATACCCCGGGCATAGCGTGAGGAGGCAAATGCATCATTAGCACCCAATGACTAACAAGCTGGAAGCCCGATTTTCCAGGCCCACATGATGCTCCAGCCCTCTCAGCCGGGTCTCATGCGAGCGTGGATTGGTGCAAGTATTTTCTTTTTTTTTATTAAATATTTTATTGAAAATTTTTGGTCAACCAACACAGTACATTGTGCATCCTTTACACAATATTATAACAATACAGATAACAATGCCCTATTTTATAAACAGAAAATGAATAAATAATAAATAACAAAAATGAAAACTAACCCTAATTGGCAACTGCCTTATCACAAGTAACACTCTCCAAAAATAGAATTTAACAGTCCAATATATAATTATCTGTAGCAACGACCTATACATATTATACAGTATATATTAACAACCCTGAGAGTCCTTCTGGTTCCTCCTCCTCCCCCCCCCCCCCCCCCCCTCCCCCGATCCTGGGCTGCTGCTGCTGCCTTCTTTTTTCCATTCCATCTATCTTTCTGCGAGGTATTCGACGAACGGTTGCCACCGCCTGGTGAACCCTTGAGCCGACCCCCTTAGGACGAACTTAATCCGCTCTAGCTTTATAAACCCTGCCATGTAATTTATCCAGGTCTCCACCACCGGGGGCTTGGCTTCTTTCCACATTAGCAATATCCTACGCCGGGCTACTAGGGACGCAAAGGCCAAAACATCGGCCTCTCTCGCCTCCTGCACTCCCGGCTCTTGTGCAACCCCAAATATAGCCAACCCCCAGCTTGGTTCAACCCGGACCCCTACTACTTTTGAAAGCACCTTTGTCACCCCCATCCAAAACCCCTGTAGTGCCGGGCATGACCAAAACATATGGGTATGATTCGCTGGGCTTCTTGAGCACCTCGCAATCCTATCCTCCACCCCAAAAAATTTACTGAGCCGTGCTCCAGTCATATGCGCCCTGTGTAATACCTTAAACTGAATCAAGCTTAGCCTGGCACACGAGGACGACGAGTTTACCCTGCTTAGGGCATCTGCCCACAGCCCCTCCTCGATCTCCTCCCCCAGCTCTTCTTCCCATTTCCCTTTTAATTCATCTACCATAGTCTCCCTTCGTCCCTCATTTCCCTATATATATCTGACACCTTACCATCCCCCACCCATGTCTTTGAGATCACTCTGTCCTGCACCTCTTGTGTCGGGAGCTGTGGGAATTCCCTCACCTGTTGCCTCGCAAAAGCCCTCAGTTGCATATACCTGAATGCATTCCCTTGGGGCAACCCATATTTCTCGGTCAGCGCTCCCAGACTCGCGAACTTCCCATCCACAAACAGATCTTTCAGTTGCGTTATTCCTGCTCTTTGCCACATTCCATATCCCCCATCCATTCCCCCGGGGCAAACCTATGGTTGTTTCTTATCGGGGACCCCCCCCAAGGCTCCAGTCTTTCCCCTATGCCGTCTCCACTGTCCCCAAATCTTCAGTGTAGCCACCACCACCGGGCTTGTGGTGTAGTTCCTCGGTGAGAACGGCAATGGGGCTGTCACCATAGCCTGTAGGCTAGTCCCCCTACAGGACGCCCTCTCTAATCTCTTCCACGCCGCTCCCTCCTCCTCTCCCATCCACTTACTCACCATTGAAATATTAGCGGCCCAATAATACTCACTTAGGCTCGGTAGTGCCAGCCCCCCCCCCTATCCCTGCTACGCTGTAAGAATCCCTTCCTCACTCTCGGGGTCTTCCCGGCCAACACAAAACCCATGATGCTCTTTTCGATCCTTTTTAAAAAAGCCTTCGTGATCACCACCGGGAGGCACTGAAACACAAAGAGGAATCTCGGGAGGACCACCATCTTAACTGCCTGCACACTCCCTGCCAGTGACAGGGATACCATATCCCATCTCTTGAAATCCTCCTCCATTTGTTCCACCAACCGCGTTAAATTTAACCTATGCAATGTACCCCAATTCTTGGCTATCTGGATCCCCAGGTAACGAAAGTCCCTTGTTACCTTCCTCAACGGTAGGTCCTCTATTTCTCGACTCTGCTCCCCTGGATGCACCACAAACAACTCACTTTTCCCCATGTTCAATTTATACCCTGAAAAATCCCCAAACTCCCCAAGTATCCGCATTATTTCTGGCATCCCCTCCGCCGGGTCTGCCACATATAGTAACAAATCGTCCGCATACAAAGATACCCGGTGTTCTTCTCCTCCTCTAAGTACTCCCCTCCACTTCTTGGAACCCCTCAACGCTATCGCCAGGGGCTCAATCGCCAGTGCAAACAATAATGGGGACAGAGGGCAACCCTGCCTTGTCCCTCTATGGAGCCGAAAATATGCAGATCCCCGTCCATTCGTGACCACGCTCGCCATCGGGGCCCTATACAACAGCTGTACCCATCTAACATACCCCTCTCCAAAACCAAATCTCCTCAACACCTCCCACAAATAATCCCACTCCACTCTATCAAATGCTTTCTCGGCATCCATTGCCACTACTATCTCCATTTCCCCCTCTGGTGGGGGCATCATCATTACCCCTAACAGCCTCCGTATATTCGTGTTCAGCTGTCTCCCCTTCACAAACCCAGTTTGGTCCTCGTGGACCACCCCCGGGACACATTCCTCTATTCTCATTGCCATTACCTTGGCCAGGATCTTGGCATCTACATTTAGGAGGGAAATAGGTCTATAGGACCCGCATTGTAGCGGGTCCTTTTCCTTCTTTAAGAGAAGCAATATCGTTGCTTCAGACATAGTCGGGGGCAGTTGTCCCCTTTCCTTTGCCTCATTAAAGGTCCTCGTCAATACCGGGGCGAGCAAGTCCACATATTTTCTATAGAATTCGACTGGGAATCCATCCGGTCCCGGGGCCTTTCCCGCCTGCATGCTCCTAATTCCTTTCACCACTTCTTCTACCTCGATCTGTGCTCCCAGTCCCACCCTTTCCTGCTCTTCCACCTTGGGAAATTCCAGCCGATCCAAAAAGCCCATCATTCTCTCCCTCCCATCCGGGGGTTGAGCTTCATATAATTTTTTTATAAAATGTCTTGAACACTCCATTCACTCTCTCCGCTCCCCGCTCCATCTCTCCTTCCTCATCCCTCACTTCCCCCTATTTCCCTCGCTGCTCCCCTTTTCCTCAATTAGTGTGCCAGCAACCTGCTCGCCTTCTCCCCATATTCGTACTGTACACCCTGTGCCTTCCTCCATTGTGCCTCTGCAGTGCCCGTAGTCAGCAAGTCAAATTCTACATGTAGCCTTTGCCTTTCCCTGTACAGTCCCTCCTCCGGTGCTTCCGCATATTGTCTGTCCACCCTCAAAAGTTCTTGCAGCAACCGCTCCCGTTCCTTACTCTCCTGCTTCCCTTTATGTACCCTTATTGATATCAGCTCCCCTCTAACCACCGCCTTCAGCGCCTCCCAGACCACTCCCACCTGGACCTCCCCATTATCATTGAGTTCCAAGTACTTTTCAATGCACCCCCTCACCCTTAGACACACCCCCTCATCTGCCATTAGTCCCATGTCCATTCTCCAGGGTGGGCGCCCTCCTGTTTCCTCCCCTATCTCCAAGTCTACCCAGTGTGGAGCGTGATCCGAAATGGCTATAGCCGTATACTCCGTTCCCCTCACCTTCGGGATCAACGCCCTTCCCAACACAAACAAGTCTATTCGCGAGTAGACTTTATGGACATAGGAGTAAAACGTGAACTCCTTACTCCTAGGTCTGCTAAATCTCCACGGGTCTACACCTCCCATCTGCTCCATAAAATCTTTAAGTACCTTGGCTGCTGCCGGCCTCCTTCCAGTCCTGGATTTCGACCTATCCAGCCCTGGTTCCAACACCGTATTAAAATCTCCCCCCATTATCAGCTTTCCCATCTCTAGGTCCGGAATGCGTCCTAGCATCCGCCTCATAAAATTGGCATCATCCCAGTTCGGGGCATTTCCGTTTACCAAAGCCACCGTCTCCCCCTGTAGTTTGCCACTCACCATCACGTATCTGCCCCCGTTATCCGCCACTATTGTCTTTGCCTCGAACATTACCCGCTTCCCCACTAATATAGCCACCCCCCTGTTTTTCGCATCTAGCCCCGAATGGAACACCTGCCCCACCCATCCTTTGCGTAGCCTAACCTGGTCTATCAGTTTCAGATGCGTTTCCTGTAACATAACCACATCTGCCTTAAGTTTCTTAAGGTGTGCGAGTACCCGTGCCCTCTTTATCGGCCCGTTCAGCCCTCTCTCGTTCCGCGTGATCAGCCGGGTTGGGGGGCTTCCTACCCCCCCCCCCCTTGTTGATTAGCTATCCCCTTTTTCCAGCTCCTCACCCGGTTCCCACGCAGCTGTATCTCCCCCAGGCGGTGCCCCCCCGCCCATCCCCTCCCATACCAGCTCCCCCCTCTCCCCAGCAGCAGCAACCCAGTAATTCCCCCCTCCCACCCCCCCCCCCCACTAGATCCCCCGCTAGCGTAATTACTCCCCCCATGTTGCTCCCAGAAGTCAGCAAACTCTGGCCGACCTCGGCTTCCCCCCGTGACCTCGGCTCGCACCGTGCGACGCCCCCTCCTTCCTGCTTCTCTATTCCCGCCATGATTATCATAGCGCGGGAACCAAGCCCGCGCTTCTCCCTTGGCCCCGCCCCCAATGGCCAACGCCCCATCTCCTCCACCTCCCCTCCTCCCCCCATCACCACCTGTGGAAGAGAGAAAAGTTACCACATCGCAGGATTAGTACATAAAACTCCTCTTTCCCCCCTTTTTAACCCCCCTCTTCGCCCCCCACATTCGCCCCACCACTTTGTTCAAATGTTCTTTTTAATAACCCGCTCATTCCAGTTTTTCTTCCACAATAAAAGTCCACGCTTCATCCGCCGTCTCAAAGTAGGGGTGCCTTCCTCGATATGTGACCCACAGTCTTGCCGGTTGCAGCATTCCAAATTTTATCTTCTTTTTATGAAGCAACGCCTTGGCCCGATTAAAGCTCGCCCTCCTTCTCGCCACCTCCGCACTCCAGTCTTGATAAACGCGGATCACCGCGTTCTCCCATTTACTGCTCCAAGTTTTCTTTGCCCATCTAAGGACCATTTCTTTATCCTTAAAACGGAGGAATCTCACCACTATGGCTCTGGGAATTTCTCCTGCTCTCGGTCCTCGCGCCATCACTCGGTATGCTCCCTCCACCTCCAACGGACCCGCCGGGGCCTCCGCTCCCATTAACGAGTGCAGCATCGTGCTCACATATGCCCCGACGTCCGCTCCCTCCACACCTTCAGGAAGACCAAGAATCCTCAGGTTGTTCCTCCTTGCATTGTTCTCCAGTGCCTCCAACCTTTCCACACATCGTTTCTGATGTGCCTCATGCATCTCCGTCTTCACCACCAGGCCCTGTATGTCGTCCTCATTCTCAGCTGCCTTTGCCTTCACGACCCGAAGCTCCCGCTCCTGGGTCTTTTGTTCCTCCTTTAGCCCTTCGATCGCCTGTAGTATCGGGGCCAACAGCTCTTTCTTCATTTCCTTTTTGAGCTCTTCCACACAGCATTTCAAGAACTCTTGTTGTTCAGGGCCCCATGTTAAACTGCCACCTTCCGATGCCATCTTGGTTTTTGCTTGCCATCCTTGCCGCTGTTCTAAAGGATCCACTGCAATCCGGCCACTTTCTCCTCCTTTTTTCATCCGTATCCAGGGGGGATTCCCTTCTGGTTTACCGCACAGTGTTTTTAGCCGTCAAAATTGCCGTTGGGGCTCCTATCAAGAGCCCAAAAGTCCGTTTCACCGGGAGCTGCCGAAACGTGCGACTCAGCTGGTCATCGCCGCACCCGGAAGTCGGTGCAAATATTTTCAAGCATGGCTTTGACGCGGTGGACCCTGTGATGGGTCAGGGGGGTGGGGGGGGGGGTAAGCATTTAAAATAGGTGCCCCGAAAGTCCATTGAAGGGCTCCTCTCCCCACCACAACACACACAATGCCCCCACATCAGAGACCCCCACATCAGATGGTCCCTTGAATGAAGAACTTGTCATATGAGGAACGTTTGAGGATTCTGGGTCTGTACACGTTGGGGTTTAGAAGGATGAGGGGGGATTTTATTGAAACGTACAAGATACTGCGAGGCCTGGATAGAGTGGACATGGAGAGGATGTTTCCACTTGTAGGGAAAAACTAGAACCAGAGGACACCATCTCAGATTAAAGGGACGATCCTTTAAAACCGAGATGAGGAGGAATTTCTTCAACCAGTGGTGAATCTGTGGAACTCTTTGCCGCAGAAGGCTGTGGAGGCCAATTCACTGAATGTCTTTAAGACAGGGATAGATAGGTTCTTGATTAATAAGGGGATCAGGGGTTATGGGGAGAAGGCAGGAGAATGGGGATGAGAAAATATCAGCCATGATTGAATGGTGGAGCAGACTCGATGGGCCGAGTGGCCTAATTCTGCTCCTATGTCTTATGGTCTTGTATCAGATACCTCCATGTCAGAGAACCCTATGTCAGATAATAATATAATAATAATCTTTATTGTCACAAGTAGACTTACATTAACACTGCAATGAAGTTACTGTGAAAAGCTCCTAGTCGCCACATTCCAGCGCCTGTTCGGGTACACAGAGGGAGAATTCAGAATGTCCAAATTATCTAACAGCACATCTTTCGGGACTTGTGGGAGGAAACCGGAGCACCCGGAGGAAACCCACGCAGACACGGGGAGAACGTGCAGAGTCCGCACAGACAGTGACCCAAGCTGGGAATCGATCCTGGGACCCTGGAGCTGTGAAGCAACAGTGCTAACCACTCTGCTACCATGCTGCCCCAGACCCCAATGTCAGAGATCCAACCCTCCACATCAGAGTCCCGTCCCCCCCATCAGAGACACACATATCAGAGACCACTCCCTCCCCCATCAGGCCCCCTTGAATCATAGAACCATAGAATCCCTACAGTGCAGAAGGAGGCCATTCAGCCCATTGGTTGTGCACCAACCCTCTAAAAGAGCGCATTACCCAGCCCCACTCCTCCATTCTATCCCCATAACCCTGTAACCCCATCTAACCTGCACATCTCTGGACACTTAAGAGGCAATTTAGCATGGCCAATCCACCTAACCTGCACATCTTTGGACTGTGGGAGGAAACTGGAGCACCCGGAGGAAACCCATGCAGTCACAGGGAGAACGTGCAAACTCCACCCAGACAGTCGCCCAAGGCTGGAATTGAACCGTAATTCCTGGCACTCTGGGGCACTAGTGCTAACCACCGTGCCACTATGCCGCCCTCAGCCTGGAAGCAAAAGAGCAGTCTGGGCAGAACCAATGAAAAATCATTGCTTTTTCACTCCCACCTGCTGCCTCAGACAGAAATATAGAAAGCAGTAGCTGTCACTTCATAGAAAGCCAACACACATCACAAGGCTTCAAACCCCATCAAATCCTTTGATCTCAAGTATCCTGTGAAGCTAACCCAAATAGGAAATCAGTGATCCAATGTCCTCATTTTTCTCAGCAGAAAGCACTTAACTTCTTTTGATGCGGTGATGACCTGTCTAACATAGTTAGATGTTTATAAACATTGTGGTTAGCTTCAAAGCAGGGTACTTGATATGCAGTCAAGCATGAAGGGAAATGAAAATAAACAATCTGGACACCTTGCTGAAATGAAAATGAAATTAAAATTGTTTATTGTCACAAGTAGGCTTCAAATGAAGTTACTGTGAAAAGCCTCTAGTCGCCACATTCTGGCGCCTATTAGGGGAGGCTGTTACGGGAATTGAACCGTGCTGCTGGCCTGCCTTGATCTGCTTTCAAAGCCAGCAATTTAGCCCTGTGCTAAACAGCCCCTAAACAGCTGCCGTAGTTCCTGCTGCTGTGAAGCAGCAGTACTAACCACTGTGCCACCATGTGGCCCGGTCAGTTCACTCTCATGCTTATGTGCTGTGGGGGGGGGGGGGGGGGGGGGGGGGGGGGGCTGGTGACCAGTAATTACCATCGTGCTCGGGAGGGGAGGATGTTTCTACTTGTCAGCGGTGGGGGCAGGATTTCTGTTGTGGGAGCATTGGATTGGATTTGTTTATTGTCACGTGTACCGAGGTACAGTGAAAACTATTTTTCTCGAGCAGCTCAACAGATCATTCAGTATATGGGAAGAAAAGGGAATAAAAGAAAATACATAATAGGGCAACACAAGGTATACAATGTAACTACATAAACACCGGCATCGGATGAAGCATACAAGGTGTAGTGTTAATGAGGTCAGTCCATAAGAGGGTTATTTAGGAGTCTGGTAACGAAGGGGAAGAAGCTGTTTTTGAGTCTGTTCATGCGTGTTCTCAGACTTCTGTACCTCCTGCCCGATGGAAGAAGTTGGAAGAGTGAGTAAGCCAGGTGGGAGGAGCCTTTGATTATGCTGCCCGCTTTCCCCAGGCAGCGGGAGGTGTAGATGGAGTCAATGGATGGGAGGCAGGTTCGTGTGATGGACTGGGCGGTGTTCACGACTCTCTGAAGTTTCTTGCGGTCCTGGGCCGAGCAGTTTCCATACCAGGCTGTGATGCAGCCAGATAGGATGCTTTCTATGGTGCATCTGTAAAAGTTGGTAAGGGTTAATGTGGACATGCCAAATTTCCTGAGGAAGTATAGGTGCTGTTGTGCTTTCTTGGTGGTAGCATCGACGTGGGTGGACCAGGACAGATTTTTGGAGATGTGCACCCCTAGGAATTTGAAGCTGTTAACCATCTCCACCTCGGCCCTGTTGATGCTGACAGGGGTGTGTACAGTACTTTGCTTCCTGAAGTCAATGACCAGCTCTTTAGTTTTGCTGGCATTGAGGAAGAGATTGTTGTTGCTACACCACTCCACTAGGTTCTCTATCTCCCTCCTGTATTCGGACTCATTGTTATTTAAGATCCGGCCCACTATGGTCGTATCGTCAGCAAACTTGTAGATGGAGTTGAAATCGTGTACAGGGAGTAGAGTAGGGGGCTAAGTAAGCAGCCTTGCGGGGCCCCAGTATTGAGGACTATTGTGGAGGAAGTGTTGTTGTTCATTCGTACTGATTGTGGTCTGTCGGTCAGAAGATCGAGGAGCCAGGGACGTGGGAGCCAGTTTCCGGACCTCGGTATCGGGTGGCCTGCTCAAAATGGTGGCCCAATACGAGGATTCCGAGGTGTATCCTGCGAATTCCCGCCAGGCAAAATTCGTATGGCAAGGGAGAGGGAATCGCTCCTGGGCGCCGCTCCTGGCGTCAGGGAAGACCGGGAGCGATTGTACAACAGCGGGAGAATTTTGGTCTTCCAAATGGAGAATCCAGTTCATGGGGCGTCATTCTCCGACCCCCCAGCGGGTCGGAGAATGGCCGTTGGCTGCCGTGAATCCCGCCCCCGCCGGTTGCCGAAGTCTCCGGCACCGGATATTCGGCGGGGGCGGGAATCGGGCCGTGGCAGTTGGCGGGCCCCCCCGCTGGATTCTCTGGCCCGGATGGGCCGAAGTCCCGCCGATAAATTGCCTGTCCCGCTGGCGTGGATTAAACCACCTTTTCAACGGCGGGACAAGGCGGCGTGGGCAGGCTCCGGGGTCCTGGGAGGGGCGCGGGGTGATCTGGCCCCGGGGGGGTGCCCCCACGGTGGCCTGGCCCGTGATCGGGGCCCACCGATCCGCGGGCGGGCCTGTGCCATGTGGGCACTCTTTCCCTTCCGCCTCCGCCACGGTCTCCACCATGGCGGAGGCGGAAGAGACTCCCTCCACTGCGCATGCGTGGAAAACTTTCAGCGGCCGCTGACGCTCCCGCGCATGCGCCACCCCGACATGTCATTTCCGCGCCAGCTGGCGGGGCACCAAAGGCCGTTTCCGCCAGCTGGCGGGGCGGAAATTCATCCGGCGTCAGTCTAGCCCCTCAATGTTGGGGCTCGGCCCCCAAAGATGCGGAGCGTTCCGCACCTTTGGGGCGGCGCGATGCCCGTCTGATTGGCACCGTTTTGGGCGCCAGTCGGCGGACATCGCGCCATTTCGGGAGAATTTCGCCCATGATCTTTGAAAAAAAAAACGAACAAAAATCGCCATCAGCATGTAGAGAAAAGAACTGGAGCAAGTTAAAAGCTGAACTGATCTCAGCGCTGTGAATGGAAAATGCACAATCAAAAGAAGAATTGGAATGGGAAAAAATGCATTCTTGGACATGAAAGAACTTTTAGCAAATTAACCTAAACACCTCAAGGCAGAAGAGATGACTGAAGAGCTATATGTCAACAGCAGCATTGTAGCCTGAGAATGGTTATCAGTCGAGGAGGAATCTAGAAACAGAATCAATGCATTTGAATTGTGGTGCTACAGAAGAATGGTAAAGGTCAGTTGACAAAGTAGAATAAACAATGAAGTATTGCGGATGGAATGGATCCAAAACCAACTTTGCTGAGAAACATTGTGAAAGGAAAGTCATCATGATCAGAACATGTGGCGATAGGATCCAGTGGTCATACCTTAGTCAACATCTAGAAGCTTACTACACAAATGTCGCCACGCTACCAGAAGGATATGGAGGCTTTAGAGAGGGTGCAGAAGAGATTTACCAGAATGTTGCCTGGTATGGAGGGCATTAGCTATGAGGAGCGGTTGAATAAACTCGGTTTGTTCTCACTGGAACGACGGAGGTTGAGGGGCGACCTGATAGAGGTATACAAAATTATGAGGGGCATAGACAGAGTGGATAGTCCGAGGCTTTTCCCCAGGGTAGAGGGGTCAATTACTAGGAGGCATAGGTTTAAGGTGCGAGGGACAAGGTTTAGAGGCGATGTACGAGGCAAGTTTTTTACACAGAGGGTAGTGGATGCCTGGAACTCGCTACCGGAGGAGGTGGTGGAAGCAGGGACGATAGGGACATTTAAGGGGCATCTTGACAAATACATGAATAGGATGGGAATAGAGGGATACGGACCCAGGAAGTGTAGAAGATTGTAGTTTAGCCGGGCAGCATGGTCGGCACGGGCTTGGAGGGCCGAAGGGCCTGTTCCTGTGCTGTACATTCTTTGTTCTTGTTCTTTGTTTGTTACATCAAAGTGAAAAGGCACCAGGAAGGCAGAGAATAGTGTGACTAGTAACATCAAAAACAGGCTACTGGGCCTGGACTCAGCATCTTACCATCGTCCCAAAGGACCAGAGGCATCACTCTCCATTTGAAAGAGACATTTTGGCTCCTCGTAGCTTGAGGGGTGTCACCCCACAATCTTGGGACAAGGCGAGGAGAATTGCCATAGTTGGTCCAGCAATCGCCACCGTTCAGGGTACAGGGATTGCCATTAATTGCCTTAGTTGGTACAGGGATCGAACCTGCGCTGTTGACGTCATTCTGCATCACACTCCAGCCATCTACCAGATGAGCTGACTGGCCCCCTCTGCATGGTCTATCCCCAGTTGAAGAGGAGTGTGTGGACAGCCATGATTATCAATCTTCGGGCCACCAAGGATGTTACAAGAAGAGCGAATGTTCAACCGACAGGACTCCTTCGCATATTTGAAGTCCACCCGAGCTGTCAGCCATCTTGTCCAAGAGACAGTACATCCAACTCAATACCGTCTATTCCTCCCTCAAGCAATATTGCTCAAAGCAGATTGTGGGTTTTAATGTTTGAATTGATGCTTAAATGTTGTCTTTTCCCATCAACTTTTGAAGCATTATTCAATTTGAATACGACAAACTGAGAAAATCTATTAGAGGCCAAGATGAATAAGCCAGGGAGATCTGTTCGACAGACAACATACTAAGTAAATGTTGTTCTTGTATCTGGTCCAGGCTGCTTTGCAGATTATAGCAGCAGATGCAACAATTTGTTATTTTTCTATCTTCTGAGTCTAAAAACACTGCAAAGCTGCAAGGTTGTCATTGTTTCTGTTCGTTTCACCCGATGTTGGTCAATAAATTGTCTGGGAAGGTCAAATGTGTTCACATTGAAAAGTGTAGAGGTTAAGAGCAACCTAGGAGTGCATGGCCATAGAGAGAAGCATAGAACAATAGAACATACAGTGCAGAAGGAGGCCATGCACTCCTAGAAGAGTCTGCACCGACCCACTTAAGCCCTCACTGCCACACTATCCCCGTAACCCAATAACCCTTGCTAACCTTTTTGGTCACTAAGGGCAATTTATGCTGGCCAATCCACCTAACCTGCACGTCTTTGGACTGTGGGAGGAAACTGGAGCACCCGGAGGAAACCCACGCAGACACGGGGAGAACGTGCAGACTCCGCACAGATAGTGACCCAGCGGGGAATCGAACCTGGGACCCTGGCGCTGTGAAGCCACAGTGCCAGCCACTTGTGCTACCGTGCTGCCATTCTTACAATGCAGAAGAAGGCCACCCAGCCCATCGAGTTTGCACTGACCCTCCAAAAGAGTGCCTTACCCTGGCCCACTTCCCCGTCCCAACCCTCAGAGTAGCAGGACTTGTAGATCAGGTGGTCGGGAAGACACTCTGGATACTTTCCTTTATTAACTTTATTAATATAAGAGCAGAGAGATTATGCCAAATTAAATAAAGCACTAGTTTGGCCACAGCTGGAGTACAGTGTACAGTCCTGGCCACTGTAGTGCAGGAAGAAAATGGTGGCACGAAAGAGAGTACGAAGAAGATTTCCGAAGGTGCTGCCAGGAATGGGGAGTTTACGCTGTGATGTAAAATTAGATGGGGGCTGTTTTGTTCGTCACCGAGGAGGTTGAAGGTAGGTTTAGTTAAGACGTATAAATTCATGAGAGACCAAGATAGAGGATAGGAAGGTTCATATTCCCTTGACAGAGAGGTCAATAATCATGAGGCACAGATTTAACTCTAAAAAGCAGAAGGATTAAAGACATGTGAAGGTGACATCTATTTTCCATAGGGTGGTGGGGTTGAGAGTTAACCACCTGAAAGGGTTTCAGAGGCTGAAACCTTTCTTGCATTTAAAAATATTTGGATATGCGCTTGAAAAGCCATTACCAAATGCCGACAGATCAAGATTTGGAAAGTGGGATTCGGTTAGATCGCTCTTTCCAGCCAGCACACACATGATGATCTAAGTGTCCTCCTCTGTGTTTCAAGTACCTGCATATTTATAACCTTGGCACCAGTCGAGTGTTCATGCTACTGAGCTCAAGTCGAGAGAGATCAGGTGAGAGCATGTGATATAATCAGTACACTGTAGTGATCTCTGTATGTGCAGGTACACAAGGGGTTAATGTGTAATCCGCAGCACCACATGATCACTAGAGGGCTGGACCAACAGGGGTATAAAAAGCAACCACATTGTGTCTCCCTCAGTGTCTCTGTCTCTCTCTCTCTCGGGTGCAGTGTGACCAGGACAATATCAGAATAGTTCAGATGGCTAGTGGAGTTATGTATAGTTACTGTAGTTTGATACTAGTGATAAGGTTAACAAGATCCAAGTTAAAGTAAAGAACTCATGCACTTGTTGTTATAGTTACTCAATAAACCTTTGTTGTTACTGGACGAGTTTGAGTCTTCTTCATCGAGATTCAGAAGACCTCACCATCAACCAAGGATTGAGTAGCACGAGATGTCAGTCGATTTCGGCGGCGTGAGAACAGCTGGTGAGTGGTGAGTCAGTTTCAGCGGGAGCATTGCGGAAGGAGGTTGCTGGGAGGTAAGTCAACCTTTAAAAGCACTTGTCTTTGCAGGGGCAGGCCAGTCGATTTCGGCGGCGTGAGAACAGCTGGTGAGTGGTGAGTCAGTTTCAGCGGGAGCATTGCGGAAGGAGGTTGCTGGGAGGTAAGTCAACCTTTAAAAGCACTTGTCTTTGCAGGGGCAGGCCAGTCGATTTTGGCGGCGTGAGAACAGCTGGTGAGTGGTGAGTCAGTTTCAGCGGGAGCATTGCGGAAGGAGGTTGCTGGGAGGTAAGTCAACCTTTAAAAGCACTTGTCTTTGCAGGGGCAGGCCAGTCGATTTCGGCGGCGTGAGAACAGCTGGTGAGTGGTGAGTCAGTTTCAGCGGGAGCATTGCGGAAGGAGGTTGCTGGGAGGTAAGTCAACCTTTAAAAGCACTTGTCTTTGCAGGGGCAGGCCAGTCGATTTCGGCGGCGTGAGAACAGCTGGCTGGTTAGTCAATTTCAGCAGGAGCTGAGAATTTTTTTTATTTTTTTTTATTTTAAATTAGTTTTTTAGGCGGGAACAGGAAGTCGACCCGCGGACGTCTGGGAAGACCCTCCCCAATAAATTCTGGTGGAGAGGAAACCCGAGACACTACACGTGTAGTGTCTCCCACCCGCCCTCCTCCTCTAACCTAATAATAAAACCCATTGGTCTGAGGTAAGTACCATATTTTATTATATTATTATTATTTTTTAGCCAGATCTTGGTAGAAAGTTAGAGGAATGGCAGGGAAGGGAGTGCAATGTTCCTCCTGCAGGATGTTTGAGGTGAGGGATGCAGTTAGTGTCCCTGCTGATTTTACCTGCAGGAAGTGCTGCCATCTCCAGCTCCTCCAAGACCGAGTTAGGGAACTGGAGCTGGAGTTGGAAGAACTTCGGATCATTCGGGAGGCAGAAGGGGTCATAGATAGCAGCTTCAGGGAATTAGTTACACCAAAGATTGGAGATAGGTGGGTAACTGTAAGAGGGACTGGGAAAAAACAGTCAGTGCAGGGATCCCCTGCGGTCGTTCCCCTGAGAAACAAGTATACCGCTTTGGATACTTGTGGGGGGGACGACTTACCAGGGGTAAGCCATGGGGTACGGGCCTCTGGCACGGAGTCTGTCCCTGTTGCTCAGAAGGGAAGGGGGGAGAGGAGCAGAGCATTAGTAATTGGGGACTCTATAGTCAGGGGCACAGATAGGAGATTTTGTGGGAGCGTGAGAGACTCACGTTTGGTATGTTGCCTCCCAGGTGCAAGGGTACGTGATGTCTCGGATCGTGTTTTCCGGGTCCTTAGGGGGGAGGGGGAGCAGCCCCAAGTCGTGGTCCACATTGGCACCAACGACATAGGTAGGAAAGGGGACAAGGATGTCAGGCAAGCTTTCAGGGAGCTAGGCTGGAAGCTCAGAACTAGAACAAACAGAGTTGTTATCTCTGGGTTGTTGCCCGTGCCACGTGATAGTGAGATGAGGAATAAGGAGAGAGAGCATTTAAACACGTGGCTACAGGGATGGTGCAGGCGGGAGGGATTCAGATTTTTGGATAACTGGGGCTCTTTCTGGGGAAGGTGGGACCTCTACAGACAGGATGGTCTACATCTGAACCTGAGGGGCACAAATACCCTGGGGGGGAGATTTGTTAGTGCTCTTTGGGGGGGGTTTAAACTAATGCAGCAGGGGCATGGGAACCTGGATTGTAGTTTTAGGGTAAGGGAGAATGAGAGTATAGAGGTCAGGAGCACAGATTTGACATCGCAGGAGGGGGCCAGTGTTCAGGTAGGTGGTTTGAAGTGTGTCTACTTCAATGCCAGGAGTATACGAAACAAGGTAGGGGAACTGGCAGCGTGGGTTGGTACCTGGGACTTCGATGTTGTGGCCATTTCGGAGACATGGATAGAGCAGGGACAGGAATGGATGTTGCAGGTTCCGGGGTTTAGGTGTTTTAGTAAGCTCAGAGAAGGAGGCAAAAGAGGGGGAGGTGTGGCGCTGCTAGTCAAGAGCAGTATTACGGTGGCGGAGAGGATGCTAGATGGGGACTCTTCTGCCGAGGTAGTATGGGCTGAAGTTAGAAACAGGAAAGGAGAGGTCACCCTGTTGGGAGTTTTTTATAGGCCTCCTAATAGTTCTAGGGATGTAGAGGAAAGGATGGCGAAGATGATTCTGGATATGAGCGAAAGTAACAGGGTAGTTATTATGGGAGATTTTAACTTTCCAAATATTGACTGGAAAAGATATAGTTCGAGTACAATAGATGGGTCGTTTTTTGTACAGTGTGTGCAGGAGGGTTTCCTGAAACAATATGTTGACAGGCCAACAAGAGGCGAGGCCACGTTGGATTTGGTTTTGGGTAATGAACCAGGCCAGGTGTTGGATTTGGAGGTAGGAGAGCACTTTGGGGACAGTGACCACAATTCGGTGACGTTTACGTTAATGATGGAAAGGGATAAGTATACACCGCAGGGCAAGAGTTATAGCTGGGGGAAGGGCAATTATGATGCCATTAGACGTGACTTGGGGGGGATAAGGTGGAGAAGTAGGCTGCAAGTGTTGGGCACACTGGATAAGTGGGGCTTGTTCAAGGATCAGCTACTGCGTGTTCTTGATAAGTATGTACCGGTCAGACAGGGAGGAAGGCGTCGAGCGAGGGAACCGTGGTTTACCAAGGAAGTGGAATCTCTTGTTAAGAGGAAGAAGGAGGCCTATGTGAAGATGAAGTGTGAAGTTTCGGTTGGGGCGATGGATAGTTACAAGGTAGCGAGGAAGGATCTAAAGAGAGAGCTAAGACGAGCAAGGAGGGGACATGAGAAGTATTTGGCAGGAAGGATCAAGGAAAACCCAAAAGCTTTCTATAGGTATGTCAGGAATAAGCGAATGACTAGGGAAAGAGTAGGACCAGTCAAGGACAGGGATGGGAAATTGTGTGTGGAGTCTGAAGAGATAGGCGAGATACTAAATGAATATTTTTCGTCAGTATTCACTCAGGAAAAAGATAATGTTGTGGAGGAGAATGCTGAGCCCCAGGCTAATAGAATAGATGGCATTGAGGTACGTAGGGAAGAGGTGTTGGCAATTCTGGACAGGCTGAAAATAGATAAGTCCCCGGGACCTGATGGGATTTATCCTAGGATTCTATGGGAGACCAGGGAAGAGATTGCTGGACCTTTGGCTTTGATTTTTATGTCATCATTGGCTACAGGAATAGTGCCAGAGGACTGGAGGACAGCAAATGTGGTCCCTTTGTTCAAAAAGGGGAGCAGAGACAACCCCGGCAACTATAGGCCGGTGAGCCTCACGTCTGTAGTGGGTAAAGTCTTGGAGGGGATTATAAGAGACAAGATTTATAATCATCTAGATAGGAATAATATGATCAGGGATAGTCAGCATGGCTTTGTGAAGGGTAGGTCATGCCTCACAAACCTTATTGAGTTCTTTGAGAAGGTGACTGAACAGGTAGACGAGGGTAGAGCAGTTGATGTGGTGTATATGGATTTCAGCAAAGCGTTTGATAAGGTTCCCCACGGTAGGCTATTGCAAAAAATACGGAGGCTGGGGATTGAGGGTGATTTAGAGATGTGGATCAGAAATTGGCTAGCTGAAAGAAGACAGAGGGTGGTGGTTGATGGGAAATGTTCAGAATGGAGTACAGTCACAAGTGGAGTACCACAAGGATCTGTTCTGGGGCCGTTGCTGTTTGTCATTTTTATCAATGACCTAGAGGAAGGCGCAGAAGGGTGGGTGAGTAAATTTGCAGACGATACTAAAGTCGGTGGTGTTGTCGATAGTGAGGAAGGATGTAGCAGATTACAGAGGGATATAGATAAGCTGCAGAGCTGGGCCGAGAGGTGGCAAATGGAGTTTAATGTGGAGAAGTGTGAGGTGATTCACTTTGGAAGGAATAACAGGAATGCGGAATATTTGGCTAATGGTAAAGTTCTTGAAAGTGTGGATGAGCAGAGGGATCTAGGTGTCCATGTACATAGATCCCTGAAAGTTGCCACCCAGGTTGATAGGGTTGTGAAGAAGGCCTATGGAGTGTTGGCCTTTATTGGTAGAGGGATTGAGTTCCGGAGTCGGGAGGTCATGTTGCAGCTGTACAGAACTCTGGTACGGCCGCATTTGGAGTATTGCGTACAGTTCTGGTCACCGCATTATAGGAAGGACGTGGAGGCTTTGGAGCGGGTGCAGAGGAGATTTACCAGGATGTTGCCTGGTATGGAGGGAAAATCTTATGAGGAAAGGCTGATGGACTTGAGGTTGTTTTCGTTGGAGAGAAGAAGGTTAAGAGGAGACTTAATAGAGGCATACAAAATGATCAGGGGGTTGGATAGGGTGGACAGTGAGAGCCTTCTCCCGCGGATGGATATGGCTGGCACGAGGGGACATAACTTTAAACTGAGGGGTAATAGATATAGGACAGAGGTCAGAGGTAGGTTCTTTACGCAAAGAGTAGTGAGGCCGTGGAATGCCCTACCTGCTACAGTGGTGAACTCGCCAACATTGAGGGCATTTAAAAGTTTATTGGATAAACATATGGATGATAATGGCATAGTGTAGGTTGGATGGCTTTTGTTTCGGTGCAACATCGTGGGCCGAAGGGCCTGTACTGCGCTGTATTGTTCTATGTTCTATGTTCTATGAGTTACCTACCACACAGGTAACAAGACATACACAAAATATAATGCAGCATTTTGTGTTAAGTATGATTCAGCTAAATATTCAGCAAGTAATGTCAGAGAACTAACGTTTGCTTTGGAAGGAACCTGAACACAAACAATATCCTTAAACGTATTTATGCTATTTGCCTCATATTCGACAACACATTGCAAAGTCCTGACCTCTACCACCTAAACAACACCCCATTGTGCCCCTCTGTAAGTGACTGGAGTGTGCTCTAGTCTTTTTAGACAGAAGACACTGACATTATCATAAATGTAAAGAACTGAAAGGTTAATGTTATGTTCAAAGCAACCACTAGAGGGAGCATGATGTAGAACCTTATAAGACCGATGCTAAGCCTTGTGGATGAGAGGTTGAGGATAAAGCTAGAAGACTGACTGTCGGAAAGATAGTGTGAGTGAGAGCAGATCATAGTTATTTTATTAGTGTAGAGATTAGTAGTCGATGAGTGTATGTTTATTATCAACTGTTTGTTATCTAGGAGTTAAGTGTCGAATCCAATTAAGTTGTGTAAATAAATCTATAGCTTTGTTCAATATAAAAGCTATTTGTGGTCTTTGTAAACACTACGCCAGCAATCCTAGAATTAGCAACACAAATAACGCCATAGGCACTGTCTCATTTTGTTGCCAGTGGTCAAATTCAGAAAGCGAAAGTGAAAATTTGCTTTTTGGAAGTTTCTTTGGACTGATGAACAGAACAATGCAGGTGATGAAACTGCCCTAACACAATTCTGGGGCAGACAATGAAACTAGGACAAAGTTGATCACAAAGGGACAGAAATCCTATTTTCCCCTGTTCGGTGTTCTGACACATGAAATACCATGGTAACATGGTCGCTGCTGCTCATATTTAGGTTGACGGAACTGGGGTAGAAAAGTTTTTTTTTTTCTTCCGAAGGAAGGACTAAACTTTCCTTTCTCTGGAGTACATTTTTACATATGGTTCCACATGAGAGCAACGTGGAGCAGAGGAACTCGGGAGGGTAAGCACGGAAATTGAGAGAATGGCTCGGATGAAGGTCTTTAAGGTTCTGAAGGATTTTTTTTTTAATTTAGAGTACCCATTTCATTTTTTCCAATTCAGGGGCAATTTATTGTGACCAATCCACCTACCCTGCACATCTTTGGATTGTGGGGGCGAAACCCATGCAAACATGTGGCGACTGTGCAAACTCCACACGGACAGTGACCCAGAGCCAGGACTGAACCTGGGACCTTGGCGCCGTGAAGTATATTCTGAAGGATTTTGATCGGGTAAATGTAAGAAAGATGTTTTCACTCATGAAGGAGTTCAAAACTAGAGGCCGATCATTCATACAAGATAATTACTAAGGAATTCAATGAAAAATTCAAGAGAAACTTCTTCACCTGGAGAGTTAGATTGTGAAGCTTCTAACCCCATGAAATATTTTCTTGGAGTATGGGCATTGCTGAAGGACAGCCTTTATTACCCTGTTTAGCACAGGGCTAAATCGCTGGCTTTGAAAGCAGACCAAGGTAGGCCAGCAGCACGGTTCGATTACCATAACAGCCTCCCTGAACAGGCGCTGGAATGTGGCTTCTAGGGGCTTTTCACAGTAACTCCATTTGACGCCTACTTGTGACAATCAGCGATTTTTATAGTAGTCCTTAAGAGGGATCTGTTAAGCCACCTTCTTGAACCGCTGCACTCTGTGTGGTATACAGACACTCACAAAGCTGTGAAGTAGGATTTTGATCCAGTGACCATTACATTTACAAGCCAGAATGGTGTGTGGCTTGGAGGGGAACTTGCAGGTGGTGGTGTTCCGGCCTGTCGGCTGCCTCACTCGCCTGCCAGGTGGAAGAAGTCATGGCTTTTGAAGGTGTTGTCAAAGTTGAGGCAAATAGCATGAATACGCTTCAGGATATTCTGTTTAGTGCCATGGATTCTTTCCAAAGCAAGCCTTAGATTCTCCCTGACCCCTGTTGGCCCTACTTGCTAAACTGTGCTTGGAAAATACAGTATTATATTTCTGTTTACAGATTATATCACCTGATCTCTCTCAACTTGAACTCAGTAGAATAAACACCAGACTAGTGCTTGGGTTATAAACTGAAAACAGATTTATTCATAGAATCATAAAATTATAGATATTTGCAGCACAGAGGAGGACATTCAAATCATCATGTGTGTGCTGGCTGGAAAGAGCTATCCAACCGAGTCCCACTTTCCAGCTGTTGGTCTGTTAGCTTGCAGGTTATGGCTCTTCAAGTGAAAATCCAAATATGTTTAAATGGTGCTCAATTACCCTCTTCAATTAAGGACTAGCTTTGCTCTCCTGGAGATGAGAAACTTTCCTCAACATCTCCCAAGTCTTATCAAACTTATTTACATCACTGTATTATACATACTATGCCTTTAATTATTTAATAGTCATGGAATGTCCCAAAGATCTTCACAGTCACAGCCACTGTAGTGATAGTCACTATTAGATTGTAGGAAGTACTGCGGCCAATTTGTGCACATCAAGTCCCAGGTTGTCTTTTTCTCAACAGGTGGTGGAGTGGTAAGTATTGGCCAGGACATTGGGGAGATGTCCCTTGCTCTTCTTCAAAATAGTGCCGGGGGATCTTTACTGTCCGACCAGGAGGAGAGATGGGGTCTCTCGAATCTCATCTGATTGATGTAGAGAGACACTCTCATTGAGAATGAGGAAATAAACAATTGGCCACTATTTCCACAGGGGTGTGGTCCTATTTCTGCCCAGAGAGTGGCCTTGACTTTTCCCCCTCGTTACAATTTGGTTCGACAGACAAGCAGCAGTAGAGATAGTGAGGATTAAAGTTACTGATATATGTCAGCAGGAAACCAATTGTAGCAATGGACATTTCAAAAGGCAGCAGTTCCCCTTCTCCACATCCACCCCATCCCCCAACAAGCTACCCTGGGGAGGGGTTTCCGCTCCACAACGATGATCTGCCAACAGTGGCCAATCAGTTTTGCTGTAGGTGTTGAGAGGCCGTCTCAAGATGGGAGGCACCCTCTCTTTCTCCCTTACCTGTAACGATAGGCTACAGCCCCTTTAGTGTTGGTAGGTCTCCTATTGACCCTCCAGCTTGGACAACACACCCTCTTGTCATTAGCTGTTTAATCCTTCCAAAATTGTGTCAGGTGACTATTACCGACATGTCATGGGGTCCTAACCTGGATTTTACCTCAACATCTGGGTCCCAAACTTCAGAAGGAAAATTCCACCCCAGGGGCAATATTTAATTCAGGCCACGTAATTTTACCCACCAGTTGAAGTGCCCCTGTGAGACTCATCACCTCCTTAGGGGAAGGCCTGCCATTTTGAGTGCCCCTCAGGCACTTCAGTAGCTAGCAATGGGCCTTCCCCAAGAGCAAGGATGCCGGAGGTGGCAATTCCACCCCCACCCCCTCCTGGACAATCAGAGCACTGCAGCGGCAGGCAGTGCGAGGGGGAGCTTGGCAGCTGCCAGCAATGAGCTGCCCACCATCATTGAGGGATCCAGGCCATAGGTGAGGGCAGCAGGGTGGGGGGGGGGTGTTTCAGGGTCAGAATTATGAGGGGGGGTGGGTTGGGGGACCATACGAAGGAAGCTGCCTCTTTGTGGGCCACCCACACCCCAATGCTGGGTTCCTCAATCCAGGCACGGAGTGCCTTTGAATGAAGGACAACCGCCCTTCCCCAGCAAGCCCACAAGAGCCTTCAAGCAAAACAAACAGGGTTTGCTTTTTGAGTTTCCCACATGGCGACTGCCCCACCCACCATTGGTTGAATAATTACCCACTTAAGGGTCCAATTTGTGGTGAGGCGAGCAGGCCGTCCATGTACCTTCCCATCATCGACTGAATCGGGGCAGGAGAGGCAAGGCCAAGGGGTCCCCACCTGCCATCCTCCCACCTGCCATCCTCCCACCTGCCATCCTCCCACCTGCCATCCTCCCACCTGCCATCCTCCCACCTGCCATCCTCCCACCTGCCATCCTCCCACCTGCCATCCTCCCACCTGCCATCCTCCCACCTGCCATCCTCCCACCTGCCATCCTCCCACCTGCCATCCTCCCACCTGCCTAAATGCCCCCTCCTCCAAACACGCTTGGGGAGAGCATTCAATTCCGTCGGCCAGGTTAAACATTTCAAAAACCACTCCAGCCCTGTCCCTTTCTTGATCAACCACCATCGGTGGCAAAATGGCTTCAGCTACTGGTAACTGTTTGAGGCTGGCAGAGGCCGATTTTAAAATTCCACCACTTTGCCCGGTGCCAGCAAGGTCCAGTCAGGCCATTGGATCACTTTTAGTCCCTTTAATCTGAACACTTTGGCATTCATTCTGCGTCTCAGAGTCACGAGTACTTGCACTGAATCCGTTGTCGGCCTACTTCTGTCCAGCTCTGCACAGTAACCTACTTATGAGACAAACAGAAGGAACAATTAGTTCAGGCCACGACCGTCCTGTTTTATGTCATCGGCAGGTTGAAAGAGCGAACTGTAAATTCATTGTTGAACATTGTTTGATTAGCCGGATGTATGCAAGAACACAACAGATAAAACAAAACTCCAAAAGCTGTAGTAGAAGATGGTAACTAGATTTCCATAAGAGGCGTGGGTTTCCTCCGGGTGCTCCGGTTTCCTCCCACAGTCCAAAGACGTTGGATTGGCCACGATACATTTCCCTTAGTGTCCAAAAAAAAAGGTTAGGAGGGGTTATTGGGTTACGGGTATAAGGTGGAAGTGAGGGCTTAAGTGGGTCGGTGCAGACTCGATGGGCTGAATGGCCTCCTTCTGCACTGTATGTTCTATGAGAAAATATTATTTTGCATACCATCTCCTGCAGCAATGGTTGTTCAAATGGTTGGAACTGTATTGGCCATTCTAATGTAAAAGCAAAGTTGTCATAGTCACCTGAAGGCCCTTCCCCGATGCGCCGCTCCTGATGGGCCGAGTTCACGACAGTGCGGATCACTTGTGCTCTCCGTTTTTGTCAACCTGGCGTGGTGGCTGCGGATTGTGTCCAGCGCTGTCACAGTCGGGAGTAGGGGGGGGAGGGGTTCCGTGCCCCTGGCCGGGGGCTGGGGGACGGGGGGAGGGGGGGGGTGGCCCAGCGGGCTATATCTGGTCGGTCGGGTCCACGCGCTGCCGGCGCCATGTTGTATGGCGTGACCGCTGCAGGTCGTCGCCGTGGGCAGGAGCAGCCACGGACCCGGCCATTCTCCGGCCGTTTATGGTGAGGGAGCCGGGAGTTTAACCAGCGCTGCTGCTAGCCCCTCACCGGTCCCGTAATCGGTGAGGGTTCGGTGCCAATTCTGTCGTCCTCGAACGCCACAGTTCCCACGCCGGCATCGGCAGTTAGCCGCAAAATGGGAGAATCCAGCCTCTATTCCTGCCGGCAGTGTATTCCCATCCGCAGATTTCACAGCAGCGTAGGGTAGCTTCAGTGGGAAATCCCATTGACAAGCGGCGGGAAGAGAGAATCTGGCCGGCAGCGAATACGCGGCTGGGGGAGCAGAGGAGAATCCAGCCGAATGTTTCCGGTGACCTTTCACCAGGACCGGAAAAAGGTAGGAATGTAAGAGTTTGGAAGGCAGCAGAAGGTGCGACAGGAGAGGAAGAGCAAAAGGGAAGGTCTGTGATGGGGTGGCAAGCAGGATAAATGAGAGATGTCCTTACCCAACAGCAGAAGAAAGTGGTAACAGGTATATTACAGCAACTAACATTGTGTCCAGGTGAGGCATGAATGGTTATGGTATGGGCCAGGGTTTAGAGAACCCCAAAGTGTATCATGGAGTTCACCTGACCCACAACTTTTACTAGATTGTGGTATGGGGAGCACACGGCCCACTCTACAGGTGTGGGACAGCAGAAATGGAAAAGTATTTTTTAAAGCAAAACAATGTTTATTCTATGAACTCAAGTTAACCTTTTTAAAACATAGTGTGAACATCTTAGCAACCATTAATTCAAATACAACCCCCAAAGAATACAACACTAAGTAATGCTTACGCTGTCCTTTTAACATCCAGAAGACTTACAAAAAACATAACCTTTAACAGAAGCACATCAGGTTAAAGTCACCACTGAAAACATTTATAATTCTGAATTCATCAAATGATCAAGAGATAGCCTTTTCATGGCAGGGCGATCAACAGCACACCTGCTTTGTCTGGCATCAGCTCCAACACTGAAAACTAAACTAAAACGCACCCTGCAGCAAACAGCCTAAAACAAAAGTAAAAAAGCTGACAGACAGCCCAGCTCCACCCACTCTCTGACATCACTGCAGCAGTAAACACCCATTTCTTAAAGGTACATTCACTACAGATATTTATATGCACACCCATTTATAAACACCCATTTCTTAAAAGGTACTGTCACATGACAGTTATATAATAGCTATCGGAATGTCCCATGAAGGGAAAGAAAGACACGAGACAAGATGCACCCCCGATATGTTCTTATTGTCTTTTAGTTCCCGGATGTTGGCAATTATCACACTTTATACATGGAATGATCAGAGCTCATTGCTTCTAACCTGCCACGCTGCCTTGTACACGGGAAAGACCAGTTGGAACTAGTTCTGTTGTACATCACATCACTCGCTCGTGCAGACTTCTCCTAATGTCACCACCTGGAGCTCTTACACAGAACAGTTAGTTCCTAGCTGATTAGTTCCTGGCTCTTTACAGATATTTACAAATGGATTCTCTGGTATCCCAGCGGTGTGTTTCTTGGCGGCACGCCATTCGCTGGCAGTGGGATCCACTACTCGCGCCTGTTGCCAATGGGATTTCCCACTGAAGCCACGCCCCCCCCCCCACGCCCTCGGGAATCCCACAGGCGGGGGGTGCGTTGCCGGTGGGAACAGAGAATCCCAACAGCCGGAGAATTCAGGCCAGTACAGCGATTATATAACAAAACCAGCAGCCCAGAAAAAATCCAGAGGGGAAGATGAAGAGCGAGGTTTTGATCTCAGATTGAACGGCTGAGTGCAGAAGGCTGTGAGTCACAAGATAACGTGTTGGCCCCCAAACTTGCGTTGACACTGTAGCAGGCTGGCGATGGAGAGGTCAGCAGGGCAGCAAGGTAGGAGATTTTACCTTTGTAACCATTCGGAGCGCCCACAACAAAGCAGCAGAATCGGAACTGCTAGACCAATGGACGTGAATTTGTGGTTCCGCTCGCCGCGGGAGCAAATCGCGTTCTGGCTGCTAAACCCCGCGAGAGGGCCATAAAGGGATCTGTGCCAGCGAGGTCTGAGCTTGAGATCTTCCCGGTCCCCCCCCAACGGTGATGTGATCCATAAATGTACATTGATTTAAATCTCATTAAACGGATTTACGGAGGACCTACAAGTCCACTGCAATGCTCCCCCCCTGGCGGCGTGACGCCACACTGCC
The DNA here is from genome assembly GCF_047496885.1 of Scyliorhinus torazame. Lineage (NCBI taxonomy): Eukaryota > Metazoa > Chordata > Chondrichthyes > Carcharhiniformes > Scyliorhinidae > Scyliorhinus > Scyliorhinus torazame. Next base: position 175,836,814 of record NC_092723.1, on the reverse strand, counting down.
GTCAATCACTGCTGTCAATCACTACCGTCAATCACTGCAATGCTCCCCCCCTGGCGGCGTGACGCCACACTGCCGTCGATCACTGCTGGTCTTTGAAAACAAAAAACTAGTCGTGATGATCACGCCGGGGGTGCGGAGGTGCCTTGAGGCCCCAGAGTTGAGGGCCGAGGCTGGGCATTGCCGCCTGGCAACCCGGGGGCACTGCCCCCTAGGGGACAATGTCAGTGCGCAGTGTCGGAGCACTGAGGTGGGCTATGAGGTGGGCATTGCCAGGGGCAGTGCCAATGGAGGTTACCCTTCTCCATTAGGGGAGGAGGGCTTCCCCTTATGTGTGGTTAGGGGGTGGGGGCAGAGGGTTGCATGCTGGGAAACACAAACAAGGAGGGAGAGTGGCCCTCGATACTTCGGTGGTGGTGATGGTCACCCTGAAGCTTGTGGGGGAGGGGGAAGCCTCCATGGCTTGGGGGTGGGGGTGGTGAGCGGGTTCACTTTCCCTGCTGATAGAGGCGCCCTTTAAAGATGGTGCCCTCTCCGTGAACCCTGGCTTACAGGCTCTACCAGGCCCCAGCCCGCCAGAGTGACGGCACAAACCACACCCCGATTTATTTCTGATGGAGCGTCAGAAGATCTGGACTGCCAACCTGGCTGTGTTTCTGTGACGGTAAACATGCCGATTTTCAGCCAGAACCTGACACTTTGACATTTTTGCAAACTTCTGACCCCAATACGTTTTTGTGGAGCGGGAAACACCAAAGAGCAGCTTGCCTCAACAACAGGAGAAGGCAAGGGACCAGACACAATGAATGGGAGAGATGTGGCACTTGTCTGGTACTAAACCACATCATTCACGTTTTGGAGGTCGGGGATGGTGGTGACAATGTGGCAAATGGATGAGATACTTTTATTGGTCCATAATTGTACCCACCACCTGCTCTCTGGGAGCAGAAAAATAAAACTGGTCCAACATTGGAAAACAATTGAAAGAGCAATTATGCAAAAATTACCCTTTATGCTCAACATAGCTGCAGAATAACTATGTTTCGCTCCATTATATTAAGTGGCAGCAGCTGCCTTATATATTTTACTTATTGTGCCGAATTGGTGGTTGGATGTTTAAGCTTATTCCCTTGCCAGTTCCTGATATCACCCCCTCCCATTGAAGCGACTGGGCAGGCTGGTGTGTGAAGAAGCTAACAGCCCAGCCAATGTGCCATTTGTCCCATAACCACAGGGTTGGCTCAAGCCTGTACCTGGCACTCCACAAGGCAGTGGAAGACTGAACAATTCAGATAGAAGTGGAGCGTCCTGTTAAGATATGGCAGGATAATGACACCCACTTCCATCTGGGATTTTCCCTCCACTTGAGAATTTAATCAGCTTTCAATTGCATTTTGCAATCAATTCTTGTTGCTCACGTTTACTCGATCATCACCATTTCTACCTCACACACAATTGGAATTGTGGAGATCTATCGGTGGAATTCGCCTCCTGCTCTCAATGTTTGGAGGTGGCAGGGTTATGGGGAAAGAGCGAGGGCTGAGAATAATTGAATTGCTTTTTCAAAGAGCTGGCATGAGCATATATGCCTAAAGGCTTCCTTTTGGTCCTTCAGGAATATTTCAACGGAATAATGTGCGTGCTTTGTTTAATATCATCTGTGTTTTCTATGCAATAATTAAGCACACTACAGATAGTGTAATTACACAAATAGAAATCATTTTTTAAGTTCGTTCATGGCGTCGCTAACTGGGCCAGCTTTATTGCATTGAAGAGTCAACCACATTGCTGTGGGTCTGGAGTCACATGTAGGCCAGACCGGGTAAGGATGGCAGATTTCCTTCCCTAAAGGACATTAGTGAACCAGATGGGTTCTTACAACAATCGACAATGCTTACCTTTAGACTTCTAATTCCATATTTTTATTGAATTCAAATTTCACCATCCTCCATGGCAGGATTCGAACCCGGGCCCCCAGATCATGACTCTGGGTCTCTGGATGACTAGCCCAGCAACAATACCACTACGACACTGCCGCCCCACTAGGTACTTCTAGGTACTCACTGTGTTCATAATCTATTGAATCCCTACAGTGCAGAAGAGGGCCATTCGGCCCATTGAGTCTGCACCGACACTCTGAAAGAACACCCTATCTTGGCCCACGCACCGACTCTCTCCCCGTAACCCCATCTAACCTGTGCATCTTTTGAACACTAAGGGGCGAATTAGCATGGCCAATCCACCTTGGACTGTGAGAGGAAACCAGAGGACCCGGATCAAACCCACACAGACACTGGGAGAGCATGCAAACTCCACACAAGGCTAGAATTGAACCCGGGTCCCTGCCACTGTGAGGCAGCAGTGCTAACCACTGTGCCACCATGCCGTCCTATTAGTTATCTGACTGCAATAAAACACATGTAAATGATATGCACTTTCTAAATGATATGCACTTTCTACCAAGTATCTTTTGAAGTCAATTGCCTCTGCTTTGCTGATCCTATTTATAAAGCTGTTAGGTTCCAGAGTAAAAATTACAATGTGACTTCTTGTCAAATATTTACAGTTTTGGAACAATATTATAGGTAATATGAAGGCAAAGGGAGAGGTGGAGAGAAAAGAATGAATGAATATCCTGTCATGATATGCAGATAATGATATACAGACAGACAGCTAATGAACACAGAGAACAGGACTTGACCAATGAGCAGGCAGGACACTAAGGGGTGGGATCTGACTATAAAAGGCACGAGGCACTCACACTCCGCCTCTTTCCACTGATGAACACCTACAGAATGAGTCAGGGTGTTTCCACTGATGAACATCTACAGAATGAGTCAGGGTGTATGTACAGTATCACACCTCCAGCACATGGCTAAGAGCTAGTCTGGTTCAGTCAGACAGAGTACCCACACTTAGGCTAGCAGAGAATCAAACTCATGGAGGACTGTGCGAACTGTGCTACTGGTTCAATAAATCAGATTGGACTAACTTCAAGGTCTGGAGTATCTTTTGGTTAAAGCTGCTTCCAGTTGCAGCCTGTGTTATCCCAGAGTACATAACACATCATATCCCAGGGGAAATAATGAGATAATAATAAAGTGTGAAAGGCTATGGGTTTTTCAAATTCATTCATGGGACGTGTGCACCACTGGCAGTGCCAGCATTTTCTGCCCATCCCTAATTGCCCTTGAACTCAGCTGGTTGCTGGGACAATTCAGAGGCAACCATATTACTGTGGGTCTGGAGTCACCTGCAGGCCAGATCAGATAAGGATGGCAGATTTCCTTCCCGAAGGGACATCAAGGGCATTTACGACAATCGTTTCACGGTCATCATTGACATTTAATTCCAGATGTTCATAGAATTCAAATTTCACCACCTGGCCTGGTCCCCCAGACCCGTTACCCTGGGTCCAACAACAATACCACTACGCCACTGACCCCACATATCAAGACCAAGAGACCACAACATTTAAAAAATGGAAAGGGGGAAAGAGAAAATGAGAAAAGAGTGGCCGGAAAAAAAATGAAGGAAATGTAGAGAAAAGAAAGCAAAACGATTAATATAACTGGCTCCGTCATTTTATAATGTGGTTACATTTCCTCGTGTAGTCAGAGGTTTCAGATATTTTGGGTGAATGCACAGACACAAATCCATCTTGTTCACACCTGAGGAATGATTCAGCATTGCAGGCCAGAATTCCCCATCGGAATTATAGAACATGGAACATAGCACAGTACAGCACAGTACAGGCCCTTCAGCCCTCAATGTTGTGCCGACCATTTATCCTAATCGAAGATCAACCTAACCTACACCCCTGCAATATAAGTGATCATGAAAGATTAATGCTGTTGTTAAAATCATACATCTCAGGGATTCTGGGATGATGTCTGCGAACTTTCGGGAAAGTCATATTATTCCCACTGACATCGTAACAATAAGGTCAGGTCGAGATACCAGAAGGTAACAGGGCAATTGATAGGAAACCTCTTTTTTGATGGAAATACCTGTACAATATGACAATGGAGCACAGTTTCCCAATGCGTGGGGGACTCCAGGAAGCTGAGACCGTCAAAAGGAACCGCACTATAAACGTATCCTTCGTTCTGCCCTGTCTCCAGTGGAATTCCCCATCAGATATCCTTTAAACCTTAGCGACTGAGTTACTTGAGGTGTGCTTTTTTGATTTATGTATTCCCAAGTTGTCTTCATAGAATCCCTGCAATGCAGGACGAGGCCACTTGGCCCTTCGAATCTACACCGACCCTCTAAAAGAGCACCTCCCCAAACCCAACTCCTCAGCCTATCCCCATTTCCTCACCTAACCTTTGGACACCAAGGGGAAATTTAGTACGGCCCAACCCACCTTTCCTGCACATCTTTGGAATGTGGGAGGAAATCGGAGCACAGGGAGATTGTGCAAACTTCACACAGGTCCTCGTCCAAGGCTGGGATCGAACCTGGATCGCTGACGTTGTAAGGCAGCGGTGCAAACCACTGAGAAAACCACTGAGCCACCGTGCCACTCTATTGTAGCACAGCATTTGGAACGACGCACTGAAGAGGAAGCTCGTTATATATATGAGGGAGAAAGGGCTTTGATAATTGGGTGAGGTGGCGTAGGGTGGGGAGTAGAAACACTGGCACTGATTGGTTGAGTTGAGTGGCTTGTTCCTGTGTTGTAAGTTCTGTCGCTTGATGTAATTCTGTGTGAGAGAAGAGTGGTGCCGTTTGGTCAAACAATAAGATAGCATTTTAGTTTCTACAACTCTGTTTAGTATTTTCAGATTTGCAGAACATGAATATAAATATAACATAAACTAGGTTGATCCTTCATTCCAGCAAGTTCCAACAAATATCACATGCATAATTCATAAAGAAAATTAGGTTGTGTATCTACTCGTGGCAGAATCAGCATTCTCTGCTGTCATGGGAAAGACCTTCAGAGATCAATCATGTGCACTGAGTCATTCCTCACTATAGGATAAAGTGAGCAATACGCTGTTCCCGTTGAATCTGTCTGCATAATAGAACTGTACATATAGTAGTACCTATTGCACTCACTGCCCGCTTAATACTTTCTTGTTGGATGTCCTTTGCAGGTTTCTTTGTTTACATAGAAAATAAGAGCAAGAGGAGGCCATTCGGTTGATCACCCAACTCAATAGCCTATTCCCACTTTCCGCATATCCTTTGATCCCCTTCGCCCTGACTGTACCTTGAAAACATGCAATGTTTTGGCCGCAACTCTGGTAACAAATTCCACAGGATCCCCACTCTTTGGGTGAAGAAATATCTCCTCATCTCTGTCCTAAATGGTCTACCCCGTATCCTCAGACTGTGCACCCCCCCCCGCCCCGGTTCTGGACACACCCACCATCGGGAACATCCTTTCTGCACCTACCCTGACCAATCCTGTTAGAATTTTATAGGTTTCTATGAGATCCCCTCTCATTCTTCTGAACTCCAGCGAATACAATCCGAACCGATTCAATCTCTCCCCATACGTCAGTCCCGCCATCCCAGGAATCAGTCTGGTAAACCTTCGCAGCACTCCCTCGAGAGCAAGAACATCCTTCCTCAGATAAGGAGACAAAAACTACATCACGTTCTTTTGTACGGATTTGTTTTGGCTGATAATTGCCCAGCCATTCACAGCAGCATGAACAGGTGACAAACCCTTTCATTTCATCAGTAAAATTCCTCTTGACAACCCTCATACAGCGACGTTCATACCACTCAGGCAGCAACTGCATTTTGTATTCCAGCACAAATTGAACTTTACAGGAGAGTGGTTAAAAAAAGGTGAGAGTTCTTCTGCAGGATTGTTTTTCGATGATTATAAAGCATTCCATATATAATTTTATTACAAAATAAATATATTTAAATTTGTATTTGGGCTTTTCATCTCCTCAGGATATCCAGAAAGTGGTTTGTAGCCAATGCAGTGATTCACTGAAGTGTAGTCAGTCACTGTTGCAATGTTGAAGTAACCAATTTGGTCCAAGCCTGTTCTAAAGCAGCAGTGAAAGAATGACTTGTTCGGTGACATTGGTTGAGGGATAATTATTGGCATCACAGTTACCACATTAGTGGGTGGGCCCACTAATGATATGCAAACGGCATTGCAACTACGCCCAGCGAGCATCGCATTGATGCTGTTTTTGGGAGGCGGAGCATCACGATTCGGTGTCAAACCGGTGGTGCCTGCCGCGATTTCGGCGTCGGGAGTTAGTCTCCACCCGATCGCACGCCCTGATTTTGGCTTCGGCCAACGGAGGATCCTGCCCAATAGTTCTGATAGTGCAGTACTCCCTCAGTGCTGCATTGGAGTATCATTCTGAACCTTTGTGCTCAAGCCAATAAAGTGGGCCTCAAACCCACAACCCGCTGACTCAAAGACCTGGTTGTGAAGAGTCTGGTTTTACCCGAGATGGTGGGTGGGGAGAAGGATGGATTTGGCAGCGATGTAGAATTCGTGACGGGCGCTGAAGGCAAAGGTTTTCATAGAATTTACAGTGCAGAAGGAGGCCATTCGGCCCATCGAGTCTGCACCGGCTCTTGGAAAGAGCACGTTACCCAAGCCCACACCTCCACCCTATCCCCATAACCCAGTGACCCCACCCAACACTAAGGGCAATTTTGGACACTATGGGTAATTCAGCATGGCCAATCCACCTAACCTGCACATCTTTGGACTGTGGGAGGAAGCCAGAGACCCGGAGGGAACCCACGCACATGGGGAGGACGTGCAGACTCCGCACAGACAGTGACCCAAGCCGCAAATGGAACCTGGGACCCTGGAGCTGTGATGTAATTGTGCTAACCACAATGCTACAGTGCTTGGTCTTGTCAATTTTCTCCAGAGGAAATTGTGGTTTATATCCAAGACTTGATATCTAGGAGCTCTCTGACAGCAAAGAGGCTTTGTAGGGGTTGAAAGAGGTGGTGATCAGTTTAAATGTGGCAGCTGACCCTATCCAAGAATCCCTACAGTCCAGAAGGAGATCATTCGGCCCATTGAGTGTGCACTGATCCTCAAAAAGGGTACTCTACCGAGGGGCACTCAGCCCCATCCCCTTAACATGCTCAGCCCTCTCTCCCCCCCCCCCCCCCCCCCCCCCCCCCCCCCCATGATCATGGGCAATCTATCTAAGCTAGAATCATAGAATCACTACTTTGCAGAAAGCAGCCATTCGGTCCATCGAGTCAGAACCTGCCCTCTGAAAGAGCACCCCACTGAGGCCCAAACCCCACACTATCCCTGTCAACCCACCTTCGGCTAATTTAAGACAGCCAATCCACGTAACCTGCATATCTCTGGACTGCGGGAGGACACCGGAGCACTCGGAGGAAATCCACACAGACATGGGGAGAAAGTGCAGACTCCGCACAGTTACGCAAGGCCGGAATTTAACCCAGATCCCTGGAGCTGTGAGGCAGCAGTGCTAATCACTGTATCACCATGTCTCCCCTGTTACCCCCTCCCTTTGTCATGTGATAGTACCTTTAAGAAATGGGTGTTTATTACTGTAGTGATGTCAGAGAGTGGGTGGAACTGGGCTGTCTGTCAGCTTTTTACTTTCGTTTTAGGCTGTTTTCTGCAGGGTGTGTTTTAGTTTCGTTTTCAGAGCTGGATAGCTGCAGTCACAGCCAGAAGGTGTATGAGTCTCTCTCTCTGTAATCTAAACACTGTAAATTAATCTTTTTGTGATTTAAAATTAATAACTGCTCCCAGTGGTGACTTTAACCTGATGTGCTTCTGTTTAAAGGTTTTTTTTAAAGTCTTATGGATGTTAAAAGGACAGCGTAAGCATCACTTAGTGTTGTACTCTTTGGGGGTTGTATTTGAATTAATGGTTGCTAAGATGTTCACTGTATGTTTTAAAAAGGTTAACTTGAGTTCATAGAATAAACATTGTTTTGCTTTAAAAAATACTTTTCCATTTCTGCTGTCCCACACCTGTAGAGTGGGCCGTGTGCTCCCCATACCACAATCTAGTAAAAGTTGTGGGTCAGGTGAACTCCATGATACACTTTGGGGTTCTCTAAACCCTGGCCCACAACACCTTTCAGGTGAACATTCCATGGTGCTGTTTTAAAGAAGTACGGAGTTGTTCTGCCCTGCATCCTGGCTGATATTTCTCTCTCAATCAATATGAAGGCAGGTTAACTGTTCATTATCACTATATTCTGCAGCACATCACTAGTCGAAATATCAACCACTTCAAAGAGAGTTATATTCTGCAGCACATCACTAGTCGAAATATCAACCACTTCAAAGAGAGTTAAGTGCATTTCAATCACCCCCCTCCTTCACGATTGAGTGATTTTGAAGTGCTGAGCTGGAAATTGACAGCATTTAACTCTGTTTGAAGTGGTTGATGTTTATAAACATTATAGTTACAGCACTTCAGAGTTACTCATCCATGAAGGGAGATGAATGAACCAAGGCTGTTTGTGGAAGCTGTCAATCTCAGCCCACTAAGAGAAATGAATGAATGGATTGTAGCTAAAGGATATGAGGGTTTTAAACACAGGTCATTGAATTTCCCTTTCCAGGAATGGACACATGGTGTTTCCTCTGTCTGCAGTTTTATGCCCAGCTGAATGTTACAACAGTGATTCTCTTTCACTGCCCCTGCCTGGACTGCTCTCTATCTTCCAGACTGGGGTGTCCTTTCTGGGGGGGGGGGGGGTCTGTGGGAGGGTTCCCTTCAGTTAGTGGGTTTCTGTGGGGAAGGTTCCTTTTGTTAGACGGTCTCTGGTGGGGAAACTCTAGATAAGGGGTATCTGTGGGGGGAGAGTTCCTTTAGTTAGGGTGTCTCTGTGGGGTGTCCCCTATCCAGGGGGCCCTGGGGGGGGGGGGGATTCCTTGAGTTAGGGCATCTCTAGGGTGGATCCCTCTAGTTAGGTAGTCTTGGGGGTGAATATGCCACTTGGGGCATCTGGGGGAATATGGGGCCCAGACAATCCAGGGGTGGGGTGCTGAATCACGATGGAGTGGGAGGGGGTGCTGGTTTGTGATGCAGGGGAGTGGGGTGCTCCTTTGCAATGCAGGATAGGGTAGCCAGTTATGGAGCCTCACCTTTGAGCCACCCACACAAAATGGCGGCCCAATAGTTGAATTCCCTCAGAAATCTCTCATATTCCTAGCCATGAATAAATATGCATGATGAGGGATGTGGAGGGAGAAGGAGAACTCTGGCCAATAAATAACTTTAACATCATCTATACATGCTTTAACAGAGCTTAATTCTTGTTTTCCTTTTTCTTCTGATTTCCAGTTTTCAACTCAGAAAAGAATGTTTCACTTAAATTTACAGTGCAATTGTCCTTTTCATCACTTGTAGACAGTTTCATTCTCAAGCCCAATTTTCAAATTTACAGGTGGTAAATTTGTATTTCATTTTAACACAATCAAAATGTCATTTTTGCCTGTTCACATTTCTTCTTTTCTCCTGTCAAAATCTCTTTTAGCTGTTTCAAGATTGTTGTTAAGATGCTTCTTACTTTCATTTATAATATTATTATACTCTTGCTTTGTTTGTCCTTTGATCTTTTGTGATCTTGTTGCTTCTCCCAGTCCCATTTCAAAAACGTTTTTTTTCCAACTCTGTTGGAGCCACCTCCACCACTTCCTCTCTCTGAAATTTCATCGTGCATTCTAATCCTTCAACCTTTCTGCGCAAGTTCTGAACTATCCCCGTCCAATCCGCGGTCGAGTTTGAACGGTCTTTGGTAAACTGTTCACTTGCCTTTCCTCCAACTATTACATCTTGTGTAGTAACACGAACAAGCATTTTTAAATTGGAGGGCGGGAAATACCGAGCAACCTGCCACATACCTTTTGGCAGCGGAGACGGTCTACCAGCGGGATCTTCTGACCCCGCCATTGTCAACGCCATTGAATGCACCCCTCATCACCAGAATATACGAGGCGGGGGTTCGCCGTCGGTGTGACTGGAATACCCCACCGGTGTGAACAGCGATAAATTCCACCCAGAGTCTCCGATCATTGACTAAGAAAGATCACTTTGCAATCTCAGTACTCTATGTTTTTTTTAAATATAAATTTAGAGTACCCAATTCATTTTTTCCAATTAAGGGGCAATTTTGCGCGGCCAATTGACCTACCCTGCACATCTTTGGGTTGTGGGAGCGAAACCCACGCAAACACGGGGAGAATGTGCAAACTCCACACGGACAGTGACCCAGAGCCGGGATCAGACCTGGGACCTCAGCGCCGTGAGGCAGCAGTGCTAACCACTGCGCCACCGTGCTGCCCTCAGTACTCCTTGTTGACAATTCATAATTTCCAATCCTGCAACTATGATTGGCTATAACTGGAAAAACTTCAATATGTTTCTTATTGTCCATTGCTGACTTTGATATATTCGTAATATTATTTGGATCTTTACTCAACTGTATCAGTCTTCTAGAATGAGTTCCTATTCACAGGGACAGCTTCCGAATTGCGACACTCCATACCATCCACCTTCTTCTTCATTTCCTCCATTTTGCTTTGAGGTTCAAGAATCTCATTGTTCTCGTTCATTAGTTTTGTTTTATAATTCTGCATTCAACCACTTATTCTGCTTTCCCAGAATCTTCTTTTCTTGTTCAAGGCATTTTCCACAATACTGCATAAATACTTATGATGCCATGTTTGCTTTTTCAGGTTTATCCTTCAGACAGTTCAAATCCTTCATCAAATGTTCCACTTTTCCTGACTGATTCACAATTGTTCTAATCTTTTTTCATTCGCAAACTCCTCTTTCAGATGTGGAAGTTGTTTTTCTGTGTTAATCAGGTTTTCTTTCAATAGTTTGTTATCTGTAACAAGTGTCTTGTAGTTTTCAAAAGTTTGTTAAGCTAACCATGGTCACCTATCGTGTTCCAATGCAGTTATCATCACATTACTGGCTCCACAAGCCAAATTATTACCTGGGATAAAATCTATTCCTCCAATCGGTAATTTATGAATAATTCCCACTGTAACAATTCCATTTATTAAAAATTACTTTTGAAGTTAACTTTACACAAAGTAACAGGTTCATCCATTCTATTAATGCCTCTTACTCTCCTTCATAAAACTTCCTGGAATATAGGTTGTATCATCAGCTATCATCAATGATTGATCTGCTCGTGTATCTCTTACATTTTTAATTTGTTTGCTTATTTTCTTAGATGAGTGAGGGAAAACTTCTCCCTTTGAAATAAAGCATCCAGGACCTCCAATAGGCTGACTTTCTTCACCAGTACTCAAATAATACTCCGAACTATCTTGCGATTTATTCCCCATTTTTCATTGATTCTAAAAGAGCCGTTTCACCTACAGCACTGCTACAGCCATTTTCACTTCCTTTCCTACTACTGCAACTGGTCTTCCATTTAATTTCCAACAATCTATCCAAATATGTCCTAATTGGTTACAATGGAAGCACTTGGCCTCGGAATGCCGCTTACACTCTCAGCACCTTCCTTTTTGATCTGAGGTGAAATGTCCTGGCCAATCTCACCTGTTCCATCATTTTCTTGACGATTTGTTTTATTTTCTCCTCCCCACCCTTCTATCTTTCACATGATTAAAATAATGATGGAAAAATAGGTTTGCTTCTATGGATCAGTTCGTAATCGTCAGCTAACTCTGCTGCTTGTCTAGTAGTTTGAACTTTTTGTTCCTCATATGCGCCCTAATAACCAACAGAAGTGAATCTTTAAATTCTTCGAATTGAATCACCTTTCTAAGGGCTTCAGATTTTTTTCTCTATCTTTAACGATTATATCCAATGGTCAAAATTATTTTGCTTCACCCTCTCAAATTCAATGTGAGTTTGTCCACGCTCTTTTCTTCTGCTCTGAAATTTCTGCCTGTACGCCTTAGGAACCAACTCATACACACTAAAGTTAGCTTTCTTTACTGCATCATAATCTACAGATACCTTTTCCGACAATGATGCATATGCCTCACTAGCTCTGCCGACCAGTGAACTTTGTACAAGTAATGTACAAATTTCTTTTGGCCATTTCATCTGTTTAGCTAATTTTCAATTGAAATAAAGAATGTTTCCACATCCTTTTCCTCAAATTTCAGAAGAGCTTGTATAAATTTAAGCAATTCCTCACTGGGTTTATTTCTAAAACTATTCATCCAATAAGTAACCCTAATTCCAGTTGATCTGCCAGCTCCGTTAACTGACTCCTGATTACTTTCTGTAAATCAGTCAAAATTAAATCTTCCATCGTTAAGAAAGTCTTAACAATTTCCAATATCATTTTGGATTCTAACCTGTACAGTATACCTCTCAGAAACTCCAATTCTTTTGTCCAGTACTTCCGTAACGTCAGTGCTCATTTTTTAAGCATTCACAGATCCCAACATTTAACAATAAATCCCAGACCACATTTTATGGTTCAGCATCCACATAGCTTTCCACATTTCAAAATATCCCAACAAATTATTACTGATGCATCAAATAACACTTTCTCCACATTTTGAAACCCCATAAGAGCCCCAACCTTTGTTACGATTCCAGTTGATCTTATAACTGGACGGGAAGATCCCAGAATGGAACAGTGGCTCAAACCTTTACTTTTAAAAAAGAAAACATGGAGTAACAGAGTCACTGGACCATAAGTCACTTTCAACAACCAGAAAAAAACATTTCTTAAACATGAAAAGTGGATTATTACGCAATACTCCTTTAATCCCCCCTTACTTTAACAAATACACACAGGTTTAAAAACTAACACGGATTACAAACTACAATTAACACACACACACAGTCCCTTTTAAGCACACAGATTGGCTGTGGTCAAATGCGCCCACTCTGCTTTGAAGCCAAGTTGGTGTCTGTGGTTTTCTCCTCAGAATCCCTCCAGATGAGTGTCACATGAGAGCTTCCAAACTCCACCTCAAAAAACACGCTTTCAAATTTTCTCTCAAAATAATGCTTTCCCTCAGCAGTTTGCATTTTGAAATCAAGTCCAGTCGGCCTAGGTGGGATGCTCTTTCAGATAGTCGGTGCAGACTCGATTGACCGAATGGCCTCCTTCTGCATTGTAGGGAGTCTATGATTCTATGAATCACCCAGGCTTCCTGTGAGCCAGATTGAAAAGTAGGGTGCAAAACACTCTTCATTTACCCGAAATTTTAAAAGATCATCTTATAAACCTCACAATAGTATTATTCGGTGTGAAATGTCTAGCAACGCAACTATGAAGTGTTCTGAGAAAATTTAGCATGTTAAAGCTGCTGTAAAATTGATGCTAATACATTCTGTGGGATGGGGGCAGGGGTGTTGGTGGTTGGTGATGGTAGGGGCAGTTCTCTGGAAATCTCTTAATGTCTCACATAGCCATTCTGTCGCAGAATGATACTCTCCACATTGTCCACCGTAAATTTACTGGAAGGGAAGGAGACGCCGGAAACACGGCCTTAAGCACTGAAATTATAGCAGGTGAATGGGAGACTGGAAGTTACTCCTACCCCTGTCTCTTCAGGCTAATTCAGTGATAACTAGCTCTGGGAGCAGGCTGAATCAATCTCCTATTACACCTCACTGAGTCCACCCCGACCACACCATGAATCACAAGATGTCGAATTCCCCAACGGAAAAATATTTCAATTTTTAGTTGAAGGCATCATTATGAGCAACACAGAATCTTGTCAGCAGCATTATTCTAATTCAATCCTGTGAAAATTAGTAGCATGCTGAAGTCGGCAGTTTCTAAAATCTTAACGATCAAAAGAAGAACAAAGGGTACATTTGAAGGATAAATTCTAAATCCCTGGCTTTAAAGATCAAAAACTGCAATAAGAAATCTGGAGTTTATTCTTCAGCACTGACTCCATGCTAATTTTCAGCCTCAGTACCTGGGCAGTGCACTGGAGATGTGACATTACCAGCTCCTAAAAACATTTGCTCCATTTCACTTCCATTGGATGGGTTCTGCAACAGGTGGGCAACCCGTTCCATAGGTTGATGACCCAAAGTGGTGAAGCTGGCATTTTTAAAACCACGCAACGGTTACGGACATCACTGGCACAGCCAAATTTATTGCCCTCGAGAAGGTTCTTAAACATTCTTAACCCTATGTAGGAGCGTTTCCAAGGACTGAGTATTGAGCTGGCTTTTACGTAGGGTTCCTCCCCCTTAGTTGCAGCTCAGCTAAACACACAGACTGCAGACACATCGGCTCTGGTTAAGACGGCTTTATTTTTCCAAGCTTGGTCCACGTACGTGGGAGAGTGATTTTCCAAAAAATCAATAGCCCACCCCAGCTGGACTTGATCCAATCCTTGGAGCTGTCAATTCTATACTGGCCAGTGAAATTTACTCTAAGCAACGTGATGGCTGTGATCAGCTCATGGTTTAACCCCATCCTGCCATCTGTTGCTTACCAAGACACTTTATCCGTTATGAATTTGTTTTGCTGCCCTTCCCATCTGACTTATCGCAGCCAGTTCCTGCTCACCTCATTGTTCATCTAGGGGCAGGATGCTAAAGTTGGTTCCTCTTTACACCATTGGATTATCTGAGACAGGATATTGGGGCACTGATAAGAACTGTTTACTGAGCTGACCGTGTTATTGCTGACCAATCCTGTTTATCTTAAAAACATGGGCAAGTTAGATAGCTTAAATCCCATCATGCATTGTAGCCACTGCTTTTAGCAAGAATTTGAATGCTTATTATTGCTATGTCCTAAAAATACATGTTTAATAATGATTACTGGATATACTTTCTATGATTAATCTCAATCCTTCATAACCTAACTTATGTAGAACTATTCTAGTGTTATCCTAGCTATTCAGTTTAAGGGGTCTCATCTCAGGACACCCCCTTCACCCTATTAATGCTGAACGCACATGTGCCACATTTTGAATAGGAATCGCAACCGGTCTGGTGGGTCTGGTGAGTCCTACGTGAGATTATTATTTAACATATTAACATAGAATTTACAGTGCAGAAGGAGGCCATTCAGCCCATCGAGTCTGCACCGGCTCTTGGAAAGAGCACCCTACCCAAGGTCAACACCTCCACCCTATCCCCATAACCCAGTAACCCCACCCAACACTAAGGGCAATTTTGGACATGAAGGGCAATTTATCATGGCCAATCCACCTAACCTGCACATCTTTGGACTGTGGGAGGAAACCGGAGCACCCGGAGGAAACCCACGCACACACGGGGAGGATGTGCAGGCTCCGCACAGACAGTGACCCAAGCCGGAATCGAACCTGGGACCCTGGAGCTGTGAAGCAATTGTGCTATCCACAATGCTACCGTCATCTCAGTACAGAGTGGGCTTTAGCACAGAGCGTTCATTGTCATGCAAGTGGCATTGTCTTTCTAACGGGTCCCAAGAAAGATGGACCCAGGAAACAAAAGTCTCACCCTGGATTTGGATTTAGATTTGGGGGTTGGGGGGGGGCGGGGGGGGGGGGGGGGGGGGGCGGGGTGCAACAGTATTGTCACTGGCGAGACCCAGACTGAGACCGATGTTCAAACCCCACCACGGCTGATGGCGAATTTTGAATTCAATAAGAATCTGGAATTGGGTATTAAGACACAGGAAGCCAGCGGCAAGAAGAACAAAGATTTTAATCAACGTTATTTAAGGGCTGCCACGACAGCGAATGTTTGCACAGCACAGTACCATTGGGACAACCAACATCCCCGTCCCTGTCCGGGCCGGTCTTTATATGCGATTCCTACGAGCCAAAGCTAGATGGGCCTCCGCTCACTAACGGGAAAGTTTGTATTCCGCGAGTCCAGAGGGGAGATCCATCACAGTATCCCATAGGCCTTCTGGGGATTATTACACACTCTCCCATCCCCAAGTTCGAACGTCCCCCTCCAATCCCATCTGAGGAGGTAATCTGCACCGTTTCGCACGGGGCCGTGCTTCCGTCAGCAGTGGGTCTGGGTCGGGAGGCATATAACGGTTGGTAAGCCACCTTTCTCGAGATGATCTCTTGGAGTGTTATTGCCGAGACAGTGAGGACACTTCATTGTCCATCTCCGAGCTGGAGTCATCATCATTTTGGTTGTCCAGATGTCTGGCCACGGTGGGTTGCGCGTCTTGGCTAAGGAGTGGTTCTCGGGAAGGTGGAGGGACCGACATTCCTGGCCGGGTATCCTTTGTTGTGGGTTATCGCTTCTTCAGGTGGTCAACGTGTTTGCGGAGATCCTCCCTTGGGCCCTGTTTCCTCCAACACAACCCCAGAATGCCAGCGAGCACCATCTCCGAGGTTCCGGACGTAAACAGTGGCCCCCAGTTGAACGTTCTGGCGACCTGTGGTCATATACCTTCACCGCGAGTCCTGCTGATGCTCTAACTTCCTGTCCCAGTTTGGGAAATTCAGATTTAATCAGGTTCTGAGGCGGCAGCTCATCAGCAGCTCCGCTAGAGCCAGCCCTGGTGTGACATGCGGCATGGTCCAATAAAGAAAAAGGAATCTTGCCAGTTGCGTGCCCGGGGAGCCCGCAGTTTGCCCCATATGCCCCACTGTATGTTTGGACTGCCTGTTTGGCCAGGCCATTGGATAATGGGAGGTATCACCGGGACGACAGGGTGTATGATGCTCAAACCTTCCAGTTGTTGCAACTCAGCATCCACGTTGGTGGGCAAGACGTAGGGAAAGAGCCGTGCCCTGAAGTACCTGAGATAGACCTCTGGGTCCATGGTTGGGTTGTGTCTGATTCCATTCATACGTGTGAGTGGAGACCAATACTTCAGGAATCCCATTAGTGCTGAATGCTAAGGTCTGGATGTCGGCTTTTGATGTGGTAGAGGCCCTCCTATATACGTCGAGTCGCTCAGAATGGATATCCACAAAGATTGGAATCATGGACCCCGTGAAGTCCGCATGTAGCCGTACCCAGGGATGCCCTGGCCATTCCCAGGGGTGAAGAGAGGTTAGAGGTGGGAGCCTCTAGTGCTCCTGACCGGGCATTTTCGCACAAGCCCATCGATTTCCCCGTCGATCCCTGGCCACCAGACATAGCTCCGTGCCAGCATCTGCATATTTGAGACCCCAAGGTGACCACAGTGCAAGTCATAGATTATCATAGAATTTACAGTGCAGAAGGAGGCCATTCGGCCCATCAAGTCTGTACTAGCTCTTGGAAAGAGCACCCTACCCAGGGTCAACACCTACACCCTATCTTCATAACCCAGTAACCCCACCCAACACTAAGGGCAATTTTGGACACTAAGGGCAATTTATCATGGCCAATCCACCTAACCCGCACATCTTTGGACTGTGGGAGGAAACCGGAGCACCCGGAGGAAACCCACGCACACACGGGGAGGATGTGCAGACTCCGCACAGACAGTGACCCAAGCCGGTATCGAACCTGGGACCCTGGAGCTGTGAAGCAATTGTGCTAACCACAATGCTACCGTGCTGCCTCAAATTATCCTGCAGGATCAGTTCCAGGCCTGGATGCGGGATGACCACACAAGCTCCCCACATGACTCCAGATCCATAGCAATGTGGTTGATTCTTAAATGCCATTGGCAATGGCCTAGAGAGACACTCCGTTCAAAGGCAATTAGCGCCTTGAGAATTTGGAATATTGGTTAAAATTTCATAAAATGTTCCTTTTGTGTTCACAGAGGTGAGCAATATTGGGGTCGGGGAATGGAATATATTTCAACTTCCATTTCAAAACAAAGTACTTTTCCAGCTGTAAAATGCCAAACACCCATGGTTCCAGCTGGGCGTCAGCATTGCTAGTTCCGGTGTTATCTCATTTAGGGACAGATTAAAGCTCTCTATGCTCTGCCCCAACACATCAACCATCTTAATGGACCAGCACAATGCTAGTGAAAACAACTGGAATTGTTGTGATGTTCCCATTCTTTCTGTTCCAATTAGTTACCAATAATTTGACACTCCAAATTATACAGTTCTGCTTTTGACGTTCAAGTTTGACAATCTGGCTGGAAATTAAAGTGGTTATTGTAATATCATAAAGGGAGCTACAGGACAGCACGGTGACGCAGTGGTTAGCCCTGCTGCCTCACGGCACCGAGATCCCAGGTTCGATCCCAGCCGTGGATCACTGTCCGTGTGGAGTTTGCACATTCTCCCCGTGTATCTGTGTGGGTCTCACACCCACAACCCAAAGACGTGCAGAATAGGTGGATTGGCCACGCTAAATTGCCCCTTAATTGGAAAAATGAATTGGGTACTCTAAATTTGTAAAAAGAAATAAAGGCAGCCACAGACTATAAGTGGTTCTCAGGCTCGTACACTCTCAAGAACCACTCAGGCTATCCCGTACCATAGGTCACCGCTTAACATCGACTCATTTAAGCGGTTCTACTTTCACACTGTTGTAGTCTATATCCATTTTTTTTTCAGTCATTCATGGAATGTGAGAGCTGCTGCCTTGGCCAGAATTTATTGCCCCCCCACAGGTTGCCCTTGATAGTGAGCTGCCGTCTGGAATCGCTGCAGTCCATGTAGTGTAGGTAAACCCACAGTGCTGTTAGGGAGGGAACTCCAGGATTTTGACCCAGTAGTAATGAAGCAAAGGCAATATGGGCACGATATAACTGAATTGAAACTGAGTCCCGTGTCGAGCGCGTTTACCCCACGTCACACAGGAAGGGCATCCCCAGACTTGATTCCCAGCATGGGCACAACGCCAGCCTGCAACTCAGCACTGCCAGCCTGGCACCCTGGCAGTGCCTCAACGAACCTTGCAGTGCCACTCAGGCACCTTGGCAGTGCCTATCTGCGGAGTCACAAATAGTGCTGTATGTTGGGAAATCACCAATGAACATCCCCATTTCTGATGGAAGATAGGTCATTGATGAAGCAGCTGAAGTGGGTTGAGCCAAGAGCAGTACTCTGAGGAACTTTAATATTCCAGTTTCACTTTAACGTCGTTTGCCACAGGCGTCCTTTTCAGTCGCCTGCCTGAATACATGACTTTTCCTGCAGTGCTTCCACCTGTGCTCTCGGTCCCCCTTGAAAAATGAAAAAAAAAAGAAAATCGCTTATTGTCACAAGTAGGCTTCAAATGAAGTTACTGTGAAAAGCCCCTGTGTGTGTCATGGAAGTTTGCCCATTGTCAATTCAGCAAGGCGGCTTGCCAGAAAAATAAAACAGCCAGAAATTAATTTTTAAAGAACACGGAATTGTAAAAGGAGAAAATGTTGATGAACATTGCTAAAATGCAGACCTCAAGAATCCTGTGCAGTTGACAATCCTCTCCAAGAAGGAGGTGACTGACCCCTGGTGTAAGGTAATGCTTTTTATTTCCATTGACCTGTGATTGATTGCTCCCAAGGGAACATTACTGCTTCTCCCTCTGGAACCTTTTAATAGCAAACGCATCGCAATTATATTTGTGAGTGAGCTGAAAGGCTTTATGATCAATACCTCCCACATTTTTGGCTGTGCAATATCATCTGTACTGGACACAAAAATCGAACGGCTTATCTTTCCAGACAAGTGGGGTAATCCGATAGAGTTCAGCTCATTTGGGGGTGGGTAGAAAATCCAGGGATATCAAACCCCCTCTTCGCATTCACTGTTTCTGTGTACAAAACCATTCTCAAATTCCTTACAGGTGAAGATTGAAATCCAGATCAGGTCATTGTTGAAAGTAGGTTTCCTGCGCTCTTCCCATTTCCCAGTGTTTTTTGTTAATGATTGTGCCTACCTTCTGGGATCAGAGTGTGGTTCTAAGCATACTCGCTCATCCATCCGAATGACACGTTCCGTAGCTCAGTGGGTAGCCCTGGGTCAGGATGTTGAGGAATCAAATCGTACGCCAGAGACTTGAGCACAAGAATCTCGGCTGACATTTCAGTGCAGTACAAAGGGAGCACTGCACATTAAGAACTGCAGTGTTTATGGTGATACCAAAATGCCTCAGGTGCATGTCCCACGGTATTATTTTGAAGAAGAGAAAGAGAAATGTCTCTGATGTCCTGGGCAATATTTAGCAGCAAACCTATATCGACAAACAAATTACCTTGTCATTATCACCTAACTGTTTCTGGACGCTTGTGTGGACAATGTGACCCTCGCGTTTCCAACATTATAACAGTGACTACACTTCAAAAATTACTTCATTGGTTGTAAAACACTTTGGGAAGTCCTGCACCCATGAAAGGTGCCATATAAATGAAAGTCTTCTTCACATTGGGGTACTGCGACTGTCGAAGGAAGCCCCATCAACCCTACCCGCTGATGGCAGGCAGGATGGCGGGAGAGTGGAGGCTCAGCTCCACGAGAATGGCAGCGGCACCAAAGGAGAGACGCACTCACACTGCCCTCCCTCAGGATGTTAGTATACAAGCTACCCTTCCAGACCCTCAATCAGTTCATTTGTTGTTGACAAATGTCCAGCCGGGTCGGATTGTGCCAGCGTCGCCAGCGTGTAGAGGATTGCAGCTGGACCCTCTGTGCCCAAAGCTTCTTGTGACCACTGACCAAAGACATCTTGAGTGCCCTTAAGTGCAGAAGGCGGTTACCTGGCCAGTCAAGTCTACAGCGAGCCTCCGAAAGAGCTCACTCCCCCGCACTATCCCTGTAACCATTGATCATGGCCAATCCACCTAACCTGCACATCTTTGGACTGTGGGAGGAAACCGGAGAGCCAGGAGGAAACCCACGCACACACGGGGAGAATGTGCAAACTCCATGCATATAGTCACCCAAGGCCGGGATTGAACCCGGGACTCTGGTGCTGTGAGGCAGCAGTGCCAACCACTGTGCCAACCAGCCGCCCATTTTAAAACCTCAGTCGAAGCTCCCTCTAGCTTTTGTTGAATTTAGCATCTGACTCCTGAAGTAGGCCAGTGATTAGCATATTGCAGGGTCCTCATATCATTTTAGACAGGGATTTGAGATTATCCGGGGAAATTACACCTCTTAAGAAAAGAGATGGCAGGAAACACCATGCTCTCTGATCTTTGATCTGCATTTGGATATTTTGCTTGTGAGTTCCGCGATTAACTTGTGTACTGCGCCGAGTTGAAACTTATTGCCAACTGCGATAGCTTTAACCCCATTGTCCTTCGCTTCGCTGTTCTGTCCAAGAGCTAATACTCTGTTCAATTAGAGCTCCTTGCCTGTAGTCATTATCATTTTCCGCAGCATGCATCACTTTATTTTGGCATATGTATTATTCGCTCGAATAACTCATTAAGAAAATGTTCATTTCTCTGACACTGTGACATTTGGAGTTGGGCGACTTCTCTTTCCTGCTACAGCCTGTTAGACATTATCAGTCATGCCTGAATAATTTATAGAATCCCGACAGTGCAGAAGGAGGCCATTCGGCCTATCCAGTCTACACTGACCCTTTTGAAAGAGTACCCAACCCTGGCCCACTCGCCGGGGTAATACCGTAACCCTACCTAACCTTTTGGACACTAAGGGCAGTTTATCATGGCCAATCCACCTAACCTACACAGCTTTGGACTGTGGGAGGAAACCGGAGCAGCCGGAGGAAACCCACGCAGACACGGGGAGAACGTGCAAACTCCACATAGTCACCCGAGGCCGGAATTGAACCCGGGTCCCTGACGCTGTGATACAACAGTGCTAACCACTGTGTCACCTTGCTCCCAGGCCCACATCTTGTCCTCTAGTCCTTTTACCATCAGCTATTGGGAACAGCTTTTCTTTGTCTACCTTATCTATACTTGTCATAGGTTTGTACGCCCCTTATCAACTCTCCTCTCAATCGTCTTATCTCCAGGGAGAACAACCCCAGCTTCTCCAACCTGAACTTAGAGGTCAAAATCCGTTACCCCTGGAACCATTGCAGTAAATCTTCTCCGCGTCCTCTCAAGGACCCTCACATCCTTTGTAAAGTGTGGTGACCAGAACAGGGGTCCAAGCGGAGTTTTGAAAGATATTCACGTTTCAGTGATTCACTGACACATGGATTGCCGATGGCATCGACATTAAATTGTTTCCGTGGGTTTCTTTGACGTGACGTTTGAACCATTTTAGGTTAATTGAGGTATCTGGATGTGAAACGCCATTTATAAAATCACTATGTACGGACAATAAAACTGAAGAGTGTGACAGGCAGATGATCGATGACATTCATGTGGGCTTCAGAAGCATTAAAACCACACAGTTCATAAAGCAGAGTTTGGACCTCTTGCTGAGATTTTGATTACTCTGCCTGCGCTGCTGTGTCTTCTGTTGTGAAATCGCTCTCAGGGGCAGATCTAAAGCTGTTGGGCATCACCAGGCAAGATTCATCTAATCATCAGGCAGAAGATAGGGGCAGGACAGAAACCAGGCGCGTTAACCAGCCTCCCAAATACTAATCCACCTAATGGGCCGCAATCCTCTTCGTGTTCTTGGTGTGTTTGTGTTGTCATGTGAGAGTACCTTTAAGAAATGGGTGGTTATAAATGTGTGTGTATATAAATATCTGTAGTGAGAGTACCTTTAAGAAATGGGTGTTTACTATTGCAATGATGTCAGAGAGTGGGTGGAGCTGGGCTGTCTGTCAGCTTTTTACTTTCGTTTTTGAGCAGGCTGCAGGGTGTGTTTTAGCTTCGTTTTCAGTGTTGGAGCTGAAGCCAGACGAAGCAGGTGTACTGCTGTTCTCTCTGCCATCAAAAGACTATCTCTTGATCATTCAGTGAACTCAGAATTATAAATGTTTTCAGTAGTGACTTTAACCTGATGAGCTTCTGATAAAGGTTTTGTTTTTAAGTCGCATGGATGTTAAAAGGCCAGCTTACTCATTACGTTGTGTTGTGTTCTTTGGGGGTTTTATTTGAATTAATGTTGCTAAGATGTTCACTGTATGTTTTAAAAAGGTTAACTTGAGTTCATAGAATAAACATTGTTTTGCTTTAAAAAATACTTTTCCATTTCTGCTCTACCACACCTGTAGAGTGGGCCGTGTGCTCCCCATACCACAATCTAATAAAAGTTGTGGGTCAGGTGAACTCCATGCTACACCTTGGGGTTCTCTAAACCCTGGCCCATAACAGTGTGAATAGAAAACAAAACACTTTCAGCTGTCTGGGCCTGAAACTCTGCAATTTCTTCCCAAAACCTGTCTTTCACTCACTCCTCCTGCTCAATGCTCCTTCAGCTCCACCTGTTTGACCAGTCTTTGGGTTATTTGGCCTAATATTTGTTTGTGTGGCTCAATGTTTAAGTGCTCTTGTGAAGCAGATGCTTTATTCGGTTAAAGCTGCTACGCAAATGCACATTGCGTTTGCCCGTGCAGAGGTCTCAGAAGCTAGTCAAGAATAAGTAACCAGCTCTTTCGTCCTCTAATGGTAACCGGATACACGACTTCTGGGAAGGATTTGAGGGTGGAAGCTACGTGTAGGTGTGGAAGTGTTTATGCCGCCTCCATCCAGTCCCACACAATGCCCACACCCACCACCCCCCTCCTCCGCCAGGTTTGGTAGTCTATATCCAATTTCTACTGGGTGTGGACATGCTTGCCATGGCTGTCAAGTACGTGTTTCATGTTAAACTTGGTTATAAAATTCCATAGAAATGCAACTAAACTGTACACAGCTGTCCTAGAGATGCTTTGTTCAGTCATTCGAGGAGTGTGCATTTGATATATAAATCATGGACTGACATAAAGCATGTAAACTATTAAGGGAGTTTGTTAGTTTCCGTTTGGTCATTTATCTTGAAGTTCCCCTTCAGTTTAGTCCTACTCACTGAAATAGCCTCGTCGTCCCGCTACTTTTTAAAGTGAAATTACTTTAGTGAAATAACCTTTTATGTAGAAACTTACAAAATAGAAGCAGGAGGAGGCCATTCGGCCCTTCGAGCCTGCTCTGCCATTCATGACGATCATACTAATCATCGAGTTCAATACCCTCATACCGCTTTCCCCCCATATCCCTTGATCCCTTTAGCCCCGAGAGCTAAACCTAATTCCTTCTTGAAATTACACAATGTTTTGATCTCAACTACTTTCTGTGGAAGCGAATTCCACAGATTCACCATTCTCTGGGCGAAGAAATTTCTCCTCACCTCAGTCCTAAAAGGTTTACCCCTTATCCTCAAACTATGACCCCCCTAGTTCTGGTCTCCCCCACCACCGGGAACATTCTTTCCGAATCTACCCTGTCTAACCTTGTGAGAATTTTATAAGTTTCTATGATGTCCCCTCTCACTCTTCGAAACTCTAATGAATATAATCCTAACCGATTTAGTCTCTCCTCATATGACAGTCCCGCCATCCCAGGAATCAGCCTGATAAACGTTCGCTGCACTCCCTCCACAGCAAGAACATCCTTCCTCAGATAAGGACACCAAAACTGCACACAGTACTCCAGGTGCGGCCTCACCAATTCCCTAAACAATTGCAGTAATTTCAGTTTCTTAACCTTCCTCAGTGCCTGATGGTGATGGGACAGCAATAAGTTGGGTCCACTGTTGCTTTTAACTTTGCATTTGCAGGGGGATTCTACCTGGTTTTCAGGTGCCATTTACCTCACGGTATGTCAGAGCTTCCCTGGGATTGTTAGACTGAACCTTGTTGAGCTCGGTATCTAACCATAAAATTATGATTGGAGTCTCCTCTTCAACCGCTCACTCATTCCTGCTGGTCTTTGAGGTTTGTTGAATGCTCTTGCTGTTGAATTTTTGGATGGTCTCAAGTTCTGAAATTTGAACACTTGAAATGTAGATCTGATTTTCAAATACGGCATGGCTACTGATTTTGGAAAATTGTTGAAGAGATTAAAATGCTCAGAAGCTAAACTATGTGTGTTGCTTTTCATATAGCTATTGCTTTTGAGGAACGCCACACAAAATGCTCCAGAGGGAAAGGGTTTATGCAGAAGAATGTTGCAAATTGGTGACAAGGTATTTCTCTTTCAGCGGGACAGGGCAGCTAAAGGCATTAACTCACACCTGCAGGCTTTCAGAACTTCAGCGGAAAGTAGATAGTTTGGAGTGTTGCAGACATGGGCGGCGTAGTGATGACATGATTACTTAAGGGGTCATGCAATGGAAGCACTGGAGTTCTCCCTGGAGCATGGGCAGAGCATGTAAGAGTGACTCAACTGGTGAATAAATGATTTGTTTCTTGTAAGTCCTTGGTCACCAATCATAGAATCATTAGAGTGCAGAAGGAGGCCCTGTCAGCCCATCAGGTCTTCAGCGAACCTCTGAAAGAGCACCCTACCTAGGCTCACTCCCCCACCCTATCCCCGCCACCTAGTAACCGCACCTAACCTTTTGGACTCTGAGGGACAATTTATCATGTCTAATCCACCTAACCTGCACATCTTTGGACTGTGGGAGGAAATTAAATGAAATGAAAATCGCTTATTGTCACAAGTAGGCTTCAAATTAAGTTACTGTGAAAAGCCCCTAGTCGCCACATTCCGGTGCCTCTTCGGGGAGGCTGGTACGGGAATTGAACCCACGCTGCTGGCCTGCCTTGGGAAACTGGAGCACCCAGAGGAAGCCCACGCAGACACCAGGAGGAAGTGCAAACTCCACACTGACAGTCACCCAAGGCCGGAATTGAACCCGGGACCCAGTTCTCATCACTGTGCTACCAAGCCATCTTTGGGAACCCAGCATTTCTACAGATGGTGGGGAGTATGAAAATGAGGGTTTGCTGGGGGTTAGAACAGGCAATACATTCAATCTTGCCAGTTTTATAATCCAATCAGAATTCGAGTACTGGGGTGTCATTCTCCGACCCCCCGTCGGGTTGGCGAATCGCCGGGGGCTGCCGTGAATCCCGCCCCCGCCGGTTGCCGAAGTCTCCGGTACCGGATATTCGGCGGGGGCGGGAATCGGGCCGCGCCGGTTGGCGGACCCCCCGCTGGATTCTCCGGCCCGGATGGGCCGAAGTCCCGCCGATAAATTGCCTGTCCCGCTGGCATGGAGTAAACCACCTTTTGAACGGCGAGACAAGGCGGCGTGGGTGGGCTGCGGGGTCCTGGCGGGGGCGCGGGGCGATCTGGCCCTGGGGGGTGCCCCCACGGTGGCCTGGCCCGCGATCGGGGCCCACCGATCCGCGGGCGGGCCTGTGCCGTGGGGGCACTCTTTCCCTTCCGCCTCCGCCACGGTCTCCACCATGGCGGAGGCGGAAGAGACTCCCTCCACTGCGCATGCGCGGGAAACTGTCAGCGGCCGCTGACGCTCCCGCGCATGCGCCGCCCCGATATGTCATTTCCACGCCAGCTGGCGGGGCAACAAAGGCCGTTTCCGCCAGCTGGCGGGGCGGAAATCCCTCCGGCGTTGGCCTAGCCCCTCAATGTTGGGGCTCGGCCGCATCTTTGGGGCGGCGCGATGCCTGTCTGATTGGCACCGTTTTGGGCGCCAGTCGGCGGACATCACGCCGTTTGGGGAGAATTTCGCCCCTGGTCTCCGACAAACTCACCACACCTCGACAGAAATATTGGAAAAGTACTCTGCCCTCACAAATTCCATAGAGGAGGCCTCCAACAGTAACATTTCTCTTTGTACAAACTAAGGATTGCATGAAACAAGATTATCACATCCCTGGTTTAGGCACGATTAAACAATGATAGAAATATACATTCATGCTGTATATTTTAAAACTTGAGTAGGCCAAAAATCCAGGGGCTAATCTCATCAAGGGCTGATCTTGTTTGAGAAATATGAGCTCTTTGTGATGTGATGAATGTAAACATAGATATCCGTTGTATTTCATATTTGTGACAGTAATGTTATTTTTAAAACTCTGGTTTAAAATATATACAGGCAGTGTGTCTGCTAAAGCTGTAATTAAGGAGCTGTAAAAGGTGAGATCATGATTGATTCCAACCACCTCCTAGTTACAGATGAAGGGCTAATGGAATTACGTTTTGATTGCTGGAGATTCCCTGGAGTTCATGGGGGAGTAGTGTTTCGGCCTTGCTAAGCAGGTCATGGAACGTAGCGGGATCCAGATGATGTAATTGTCTATAGTTTTGCAGTTTGATATAGGATTTTAAGTTGAACAGTAGTTTGTTGGGATATTGTCCGCGGTCCTAACAATTGTTGGGGTCGGGTCCGCTATTTGAACAAATGATGGGGTCTGGTCCGGTATCCTAACAAATGGTGGAGTTTGGTCCCAGATGCTAGCAGGGTCTGGGTCTGATCTGGCATCCTCACAATGTTAGGGTCTCATTTGGGATCCAGCAAGTGTTGTGGTCTCATCCAGGATCCTTGGGCAGCATGGTAGCACAGTGGTTAGCACTGTTGCTCCACAGCAGCAGGGTCCCAGGTTCGATTTCCGCTTGGGTCACTGTCTGCGAGGAGTATGCATGTTCTCCCCGTGTCTGCGTGGGTTTCCTCCGGATGCTCCGGTTTCCTCCCACAAGTTCCGAAAGACGTGCTGTTAGGTAGTTTGGACATTCTGAAATTTCCCTCTGTGTACCCAAACAGGCGCCCGAATGTGGCGACTAGGGGCTTTTCACAGTCACTTAATTTGGAGCCTACTTGTGACAATAAGCGATTTTCATTTCATTTTTTTTTTCATTTCACAAACGGGGGTCAGGCAGAATGGCACTTGTCAGGGCCTTCCAGGTGATTAAAGGCCCCTGGGTGGCTGGCCTGGGGACAGGGAGGTACCCTGGAATTGCTGATACCACCTGGGATTTGTGGATGTGCCATCCTGGCACCCTGGCAGTTCCAGCCTGCCACCCTCGCAATGCTTCTTCGGAACCATGGCAGTGCCACCTGGGTGCCAACCTGGCACTGTCAGGGTGCCCAGGCAGCGCTGCCAGACTGGCAGGGAAACTGCCAGGGTGCCAGGCTGACAGTGCCAAGGTGCCCAGTTGGCACTTTGCCCATGCCAAGGATCGGGAATGGGGATACCCTGCCCATATGCAGTAGGGTGGGGGCCTCGAGGACCCCCAGATTCGGAGTTTCCGGGGTTACGCCGGGGTGGTCGAGAGATCTCTTCCTGTATTAACGAGCGGAGCTCCTCCGTGCAGGGAATGCCACTGAATGCTGCCTCGGCGGGCATTCCCCACCGAAGTCCGAAAAAAACAGAGTGCTTGTAGCACAGGGAACTACCCCATTAATCTCGCCCAGAATGGACTCTGTTTTTCTTTCGTTAGATCACGCCCTAATACAGTCTACACGGTCAATGTAAACGGACTTGAGTCCAGATACAAACACCCATCAAAAATATTAACAGTATAGATTCCAAGAAAAACCCTTCAGGCCACCACCAACAAGCTCCAACCGATAGCAGGAAGAGAAATGGGGGATGCAAAATTCCCATTTTGCTTTTTAAAAATGTCTTCCTTACACTGGCCTATGTGCACTGCAGGAAAGTTGTGTCAACATCAAAATGCTCGCTGTAAGTGGTACGAGAATATTAAATAAATTCAGCAACTGTTCCGTCCATCTGTAGTTAGTGATAGTCTGCAAAGGACTGTGGGAATGTTTTGTCTTCCTTCTGTGTCACTAGGCTTGGGAGAGAAGAAAAAAAGTCTTCAGTGGTCACTCTCCTCCATCGCCAGTCCTGATGTATGTCTGTAGCCAGAATGAGTTGTGTTCTGCGCACGTAACTGCATTTGTACATCGTCACACAGCAGTGTTACCTCTTTGGATAGAAGATGCCCTGAAGACATATTATTCGGGACACCTGATATTCTGCACTTTCGCTATTCACCAGAATTAATTCAATCCAAAACTTCCAATTGAGTTGGTATTTTATTGTTTGATTTAACCTCATGTGATTTAACCTTTAACTCAAAATATTGGCTCCGTCTGAGCTCTCTAACCACAGGGCTAGATAGATATTAACTACATTTTTCATCCTTTTGTGCTGGAATACAGACAGGGATTGAATAGCCTTGATATCAAGTTCACTCAATCTCACTAATAAGCCTCATTAACGATGCCTTCAAGCTAATAAAATAGTGAAATTGAAGTAAATGAGAAGCCGGGGCGGGATAACTCACCACTGGTTTGAATCAGACCTCACAAAAATCAAGATGGTTATGGTTGTTGGAGGCCAATCAGTTCAGTTGTGGGATATTATTGCAGGAGTTCCTTAGGGTAGTGTTCTGGCCCATTAATCTTCAGGTTGCTTCACTAATGACCGTGCCGCCATCATAAGGTCAGAAGTGGGGATGCTTGCTGATGATTGCAGTGCTCAGTTCCATTCGCCAGTCCTCAGATACTGAAGCAGTTCATGTCCAGTTGGATCAAGGCCTGTATAATAAATGTGGACCAGGCGTAATGGCACCTGGGGGGGGGGGGTTCCCAGGCTACTGGAGGGGGGGGGGGGGTTCCCAGGCTACTGGAGACCCCTGGGTGGTCGGAGCAGGGCAGGGTGTAGCTCTGGCTCTCCCTCTGGCATCTGGGCACCTGGGCACTGCCAGGGTGACTGGGTGGCAGTGTGAGGGTGCCCAGGTGCCAATGTAGCACTGTCAAGAGTCTGAGCCTGAGGGGGTGGGGGTGGGGGGGGGGGGGGGGGGCATGTCCATGAAAGATTGGATGAGGGGGAGTACAATGTGTGCGGCAGGGGCTCATAAAGGTTGGGGGAGTTAAGGGTGGGGGTCCTGAAAGGCAGGGGGAGTGGGGGGGGGGGGCAAAGGCAGGGAGGCATACAAGGGGGGTCCCTCAGCAACCCTATAACGGGACCATGATGGCCGCTGATAATTCTTTGCTGAACCTACTTTTGAAAAAAAAGAGGACTCGGGAAGATGGTCGCAGCAAAAGCACTGAAGGAAAATTATTTGTGAGTAGCGCCTCATTATGTAACAGATAGATAATTGAATTGTTGAAAAGCCATCCTGGCGGAAGGTACCACATTGCCATGACAATACAAACGAAACAACTAATCATAATCCATAACACAATAATAGAGCAATCATTCAAATAAAAATCAAGTAGAAAATAATAAAAGGTTTGCACAATGGTGAACATTTCAGTGTGCAAATAATTACGTTTGCAAAATACACGAATTTACAGAATAAAAATGAAAGCTCTCCTGCATTCTGCATTTTGTGTTGAGATCCATCGATCACATACGTCGCCAGCTTGAGTTCATTAAATTCTCAATCATTTATATACTGGTTATGAGTTTTATGAAAGTAGAGGAGTTGGGCTGTCTCGCAGTCCATTCGTTCGATATCTTATTTGCGGAATTGTGTCTTTTCTCCTTGATTCCGTCGCACATTAACATTTGCGCTTTGGCGGTGAGGTGGTGGTGGCAACCGGCCGCAGGAATTCAAGACCTTTTCAGCCAAGTGCTGGCAGAGCCTTTCCACCTTCCAGCGGGGGACACGGATTCAGTTGTAGAACAGCTTTGATACGCGGGGGGAAGAAAAACAGTTGAAGGGACATTATCCATCACACGTTGTGTGCTTGCTGCCGCAAGGAATGTTTGTCAAGTGGAAGAAGGAAATTAATTTAAGGGAACACGTACTCCCAAAATGACCTTGGCAAAGCTAATGATCTTGTATTTTCATACAATGTTTATTAGCCAGCATAGCGCGATTGTGTTTGCATCAATAATTTGTAGAAATGAAAACACATATCCAATAATTACAGTGTCAGGCCAAACTGATAATAAGATTAATCTGCTCACTGTGTATAATGTAATGTCTTCCCTGTTGCTCTGATGAATATTGCAATTTTTTTTGCAAATGAGTGTGACAAATCTTTCAGTCTTCATTGGAACAAGGTGGCAAATTTAAAGCAAGTTGTTAAGGTGCAATATTAGAAGAATAATAATCGTTAATCTCACCAGCTTTTCTTGTTGGGAAAATGTGGCCCTTACCAGAGCCGAGAGCATCCAGGAACAAACATGCAAAGCATAATCTAACTTAATCGGGCCTTCTGGTGAAACAAAATGGTTGCTACGTGTTACGACACCCTGGGCTAAGGCGCGGTCAATTCCAGCCCTCCACCCCCCTTGACCCAGAGTCGCAACATAATTGAATTAACCAATAATTCTTCGAACAACACCCTTGGCTGCCCAATAATTGCAGTCACCAGGCTTGTAAATGTAAACACAATTAATTTTTTATTTATAAGAAGAACTATAGTTAAATATGCAGCAAATATAACTGGTTAACTATCATCTAATTCTTAATCCCCCACTTTAACTCCCCCCCGCCCCCCCCCCCCCATCCTCTACACATACAACACACACACAAAACAAACAAACACAGAGGGAAAAAGAGGGGTGGAAAATAATGAGGAAAAGGATAAAGAATCTTTGTTTCCGGTGGTTGACAGATTCAATCAATCACATTTAAATGAGCCATTAGACCACAGCCTTCCGGCACCCGGGAGTCACCGGCTGGACCAGCTCGGCCTCACCCAGGCGCCAATTAGTACTGGTCTCCACAAGCAGAGGCAAGGCCCGATGACCACTCCGAGGGTCTCAGAGACAATTGGAGGCCCCCGGGTGGGTCGTCGGGGCAGGACACCTGGCACCCGCATGCCCTGGCAGTGCAAATAAGGCACCCTGGAAGAGCCCACCTCGCACTGCACGGTGTCGGGTTGGCACTGTCAGGGTGCCAGGGGAATTGTCTGTGTTGCAGGTTGGCAGTGCCAAGGAATGAGGCCTTTAGGAGCCATGCCCATTGAACGGCGGGTTGAAGGGTGGAGAGGGTCGGGGGGCGGGGGGTGGGGGGGGGGGGGTTACTGAAAAGGAGATTGATCAATGAGAAACTCCCCAAGTCCCAAGAAAATCATGTGATTACTGGTCCGGGTCTCACCTAAAAGGCAAACGGGAAACACCCCACCAAACACGGCCAAAATGACACTTTGGGCAGAATTCAACCAAATAATGTCTAAAGGCGCGATCAAACGGCCATGTGTAAATGACTTGGTGAAGCGACGAGGCTGTTAAATCTCTCACGACGTCACCCAGCAAGGGCAAGATCCAGATTTACAAATTTAAGTGAGCCATTAGGCTGATTTAAATATGTCTGCGTTCGATTATCCAGAGGCCTGGGAACTAACGCCCGGGCCTGGGAGACCTCGCAATGGCACCATTTAGTACTGGCCCACACAGACCTGGACCAAGTGTAATGGCACCTGGGAGTTCTCCCAGGCCATTGGAGACCCGTGGGCAGTCAGGGGCAAGGCAGAGTGGCACCTGGTTCTCCCTCTGGCAATCAGGCACCTTGACAGTGGCAGGTTGGCACCTTAGCACTGCCAATGTGACTGGGTGGGACTGCCAGGTGTCTATGCGGCAGTGCCAGGGTGTCTGGGTAGCAAGGTGGCACTGCCAAGGGTAGGACCTGAAGGGGGGCCATGCCAATGAAAAGGGGGTTATGATGGACGGGGGGGAGGGGGGGCGGGTGAAGGATTGGAATGCAGGGGTCTCCTAGAGTTGGGGGGGGCGGTGAAGGGTGGATGTTCTGAAAGGGGGGGAGGGCCAATTGGGCGGATGGGGAAGCCTCAAAATGGGGGCCCTCAGTGTCCTGATAGCGAGGTATCCTCACTTGTTGGATGTGGGGTAATGTCCATGTGTGCGGGGGGTGACATTACCTGCTATGAAATCTGCTGGTGGGAAAGTTAAATCACAACAACCGTGGAATTCAGCCTCCTGCCGGAGGTGAATTGGAAATGATTTGCATTCCCTTTAGGAGCGCAAATCAGGAAGCGATTCACTATCCCTCGCCATTCAAATTCATGCATGGTGAGGAATTAAAGGAATTCCCGAGGGAATCCCATTATTGGGTCGCCATGTCGAGCGGGTGGCCTGATACTGAGGTCCCGCAGCTGTTCCAGTCCCCCCGCATTGCGAAGTGCCCCCCCCCATCCTCCCCCATCGCTAAACAGCCCCCCCATCCCTCCAGCGTCGAAAAGCAGCCCCCACACCCGGATTTTCTGTGCCCCCCCTTCCCCCAAATACGAATGACTCGACAGGCCCCCCCTCCAGAAACCCCTTGAATAGGGGAACCCCTCACAGAGACTTGCTGAATAATGGAAGTGTCACATAGAGACCCTCTAAATAAAGGGATCTCCCGCACAGACTCCCCAGAAAAAAGTCCCTGTCTGGAAGCTAGAGAGCTGCCCAGACAGGGGGAGTGAAAACAATTACTGTTGTAACACTCACTGGGTATACACCTGCTGGCTCAGACAGAGGAAGCACCACGTGTCCATTCCTGGAAAGAGTAAACCAGTGCAAACCCCTCAGAACCTTCAGCTGCAAGACATTCATTCATTTCCATTAGTGAGCTGTGATTGACAGCTCCCACACACACAGCTGGGAGCCTTGCTTCATTCATCTTTTTCATGGCTCAGGGACTCTGAAGTGCTGCCACCACAATGTTTACAAACATCAGCCACTTCAAAGAGAGATCTGGCATTGTGGGTGGCGGGGGGTGGGGGAGGGGGGAGGGAGGCCCTCAGGTGGACAATTCCCATAAGGGCTTACCCCTTTGGCCCACTGTGAGGTCCACCACGTCAAGGCCACGTTGGTAAATACCAGGCGTGATCCTCACCCATATGATTCCCGGCCCAGAGGACTGGTGATTGACACGGGTCTGGGGATTCTGGTGCCCGGCCCGCTATGTGGATGAAATGGGTCATTAGGACCTATTTGCATCATCCCGCTGGCGCGCAGGTGGGTACCTGATCCCGTCACCAGTGGGAGGTTGGAACATCGCAAACAGATACAGCCCAGCGCCGATACCAGTGGATGCCCGATTCTCAGCCACATCGGGAACCCCACTATTGGCGACGGCAAATTCAAGCCTCAGTAAATATCGGTGTGGATCTTGCCAAAAGAGCCGGCGAGAAACAATCCACCAAATCCGCCCAAAATGACACTAAGGGCAGGATTTTCTGCGTATCCCGACAACGCAGAAGGAGGCCATTCAGCCCATTGAGTCTGCACTAACCCTCCGAAAGAGCACCCTAAATAGGCCCACTCCCTCGCCCTATCCCCGCGACTCCACCTCACCCGCACATCTTGGACTGTGGGAGGAAACCGGAGCACCCGGAGGAAACCCACGCAGACACGGGGAGAACGTGCAGACTCCCAAAGTGGGAATGAAACCTGGGCCCCTGGCGCTGTGAGGCAGCAGTGCTAGCCACTGTGCCACCGTGCCAGCAACCAGTTTCCGTTTGGTGGGAAGCTGGCCGAATTCCTGAAAGGTGAGTTGTGCTGGGAATCCGTCGTATTTTGAGCTCTCTCATCTGCGTTGTGAGGAATGGCATCGCTGCCCACCTCCCCATGTGTGGGGTTGGGGGTGGGGGAGGGGTGGGGTGGGAGGGTAGCAGAAGAATACGGACTCCCAACACCAGGGATTCCCATTCCTTTGGTTCAGTTCGAATCTGGAGTATCATTGGAGACAGATTGTGGCAGAGGGCTAATGTCACCAGACAAGTATCGCAGAGGCTCAGGCTAATGCTCTGGGGAAAGGGGTTCAAATCTCACCATGGCAGCTTGTGGAATTCACATTAAATTAATAAATCTGTAATTGAAGGCTCGTCTCAGTGGTGACCCAGAAGATACTGTTGCAAAAATCCATCTGGTTCACTAATGTCTTTTCGGGAATTAAATTCACCATCCTTAACTGATCTAACTACTGGCGCACAGTAATTGCCCACTGAACTATCCTAGCAAGCAACACAGTTCAAGGGCTGCCTTGAAATATTAGGGTTGGGCAACAAATGTTAACCTAGCCTGTGACACCCACATCCTATGACATTTTAAAAAAAGATGCGTCAAGTAAGTCACTGTGGAACCTGCCAATGCAATCCAGGCCAGGAATGTGGAAGAAAATATATATTGTTTGAAAGGCATTTTAATAAGTGTCCCCTTGCACAGGGAGCCATGGCGACGGCGGCTGCCGCAGGCCAAGGGCAGGCAGCTGCCAGTAATGCGTCAGTGTGCCACTTGTGCCCGCCGTGTTACGCTAATGAGGTGCCTGCCAAAGGGCTGGTCCTTAAAATAAATATTTTTATTTGTTCAGCACCTTTCCCAACCCCATCCCATCTCAAAGTGCTTTACAACTGCTGGATTACTTTTGAGATGTAGCCAATGATGTAATATAGGACTGTATATATAATATTGCAACATAATGTTGATACATAGGGTGGTATTTTGAACTACTACCTCATTGGTGAATAAATCTTAAACCCGTCACCAAGGCCTGGATTTTTAAGTGGGCGGGGACCAAGATCGGAGGTGGGCGGGCACACAATTTGGCACCTCCAGCCTCCATACTAGCTCCCCGACACCATCCCAACACCGACTTGCAGTTGGATTGCCACTTCTTGCTGGCCAGCTAATTTCGGGTAATTACTGCTAATTACTGGGCCTGGGAAGGCTGTGTCCCCCTGCGCTGACTAGAATTTCCGACTGGAAACTCGGCAACATGGGTAAGCTATGTTGGCGTGCGACAC
The DNA here is from genome assembly GCF_047496885.1 of Scyliorhinus torazame. NCBI lineage: Eukaryota > Metazoa > Chordata > Chondrichthyes > Carcharhiniformes > Scyliorhinidae > Scyliorhinus > Scyliorhinus torazame. Next base: position 175,801,473 of record NC_092723.1, on the reverse strand, counting down.
ATCCAAGCCCGCATGGTGGGCTCCTAGTATCTGTATCTGGGGAGAGTGGGCATGGTCAAGCACAGTCAATCATGGGTGGGATGGAACGTTCCCAGATCCATGATGGAGACTCCAGGATCACAATCGGGCAGCTGTGGCATTTTAGAAAGTAAAAAATCAGCTTGCCTGGCCTTCCCCCTCTCTACCTCCACTCACACATTCATAGAATTATAGAATTTATAGTGCACAAGGAGGCCATTTGGCCCATTGAGTCTGCACCGGCCCTTGGAAAGAGCACCCCACTCAAGCACACACCTCCTCCACCCCATCCCTTTAACCCAGTAAACCCAGTTAAACTTTTTGGACACTAAGGGCAATTTAGCATGGCCAATCCACCTAACCTGCACATCTTTGGACTGTGGGAGGAAACTGGAGCACCCGGAGGAAACCCACGCACACACGGGAAGAACGTGCAGACTCCACACAGACAGTGACCCAAGCCGGGAATCAAACCCGCGACCCTGGAGCTGTGAAGCAACTGTGCTAACCACTGTGCTACCATGCTGCCACATTGACCACTCCCATCTTGGCCTGGCTCTTTTAAAATCCAGGTGGGTGTATCTGGCAAGCACTGGGATCGGGACCCAGACCTGAACCAGTGGTTCCTGATCCAGAATTGCAAATCCCAGCAAAAGATCTGCAAGTAGCCACAGCTCAATGTTTGAGGAAAATAATGCAAACATGGATTCAAACAGGGATGTTCCTGAAGCTCCGTGTTGTGCACTAAAAGCAGCAATTTCAGAAGTAAAGCGCTTGGATACTCTGGTGATAGAGCATCGCTTACACTTGTCCCAACCTTTATCCAGTCTACATTGTTGGTGTGTTGGGTCAGTCATTGCAGGCTGATCTTCAGAGCTCCCAGTTAACCCGCCACATAGGAAGCAGCTTGATGACAGCTTGAGGTTTGCTTTCAAACCTGTAAAAATGACTCGGCATCCCTGAATGCAGACACAACAATTAAAAAAACAACATTTAGTAAATTAAAGCTGATTCAAATAATGGCCACCTCAGGAGAAATTGGCCACAAATAACAAGTAACAGTGGGACATTGCCTAGATTCCGAACAACTGTTGCCTTTTACTACTGGGAATGATTAACTCGATTTACATTCATGTTCAGAACCTTGCTGTGTGTAAATTAACTGCTGCCGTTTACCTACAGAACAACAACAGTGATTAAAAATTAATCTATAGGGTGTGGAGCGATGTGGCAATGTGTTAGGATGTGATTGGGTGATCCAGGCATGTAAATTATTTCCTGTTTAATTCTGACCCGACAAATAGTGACCACACTTCAAGAGTATTTCACTGGCTGTAAAAGCACTTTGGGAAACTCTGTGGTTGCGAAAGAAGGCAGGTAGAGTCCTTACGATGCAGAAGGAGGCCATTCGGCCCATCGAGTCTGCACCGACCCGCTGGAAGAGCACCCTACCTAGGCCCGATCCCCCACGATCCCACGAGATTCCCACGAGTGCCGTTCCATTTGGTCCCCGTCAATCCACCTAGGGTGGATAAATGAAAGTCTTTCCCGTTGCCATTAAGTTCCACTGTATGTAATTGCTGGGAAGAGGAATTTAAACAGAATTGAGTCACAAATATGTTTGGAATCTCCTTTATCCAGTCTACAATGTTGGTGTGTTGGGTTAGTCATTGCAGGCTGATCTTCAGAGCTCCCAGTTAACCCGCCACATAGGGAGCAGCTTGATGACAACTTGCCATTTATGGTTAGTAAAATTGCTGGACCAAAGTTAGTGGGGCCAAGGCAATCAGAATATGGAGCTTTGATGGGGCAGAAGGCAACGGACTCTTAGCTGTAGAGTATTGGCTGGTTTAGCTCAGTTGGCTGGTCTGCTGATGATTTGTGATGCAGAAGTAGCGTGGGTTCAATTCCTGTACCAGCTCAGGTTATTCATGAAGGCCCCACCTTTTCCCTTGCCTGAGGTGTGGAGACCCTCAGGTTAAATGGCCACCAGTCAGCTCTTCCCCTCAAAGGGGAAAGCAGCCTATGGTCACCTGGGACTGTGGCGAGTTTACTTTGACTTATATTAAGAATCTACGGGGGAGATTTTTGTCTTCACCAGCTGGATGGTAATCTGGCAGCTCACGCTGGTGTAGAAATGGTCTGACTAAAATCAGACAGGTTCCATAATGGACCAGCACTCCAGATGTGGTGAGACAAAACAACGTACCCCTTTATTTTGGAGTTAGTTCTCCCAGATGCCCATGTGTCTGGGGGATGACATTGCCCGTGGGTGGGAGGTGTGGGGGACCCTCAAGCCCACTTAGAGATCGAGGCACCCTTTTATAATAGTTGTGTGGAGCAGTACAGGACGGGGCCTGGCTGCGTTTCCCGGCACTTGAATGGCCGTTCGGGTAGATCAGGAGTCACAGCGGGGAATGTTAGGCCGAGGCCACACTTAGTGCCATCCCATTTCCTGCACTGAGGAGCTCCGCTCGCCGGAATGCCTCAATGCAGGGAGAGGTCGGGACACCATTTTCAACTCCTCCAAACCCCAACTTACCTATAAGGGGGTCTTTGCAGCCCCTGCGCACTCCCCCCCCCCCCCCCCCCCCCCCCGCGCAGATCACCCCCTCCGGCGCTATCCCCATCGCATGAAAAATGCCAGCCTGGCACCCTGGCAGTGCCCCTGCCAGCAGGCAGTGCCACCTGGGCTAGCACCAGGGTGGCACTACCAGTGCCAAGGTGGCAGACTGACAGTGCCTGTGTGCCAACCTGCCCAGAGGGCATGCACCTGGGGGCCTCTGATGCCCTGGGAGATTCCCACGAGTGCCGTTCCATTTGGTCCCCGTTTGTGGAGATCAGCTCCGAACAGCGCTCACCCGAAGGTCCAGCTGTCTCACTCTAATGTGCAGATTTGCCAGAAAGCGATCACGCCCACAATGGGCTGGATTCACAAAGCGACGTCTTGACAGATCGTGTTAGATGTAGCGAGGCGTGGTGAGCCTGGTAGATCCTAGAAGAGGGATCTCCCGGCATCTAGCTACCGCGCTGCTTTTCGGGCGCACCACGTCCGGTACATCTTGCCCGACACTAAGAAAAGTTTCCGTCAGTTTGCGCCCGCGAAACCTTTCCGTTAGATCGCACTCATTCTCCAGATCATCCCTTATAATTACCTATTTAAATTGACCTTTATGGTATTCCGGTGGGATTAGGCTAAGTGTGGGATTTTCTTTTTTTTAAATAAGTTTAGAGTACCCAATTCATTTTATTTTCCAATTAAGGGGCAATTTAGCGTGGCCAATCCACCTACCTTTGCACATCTTTGGGTTGAGGGGGCGAAACCCACGCAAACACGGGGAGAATGTGCAAACTCCACACGGACAGTGACCCAGAGGCGGGATCGAACCTGGGACCTCGGCGCCGTGAGGCAACAGGGCTAACCCACTGCGCTACCCTGCTGCCTAAGTGCGGGATTTTCCATCACCCCTCCCCATCAACCCCGTTGTGTTTTGATGCGGCGGAGGCAGCCTGGTATTAGTTGGATTTAGGATTTTCTGGTCATGCCGCTGTCAATGGGTTTTCCTGTTTTTCGCTCCCTTCACTGCTGGAAATAACACGGCAGGAGGGGGTTTGCTGTCGACGGGACTGGAAGATCACACGAGAAAGCATAATATGGCTAATCTGCCCAGCACAATTAACTGTGGCCTACTGGCTCTCACATTCTCTTTTTCAGGTTGGGCAAACGACTGTCCGACCAAAAAGATTTCCTGTTAATAAAAGCGAAGGCAGAAGGAGGTTGATACAGTGCTGGATATTTTTGTGGTTGACTTTTTTTGTGTGTGTGTTTTTGTGCAGCTGGGGTAAGGAAAAGTAATGACAAATTACTGAGAGGACCACATCAATATTAACACTCCAGTACACACGCTAGCCAGCGTGATGCATCAGAAGTAAAGAAATGACAGCCCAAAGCAGACCAGGGACCGTGTTGCAAATTAGAAAAAAGGAAAAAAAAGCTTGCACTGCTAGATCTCCATGTCACATCCTCCGCACATTCCGAAACCACTCCAATGCACTGGTCTTGAAATGTAATCACTGCTGTCATGTAGGCAGGTAGCACCAGCCATTTTGCACACAGCAAGATTCTGACGATGAATGGCCATCTGCTTTTGGTTAATATAGGTGGAGGGAGGAATATTGGCCCAGACACCAGGAAAACTCTCCACTTGCAACATGCTGCTTTTGGAATTAGGGGGCAGTTTAAGCAACTTTGGACAAACATTGCAGACTCCCGACCTGAATTTTCAATATTTACACCTCACACACAAAGTTGAACAAATCTATACAATCTAGGTATGTCGTTAACAATAGACTTTCACTAAACCAAGTGATCTTAACTCATATTTATAGCCAACATCTCAATGCTGTGGTTTTTTTTTTTAAATATAGGAAACAGCAAGCAGCAAAAAAGTTAAAGAAGACGTTTAAGATTTATTAATGGAAAAGAATGCAGGGCTATAATTCCAGAGGAATTCATTATAACTATGACCAATTGTGTTGGAGATCTACCAATTCCAGGGGTTTCTGATTTGACTGGCAAAGAGAAGAACTTCCATCACCCGTTACAAAGCAAATGATGGGTTAGGGCAGGACCGCAGAATTTGTTGTCTGTAAATTATCAGACATTTCAATGAGTTTATTGGTAAAGCGTTTTACCCACATGCCCTTATTTGGGAGATGAACAAAGGACGAACACAGGGTCATGATTCAACCCAATTTCATTCACAAACACAATAAAACAGTTATCCTCCCAAGTTATCCCAAATATAGTTTGCCCAAGATTCTAACACTACCGTGACAATGAACGGGGTCGAGCTGTGATCCAGCACTCTGAGCCTTAGTCGTCTCAGGGCCCTCGTCTGCGAAAGTGGGTCTCGCTCGCCTCTTCCATCCATTCTCTGGTCCATCGGCGATTCTTCACTGGAGAGGGTCTCTGGGTGTCCCTTCTTATCCCCCTCTTCGCGCCGTTCCAAGAATTTCCATGGCCCTCAGCCAATGAGGTAACTTGGCGCGGGTCGCAACGCCCAATGGAGTTGCCAATTGCAACTTTGCAGGAAACCCAGAAACTCCCCCGCCAGGGTCCACCCGGCATGTAACCTTATCCCAGATAAGGTAACGGCGGGAAATCTAGGTGCCAGAAGGTCTTGCTTCAACTGGCAATCCACAGCAATCAATCCATTTGAATGGGTTAACTTCCAATGTCCTGTTTACAGGACAGGCCCAGACTTGCCCCAGGCTCTCTGTCTCTGCCCAGGTTAGTGTTTGGCTGTTTGACTTCTTATCAGGCCTGTCTGTGGCTCTGGCTGTGGCTTGAATTTAAATGTCCAATTCTGTATCGGGCCTAAGATTCAGGCTGTTGGCCGTTTTACCACAAATTATTGACATGTAGTGCTCATGTGACAACCAGATAACGAGTCACACTGACAGACGCTCTGCGCTTAGTTTTCACCCTCCCAAGTTTTCTTGGCCCCCAGTGCTTCCAGCTCATCTACCCTTTAAAGTCCAGCTCATGGGCATCTGTCCTGCTGCCTCACTACTTTTTAATCAAATGAAAATTGCTTATTGTCACAAGTAGGCTTCAAATGAAGTTACTGTGAAAAGCCCCTAGTCGCCACATTCCGGCGCCTGTTCGGGGAGGCTGTTACGGGAATCGAACCGTGCTGCTGGCCTGCCTTGGTCTGCTTTAAAAGCCAGCTATTTAGTCCTGTGCTAAGGAGGGCAGTTAGGAGAATCTGTCTCATTAGAGGGTATGATGGGGGTGGCATGGTGGCACAGTGGTTAGCACTGTTGCCTCACAGTGCCAGGGACCTGGGTTCACTTCCCGCCTCGGTGACTGTGCGGAGTCCACACATTCTCCCAGCGTCTGCTTGAGTTTCCTCCGGGTGCTCCGGTTTCCTGTACAGTCCAAAGATGTGCAGGTTAGTTGGATTGGCCATGCTAAATTGCCACTTAGTGTCCAAATAGTTAGATGGGTTTACTGTGTTACGGGGATAAGTAGGGTGCTCTTTCAGAGGGTCGGTGCAGACTCGATGGACCGAATGGCCTCCTTCTGCACTGCAGTAATTCTATGGCCCCATGATTTAAGTGGTGATTATTGTTGATGTCGCTGCCCACCCTCAGTCAGAGACGTCAGACAGCCATTCCATACATTATTGCTACTAATTAACTTTGGACCAACATAATCTTGGAGAAATGAAGATACAATGGGATCAAAGCTTCGTGAGCTAAATTTTCTTTGCCGCAATAATGTTTCATTGTAATAAGGCGTTTCATTGCATTAGGAGCTGGCTGATTAAGTTGTGCATGAACAAGGAAGCATATAATTGGTGGCTAAAGGGCAGAATTAGATTAGCATTTCCAATGTAGGAAGGATAAGAGCTACTTAAAACAGCAGAGATGATATAACTTCACATCCCAAAACACTCACCAAACACAAATTTAAAAAATATAAGTGGTTTGGAATTCACTCTAATCGTGTTACGATAAAGGATGCTTCCATTTTGGCTAACTTTTGCAGTTATCAATTGACCATGATGTGGCTGGGCTCCCCTTATCATGAAGTGACCTCCTCAGACTAATGCTGGTTTCTCTGTGGAATGTGACAAACTGGGGCTGTTTAGCACACTGGGCTAAATCGCTGGCTTTGAAAGCAGACCAAGGCAGGCCAGCAGCACGGTTCGATTCCCGTAACAGCCTCCCCGAACAGGTGCCGGAATGTGGCGACTAGGGGCTTTTCACAGTAACTTCATTTGAAGCCTACGTGTGACAATAAGCGATTTTCATTTCATTCATTTCTTTCTGCACAAGATTACGTGCAAAAGGCGCTCTTTGGTCTGCCCGAAAATTGCTGGTGTTCCAGCGCAAGGAGTTGTCCCCGACCGAGAGTTGGGGACTGGCACGTTCCAACGCCCAGGACTGTGTGTCGAGGGATCCGATAAAGCTCGGGGAAGCTGCCGCAGAGGCGCAATGGGGGAAGGTCGCTGTCGATGAACTTCCAGCCGTAGTGCAATAAGGTGCTGGGAATTGTATGGAACCACTCAGGGGCTGTTTGACTCGCATTGAATGCAGACGGTGAATATTACATTCTGTCGGTCTTGTGGCAGAGTTTGCGGTACCCCTGCCACTGAGGTAGAAATGAAATGAAATGAAAATTTCCAGCTTCGAGTCCCACCCCATGACTTGACGGCCAAGGAAGATGCGTTCATAACACGGCCAAACAGGTTGAGTATCCGCCTGCAAATCCATCCAAACACACCAGTCGTTGACATCAAAAGTTGGTCATCCACGCTTTATGCAGGGTGGCGCCCCTCGAGCTATAAGCCTCTGGCAGCAGAATTGTGACCTGTTCCAGGGATTACTAGCTATGGAAACAGACAAAGCTCTGCCTTGGCAAACCACTGGGTTCAGGAAGAGAATAGAAGAAGCGAATTTTGCATGTATCGCAATTATATTGCAGCATCTGCATAGGGCAGCACGGTAGCATAGTGGTTAGCACAATTGCTTCACAGCTCCAGGGTCCCAGGTTCGATTCCCGGCTTGGGTCACTGTCTGTGCGGAGTCGGCACGTTCTCCCCGTGTATGCGTGGGTTTCCTCCGGGTGATCCGGTTTCCTCCCAAAGTCCAAAGAAGTGCAGGTTAGGTGGATTGGCCATGCTAAATTGCTCTTCGTGTCCAAAATTGCCCTTAGTGTTGGGTGGGGTTACTGGGTTATGGGGATAGAGTGGGGGTTGTGGGCTTGGGTAGGGTGTTCTTTCCAAGAACCGGTGCCGAATCAATGGGCTGAATGGCCTCCTTCTGCACTGTAAATTCTATGATCTCAGAGTGCAACTCGATCTACGCAAAAAACTTGAATATTATTGCACTTTCTGTGCTGGCCACTTTGAAATGTTTGTTGTTCTTCCAGATATCTTACAAATAATGTGTATTTTGCAAAAGAAAAGTGCAATTATCGTTCAATCCAAACATGGTGAACACTCAGTTATGGAGGAAACAATTACCAAGTTAAACACGTGTTTAAGTAAACAATACAGGCAGTGTTTTGCTCGAGTTTTTTGTTTAATCCTCAATTGTGATAAAAGAAGAACAAGTGAGGAATAAAATTACTCTATGCATTATGTATTAGCGTGAGCTTTGTGAAATATGGGGCGCAATCAAGATGCTTCCCCCCCCCCCGCTTAAGTAATGTTAGGAATGGGCTGAGGCAATACTTTTTGACAGGTCACGAGGAGTATAAATATCTTCCCACTTGCGCACCAACCAGTCAATTGGGGTTGCCTCTTGTTAGTGCCTGTGAATAGGAGGTATACCCATTCCTCTGACTGCCTGCCCGACATACGCTAAATCCAAACATCAGTGTACATTGACCATATGAGCGGCGTGGTATGGTACTAATTAAATTCTGTTCCAGTCACGTAGAACAATAAACATGCAATGTTTTTTGTCTTTGACTTGAAAAGATTGACAAATGGAAATCAAGACTACTTTGACATCAACCAGAATGCTCCAAGTCATGGGCAAGAAGGTCCACTGGACAACGCCAACACCATTAATGGCTAAATTTATTACCTCAGTAACGTCTCTTATGTCTCAGTTGGAACTTTTTATTTTACTTGTTGATGGGGCAATCATTGCCCATCCCTGTTTAAGAGTCAACCGCATTGCTGTGGGTCTGTAGTCACATGGAGACCAGACAAAGACAACAGATTTCCTTCCCTAAAGGACATTAGTGAACCAGATGAGTTATTACGGCAATCCTTTTATGAGACTTTAATTCCAGATTTTTAGTGAATTCAGATTTCCCCATCTGCCATGGTGGGATTGGAGCCCAGGTTCCCAGAGTGGTCACTTAGGAGTTGCTGGGGGCAACAGATGCAACCTTCGGGGCAAAGAAACTCCAAGCTGGATTTCTCTCTGCTCCGACCAGCAGGTTTCAATGGTGGGTGGGAAAGGGGGGGGGGGAGGGGTGAGGTCAGCACGAGGCTGTCTGGATTGATGTGACGTACAGATGTTGCGACTCACCTGAGAAATACTCCGGGCTGCCTCCGGAATTAAGGATGGAGCCTGCTGGAAACCCGGAATACTGCAGCTGTGGGTCGGGGGTGGGAGCATCTACAAGTGGTTCTTCCAGATTAGGTGTCCTGGAGAAAGCCCATCTTCCAGCTTCAAAATGTTCCAGCTTTGTCAGGTGGACCATCTTCATTTTCTTCTTTCTTCGATAGTGGGTTAGTGATGTTGGGCGCTTTTTCAATATGGCGCCCGGATACGACAGCAGACAAAACCCCTTCAGGCCTGCCCCAGCACAGAATATGATGCAATCTCCTGGTTGCATAATTAATTAGATTTGGCCGGGACGATTTCCCAGCAGCCTCTGCAGTGGGACAAACTCTGCATTCCTGCCCCACCACAGGACTTAGTCCCAGGATGGGAGAATTCTGCCTCTAGACTTTGTTGTGAGGCGTGGAGCAGTTACACTTGTGAATGGCATGGTGGCACAGTGGTTCGCACTGCTGCCTCACAGTGCCAGGGCTAGGTTTGTTTCCAACCTGGGATGACTGTATGGTGTTTGCACGTTCTCCCCGTGTCTGCGTGGGTTTCCTCCGGGTGCTCCAGTTTCCTCCCACAACCCAAGGATGTGCAGGTTAGGTGGATTGGCCGTGCTACATTGCCCCTTCGTGTCCAAAGTGTTGGATGTGCAGGCTAGATGGGGTTACAGGGAGAGGGTGGGGGAGTTGGCTTAGGTAGGTTGCTCTTTCAGAGGGTTGTTGCAGACTCGATGGGCAGATTGGCCTCCTTCTGCACTGTAGAGGTTCTGTGGACTTGTCCCTGTAAGAGGCCTGAACTCAAATATTCAGATTTAGCTTGCTGGACCTTTTCCAACTCACAATTTACCTCCTGATAGGACTGGCCGGACTGGGAAGAGATCACTGGTCACCTGATCAGGTTCCAGACTGAAAATTGCTAATAAGGTGCTCATAACATCACCAAGCCCGATGACTCACAGGCTCCCTCTGGTTGCTCCAGCTCGCCCCCTCGAAAGAGCAGGTTACGACAGGAAGGCAGTGGACTCAGGGGGGAGTACGTCACTGCCTTCATTCGAACTGCCCTTCCTCCACCTGCTTTCCCCTGGCAGCGGGGAGCTGAAGTTGAGGCCTTTATCTAAAGTTAACTGTGTCAAATTTGTTTTTTCTGAAATAGATCCTGCAGCTTCGGTTACGATATAATGTACATTACGATATAATGTACCAGGCCACAGTTGAATCCCCACAGTGGAAAGTGAATACGTTTTTGGCTCCCTGCTTCTACCACAACATGGGAGTGACGAACGACTGTCAGCAGTGAGAGTCCTTTTTCCAGCCTGTCAGCTTTAACCAAGCCATTCAGAGCAGGCCGCTCATTACCATTCCCTTCATTAATTCCTTATGTCAGCTCACTTGATTGCATCAAGAGCCCTTACTTCTCAACACAAATTCATGTTAATTATAATTATAGCTTATTTCAACAAATGAACAGACAATCGTGCCATTTTATTTTTGATTAACTTTGCTGATGGCACGTTAGAATGAAGGGGGTGGGGTGTGGGGGGGGGGGGGATTGCAGGGGTGACAGGCGGCTGGAGTGGAGGCACAATCCAATTCCTTCAGCCACACACAGTGCATTCGGTCAAGAGAATTGGGTGGCTGGAAAAGGATTTGATGTCACCCACTTTGTGCCGTCGCCCAAGTCAGATCTTTCCCTCCCTCTTTATGGAGAATCACTTCATTTTGGTACTTCTGTTGAAACGGTTTTGCCTCCAGGCACCGCACAACCAGGATTAAGTTGTGATCCTGGTTCGATGCTGTGGGAAACAGGGAATATAATAATAATAATCGCTTGTTGTCACAAGAAGGCTTCAATGAAGTGACTGTTCGGGGAGCCCGGTACGGGATTTGAAACCGCGCTGCTGGCCTTGTTCTGCATTAGAAGCCAGCTGTTTAGCTCACTGTGCTAAACCAGCCCTGTGGTATTTGACGGGGCCATAGCAGAATGTCAATATGTCAATGTAGTCAATCAGATACCTTGCTGCGTTTTACTAGTGTACCAGACTGACCCATTTGGGTTAAAATTGAATCCACAGTGCAAAAGTGGCAACATCTGTGAATCCTATGCTGGGATTTTCATGGATATCGGCAAAGGCATGGAAAAGTGAGGTTCAAGCCGCCAACAGCAATGGCGGCTTTGCCCACCATATAATCCGGAGGGAAAAAATACTTCAAGTGAAGGGTCCCACGGCCTGTCTCTGGCAGGGCTGCATCTGATTCGTCTGCCCTGCCAGACACTGGGAAAGTCAAGGGTCGGAGGCACCATTTTAAAAGGCTGCCCAGTCCCGCACAGCGGGCAAACCCTGGCACCCCCGACACCCCCTTGGTACGTCCCTGGAACTGCCTGTGTTACCCGAGCACCCTCTGGCACTACCGGGCACTGACCTGGCACTCGCCTCGCACTGTCGTGGCACTACTCGAGCACCCGCACTGCCTGGGCATCACGTGAGCACTGCTACCCGCAGGGCTCCCCCCCCCCCCCACTCCCCCACCGCACTGCATTCATCCTGATCTCCCCTGGGAGGTCTGCTCACCAGATACACTCCGCTGGAGGCCAGTCGGGCTTCACGCCATTCTACCATCACACCGCTGTGGATGGATGTGGATGGATGGGCGGCGGTTCCGTCATGTGGGCCTAATAATGAGATGTAAATATATTCAAATTAGGTTTTCAATGCGGAATGCCGAGTAACTGGCCCGGTCATTGACGGAGGTGGTGGGAATAATCGTGTTATCCATTCACGCGGACTTAAAACACGACTTTGCGCTTCGCGTGATATTTTCCGCTCTAGCCAGTGAACCCGCCCAATGGGGGGCAGACAATCCTGACCTTAGCCTCAATTATCCTATTTTCGAGAATAGGACAGGTGCTTGGAGGCAATGGGAAGTATTCTATTACACACCTGACTTGTGTCTTGTAGGTGGTGGATAGATCCTCCCCGTGTGTGCGTGGGTTTCCTCCGGGTGCTCCGGTTTCCTCCCACAGTCCAAAGGTGTGCAGGTTAGGTGGGTTGGCCATGATAAATTGCCCTTAGTGTCCAAAATTGCCCTTCGTGTTGTGTGGGGTTACTGGGTTATGGGGATAGGGTGGAGGTGTTGACCTTGGGTAGGGTGCTTTTTCCAAGGGCTGGTGCAGACTCGATGGGCCGAATGGCCTCCTTCTGCACTGTAAATTCTATGATAATCTATGATAGGCTTTGGGGGATCAGGAGGTGAGTTATTCACCATAGGATTCCTAACCTTTGACCTGCCCTGGTAGCCACAGTATTAATATGGCTAGTCCAGTTCAGTTTCTGATCAATGCAAATCCCCAGGGTGTTGATTGTGGGGGATTCAGCGATGGGAATGCCATTGAATGTCAAGGGGCAATGGTTAGATCCTCTCTTGTAGGAGATGGTCATTGCCTGACACTTGTGTGGCGTGAATGTAACTTGCCACTTGTCAGGCCAAGCCTGGATATTGTCCAGGTCTTGCTGCATTTGGACATGGACTGCTTCATTATCTGAGGAGTCACAAACGGTGCTGAACATTGTGCAGTCATCCGCAAACATCCCCACTTCTGACCTTATGATGGAAGGGGGGGTCATTGGTGAAGCAGCTGAAGGTGGTTCGGTCTAGATTACTGGGGCTGGTTTTGCACAGTGGGCTAAAAAGCTGGCATGAAATGCAGAATTAACTATTGCATCCAGAGTTTTTTTATTGAATTCAGATTTCACCATCTGCAGTGGCGGGGTTTGAACCTGTGTCCACAGAGAATTACTCTAGGTCTCTCGGTTTACTAGTCCAGTGACAATACCACTATGCCACCTCCTCCCCTGTCAGGCTTGATCTTTAGGTGTGGCTCAATTCCAGTCATGGAGCCAATGAATCATAGATCATAGAATCATAGAATTTACAGTGCAGAAGAGGGCCATTCGGCCCATTGAGTCTGCACCGGCCCTTGGAAAGAGCACTCTCCTTAAACCCACACCTCCACCCTATCCCCGTAACCCAGTTCACCCACTTAACGTTTTTGGACACTAAGGCCAATTTTAGCATGGCCGATCCACCTAACCTGCACATCTTTGGGCTGTGGGAGGAAACCGGAGCACCCGGAGGAAACCCACGCAGACACGGGGAGAACGTGCAGACTCCACACAGACAGCGACCCAAGCGGGGAATTGAACCTGGGACCCTGGGGCTGTGAAGCTACATTGCTAACCACTGTGCTACCGTGCCGCCCTAATCTTCGAGCACCTTCTCATACTTCTTCCGAAATTTTTGCAAGTTGCTATTTGAATCCACTAATTGATCCCAGTTCAGCCTAATCTTAGCTAACCAAGCTCAGCCAAATAGAGCAGGAATGTTCCCACGGACAAGTTAGAGCCGTTGGTTCATTATAATCCCAAGATGAAGTTGCAACTTACTTGCGATGCCTCACCCTGTGGGGTTGGTGCAGTGGCCTCTAGCACATTATGCCTTCAGTAGAAGAACAACCTATGTTGTTTATGCTTCACGCGCACTCTTACGAGCGCAGAAATTAATTACGCTCAGCTAGAAAAGGACGTTTTGAGCATCATTTTCGGTGTAAGAAGATACCACCATTACTTTTATGGATATAATTTTACTATTTTGGCGGATCTACGACCCTTGACTATAATCTTTGTACCGTATAACGTTTTACCTTCTTTAACAGCTAGTAGATTGCAAATATGGTCATTAATATTGTGCCACACACTGATGATATTCAATATTGCAACTTGTTGCCATCTTCCCATTTGTTTCTACTTTCACCATAATGCATCCTTTTAATGGCAAAACCTCTTCATTGTATATCCTTAGGATCACATTCAACGGTTTTAAAGGTAGCTGCTTCAATTTTTGATGATAAATTGTCTCAATTGCTCCGCCCGTATCCACTTCCATTTTAATTGCCTGATCTACAAGTTTTGGATATGCCCCAAATCGTTTTTGATCTCCCTGCATTGACAAATCCCCTGGTTTCAGCTTTTGCTGCAGCTCGGTTTTCTTGTCTTTTGAGTGATCTTGTGCTTCATTCACTAATTGGTAGACATGACTAGATTGTTTACCTGTGCTTTTCTTATTGCACCTTCTTGGTGTAGGTTAAATTTACTAAGCCCAAGCTGTCTTGGCAATGTAGCCCTCCTTACCTCTGATGTGGAGATGCCGGCGTTGGACTGGGGTGAGCACAGTAAGAAGTCTTACAACACCAGGTTAAAGTCCAACAGGTTTGTTTCAAATCACTAGCTTTCGGAGCGCTGCTCCTTCCTCAGGTGAATGAAGAGGTATGTTCCAGAAACATATATATAGACAAAGTCAGAGATGCAAGACAATGCTTAGAATGCGAGCATCTGCAGATAATTAAGTGTTTCCAGATCCAGAGAAAGGGGTAACCCCAGGTTAAAGAGGTGTGAATTGTCTCAAGCCAGGACAGTTGGTAGGATTTCGCAGGCCAGATGGTGGGGGGATGAATGTAATGAGACATGAATCCCAGGTCCCGGTTGAGGCCGTACTCATGTGTGCGGAACTTGGCTAGAAGCTTCTGCTCGGCGATTCTGCGTTGTCGCGCGTCCTGAAGGCTGCCTTGGAGAACGCTTACCCGGAGATCAGAGGCTAAATGCCCTAGACTGCTGAAGTGTTCCCCGACTGGAAGGGAACATTCCTGCCTGGCGATTGTCACGCAATGCCTGTTCATCCGTTGTCACAGCATCTGCAGGTCTCGCCAATGTACCACGCTTCGGGACATCCTTTCCTGCAGCGTATGAGGTAGACAACGTTGACCGAGACGCACGATTATGTACCACGTACCTGGTGGGTAGTGTTCTCACGTGTAATGATGGTACACATGTCGATGATCTGGCACTTCTTGCAGAGATTGCCATGGCAGGGTTGTGTGGTGTCGTGGTCTCTGTTCTGAAGGCTGGGTAGTTTGCTGCAAACAATGGTTTGTTTGAGGTTGCGCAGTTGTTTGAAGGCAAGTAGTGAGGGTATGGGGATGACCTTGGCAAGATGCGCATCTTCATCGATGATGTGTTGAAGGCTGCGAAGAAGACGTTGTAGTTTCTCCGCTCCGGGGAAGTACTGGACGACAAAGGGTATTCTGTCGGTTGTGTCCCGTGTTTGTCTTCTGAGGAGGTCGGTGAGGTTATTTGCTGTGGCACGTTGGAATTGTCGATCGATGAGTCGAGTGCCATATCCCGTTTGTACGAAGGGCATCTTTCAACATCTGTAGATGTCTGTTACGCTCCTCCTTGTCTGAGCAGGTCCTGTGTATACGGAGGGCTTGTCCATAGGGAATGGTTCTCTAATATGTTTAGGGTGGAGGCTGGAGAAGTGGAGCATCGTGAGGTTATCCGTGGGCTTGCGGTAAAGCGAAGTGCTGAGGTGACCATCTTTGATGGAGGTGAGTGTGTCCAAGAATGCAACCGATTTTGGAGAGTAGTCCATGGTGAGTCTGATGGTGGGATGGAACTTATTGATGTTATCGCGTAGTCGTTTCAGTGATTCTTCACTGTGGGTGCAAAGGAAAAAAATGTCATTGATGTATCTGATGTATAATGTCGGTTGAAAGTCCTGTGCGGTGAGGAGGTCTTGTTCAAACTTGTGCATGAAGATGTTGGCATATTGAGGTGTGAATTTGGTTACCATGGCTGTTCCATGCGTCTGGATGAAGAACTTGTAGGAGGGAGGGTTTCCGTTATCTGGACCACTGGGAGCTCTTCCGGGGCAGGTGTTGTGGTGTTGGGTGTTCTGACACACAGATGAGCCAACACGGTTGTATATGGTACAACGCTATTTTATTCAAACTTACTATGTACAGTTTTGTCTTGACACTCTGCACGTGGGGGTTCCCTGCTTGTGATTTTGTAACAGCTCTTCTCTGTGTCTTTGTCCCCAGACCTACTGACCACCAGGTGTCGTGCTCGTGCTTTTTTTGTGGTTGGTGTTCTTGTCTGTGATTGGTTGTGGTGTTGTGTGCTCTGATTTGCCTGTTGGTGTGTCCATCATGATGTGTGTGTTTAAATATCATGACATTTTACAAAGATATGTGCCTACGTGGTAATAAATATGATCGTGTCGTGAGTGCATCTAAGAGTGTGTGTGTGTCGTGTGCAGCATGTGCATATGACGGAACTATGTACATGGGGCGATGTCGGGTGCGTCACATGAACCAAGTTGTACCATAACATAACATAAATGCGAACGAGAGAAGAAAAAAAACTTGAACAGTTGTCCAGTCAGACGACATCTGGAACGATAAACAACAGCAGGTTATCATGTAAAATTGTGCAACTTGTTAGACATATGAACGGTGTTATAAGTCCAGTCTAATGGGCTTGCGACGAGTTCGGGTTGACCGTCAGGGTGGCACGCCACTCATCGGCTGGATTGATGGCATTGACCTTGTTGACATCGATGACGGAAACGCGGAAGGCATCCTGGTCATCTGCATCACTTAACTGGAAGTCTTGATGCGTGGGCTGGACGGTCCTGACTTGTCTGCGAGATTGTCGAGGATGTGCCGGATCCATGGGTTGAGCCGAACGACAGTGGGCAGCGTAGTGGCCCATCTTGCCACATCTGAGGCACTGTCGGTTTTTTGCAGGACATTGCCCTTTTAAATGTAGAGCTCCACAATTGCCGCACGTCATGACGTCACGGCGTTCGTTGCGCCACTGCGCATGCGCAGTGCGATCTTGCGGTGGGCGCGCCTGCGCAGTGCGTCCCTCGTTGTGGCCGTTATTTTTGGCGCGCACCTGCGCGGGAGACCGCGAAAAGCGCGGGAAGCGGCCGCTGTCGTCCGGGCCGTGGGTCGGGAAGTAATCGACGGCCTGGATGCGTTCGACGTCGTGGGCGGCCTGGCTTGCCGATTCGACGGCTGGGGACCCCCTCCGTGCCAACTCGGACGCCTGAAATCGGGCAAAACGGCAGGTAGCATTTTCGTGGAGGACACAGGCTTCCACAGCAGACGCTAAGGTGAGGCTTTTTATTTTAAGAAGCTGCTGGCGTAGGCCACTAGAGGCAACGCCAAAATCAATCTGGTCCCTGATCATGGACTCTGTGGTGGTGCCGTAACCGCAGGACTGCGCTAGAATCCGGAGGTGCGTCAAGAAGGGTTGAAAAAGCTCCTCCTTACCTTGCAGGCGTTGCTGAAAGAGGTATCTTTCAAAACTTTCATTTACTTCAACTTTAAAGTGCTGGTCCAGTTTGAGGATGACCGTGTCATATTTGGATTGGTTTTCGCCTTCTTCGAACACCAGTGAGTTGAAGACGTCGACGGCGTGCTGACCTGCGTAGAAGAGGAGCATTGCAATCTTCGTTTCATCCGAGGCACTCTGTTTTTCGGTGGCACGGATGTACAGGTCAAATCGCTGCCTGAAGAGCTTCCAATTGGTACCTAGGTTCCCCGCGACTTGCAACGGCTGCGGTTTGTCGGTGCGGTCCATGTCCAGAATGGCAGGTTAGTAGGCAGGTATCGATCCACTCCTGTACCATGTGGTGTTGGGTGTTCTGACACACAGATGAGCCAACACGGTTGTATATGGTACAACGCTATTTTATTCAAACTTACTATGTACAGTTTTGTCTTGACACTCTGCACGTGGGGGTTCCCTGCTTGTGATTTTGTAACAGCTCTTCTCTGTGTCTTTGTCCCCAGACCTACTGACCACCAGGTGTCGTGCTCGTGCTTTTTTTGTGGTTGGTGTTCTTGTCTGTGATTGGTTGTGGTGTTGTGTGCTCTGATTTGCCTGTTGGTGTGTCCATCATGATGTGTGTGTTTGAATATCATGACAGGTGTGACCTGTATAAGATGGACGGGTTGCATCTAAACCGGAGAGGCATAAATATCCTGGCCGCGAGGTTTGCTAGTGTCACACGGGAGGGTTTAAACTAGTATGGCAGGGGGGGTGGGCACGGGAGCAATAGGTCAGAAGGTGAGAGCATTGAGGGAGAACTAGGGAATAGGGACAGTGTGGCTCTGAGGCAGAGCAGACGGGGAGAAGTTGCTGAACACAGCGGGTCTGGTGGCCTGAAGTGCATATGTTTTAATGCAAGGAGCATTACGGGTAAGGCAGATGAACTTAGAGCTTGGATTACTACTTGGAACTATGATGTTGTTGCCATTACAGAGACCTGGTTGAGGGAAGGGCAGGATTGGCAGCTAAACGTTCCAGGATTTAGATGTTTCAGGCGGGATAGAGGGGGATGTAAAAGGGGAGGCGGAGTTGCGCTACTTGTTCGGGAGAATATCACAGCTATACTGCGAGAGGACACCTCAGAGGGCAGTGAGGCTATATGGGTAGAGATCAGGAATAAGAAGGGTGCAGTCACAATGTTGGGGGTATACTACAGGCCTCCCAACAGCCAGCGGGAGATAGAGGAGCAGATAGGTAGACAGATTTTGGAAAAGAGTAAAAACAACAGGGTTGTGGTGATGGGAGACTTCAACTTCCCCAATATTGACTGGGACTCACTTAGTGCCAGGGGCTTAGACGGGGCGGAGTTTGTAAGGAGCATCCAGGAGGGCTTCTTAAAACAATATGTAAACAGTCCAACTAGGGAAGGAGCGGTACTGGACCTGGTATTGGGGAATGAGCCCGGCCAGGTGGTAGATGTTTCAGTAGGGGAGCATTTCGGTAACAGTGACCACAATTCAGTAAGTTTTAAAGTACTGGTGGACAAGGATAAGAGTGGTCCGAGGATGAATGTGCTAAATTGGGGGAAGGCTAATTATAACAATATTCGGCGGGAACTGAAGAACATAGATTGGGGGCGGATGTTTGAGGGCAAATCAACATCTGACATGTGGGAGGCTTTCAAGTGTCAGTTGAAAGGAATACAGGACAGGCATGTTCCTGTGAGGAAGAAAGATAAATACGGCAATTTTCGGGAACCTTGGATGACGAGTGATATTGTAGGCCTCGTCAAAAAGAAAAAGGAGGCATTTGTCAGGGCTAAAAGGTTGGGAACAGACGAAGCCTGTGTGGCATATAAGGAAAGTAGGAAGGAACTTAAGCAAGGAGTCAGGAGGGCTAGAAGGGGTCATGAAAAGTCATTGGCAAATAGGGTTAAGGAAAATCCCAAGGCTTTTTACACGTACATAAAAAGCAAGAGGGTAGCCAGGGAAAGGATTGGCCCACTGAAGGATAGGCAAGGGAATCTATGTGTGGAGCCAGAGGAAATGGGCGAGGTACTAAATGAATACTTTGCATCAGTATTCACCAAAGAGAAGGAATTGGTAGATGTTGAGTCTGGAGAAGGGGGTGTAGATAGCCTGGGTCACATTGTGATCCATAAAGACGAGGTGTTGGGTGTCTTAAAAAATATTAAGGTAGATAAGTCCCCAGGGCCTGATGGGATCTACCCCAGAATACTGAAGGAGGCTGGAGAGGAAATTGCTGAGGCCTTGACAGAAATCTTTGGATCCTCGCTGTCTTCAGGGGATGTCCCGGAGGACTGGAGAATAGCCAATGTTGTTCCTCTGTTTAAGAAGGGTAGCAAGGATAATCCCGGGAACTACAGGCCGGTGAGCCTTACTTCAGTGGTAGGGAAATTACTGGAGAGAATTCTTCGAGACAGGATCTACTCCCATTTGGAAGCAAATGGACGTATTAGTGAGAGGCAGCACGGTTTTGTGAAGGGGAGGTCGTGTCTCAATAACTTGATAGAGTTTTTCGAGGAGGTCACTAAGATGATTGATGCAGGTAGGGCAGTAGATGTTGTCTATATGGACTTCAGTAAGGCCTTTGACAAGGTCCCTCATGGTAGACTAGTACAAAAGGTGAAGTCACACGGGATCAGGGGTGAACTGGCAAGGTGGATACAGAACTGGCTAGGCCATAGAAGGCAGAGGGTAGCAATGGAGGGATGCTTTTCTAATTGGAGGGCTGTGACCAGTGGTGTTCCACAGGGATCAGTGCTGGGACCTTTGCTCTTTGTAGTATATATAAATGATTTGGAGGAAAATGTAACTGGTCTGATTAGTAAGTTTGCAGACGACACAAAGGTTGGTGGAATTGCGGATAGCGATGAGGACTCTCTGAGGATACAGCAGGATTTAGATTGTCTGGAGACTTGGGCGGAGAGATGGCAGATGGAGTTTAATCCGGACAAATGTGAGGTAATGCATTTTGGAAGGGCTAATGCAGGTAGGGAATATACAGTGAATGGTAGAACCCTCAAGAGTATTGAAAGTCAAAGAGATCTAGGAGTACAGGTCCACAGGTCATTGAAAGGGGCAACACAGGTGGAGAAGGTAGTCAAGAAGGCATACGGCATGCTTGCCTTCATTGGCCGGGGCATTGAGTATAAGAATTGGCAAGTCATGTTGCAGCTGTATAGAACCTTAGTTAGGCCACACTTGGAGTATAGTGTTCAATTCTGGTCGCCACACTACCAGAAGGATGTGGAGGCTTTAGAGAGGGTGCAGAAGAGATTTACCAGAATGTTGCCTGGTATGGAGGGCATAAGCTATGAGGAGCGATTGAATAAACTCGGTTTGTTCTCACTGGAACGAAGGAGGTTGAGGGGCGACCTGATAGAGGTATACAAAATTATGAAGGGCATAGACAGAGTGGATAGTCAGAGGCTTTTCCCCAGGGTAGAGGGGTCAATGACTAGGGGGCATAGGTTTAAGGTGAGAGGGGCAAGGTTTAGAGTAGATGTACGAGGCAAGTTTTTTACGCAGAGGGTAGTGGGTGCCTGGAACTCGCTACCGGAGGAGGTGGTGGAAGCAGGGACGATAGGGACATTCAAGGGGCATCTTGACAAATATATGAATAGGATGGGAATAGAGGGATACGGACCCAGGAAGTGTAGAAGATTGTAGTTTAGTCGGGCAGCATGGTCGGCACGGGCTTGGAGGGCCGAAGGGCCTGTTCCTGTGCTGTACATTTCTTTGTTCTTTGTTCTTTGTCTTTGTTGTTGAAGGTGAAGATGTTGTGATCCAGAATAAAGCGGATGAGCTGCAGAATTGCGTCTGGAGATTGGCAGTTGTCGGTGTTGAGTACTGAGGCTGTTGCAGCAATGCCGTCATCATGGGGGATGCTGGTGTAGAGTGCCGAGACGTCCATTGTGACGAGGAATGTTCTTGGTTCAACTGGTCCATGGGTGCTGAGTTTCTGTAGGAAGTCCGTCATGTCGCGACAGAAGCTGGGTGTTCCTTGTACGATGGGTTTCAAGATGCCCTTGATGTAGCCAGAGAGGTTCTCACACAGGGTCCCATTGCCTGATACACTAGGAGGGCCTGGTGTGTTGGCCTGGTGTATTTTCGGGAGGCAGTAGAGATCTCCAACGCGGGGAGTACGTGGGATGAGAGCACGTAGGGTGCTCTGAAGGTCTGGATCCAGGGTCTTGATCAGTCTGTTGAGTTGGCGGGTGTGTTCCTTGGTCGGATCTGTGTGTAGCTGTCTGCAGTGTTCCTGGTTGTTGAGTTGTCGATACGCTTCTTTGCAGTAGTCCATTCTGTTCAGTATGACGGTGTCTGCTGGTTTGATGACGATGTTGCGGTTGGTCTTGAGAGCGCGGATGGCGTTGTGTTGTGCTTGGGTGACGTTCGGGGCTGTCTTGTGAATGCGACTGATGAATTTGGCATTGACGCGAATCCTGACGGCTTGAGCATACATGTCGAGTCTAGGGCAGCGGCCTTCCGGAGGGGTCTTATTCTGTTCTGGCATGTATTCGATTTACTCTGGCATTCCCCCATTGAGTGTCCAACCTGCGTACAATTGTTGACTTTTGCAGCCTTGTTCCTTGTGATATCAATTTTGTGGATCTTTGCTCCAGCCCCTGTCTGTGAAGCTTCTCTCATTGCAAGCTCCAAAGATGTGGCAACTTCCATAGTAGCTTTCAGAGTTAAATCACTTACAGTAAGCAGCTTCCTCTGAATTGGTTCACTGCATAATCACAAACCAGCCTGTCTTGAAAAGCATCATCAAGAGTTGCACCAACTTCACAATATCTCGCTAATTGTCTTCAAGATGCTGGAAATTGTAAAATGCTTTCACCGTCATCCTGACTGTAATAATAATAATCATTTATTGTCACAAGTAGGCTTCAATGAAGTTACTGTGAAAAGCCCCTACGGCGGTGGAATGGAAACTCTTCTGCAATCAATAATGGTTCAGGAGAGAAATGTCCCTCGAAGATTTTCATGAACTCAATGTTGGTCTTATCTCCTGTTTTGGCTGGGGAAACTAAATTCTGTAAGAAAATAAACATTTTAGGGCCAAATGAGCTGATAAATGTTGCGACATTCAGGTCTTCCGGTTAGGTCTTAGCTATTAGAAACAATTGGAATATTTCCTCATGTGAGTTCCATGTCTCATAGTCCTCATCAAACGAGTCCATGGCACTCGTTTTTCCTGCCATTTTTAGATCCAGCCTCCGGGGGGGTCTACACTTCCTCCCTTCTGATTTTTAATGGAATGTATGGCACAAAAAATCTGAGTCTGGTCCCTAGAATCTTCTGTTGTTCCCAATGCCGTCCCATTGTCAGTTGACAAAATCTTCTTTTTCAGTAATTTTTCCTTTCTCAATCCTCGTCGCCTGTTTCCCCCCCCCCCCCTGTCATACCTCTTTGCTGCCGCAAAGAGAAAAGGTATGGAGGTTCCCACATTCTGGATTCTTGTAAAACACAATGCGATGTTTATTCAGGGTGTTGCTCATACAATCACAAAGATGATCTTGCCAAAGCCCGTGCAAACGCTCTGCTAATGTCACGATACATCACATGACGCAGAACCAGCAGGAATGTATTCCCAGATACAGAAAACACCCCTGCACCTGGGCCCAGTTAAACCCACCCCCAAAGTGCCACCCCTGAGGAGAACTGGGTGTCCTAATTTTGGAATGGTCTTCAGTGAGCAGGAATGCTGGTGGCGTCAAATTTTGTGTGTTGTGATCCTTCTGAGAAAGATGTTACTGCCAGCCAAGAATACGTCTAACCAGAATCCTGTGTCTGGATGACAATGTCAGCTGGCAATGAATGCCAAGTTTAAGGGGACATGAGGTTTTTAATTCTATTAATGAATTTCCCCTTTGGAGCACGTTGCATTGAGCTGGTGGCAAGAATGGACTAGGATAGCAGAGAGGCGTGTAGGAAAGCTGAAGGAATCTGACACACACTGTTTAATTGGAAATGATTGATCGCAGACAATATAAATTGTAGAAGCTACCTGTCAGTGTACGGAATGGACCATATGCAAAAAAAATAACTTACCACATATGGACAGTTATTTTACCCGAAACAATAAGAGTGAAATATATAGATCCACATCTACCTCAAAGATAGCATGTGACTGGCAGGATAATAATTATCCTGTGCAAGATCCATAATCTGAATGCCTGTATGAAATTCTTCATTTAGCTATTTTAGAACATAGAATCGGTACAGTGCAGAAGGAGTCCATTCGGCCCATCGAGTCTGCACCGACCCTCTGAAAGAGCACCCCACCCAGACCCATTCCCCCGCCCTATCCCCGTAACCCCACCTAACCTTTGGACACTCATGGACAACTTAGCATGGCCAATCCACCTCACCTGCACATCTATGTCTGTGAGAGGAAACCGGAGCACCCGGAGGAAACCCACGCAGACACAGGGAGAAAGTGCAAACTCAACACAGACAGTTACCCATGGTGGGGAATCGAACCTGGGCCGACAAAGGGATTGACCCATTTACAACGACAGAATCCCTTAAGAATAGTGACCGGAACAAAAACGTTCAGACTGGCAATGCTTCTATTGCAACACAATTCCACCCAGTTGCATTATAAGCAATGGCCTCTGCGAAGTGTGTGGGATATTGAATTTAAACAGTTATTCAAAAATCTGTTAGCCTCAGGAACCTAGAGAGCAATGGAAAATAATCAGTAAAAATTGAATAAAGTATTTCTTCTGATGTACAAATTGAAAATAGCGATGGATGTGGAAGCCCTATGGAGCTCGATTGGACATCTTCTTGCAACTGATCAGTGGAAATCATGCAGCACCATTCGCAGGTCCCACTTGTGACGGGCTAATTGCTTTGCTTTCTTGTCGTCAGGTTCCTGAACAGCAAGAGAGAATGTCATTGTAACCCCACATTCTACAACTCCCATTGCCTGTAAACGAGCGGCACCGTCAATTATCTGTTACCAGCAGAAGGACTGAGTGGCAGAAACAATTTAAGTCAAATCTGTAACCTCCTATGGGAGGAGGCGGGTATTAGTCACAGGCTGAACAGTTATTTAGCAAGACTGGAAGAGCAGTTTAATGAGAGATTGTAGAATGCCCACATATGATCGCACCAGATCCTCAAACCAATATAGTTTAAATTAGGTCTTCATTGGACTTGAATGTGAAATATTAGCCTTTTGCCCCAAGGCTACACCAAATATTTTCTACCAAAACCAGCAAGGAGTTCATGTCAAATCTCACCCAGCCTCCTTGCTATACTACACGGTTTTGCATTAGAGTTTCCTGCTACTTTTTCTCCATTTCAGCATTTTCTTTTGTTCTGCTTATTTTGTACAGTGGTGAGATCTCCGTTTGGGAGACTATGTTCTCCCGCCAGAGCTGAATTGCACGTGATTTGTGCTCGGAGCAATTCAGTATCCCTGCATGGAGAAGAATATGAGGGATTCCTGAGGGAATCCCGCTATCGGCCCGCCATTTTCAGCGGGCAGACGGATAGCAAAGTCCCGTGGCTCGCCAATACAGCCCCCAGACCGTAAATCAGCCCCCATCAAGCTCCCCCCGCCACATTGCAAGGCAGCCTCCCCACCTCCAGATTTTCTGGTGTCCCCTCGTCCCTTAAGTATGGGGGTGGCCCGACCTCCCCCAGGGTGAACCCCTCCAGGGACTCACTAAATAGAGAGACGTCCCCAGAAACGCCTAACTAAAGGAACCGCCCCCCCACAGAGACCCCTTAATTAGAGGGACCTCCCCACAAAGGCCCCCTAACTAGAGGGACCCTCCACAGTGGAGCTCTAACTAGAGGAATCCCCCACACACCCCCAATAGGGGGACCCTCCCACAGAGACCCCCTAATTGGAGGAACCACCCACAGGGACCCATTAAGTAGAAGAACCCACACAGGGACCCCCTAAACAGAGGGACCCCCCGCACCCTCCCAGAAAACAGACCCCTGTCTGGAAGCTGGAGAGCAGTCCTGAAAGGCTCAATGAAAACATCACAGTTGTAACATTTATCTGGAAGCTCCACGTATCCATTCCTGGAAAGAGATCAGCTCTGACCTGTGGTTAAACCCCTCAGATCCATTAGCTGCAAGCCATTCATTAATTTCTGGTAGTGGAATGAGTAAGTCTAAGTGCTGAAACCACAATGTTTGCAAACGTCAACCACACCAAAGAGAGTTAAGTGCTGTCAATTTCCAGCTCAGCATTTCAAAATCACTCAAATGTGAAGGGGCATGCTCAAAATGCACTTAACTCTCTTTGATGTGGTTGGTTTTTTCCAACTTTACCCCTGGAGTAACTAACTCTAATTCGTAGGCGATGTTTCCGAGTCCTGTATTCCCCAATCAGTGGAAATTGTTAGTCTCTCACTTGCTGATATCACTGTAAAGTGAATCATCACACTGAAAATGACCATCCAGCTGGCGCATTACCAGTATCTCTCTGATTAGATTGTGCTTGTGCTAGAAAGTTTGAATGAAATGAAATGTAAAGAATTGGATAATAAAGAAACTGGGAGTATTTTAGCTGCACGGAAGACTTGTGAGATGCATATTAGCCTAGTGGCAAGGTGAACCAGATACCTTGTTAAGCAAAGTGGGACACTAGCCATCTAGGGACTTAGTTCATGGCTATTTCCAATTGTAGAGCAGAGCTCTCTCAGAGAGAATCAAACTGTTGTGCAGGAAAAGATAATAGAAAAGGCTTATCTGTGTCACACTCCATAAGTTATATTCTTAATTAGAAGAAAGCCCCCCAGAATAAATCTGCAGGTCCTGTATGGTAATTATTTGTTGGATTCGGTTCATAGTGTTAAGACCTATGGGATGTTGTTTTGGGGAAGGTGTCTCGGAGTATTGCAAAGTAGATAGATTTGGATTCAGGGGATAATTTAAGTATATTTTCTGGGTAACCATTATTTTAATTAATGGTAAATGTTGTTCATTCTTGTGTGTTTTAAGGTTTTATAAATGTTTTATTATTTGAATAATTTACAACCAGACTGACCCTTTTCACCAAGTTTCGTCTTTTGTCTCACATTTTTACAAATCAGAAAAATAAGTAGTTAAGAACCAGTGTTCCAAGTTTCGCTTCTGGGATTTTGGATGGCTCATATTGGACATCAGTGGACTTGGCATTGGGAAGATTAGTTTTTGTACCTCTACACCCAATAGTGTTTCGCTAACATGGAAAGACAGCAAAAAAGACCTGGGATTTGTGCATTAGTAGCAATGCCAGCATCATTGCCCATTCATGATTTTGGCCCAACAATGATGAAGGAACATCACAAATGGTACCAGGGATGAGAAACTTCAGAGAGATTTGAGAGGTTGGGACTTTTCTCGTTGGAGAGAAGAAGACTAAGAGGAGGTTTGATAGAGATGTTTAAAACCATGAGGGGGTTGGAGAGAGTGCCTAGGGAGAAACTGATTCCACTCATAAAAGGATCAAGAACGAGAGGGCACAGATTTAAAGTGATTTGTAAAAGCGGCAAATGTGCTGCGAGAAAAAATCATTTTCACATAGCAAGTGGTTGGGGTCTGGAATGCACTGCCTGGAAGTGTGGTGGAGGCAGGTTTAACTGAGGCACTCAAGGAGATGATTACTCGAAGAGAAACAGAGTGCATGGGTACGGGGAAAAGGCAGGAGAATGGCACTAAACCATGAAGCTCATTTGGAGAGACGGTGCAGACATGAATCGCCAAATGGCCTCCTCTTGCACGGTAACAATTCTGTGATTAGGGCAGCACAGTAGCATTGTGGTTAGCACAATTGCTTCACAGCTCCAGGGTCCCAGGTTTGATTCCCGGCTTGGGTCACTGTCTGTGTGGAGTCTGCACATCCTCCGCATGTGTGCGTGGGTTTCCTCCGGGTGCTCCGGTTTCCTCCCACAGTCCAAAGATGTGCAGGTTAGGTGGATTGGCCTTGCTAAATTGCCCTAAGTGTCCAAAATTGCCCTTAGCGTTGGGTGGGGTTACTGGGTTATGGGGATAGGGTGGAGACGTGGGCTTGGGTAAGGTGCTCTTTCAAAGAGTCGATGCAGACTCGATGGGCTGAATGGCCTCCTTCTGCATGGTAAATTCTATGATTCTGTGATATTTTCAAATCAGGACAGTGTGTGACTTGAAGGGGAATTTGGAAGTGGTGGTGGTTCTATGCGTCCACTGCCCTTGTCCTTCTAGGTAATAGAGGTTGTGGGTTTAGGTGGTGCCATCAGAGAAGCCTTGATGAGTTGCTGGAGTGCATCATGCATATGGTACACAATTCAGCCACTGTGAGTTGGTGGTGGAAGGAGAAAATGTTTGAACTAGTGGGAAGGGTGCTGATCAAGTGGGGCTGCTTTGTCCTGGACAATGTTGAGCACTTTGGGTGTTGTTGGAGATGCACTCATCCAGGAAACTGGCAAGTATTTCATCACACCCCTGACAATTATGCTTTGTAGATGATAGAAGTCAGGATGTGGGTCACTGACTAACTTTATATCTCGGAACTATGCAGACATGACACTAGTTTCTACATATGTGATAAGTTTTATTTACTCTGCATAAAATGTCCACTCCATCCTTTAGCTCTGCCTCCTCATTTCCCTGTTATTTTTACAGTTTGATTGATTTTCCCAGCATCCACACTCAAAATTAATCAGTCAAGCACAGTGAGCATCAATAGTAAACACACTCACCTGATCAAATACAGAAAAACTGAAGACTACAGCTAAGACTATACCGTTTTATTAAATCTAATCTGCTCAAAATAGAATCTGATAACCAACCAAATCATATAGGCATGATTCTGGGGACTTGAGTTCAAATCCGTTGAATGACTTGTTGAGTGGGGTGTTATTCAGCGCCTGCAGTGCTGAGAAAATCCCTGCTGTTCAAAGGTACTTTGTGAGTTCAGCTCAGCAGTGCAGGAAGACTATTTGTGGATCGGGGCACCATATTCGAAGGCAGCCCCGATCTTCTGGTCCCCCTCAGTGTCCCACCACGGCCTCACTTCACCCATCCATGAGCCACCCCATAACCATCTCTTATGACCCCTGGCACGGGAAACCTGGGCACCTTAGCACTGTGGGTCTGGCACCCTGGCAGTGCCCCTGCCAGCCTGGCAGTGCCATCTGGGCACCCTGGCACTGTCAGGTTGGCACTGCTAGGGTGCCTGGTTGGCAGTACCAAGGTGCCCATGTGCCAGAGAGAGTGCCAGGGTACCACCCTGCCCAGGGCTTCATCTCCCCAGTGAGACTCCCCCAGGTGCCATCATGACTTTGTGAACCAATACCAAACGGTGCCCGTTTGAGACCTCGCTGGCACGTCTGGTGAATCCCGAGCCTCATGGGTCATTTAAATATGCCCGCCTGGATCTCACCCAGCAAGAGCGAGATCCAGATCGCGACGCATCGTGAGATTCCATTGAATCTCGCGAGACATTTAAAACACCGCGAATCTCGCGAGAGGCCTCTCGCAAGATTCATTGGCCTCGTCCCAACACCAAGTCGGGCACTGCGAGGCCGCTGAATTGCTCTCTTCTTACCGGTCTTTGAGGGAAGAAGCTTGATATAGTTATGGTCCAGTGAGGGACCATTATCATTTATAAAGAAATCCGAACACCTAAAGAACTATGTCACAACATTTCACTTGTTTTTAACAAAACATATTGTAAATAGCAGAAATTAAACAAAGCAAATACAAGTAAATTCACACCAGCGCTTATAATTATGTGTGTGGTCTGCAATCAGTTTATTTCTTACTTCCTCCCAGAGTTTTCTTTTAAGACTAAACAATCTTAAAGCTGTTTACTTTTGTAGGAACCATCTGTAAGTATGCGACAGTCGCCTGGAGTGTTCTCCGCTCCAGCTATTTTCTGAGGTAACCCCTCTATTGACTGGACGCCTCAGCCCCTTTCTCCAGTTATTATCGCAATACTTCCAAGCTTTTGAAGCAAGACACTGTGAGGCCCACTGCAGATTCTCACACTTGCTTCAAACAAGCTTCTGTTCCTCACAAGATTCAAAGTGAGATTAAGCCTCACCCGCCTTCCGCATGGGCAATGGTGATGTTAGCGTTTTACACTGCTTACAGTGCAGATCTGTCTAACTGTCATTTATTTTGGTTAGCTGAAAACCACATGAGGCACAAACCGCAACAAGAAACCTGTCCCAGCAAACACCCAGGTAAATTAAAACCAGAGAAACCTTCTCAGCTCGGCCCATCTCCATGGCAATGTATCCTGTTCTGGGGTGTCCTCGAACTAACCTTTGAATTAGTTATCCCTCATTTACAATTTCTTATTAGATCTGGTGAAGTAAATGGATTTTACTGGATGTCTTTGAACTAATTTAGCTCTAAGTCCTAAAACAAAAACTTAAATGGCATGACTGCAAGCCCAGCAAACAATACACATCTCTGGCTCTCCAGCTAGGTAAGCCCACCTGCTGTTTTATGGCTCCTCCTTTGCTATTTTGACTTGATGAAACAAGCAAGGGTAACCTTCGGAACTACTATTTCATCAGTCGTTCTGGTAATCTCCAAAGCCCAATAATTTAATTCCCTCACCTCCATGACAATAATTCTCCGGAAAATAAACGTTGGTTCTAAAGTATGAACATGAACCATGAGCTAGATACTCGCAGCGATATGGTGCATGCGTGAGGCGAATTAAATGGACAGCTCGGCCGACCGTTTATTGACTGGAAGCATTTATAATGCCAAATGGAGCGGTCGCAATTCAAAGCCCTTACTGAACCACCTACCACAAGGAATAGTTTAGGGGATGCATTTAAGGGGGTGCTCAATGAGCCAATAAGGGAGAAATGAACAGAAGGACCTTCTGCAAAGGTTGGAGGAGACTCGGATGGAGAATAAATGTCAGAATAGGCCAGTGGACTGTTTCCATGCTGTACGTTTAAAGTCATTTTAAACATGATTCTTTGTTCAACAGCCTGCAATATAGATATGGAATGAATTGCTGAATGATTTGTGATGCCTCATCAGAGGTCTGTTAGCTGGACGGCTGGTTCGTGATGCAGAGCGACACCAACAGCGCGGGTTCAATTCCCGTACCAGCTGAGGTTATTCATGAAGGCCTCACTTTCTCAACCTTGCCCTTCATCTGAGGAGTTAAATCACCACCAGTCAGCTCTTCCTCTCAAAGCGGAGAGCAGCCTGTGACCCTCTAGACCTATGGTGACTTTCACTCATTAAGAAACCCAAGTATTTATTTGCTTTCTCTGTATCTAACAACGATTTTCGAAGATATCTTCTGTGAGACAAACTATAAATTGCAGATAATTACAATAATTCATGCGCTTTCAGACAGAATCATAAAGTTACATAATTCATAAGGAATATTAAATACTCCAATTAAATCTTCTTTTTTTTTGCAACTGCTGAATAATTTATAGGTTGTATTGTCTTTCATTACACAATAATTACTGGCCAAAGCTATAACATGACTTGGCGCTCCTAATCCCAGTACCCCAACTGTTCTGCCATAGTTTGTCATATTGAATTGTTTTGAAATTATTAGAAAGTATGAAGAGAAAGAATTCAATTTTTGCAGTGCTTTTCACAACCCCAGCAGGTCCCATTGCAATTTGCTATCAACACGCTACTTTGGAAGTGTAAATATTCATCCCTCATTCAACATCCCAAAAACAGAATGATCATGGTGTTGTCTGTGAGACCTTGCCATCTCCAAATTGACAGCCGCATCACTCAAGAATCCAGAGGGACAAAAATCTGACAAAACCCCAGGACGCGATGGACGACATCCTAGGGTTCTAAAAGAGATAGCTGCGGAGATAGTGGAGGTGCTGGCCATGACTTTCCAACATTTCCTAGACTCTGGCATGGTCCCAACAGATGCAAGGTTAGCAAATGTAACACCAATATTCAAGAAAGGAGAAAGAGACAAAACAGGCCAGGTAGCCATCGGGAAAGTGCTGGAATCCACTATTAAGGAAGTGTTAACAATGTCCTTAGAAAGGCATAGTATGATTAGGACATGGCTTTACAAAAGGCAAGTCCCGTTTCACAAACTCATTGGAGTTTTTTTTGAAGATCTAACTAGTAAGGTAGATAAAGGATAGATGTGTACTTGGATTTCCAAAAGGCATTCAATAAGGTACCAAAGATTAAGATAGAGGGTTATGGAGTTGGGGGTGATATATGGATGGACAATTGGTTCATGGGGCAGGCAGCAGTGAGTAGGGATAACTGGGGCATTTTCAAGATGCCAGGCTGTGACTGGGGGAGTGCCACAAGATTCGGTACTGGGGCCTCGGCTATTTACAATCTGTATTAGTAATTTAGACAAAGAGCCAGGGCAGAATGTATCAAAGCATGCTGATGACATTAAGCTAGGTGGGAATGTAAGCTGTGAGGGAGACACAAAGAGGTTGCACAAAGATATAGGACCAGGATCATCTGTCTCTGTCAGTGGGACCCACTCTGGGAGATTCAGCAGCCCAGCCAAAAGTCCATTGACTGTCAATGGGACCGCACGATCCCGGCAGTGAGGAGGGGGTGGTGGTGGTGGGGGGTGGTGGGCAGAAAATCCCAGAACATGTCAGACCTGTTAAGTGAATGGCCAGCAAGGTGACCAGCGAGTATAATCTTGGGAAGTATGAGGATATTTGGTAATAAGAATAGAAAAGCAGCATATTGTTTGAAAGGCACAAAACATTGTAAATCTTGATACTCAGAGAGACTTGCAGGTTTGTTTGGAATCACTAGCTTTCGGAGCGTAGCTCCTTCATCAGGTGAATCACCAGCTCCAAAAGCTAATGATTCCAAACAAACCTGTTGGACTTTAACCTGGTGTTGTAAGACTTCTTACTGTGCCCACCCCAGTCCAACGCCGGCATCTCCACATCAGAGAGATTTGGGTGTACTCATACAAGGGACATAAGAAGTTAATGTGCAGGTACAACCAAACAGTCGGAAAGCAAATAGCATGTCGACTCTTAGTGCAAATGTTTGGTATGCAACAATAGGGAAGTCTTGCTACAGTTGTACAAGGTTTTGGCGAGACCACATCTGGAATACTGTGTGCAGTTTGGGATTCCATATTTATAGATATGCTTGATTTGGAGGCAGACCTGCCAAGGTTCACTAGACCATTCCCTGAAATGAGATGCTGAGTAAATCGAGTCTATGTTTTCTGGAGTTTCGATGATCTCATTGAAACATCCACGATTTTAATGGGGCTTGACATATAGATACTAAAACCTTGGCTGGGGAACCTAGAAAACTTTCAATATAAGGGGTTGATCATTTGGAACTGAGATGAAGAGGAATTTCTTTGCTCGAATGGTTTTCTACCCCAGAGGTGACCTTTCTCCTATCAGTGTTCGCCTGGCCCGCACGTATGCCATTGCCCTTCCATTGCAGGTCAACCAGAAGACCAGCATTGCAGGGCTGACTAAATTGGCACAATTGGATCATCAAGCAAGGGTTAGGGAGCTGACCAGGCAGCTGGTGAGGAACACCTAACTCATTTTAAGACAGCAATTTACAATCGCTTTAATCTATCCTCCCCCCTGACTGACGGTCTTCTGACCTCATGTCGTGCTCAACATAGTTTGTCACAATCCCCTACTCTGCCCATGTAGCCTGGAATTTCACCAGGGACCTCACCGTTGCCCCCAGTTCTGACCCTGTGATTTCACCCGCTCCCATCCACCTGCCACTCCAGAAGGGGAGTCTCTCAGCTGGGAAATGGCCGCAAGCCCAACAAGGAGGACCTGAGAAGCGCTGCCATGCAGGCGAACCATCAGACGCCCTCGAGACTTGTAGGACCACAGCAGTGAGGGGCTGATTAGGCCTGCAGGGAACCCCTCCTTAAATGCTGAGACACAACTCCCCACCACACCCCCCCAAAACCCCTCCCCAGACCCGGGTCGCATTTATCTGGTTCCCCCACGTCCTGTTGGCTGCCCCCCTTGGAATTGAGGTCACATGTTTCACGTTTTTATATAGTTGTAAATCGCGGCCGGTGTAACGTCAAGCCACGCGCAATGATTATTCAGTGAGGGGAGGTCCCGGCGGGAGGTCACGCTAATAACATGCTAATGTACTTAAATGAGTTTCCCGACCTTCTGGGTGGGTACCTCATTACGTCACCGGCGATGGACATGGAAAATCGGAAAACGCAATCTTGCCGGCACGAATCACATTTCCTGATCCTCGTGGGATTTCGCGACCGCGTCTCCATTCTCGCTGTTGGCCAAGGCGGGCTCTAAATTCTGATCCAGTGGCTGTGATCTGAACATTTGTCATGTGAAGTTCTGAAACAAACGAAGCAATTGTTATTTATAAAATGGGGTAGACTTCAGAAATGACAGAGAGGGAAGTGACAAGAAGAAGATATGATAATCATGAACTTAAATAGCTGACCCCTCCCTCCAAAAGCCCCAGTTCTCCGGATTGTTTCGGAGTATGGTCAGATACACTGGTAAGCCTTTGAGTAAATTGGATTTATATTTTCCGGTGTTCCGAAGAATGAGAGGTGATGATGTCATTGATTTCCAATCAAATTTTAGGAATGGCGAAGTGAGAGGACTTGGGGAGGATATGAATTGCTCTATTTATCTTTCAAGTTGTGATTCCCAAGATCTGCCAGTTATTAGGTTTCCCCCAGTGCTGCTCCTCAATCGCCAGCCAGGGGATATGATAGAGATCTGGATGAAACTGAATGAAACTTACAGCAGCACAAGTGAATATCTAAATACTTCTTAAATGTTACGAGGGTTTCTGACTTAACCACCTTTTCAGGCAGCAAGTTCCCAACTCCACCACCTTTTGAGTGAAAACTTTTGCCCTCAAATCCCCTCTTAGCCTTCTACACCCTACCTTAAATCTATGGCCCCTGGTTATTGGCCCCTCAATGAATGGAAACAGTGCTTTCCTATCCACCCTTCATAATCCCCGCTCATCCAAGGAAGCCAGCCCCAGTCTATTCAATCTTTCCTCATAGCTCAGACCTTCCTACTTGGGCAGCATCCTGTTAAATCTCCTCTGCAGCCAGTCCAGTACATTCATATCCTTCCTATAGTGTGTTGACCAGAACTACATGAAGTACCCTAGTTTGGGCCTAACCAGCGTTTTATACAGTTACTTTGTCCCACTACTTTTTTCCTAGTTTCAGTTATCAGCCTTTATCCTCATTGTAGCAACACCGGTTAAAATGGTAATTGGGAGTATGGCAGGGATCGAAACCCATGTCATCTCTCTCACTGTGAGAGTGCAACATTTTGCTGCCTCACCACATTGCTCAAGGCACTGTGTTAACTGGTATTTTAGAAGGAATCAAGGCAAGAGACATATTACATGCAGCAGGGAAAATATTTTCTTCACCAAAACGGACTTCCTTAGATAGGAGAATGAACACAACGGGATGAGAAGGTTTACATTCCTTTGAGTGCAGAAAATTAAGGTTGGACTAATTGAGATGTTTAAGATGATGAAAGATTGCGATGACTGTAGGAATTTCATATATAGTGTATAATCAGTATTTGGTGCTGTAAGGGTTAAAAGCCTGGGTTAGAGTGTGTACACCTGCTGCAGTAGTGTTTGTAGATATCCCGGTTTGCAAGACAGCCAGGCTTTGTGGCTATAAGAGGTGCAATTAAAGCATCATAAAAGTTGTGCAAATGGAGTTTTGCTTATAGAAAGAGGGTTCCCTGAGGTACAGATAATCAGAGATATTGACCGGAATTCTCCAGTCATTGCGATTCATTTTTCCCGTCGGCAGCGCACCACCGCCCGTGGATTTCCTGGTTGCATAGGGTAGTTACAATTTGTAATTCCATTAACAAGCAGCAGGAAGATAGAATCTCACCGGCAGCGAAAGGCACGTGGCCAAGTCTGCAGCCCATTGTGTTTGGCCTTATGGGAGGAGCCAGGGGTTGAAGCAATCAGGTGTTCAGTTTCAGTTTTTATAGAATCATAATTTCAGTTCAGTTTTTAGATTGGGCTGTGTACAGACAAGCAGCTCCTCTGAAAACCATGAACTTTGACCAGTCTGCGAACAGTTTCCCTCATAACAGTTCAGTTAAAGATTTGACTATGGCCAGACCAGCAGCTTATCTCAAAGCAGCTCAGTTAGCAAGATTTTTGCCTATGAACAGAACAAAGATTTCTGAAAAGGCTGGAAGCTTAACCAATAGTTTGACACAGGCAAGAATCTGTGACGAATGTGATATAAAATAGTTACTTTAGAGATACTAGTTAATGTAATGTAGAAATAAGCCACTTTGATTCTTGCAGTTAGGGACAAAGGAATTTGAGACCGCATGGAAAAAGCAGGAAGAGGTGTGTCTATGAGAGTGATGCTTCATTGATAGGGGCCAGAGAAAGGGATTGGAAGTGAGCCAATCAGAATAGATCGAACAGGTCAGGAGGGACCTAGGCTGACCTATGTCCGTCGAGTATGTGAAACTTGATACCATTTGAACTGATTTTGCAGAGATCCCTTTGTCTTTTAGTCAGTCGTTTTCTGGAGTGTAAGAGGCTGGATGTCCTGTTACATTTCTGTAAGATGATTCAAGCTTGCAAGCTAAATAAATAACTTCTGTTTACGTGCGAATCCGTCTCAACTTTTATTGAGGCCAGACTGACAGAGAAAGAAATTTGGAGATCAACATTTGGTGCCGAAACCCGGGATTACTCTGGGCGATCCTGATCCAACTGCGAAATCAGAATTAGACTGATTATGAACAGGAGGACGGGAACAAAGGGCCCTCAATGTAGAAATGGAAAACGACCAGCATTGATTGTTCCCCTCTTCTTATCGTCTGATTAGTCTGGTCACTCGCGGTTGGTACAGAAAGACCGCCTCGACGAAATCACAGGTCAGTCTGGGGATTAGCACTTTAATTGATGGGATTTCATATTGTTGTTTCGGCTTGGGTTAGGGTTCAGAGGCTGATGGGACTTTAAATAATAAAGGTTCAGTCTATTATCGGGGTTCAGAGGCTGATGTGACTTAAATAATAAAGGTTCAGTCTATTATCAGGGTTCAGAGGCTGATGTGACTTAAATAATAAAGGTTCAGTCTATTATCAGGGTTCAGAGGCTGATGTGACTTAAATAATAAAGGTTCAGTCTATTATCAGGGTTCAGAGGCTGATGTGACTTAATTAATGAAGGTTCAGTCCAGTATAACTGTTTTTAAATCTGAAGATGGTTCAACTCTATGTGTGAGTGTTTTAAATATATAGTTGATTAAGCTAAAATTGTCTCCTTGGACTGTAAAGTTCCGAGGTCTAGTTGAGATTGTGAGGTTGAAGCAGAAGTCTCTCAAAGGGTTAACAGCAGCAGGCGGAGTTGAAAACAGACAGTGCTTCTCACTCAGGCCTTGAGATAACAGCACCAGTCTGCAGTGTAATCGGATACCTTTCCTTTGAGTCAGTGAACACCAGCAAAGTTACGTTTTGAATTAATTAAAGGAAACCAGTGGGTTTCTCCACCTCTTTGATAAAAGTTATTATTTTCGAAAGCAATTGATTGAAATTGCCAGAATCTTAAATTTTACTTACTTGAAATAAGGTTTATCTCATTTTATCTGGAGATTAATAGAAACTTAAAGAAGATCATGGACACCATTTTAAAAAGTGTCAATCTGGAGATGATAGTTGATTTTGCTAATACTTATGATAGTTGATTTTGCTAATACTTATGTGTATGTAACAGAAAAAAAACTTGTTAAAAGAAAAATTGTTAAGATAAAGAAATAATTAAGTTGTAAATGTTATACAAGTTTGTGTTAAGCAAATTGTAAATTTAGTTCTGAGTTGAGATCAGAGCTAAGCTTGCAAGTTGCAGTAATTCAATTTGAATTTTCAAATATTTTTAAGTTTAAAAAAAAAAAAAGAGAGCAAATAGAGAAAAGAAGGACACAGATCTTATATTTCTATCACCCCCCCAGTGGTGGACGTTATACATTGAACAGCCACTATCACTGCATCACGTTACCCTGGCCTATGACAGAACTGGACGAAACAGGGAGTTGGAGGACAAATACCGGCCATTACTTGAGACCGAATGGCCAGTCAAGGTTACAGCCACAGTCACGGGAAAAGAAGGTACAGCCGATTTTGTTACAATATCACCACATTTATGGCCACAGTCAGCTTCGGTAAGCCCTCATATTACACGTCAGGTCCATGACCAGTACCATGCCAGGGATATGGGGCGAATGGTCAGCATCTTACCGCAGCTCGTCAGAATAGGTATGAGATATACCTTTTGAACAATCCACGTCTGACATTTAAACACTGTACCACTATCAATCCAGCCTGTTTTCTTAGTGGTCCCCCTGTCCATGAAGACGCACCTGGCCACGACTGTTTAGCCTTGATTCAGGAAACTACCACAATAAGGGGCGATTTGAGTGACATTTCGTCAGAACAACCTGACATGATTATGTGTGGTCAAATATCCCACCGGGGTTTAGTTAATGACCTACTGCAGGCCCCCCTTCTGCCAGCGCAGATTTCCGTTATTAAATGCGCTGCCCACACGAATGGTACAACCCCAGTTGACGTTGGTAATGAACGAGCAGATTGTGCAGCGCGCACAGCCGCACAAATTCAGCAAGTGATGGTGCCTAAAATGTTAAGTCAGACTAAACGATCTACTATGAATGTGTCTGCTTCTGACAAGCCAATGCCAGACGTCATAAGGTTACAGGAGGACGCTCCTGAGAGTGATAAACAAATGTGGAAACGGTTAGGTTGTACATATGATTCTGTTTCTCTTTATGGACCACGCCTGCACATCAGACTTGTATGTCTGATGTACTGGCTTTATGGGTCATCGAATGTGTACACTTTGCAACTCATTGTGGGGCTTGAGGGACTAGTGATTTGTTGCTGGACACTTGGTGGCACCCTAAAATGCAGGGGTTGGCCCAAAGTATCAGTAATCAGTGTTTGATTTGTCAGCAATATAACACCGGAAAAGGTATCCCTTGTGGGAAGGGGCAAACCCCGTTGCCCAGTGGTCCCTTTGAGACGCTCCAAATGGATTACATTGAGTTGGAAAGGTGTCAATGTTATAAATATGTTTTGGTCATTGTGGATGTGTTCAGCAGATGGGTTGAGGCGTATCCGACTATCTATAGTAAAGCTGTTACTGTGGTTAAAGTCTTGATGAGGGAAATCATTCCCCGGTACGGTATACCAGCTCAGTTAAGTTCTGATAATGGGCCTCATTTTATTGGACAAATTAACAAGGAGTTTTGCTCCCAGTTGGGCATACGCCAGCAGTTACACTGTGCTTACAGACCGCAGGCAGCCGGGGTGGTTGAGAGACACAATCAGACCCTCAAAACTAAATTGGCTAAATTAAGAGCAGACACGGGACTGACATGGCTTAAGTTGCTCCCCGTTGCCCTCTTCCAGCTGCGGGTTACACCTGCGGGACCGGCCCGGCTCTCTCCCGCCGAGATTCTTTATGGCAGGCCTCTTAGAATTCCTTGGAGCCTGCAGGTTCCCAGACGGGTTCAGTTTCATCAGATGACTGAAGAAATGACCACCTATGTTCTAGCCCTTACGCAAGTGCTCAAGGAACTCCATGGCCCAGTCCGTGCGGCTCACCAGCCATTGCCCCAGTACCTAGCTCACTTTCAGTCCAGCCCGGTAGTTATGTCATGGTCAAAAATTGGACTAGGAAGGGGTCGGAGCCGCGATGGGACGGGCCCTTCCAAGTTCTCCTTACCACCCCCACAGCAGTTAAAGTGGAGGGGCGAAGTGCTTGGGTCCATCTACATCACTGTAAATTGAGTCCATCTCCACTACTGTAAAAGGTCGGATACTAACCTGCCTCCCTTCTCCAGTGCTATTTTACAGGTGTGGAGCATGATGGAGTGGCTACGCATCGTCTGTCTGATATTTGGCCTCACTTCGCTTGGCGTGTTATTGGCGATGGACATGGAAAAGGGGAATATTATGTATCTGTGTAGCCCCAACCAATCTACAAGGATACATCACCTATGCACAGGTGATGTTCTTCACTGCCCCCATATACGAGGACATGGTATCGACTCATGGAAGGTCATCAAAGTTAAGGAGAATGCGGGAGTCATGAAGCAGCTGCACCGGTCCCGGCGATGGGAAGGGAACATTATATGGACATTGCCTTGTTTTTGGAATACATGTAAATTTGATTTTGGATGTGTTAAAAGTGGTACAATAAATGTAACATCAGGCTGTCAGAAGAGTGTAGGAAGAGACCATGAGAAAGAGAAAGGGACTAGAGAGAGGACGGGGCGTGTGAGAAGGGAAGTACAGCTAGAACGTAGGTTACCGGGAGATACACTTAAGTTAATTAAAGGCCAAACTGAGGAAAACCCGGGTAGTATGAATCTCTTCTACCAGATTTACCACCGTCTGTATGGCCAGGGACGGGTTGTCTGCTACCCAAACCCCGCAGCGGTGTCTAGGTTATTTTCTGTTTCACCGCTTTGGGGCACTCCCCAAACGGTGGTTCATTGTCAGCGTTCCGAGCCATTGCCCGAGCAAGTCACTCTTCCTTACGATCCGGATTCAGCACCACCGGCTATTTGCCTTCCCCTTCCTCGGGGTAATCCCCACTCACAGTACGATAGGCTGCGACGGTGGAGGGCGTACATACCTAGCCACTTCACTCCCAATAGGGATTCCCGGTCGTACGAGAATTGCTTCAGCAGTGAAGGATATGGCTGTTTGCTGGTAGAGGTGGACACAAATATAACATGTCTGTTTCCCACCTGTACGGACAGGAGGTGCCATATCACCCAGGCGTCTGGCCAATGCGTTTGTTATAGCACCACTTGCGTTCCATTGAACGCTGGCCTCCAGCTCCTTTGTGGCTGGGCGAATGTCTCTCATATCACTGTTGGGAATAGGGCTTTCTGCATTGCTGGGCGGCCCGAATGGGCATTTCAAAATTGGATAAACTAGGCTACTGGGAGGTCCTTACGCAACCGATATGCTGATTGTGATGCTAGTCTCCACACGGAACAAGGATACTACTTTTTATTTAATGGTACGGCGACCAACGTTTTGTCACCCCATTTCCCCGCCGAATTGCTATAGGGACTCTAGTCCCTACCACAGTCCCCTGCCCTTCGGCGTGGAACCTGCATAATCAGTTAGCACGCCGGGCAGTCTCTGCTGAATTTTGCGAGAACTGGAAAAAACCTCAGGTTCTTGCACCCAACCGGGGCCACTCAGCCGGGTGGGGCATTCTGAGCGTATTGACACTGGGAGGTGTGGGGGGTTCCTTGGCTGTTAGTGATCGGAATTATTTTATTTGCGGCCTTACCATTTTGGGAAATGAAACCTTGGGAGCCCTCGGGGCAATAACTACGGTTGTTTGCAATGCAGAACCGGTATGCTCTTGACTATCTTCTGGCCCGTGAGGGTGGGGTATGCGCCATAGTACAGGGCAAGTGGATCATGGGTGTTCAGGACTTGACCGCTAACATTACTAAATTTATGGATCGCATACGGGATCACTTGGACGGGATGCAGGATCCTGACTCTTGGGGTAACTGGGGATCTGGAGGATGGAAGGACTGGTTGATAAATATGGCCATGTATCTAGTGGTAGCTATCGGCTGCATCTTTGTGGGCCTGGCCATCCTTAAATGTGTGATGGGTAGAATGCGGGGTGCACTAGATCAGATCACCGCCCCAATCACCGAGAAAAAAATTTAACTGTTAAAATCCATGAGGGTGAAGCAGATGAAGGGGGGCTAAGACAGGAATTGGAAATGCAGCGACGAATCTTTTTAGATGAGGAACCGTAGCTATAGATTGGATAGTTCGGTTATCATGGAATGATAAAAGGAGGGAATGACGAATGTGATATAAAATAGTTACTTTAGAGATACTAGTTAATGTAATGTAGAAATAAGCCACTTTGATTCTTGCAGTTAGGGACAAAGGAATTTGAGACCGCATGGAAAAAGCAGGAAGAGGTGTGTCTATGAGAGTGATGCTTCATTGATAGGGGCCAGAGAAAGGGATTGGAAGTGAGCCAATCAGAATAGATCGAACAGGTCAGGAGGGACCTAGGCTGACCTATGTCCGTCGAGTATGTGAAACTTGATACCATTTGAACTGATTTTGCAGAGATCCCTTTGTCTTTTAGTCAGTCGTTTTCTGGAGTGTAAGAGGCTGGATGTCCTGTTACATTTCTGTAAGATGATTCAAGCTTGCAAGCTAAATAAATAACTTCTGTTTACGTGCGAATCCGTCTCAACTTTTATTGAGGCCAGACTGACAGAGAAAGAAATTTGGAGATCAACATCTGCAAGCTGGGTCCCTGGAAGATCTCTCTCTCAAAGCTTTTTTTCCAAGACATCTCTTTACAGCAAGTATTCCTGGGTTGGCTCACTGTATCTAAATATGGATTTTGACCTGAAATAGAGTTTGCCTGAGTGGAGATAAAGGAAAGTTTGGATTAAGTGTTTTGTTGTCATTATTAATTTATAGCTTGGATAGAAAAATGGCTGATGGACAGAAGAAAGAGAGTCGGAATAAATGGGTCTTTTTCTGGTTGGCAAGATGCAACAAGTGGGGTGCCCCATGGTTTGGTCCTTGGGCCCCAGCTATTTACAATCTATATAAATGACTTGGATACAGGGATAGAAGGTTCTATCACCAAATTTGCAGACGACACAAAAATAGGTTGGACAGTAAGTTGCAATGAGGAAATAAGAACCTTACAAATGGATATAGATAGGTTAGGAGAGTGGGCCAAAATGTGGTAGATGGAGTTTAACTTGGATAAGTGTGAGGTCATGCATTTTGGTCAGAAAGATGGGAAGGTAACTTATTATCTAAATGGAAAGGGACTCCAGGGAGCTCCGTTGCAGAGGGATCTGGGTGTCCTGGTGTATGAGTCACAGAAAATGAGCATGCAGGCACAGCAGGTAATAAAGAAAGCAAATGGAATGTTGGCATTTATAGCTGAAGGAATAGAGTATAAAGGTAAGAAAGTGTTGTTGCAACTATACAAGGCATCGGTGAGACCACACCTGGAGTCTTGTGCACAGTTTTGGTCTCCTTATTTGTGGAAAGATAGAACACAAGAACATAAGAACTAGGAGCAGGAGTAGGCCACCTGGCCCCTCGAGCCTGCTCCGCCATTCAATGAGATCATGGCTGATCTTTTGTGGACTCAGCTCCACTTTCCCGCCCGAACACCATGATCCTTTATTCCTTTATTCTTCAAAAAACTATCTATCTTTATCTTGAAAACATTTAATGAAGGAGCCTCAACTGCTTCACTGGGCAAGGAAATCCATAGATTTACAACCCTTTGGGTGAAGAAGTTCCTCCTAAACTCAGTCCTAAATCTACTTCCCCTTATTTTGAGGCTATGCCCCCAAATTCTGCTTCCACCTGTGGAAACAACCTGCCCGCATCTATCCTATCTATTCCCTTTATAATTTTATATGTCTCTATAATCCCCCGCATCCTTCTAAATCCCAACGAATGCAGTCTACTCAACCTCTCCTCGTAATCCGGAAGTAGTGGCTTTGGAGGCAGTTCAGAGGAGGTTCACTAGGTTGATTCCAGAGATGAGGGGTTTGTCGTATGAAGATAAATTGAACAGTTTAGGCCTAAATTCTCTAGAGTTTAGAAGAATGAGGGGAGATCAAATTGAGGTATGCAAGATGATAAAAGGTGTGGATAAAGTAGACATGGAGCAGATGTTTCCTCTTGTGGGTCATTCTAGAGCAAGAGTTCATAGTTTTAGGATAAGAGGTACCAAATTTAATATGGAGTTGAGGAGAAACTACTTCTCCCAAAGGGTTATGAATCTGTGGAATTCGCTACCCCAGAGTGGGGTGCATGCTGGGACAGTGAGCAAGTTTAAGGAGGAGTTAGACAGGTTTTTAATTGGTCATGGGTTGAAGGGTTATGGAGAACGGGCAGGATGGTGAAGTTAAGGCCAGGACGAGATCAGCCAGGATCGAATGGCGGAGCAGACTCGATGGGCCGAATGGCCTAATTCTGCTCCTATATCTTATGAACTTATGAATATATTAAGCATTGTTTAACTGGTAAGTGTAAGCTGTTTTCTTTATGATGTTAAAGTGAGTTTAATTCTGTGTTAACAATGAAGTTTGTTTTCATACCCCATATCCCTATTTGTGTGTGGAATCAGTCCTGGAGCGAGGCGTCCTTTCCTCACAGTCTTACAAATTAAATTAAATATTCGGGTTTCTGTTCGGTGTCCTAGCAACTGTTGGTGCCTGGTCTGGGATCATAATAAGATGTTGATAAAGTAGACAGAGAATAATAATAATGATAATAATCTTTATTAGTGCCACAAGCAGGCTTACATTAACACTACAATGAAGTTACTGTGAAAATCCCATAGTCACCACACTCCGCCGCCTGTTCGGGTACACAGAGGGAGAATTCAGAATGTCCAATTCACCTAACAGCACGTCTTTCGGGACTTGTGGGAGGAAACCGGTGCGCCCGGAGGAAACTCACGCAGACACGGGGAGAACGTGCAGACTCCGCACAGACAGTGTCCCAAGCCGGGAATCGAACCTGGGACCTTGGTGCTGTGAATCAACAGTGCTAACCACTGTCCTACCGTGCCGCTCTCCTGAACTGTTTCCTCTTTTCGGAGAGACCTGAACAAAGGCCTTGAAATTTGGCTGTTGAGGGGTGACATCAGAAAGCAACTCCTTACGCAACAGCTTGTTTGGAACTCTCTCCTCCAAAAAGCTGTTGAATCTGGCAGTCACCTGAAACATTCGACACTGAGCTTGATAGAATTTTATTATACAAGGGGCATTAAAGGTTAGGAGAGCCGGGAGTTAAGGCGCAGGTCAGCCATGGTCCAGTTGAATGATGGAAGAGGCTCAAGGTTCTGAATGGTGAATCCTGTCCCTGGACCCTATAAAACGTCGATTCGAGTGAGTGATTGCCACAAACAGACAATAAAGAGAAGTGATTCAGGAAAACAGAAAGATAGATTATCTGAAAGAATGGAAATAAAAAGTGAATGAACAAAAAGATGCACTTAATCACTTAAAAGCTGAAGGCAACTCGGGTGGCGGGTAGTTAGGGAAAGTGGTTCATGGCAGCTCTATTTATC
The DNA here is from genome assembly GCF_047496885.1 of Scyliorhinus torazame. NCBI lineage: Eukaryota > Metazoa > Chordata > Chondrichthyes > Carcharhiniformes > Scyliorhinidae > Scyliorhinus > Scyliorhinus torazame. Next base: position 175,757,052 of record NC_092723.1, on the reverse strand, counting down.
ACTGTGATTGAATTGACAAGGTGGGCATGACAGAAGTGAAACCTTGCCAGGACAGCAATATTTCTTGAGCTTGCACTACCCTAATTATTATGCAGCTCACAGAAGCTGTGTACTTGATGTGGGACACTGAGCTGCATACTTCTGGGAAGTGTTTATCTTGAAAAGGTTTGAGAGAAAAGATTCAGTGACTAAATGTTGGACTGGGCAGATATCGGGGCTGAAATTTGACCCACACAGGGTGACAAAACGGGTGATGGTTAATCTGCACCTGGATGAAGATCCTGCTAATCTTCCTTTCCGTTGATTTCCATTGTCTTCTGGGACTGGTCCGTCCAGTGGGCGAGGTTGATTTTTTTGTTATCCATTCACGGGATGTGGGTTTCGCCAGCTGGGCCAGCATTTATTGCCCATTCCTAATTGCCCCATGAGAAGTTGGTGGTTAGCCCCCTTTCCTGAGGGGGACCCACAGCGCTGTTGGGGAAAAGAGTTCGAGGATTTCGACCCAGCGACATTGGAGGAACCAGGATATATTTTCAAGTGAGGATGGTGAGTGGTGTGGAGGGGAGCGAGGAGGTGGTGTTCCCATGTGCCCGTTACCCTTGCCCTTCCTAGGTGGTAGAGGCCGCGGGCTTGGAAGGAGGCTTGGTGAGTTGCTTTGCCCCACGCACCTTGGCATTCCTTTCCAACAAACATTTAGCTGCACCAAAAGTAAAATACTACAGATACTGGAAATCTGGAATAAAAAGGGGAATTCCTGGAAAGGCTCAGCAGGTCTGGCAAGAGAAACGGGGGGGGGGCTGAATTCTCCGCCGTCGTGATTCGCCATTTTGCCGGCAGCCCGGGGGGGGGGGGGGGGGGGGGGGGGGGGGCGGGTGCGGAGCTGGCCCACAACGGGAACCCAATGACCAGACGGCGAAACGGAGAATCCCGCCCGGAATGTTACCGGTTAATGACTCTTCATCAGAACATGCAATCTGCCTTTCCCAATCCTGAAAGCTCCCATTCTCCCAGCATCCAGAGAGATTCGGGGAACGAGAATTCCAAATCTCTGATACCGTCTGTGTGGAAAACGTTCTTCACAGAATTCATTCCAGAATGGCCCAGGTGCATCTTAAAGATCACCTCGCTGTATCTTTGATGCCCCTGAATGGATTTAATAAAATAAATTGTTGCTGTACTTCATGTTATGACTCCTGAGGGTGTTGAAGGAAAGAAAACTGGGCAGGGTTGGGAAAAGAACAAAGAAAGAAAGAACAAAGAAAGATTACAGCACAGGAACAGGCCCTTCGGCCCTCCAAACCTGCGCCGATCCGGATCCTCTAAAATGCACAATCAAACTTCAAGTCAAAATGGCTAAAAACTAGATGAAAATATGAAAAACCATATCTGTCCAGATCCATAACTAAATTCATGTATACTGACAACATGTAACATGGTGATGTGTTATAAGATCTGTAGCTCTTCATAGGAGTGTTAGCCATATCTTTGTGTTAGCAGCCTCAGGTCTGGGTTAGAATGATGTGCGAGTTCAAGCCCCACCCCACACATGTGGATAGCACGTTCAGTGAGTTGGGCACACCGCAGATTAGGATTGGTGAGGGAAACAGGGAATGGGTGACCAAAAGGCAGAGAAAGAGCAGGAAGGCAGAGCAGGTGTCCCCTGCGGTCATCTCCCTCCAAAACAGGTATACCGTTTTGGATACTGTTGGGGGAGATGACTCACCAGGGGAAGGAAGTAGTAGCCAGGCTCATGGCACCGTGGCTGGCTCTGCTGCACAGAAGGGCGGGAAAAAGACTGGCAGGGCTGTAGTCACAGGGGATTCAATCGTAAGGGGAGTAGACAGGCACTTCTGTGGTCGAAAATGAGACTCCCAAATGGTATGTTGCCTCCCGAGTGCACGGGTCAGGGATGTCTCAGATATGCTGCAGGACATACTGAAGGGGGAGGGTGAACAGCCAGTTGTCGTGGTGCATACAGGCACCAACGATTATAGGTAAAAAACAGGATGAGATCCTACAATCAGAATTTAGGGAGTTAGGAGATAAGTTTAAAAAGTAGGACCTCAAAGGTAGTAATCTCAGGATTGCTACCAGTGCCACGCGACAGTCAGCGTAGAAATTCAAGAATAGTCAGAATGAATACGTAGCTTGAGAGATGGTGCAGGAGGGAGGGGTTCAGATTTTTGGGACTTTGGAACCGGTTCTGGGGCGGTGGGACCATTACAAATCGGATGGTCTACACCTGGGCAGGACTGGAACCAATATCCTAGGGGGTGCTTTTGCTAACACTGTTGGGGAGGTTTTAAACTAATGTGACAGGGGGATGGGAAACAGATTAGGAAGTTAGAGGTCAGTAAAGAGGGAGCAACTAAAGCCAGTAAGGTACTAGATAATAAACTCAATGTGACTAAGGGGAAGAGTAGACAGGGAAGAGATGATAAACGCAAAGGACAGGTGGTCTGAGGTGCATTTGTTTCAATGCGATTAGCGTAGCAGGGTAAGGCAGATGAATTTAGGGCTTGGATTAGTACCTGGGAATATGATGTTATTGGTATTACTGAGACTTGGTTGAGGGAAGGGCAAGACTGGCAACTAAATATCCCAGGGTATAGATGCTTCAGGAGGGATAGAGAGAGAGGTAAAAGGGGTGGAGGAGTTGCATTACTGGTCAGAGATGATATCACAGCTATGATTAAGGAGGGCACGATGGGGGATTCGAGCACTGAGGCAATATGGGTAGAGCTAAGAAATAGGAAGGGTGCAGTAACATTGTTGGGGCTTTACTACAGGCCTCCCAAAAGCGTGCGTGAAGTAGAGGTACAAATATGTAGACAGATTATAGAAAAATGTAGGAGCAATAGGGTGGTCGCGACGGGAGATTTTAACTTCCCCAACATTGAATGGGACTCATGTAGTGTTGGAGGCGTAGATGGAATAGAATTTGTAAGAAGCATCCAGGAGAGTTTTTTAGAGCAGTATGTAAATAGTCAAACTCGGGAAGGGGGCATACTGGACCTGGTATTGGGGAATGATCCCGGCCAGGTGGTTGAAGTTTCAGTCGGTGATTACTTTGGGAATAGCGATCACAATTCCGTAAGTTTTAGAATACTCATGGACAAAGACGAGAGTGGTCCTGAAGGAAGAGTGTTAAATTGGGGAAAGGCCAAGTATAACAAAATTCGGCAGGAGCTAGGGAATGTGGATTGGGAGTAGCTCTTTAAGGGTAAATCCACATTTGAAATGTGGGAATCTTTTAAGGAAAGGTTGATTAGAGTGCAGGACAGACATATCCCTGTGAAAATGAGGGATAGAAATGGCAAGATTAGGGTGGAATTGTGAGACTAGCTAAAATGAAAAGGGAAGCATACATAAGATCTAGGCGACGTAAAACTGATGAAGCTTTGGAGGAATATCGGGAAAGTAGGACAAATCACAAACGCGCAATAAAGAGGGCCAAAAGTGGTCATGAAATATATTAGGCTAACAGGGTTAAAGAAAATCCCAAAGCCTTTTATTCGTATATAAGGAGCAAGAGGGTAACTAGAGAAAGGATTGGCCCACTCAAAGACAAAAGAGGGAATTTATGCGTGGAGTCAGAGGAAATGGGTGAGATTCTTAATGAGTACTTTGCATCGGTATTCACCAAGGAGAGGGACATGACGGATGTTGAGGCTAGGGATGGATGTTTAAATACTCTAGGTCAAGTCGGCATAATACCCCGTTTTGGGTATTCTAAAAGGCATTAAGGTGGACAAGTCCCCAGGTCCGGATGGGATCTATCCCAGGTTACTGAGGGAAGCGAGGTACGAAATAGCTGGGGCCTTAACAGATATCTTTGCAGCATCCTTGAGCACGGGTGAGGTCCCGGATGACTGGAGAATTGCTAATGTTGTCCGTTTGTTTAAGAAGGGTAGCAGGGATAATCCAGGGAATTATAGACCTGTGAGCGTGACGTCAGTGGTAGGCAAACTGTTGGAGAAGATACTGAGGGATAGGATCTATTGACATTTGGAAGAAAATAGACTTATCAGTGATAGGCAGCATGGTTTTGTGCAGGGAAGGTCATGTTTTACAAACCTAATAGAATTCTTTGAGGAAGTGACAAAGTTAATTGATGAGGGAAGGGCTGTAGATGTCATGTACATGGACTTCAGTAAGGCGTTTGATAAAGTTTCCCGTGGCAGGTTGATGGAAAAAGTGAAGTCGTATGGTGTTCAGGGTGTACTAGCTAGATGGATAAAGAACTGGCTGGGCAACAGGAGACAGAGAATAATGGTGGAAGGAAGTGTCTCAAAATGGAGAAAGGTGACTAGTGGTGTTCCACAGGGATCCGTGCTCGGACCACTGTTGTTTGTGATATACATAAAATGATCGGGACGAAGGTGTAGGTGGTCTGATTAGCAAGTTTGCAGGTGATACTAAGATTGGTGGAGTTGCAGTCAGCGAGGAGGACTGTCAGAGAATACAGCAAAGTATAGATAGATTGGAGAGTTGGGCAGAGAAATGGCAGATGGAGTTCAATCCAGGCAAATGCGAGGTGATGCATTTTGGAAGATCTAATTCAAGAGTGGACTATACGGTCAATGGAAGAGTCCTGGGGAAAATTGATGTGCAGAGAGATCTGGGAGTTCAGGTCCATTGTACCCTGAAGGCGGCAATGCAGGTCGATAGAGCGGTCAAGAAGGCATAAAGTATGCTTGCCTTCATCGGACGGGGTATTGAGTACAAGAGTCGGCAGGTCATGTCATAGTTGTATAGGACTTTGGTTAGGCCACATTAGGAATACTGCGTGCAGTTCTGGTCGCCACATTACCAGAAGGATGTGGATGCTTTAGAGATGGTGCAGAGGAGGTTCACCTGGATGTTGCCTGGTATGGAGAGTGCTAACTATGAAGAAAGGTTGAGTAGATTAGGATTGTTTTCATTGGAAAGACGGAGGTTGAGGAGGGACCTGATTGAGGTCTACAAAATTATGAGCGGTATGGACAGGGTGGATAGCAACAAGCTTTTTCCAAGACTGGGTGTGTCAATTACAAGGGGTCATGATTTCAAGGTGAGAGGGGGAAAGTTTAAGGGAGATGTGCGTGGAAAAGCTTTTACGCAGAGGGTGGTGGGTGCCTGGAACGCTTTGCCAGCGGAGGTGGTAGAGGTGGGCACGATAGCATCATTTAAGATGCATCTAGGCAGATATATGAACGGGCGGGGGAACAGAGGGAAGTAAATCCTTGGAAAACAGAAGACAGGTTTAGATAAAGGATCTGGATCGGTGCAGACTGGGAGGGCCGAAGGGCCTGTTCCTGTGTTGTTATTTTCTTTGTTCTTTGTACCCCAGATACTAGGACACAAAATCTAGTCTCCCTGAGGGCCGCCTGCATTGTAGAAGTGCCAACTTTCGTGCAATGTTCAATTGCTCTGTGTTTGATTAAAGGAGTCTGGTGACTGATCTATGCTCATTGTGCTTGATTGGTAATGCCTGGGTGTGGACTCAGAGCAAAGTAAACAGACACCGCAAAATCTACCCGAAGCTCTGCTGCCAATTTGAATGCAGCCATGGGCTGCAGCGGTTCAAGATGGCAGCTCCCCACCACCTTCTCAGGGTGATTAGGGACGGGCAATAAAAGCTGGCCTAGCCAGCCACACCCACATCCCTTGAATGAATTAATAAAAATACATTGTGATTCTAGAGATATTTTAAAACCCTTATTCATAAATCTGTTGCACACTCAGAAACCTGTCTCACCTCTTCATTACTCTGAAATATGTAACATTTCAGATGGGATTTTAAGCTGAGTTGCCACCTTCCCTCAGTTGCCATGTTTTCTACATTTTAACAGAGACTTTGACATTTCAAAAGATGTACTTTAACGGTTGTAAAGTGCTTTGAGACACTCTGAAGATAGAAACGCAAGTCTTTTTTTTTTCCCCCCCAGTTAGTTCTTGTAAAGTTTTATTGTGGATGTTTTCCTTTGGATCGCAATCCATGTATCAGTCTCCTCCCAGGCACAGACCATAATCGAACTTGGAGGATTTCGCAGAAGAGGTGGACTGTGCGGGACCATGAAAAGTAAATAGAACAGCAGATATCTTGTGAAACCACAGTGGGTGAGAATGCATTGGAAAGCAGCAGCACAATCTGAGGGATTCCGATGGCTTGTTTGAGGATTATGACGGACACCGAAGCCAGAGTTTGTGTGCTGAGCTTGCAAGGGACTTGTGGACATTTGCAATTCAATAGTTGTTGACTTCTGTCAACACATCTCAGAGTTTTCCCTGGAAAGAGAGGGGGTTGGTGGGCAATATAACTTCAGGCCTGAGCATTGGGCTTTCAGAAGGTGTAATCTTACCTTGACCACATTCACACTGCATAATCAGATCCCAAGATTCTGAAATAATGCAATTTAAAAAGCAACATTGCTGCCCTGGCATTTTATAATGTGGGCTGGCAGAACTCCCAAAATCAGCACCTTCCCTCCAACCTCCAGTCTGACCTTACCTGCTCAGATCCAAACGTGTTCGCCACATGGCAGGAACCTCCTATGGCCTGAAGTTCGCTACGACATCTAAAATGGAGAAAGGTGGGGCGGAAACTTACTTGCTTGGAAAAATTTCAGTCATTGGGAACAGTTCCGGGTGCCAACCCCAGGGAGGCCAGAGAATCTTCTAAGGGAGTGTCCAATTTACAGGCAACATTCGTTGCCCTTCCTCATCATCCTTGAGGGCAGTTCAGAGTCAACCACATTGCTGTGGAGTCAGATGTAGGCCAGACCAGGTAAGGAAGGCAGATTTCCTTCTCTATAGGGACATTACTGAACCAGATGGGTTTTTTGCAGCAATCTATAACAGACGCGATTTACGAGCCGCGTCCCGCCAGAATCGGGATGGGACGCAGCTGGTAGTTCCCGGGAGAGGCCTCTCCCAGGATTCCTGATGGTCGTTACACCTCATGATCTGGGTCCTGCCCACAATGGGTGGGACCCAGACTCGCATAGTTAAAAGAGCTTAAAAGATCACTTAGCTGCGCTGCCGCCGGATGTAATTGGCACCGGGTATCTATTGGCCTCGCCGAGGACACCACAGCCAGGTACCATTTACTGCAACCTGGTGGTGGAATGACATGCAGGTCTCTCCCAGGCAATCGGACGGAGGCCCCCGGGCGGTCGGCCTCTAGCCAGACTAACACCCTGCATTACTGATGCAACCCGGGCACCTTGGCACTACCAGCCTGACTGTACCACCTCAGCATCCTGGTAGTGCCACCCGGGTGCCAGCCTGGCACTGCCAGGGTGCCCAGGTGGCACAGCCAGGCTGGGAGTGGCACAGCCAGGGAACCAGGCTAGCATGCCACATTGTCAAGCTGTCATTTTGCCCAAGCTGGGGGTCAGGCCTGGGGGTGCCCTGCCAGTATGTGGTGGGGTGTGGGACCACATTGACATCAAAGACATCATTAACAATTAAACAGTTCTCAAATAAAAGGAAAAACTTTAACTCGCTATCTACACCTGTCACTATATATATTCATACTGAGCAACCCAATATGGTTCAAAATCCACTCATAAATAAAGTTAGCAAACAGTGTTACTTGCTGTTTTCTGTGCAGACCTTTGGAGAGAGACCCTTTCAGGAACAACCTGAAAACCCTTCTGCTCAAATCCAATGGTAAAACTACCAAAACCACAGACAGACCTGGCTCTTCTCATACGTCAATGTATCCCACTAAGATGGCCCATGACCTGCTTAGCTAGGACTAAACATTGCTTCCTCATAAATTATCTACACCCAGGGAATCTCCTTTCTATGAACAATATTCCATTAACCATCTATATGTAAACAACTAAATGGTTAAAATCAATGATTCGCTCAATTTTATGAAACCTTCATTACAGCTTTGGCAGGCACACTGCCTGCATATATTTGAACCCAGTGTTTTTCTTAACAGTACCACAACAAAATATTAAATATAATATATAGCAATTTCCTACATTCATCAAAGAGCCAAACCAACATGCACGATTCAAAATTCACCCTCTCCTCCACGTCAGAGCTGTGTCCACTGGCCTTGTAAGATAATAATAATAATAGCAATAAGCGCTTATTGTCACAAGTAGGCTTCAATAAAGTTACTGTAAAAAGCCCCTCGTCGCCACATTCCAGCGCCTGTTCGGGGAGGCCGGTACGGGAATTGAACCCGCGCTTCTGGCATTGTTCTGCATTACAAGCCAGCTGTTTAGCTTCCACCTGTGGCAAGCCCAATGGAAAAGCTAAAATTGTGGAAGTATTTGCAAAATATTTTTTCCAGGTGGAAGGAGGTGACTTCCACTCACTCATGAACAAAATTACATGTACAATACTTTCAAATGGGCATTACTTAAGTAGTGTTTATTAAACCTTATTGTTTAGAAAGGCTCAGTGCAAAACAACATTTGACATAGATAGATATATGTTCTGCATATTAACCGGGGCTGGTGAAGTAGGCAAGGTGATGTTTTGGGCATGATCTGCATGCTATGGAGGGTTCTTTTGGTTTGTTTGACGCTGACAGAACCCCTGCCCAGAAATCTGCCTGATTGAAAGGCTTTATTTCTAGTTGAGCGGAAGCACTTCCGAGCAAGAGCAAGTAGATTGGATTCGGATGGGGGGGGGGTAAGTGTCTGATCCCAGGGCAAGAGATCTCAAGGTATGGCGTTAGATTCTCGGGGGAATCCAGGTTTGCGATGAAATCGGGTTGCTCCGCCACCTCCAACGTATCAACGGCTTCAGGACGTTGCTTGAGGACCGTCCCCGATACTCCGCCCCCGACCAGCCGAGTTCCCGACGGCGTGGGTCTCTCATGGTCTCACCCGTCGGGAACTCGGCATGGCGGCTGCAGACTCGGTCCAGTGCCGCCACAGTTGGGGGAGGGCCAATCCTTGGTAAGGGGGGGGGGGATATTATTCGGGACTGGGGGCACTGTGGGAGGGTGGTCCAGGGCATGCGAGCGAGCCGAAGGGGGGGGGGGGACTATTTTGAAGGCCGGTCCGCGAGCAGGCCGCCGATGTGCGGATGCACGCCCATGGACCCGACAATTCTCCAGGGTGGATCGGCAGCCAAAGCCTGGATCTCTACGCTGCCGTCCTGCTCGCCCCCAGCAAAACAAGGAATCGGTGGCCATTTTGCGCCAGGTTTTCTGGCGTAAACCGTTCCCACGCCGGCGTGGGGGACATAGCCTCAGAATCGGAGAATCCAGCCCACGATCGTCGGGAGGTGCTCCACAGTGGAGTTCGGACAGATCGCGAGTGCAAACCTTTGACAGGAAACAGCCCGCACCCTTTAAGGGCATTCCCTAAAACGGCACAGCCTGGGAATGGGATCAGGAATCCCAGAATCAAGATCTGCATACTATTTTTAAAGGGATCTCAAGCCATCCCGACTCAGTGACATTCCAGGCCAATTTGTTTGAGGCACTTCAGAACCAGGGACCACGGTTTAAATAGAGGCGGAAAGGGGTGTACAAGTAAATTATATTCGACACTTTAAGAGGAGGATGGTTGACATGGAGAATAAATTATTCACTGAAGCAATGGAGAAAAATAACATGCAATTACTGAAAGGTGAAGAGGATGGATAGTGGAGGAGGCAAGCCTTTGACAACCAGAAGACTTTGAATGCAATTAAGGAAGGAAGAGGAAAGATTTGCATTTAAATAGCGCCTGTCCTGGCCTCAGGATACCTGAAGGCACTGTGTAACCAATAAACTACTTTTGAAACATAGTCGGTGCTGGAATGTCGGAAACAGCAGCCAATATGTGCACAGCAAGCTCCCATACGCATCAATAAGTTAACCACCAAGTAAATTGCTTTAAGGGAGGATAAATATAAACCATGAAACCAGCGTCAACTCCTCTGCTTTTCCTTGCAATAGCGCCACGGAGTATTTTCTATCCTCCTGAGAGGACGGATTGGGCCCTGGGTTACATCTCATCCAAAAATAATTCTGTCTGATTATTTTCCTCCCTGTGTTTTGTCCCCATGTGGGATATTACACATCTGAAAGTAATATTTCACGTTTAAGCTTCCAATGTCCAATTGAAACTGCCCGGAAAAAATGACCAGTTCTCTGCCATTCGCATTGTTTGCAATAAGGGTTTAATTGGCTTTATTTAAATTGTAGACAGTAAGAATGCACGGTAAAACAATCCGGGCACTGCCGATTATTTCAGCAGACATGTGAAATCAGCTAATTAGGAATCAATGGGTTTCTAACAATCACATTCCATCGAAAATCCTGTGGGGGGGCTAATTGTGACTAAGTATTTTGGTGCTTTATCAGTTATCTTACATTTCCATTGGGCAGAGCACATTATCTCTTTTCTAAGGGTAGATGGATAGGGTTGGCACTTGTTTAAAGTCCCCATCATCGGAGACCTGTACATCAGCTGATGAATACAATGCAGACTCTACTTTCCACATTGCTTTCTGTCTTCTGGGGAGATCAGCGAGTCAAGCCAAAATTCAAACACAATACCAAACCAAACATGTTTCTACCCCCCTCCCCAACCCCCCAATTCTCTTCCCGCACCTCGTGGTGCACTAAAGGAGGCTTTTGTCTGTTTCCATGGCGAGTGATTCCTGGAACAGGGCGCTAGTCTGTCGCCAGAGGCTAACCAGCTATGTGCTTTAAATGCTCTCCCTTCCTCTTTCTTTCTGCAGAAAGCACTTAACTGCCTTTGATGTAGTCCAGGAGCTGTCAGTCATAGCTCGATGTCTACAAACATTGTGGTTAGTTTCACTGCTGCCGACTTGAAGGCCACTCATGCATGAGCTGAATTAAACAATACAGGGGCTGGGTGTGAGTGGAAGCTATCAATCACAGCCTAGTTAAAGCAATTTCACAGAGATATGAATGAAAGGCTGCAGTTTTAAACCCAACTGACTAGTTTTCTCTTTCCAGGGATTTGCAGGTGCTGCTTCCTCTGCCTGAGCCAGCAGGTGTACTGCACAGGTGAGTTTTAAAGCAGTGATTCTTTTTCACTGACTGTGAATGAATGCTCTCTAGCTTCCAGGCAGGGGTCTCTCTTATGGGCAGGTTCTCTGGTTGGGGTCTCTGGAACTGGGGGAGCTCTGGTGGGGGTCTCGCTCATTGGGAGAGTCTTTAGCGGGGATATCTGTAATTGGGAAGTCTCTGGTGGGGTTTCTCTCATGGGGGTCTCTGGTAGGGGGTTGGTTGGGGGGGGGTCAGGTCACCCGCGGGGGAGACAGAGAAAATCCCGCGGGGGGGGGGGGCATAATTGCATTGCAGGAGGGTGGAGGGGGGCCCAGTCTCCAGACCTCGCCCAGTCAAAATGGTGGCCCGATAGCGGGATTTGCGACGGAATGGTCGCATGCACGGCATGCATAATTTTGCCTGGCAAAAGATTGTGAATCACATCCGTGTTCGCGCTCCCAATGTGAACTCAAATTAGTTGCGCTTCATCTCGGGCAGGAGAACAATAGTCTCCAGGCAGAGAATTCCAACCATTAAGTTTTACCAATTTTTCAGTTTGCCACAGAGTCAGAGACACAAGGACATCAGCTAGGTTAATCCTCCAGTGCCGTTCATCAGGAATGTCACATTGTCAACGGTGCCTTTATAAATCTTGCACTAACATAATCGACATCACAAAGGGCATCACAGATGTGTATGGAACAAATCTTGACTCTGAGTCACACGGCAGGTAACGAAAACGCTTGGTTAGAAGGCAGGATTTGAGGACTGCCTCGAAGAAACCAGGAGAGGAAGAGGGAGGGAATTCCAGAGTTAGGGCCGATGCAGCCACCATTGTTGGAGTGATTAAATCCTGCTGAAGAGGCAGGATTGAAGTCCGGCTTGAGGGTGGCGGCTGGTGTGTCCAGCCTTGAAGCCTGCTGCCTCTGTGAGTCATTTCAACAACTTTTACAGCACTGTGTCAGTCTGCTGCCTGTGTTGTTAGCAAAGTTTAATGAGCATAGAGTTAGTCAGCTGTTAGTGGCATGGGGGTATGGGTCGCCTGTGGGTGTGGGCCTCATGAGGTGGGGGAAGGGTGGGATGAGACTGAAGGAGGTGGGCCTAAGGGTCTGGGTGGATGACCCCGAAAGAGAAGCCAACATCATACCCAGTTGGGGCAGTGAGGGTTGGCGAGGGGTTAGATGGGGTGGCTATTGTTGAAAATGAACGGAGTAGCTGCCCAGCAGTCTTAAGTGTAATGGCCTTACAGCAATGAGATCCTAGTCTGAGTAAGACGGGCCTATCCTAGCCTTGCCTATCCCTGATGCAGAAAATAATTTTGCCCACTCACATTCCTCATGCCCATCAAACTAATTTACCCTCATTAGTTAACCCTTAACAATGCCAGCTGCCTACAGTCTCAAAATCAAGGAGAGGGGTGACAGCTCATGGTTCAAGGGTAAATGCTTGAGTACATGGCTTTGAGAGGGACTATTTCTGTGATAGTGCCGGACTTCAGTGCCTTCAAGGTTGACAGAACCATCCAGTTGATCCTTCCCATGAGGGATGGGCGACGATTCTTACCTCCTGTCAGAACCCCGTGATGTAGAGATTGAGGGAGGGGACAACCAGACGAGAGGCCAAATGGGTTAAGGGCATTGGCCAGAGCCGGTCATGCAATGGAGATGGGAGAGCACCTGAGCTATGAGTGAGTGGCAGCCACCAGATAAGGTGCAGGATAGGCTGCTTCCCAGACCAGGGGGGCAATGGGTGAGGGGAGGTACTGAGTTAAACGGCTGTGTCACCGACCTGACTGTCTCTCTCTGTCTCTCCCTCTCTCCCCCTGTGTAGCTGTCTGATCAAGGTCAATATGGAGTCAGTGGAGCTGCTAATTACAGAGTTGGAGGAACACAGACTCCGGCAGCAATGAGCGGCGGCACCCAGGGAGCGCCCAGGGTCAGGAGACCAGGGCATGCAGGGCAGGCTGAAGGGCTGGAGGCTGCACCAGCTGAACAGGGGGCACAAATACAAAGAAGGAGGCCACGGGTTGTACAAAACCGTGTGCCCTTCATGGAACTGTCAAACAACATGTGCTGCAGGAGACTCCCCTCACCAGGGAGGCATTCCTGTGCCACATTCTGCCCAACTTGGTGCCATGTGGAGGCAGAGGGCACCCGTTCTGTGTGGCCGTGATGGTCATGGCAGCCCTCAACATCCAAGCGATGGATTCGTCCCAGGGCTCCATGGGTGACCTGTGCGGCATTTCGCAGTCATCCACCCATAAATGCAGCGGTGAGGTCAGGAGTGCTCTCGATGCGAGGGCATCGGACCTCATTCATTCCGCCCTGGACCAGCCCCGCAGGGCGAGGGCGCTGAGGATTCAGCGCCATAGTTGGTCTGCCACAGGTGCAGGGGCGATCCACTGCCCCAATGTCGCTCTATGCACTGCGTGGCATCAGGGAGTCCTGTTCATCCACAGGACGGGGTGAATGTGCAGCTGGTATGTGAACACCAGATGAAGTTCATGCACATGTGCGCATGTTGTGTGTAGGAGCGTGCATGATCGTAAATACCAGATAATGGTGGGCCTCCAGGATTGGCAAGGCCAGATGACATTGAGGCTCCACCCAACCAAACCAAAGCTGCAGGGATGGCTTGTTGGGGACAAAGGGTACCTGCTGAGGTCTTGACTGATGATGCCAGTGCGGAGGCCTAAGACCGAGGCAGAGGCCCAGTAGGGGCTGGTTTAGCACAGGGCTAAATCGCTGGCTTTGGAAGCAGACCAAGGCAGGCCAGCAGCACGGTTCAATTCCCATACCAGCCTCCCCGAACAAGCTCCGGAATGTGGCGACTAGGGGCTTTTCACAGTAACTTCATTTGAAGCCTACTTGTGACAATAAGCGATTTTCATTTCATTTTCATTCATTTCAGTATACCATGGCTCATAGTGCCACCCAGTGTGTGATTGAGTGGTGCATCGGGTACCTTAAGATACACCTCCACTGCCTCGACAGGTCTGGTGGCACCCTACAGAGAGGTTCCAAAGTGTCTCCTGCATTGTGGCGGTCTGCTGTGCCCTACCCAACTTGGCACAGCAGCGAGGCGACCACCTTACTGTTGAAGACCTGGCTCCTCAGAAGGAGTGGAGGAAGATTTCGGAGAGAAACAGGAAGATGCTGGGCAGGTTGGGTCGAGGGTTGCATGAGCTGAAGGACCAGGGCTGCCCTCATTACTTCCTGCTTCACATTGTAGGACCACCGTGTTGTCAGACAACTCAAGAAGCCTCCACCCACCCCCCCCCCCCCCCACCCCCGCCCCATCCCCGCCCCAAGGCCATTTTATCCCCTCTGTGAAGGAGGGTCGCAGTAAACCTTACAGCAGGGTGCTGGGCCTGGGAAATCCTTGAACCGGCTGATCAGAAAATGCAGCAAGGTGATGACGACTCGCAGTCAGGAAAGCTCGGATATGCTCCTGATGCTCGCTTATGGCTGACTCCTGTCTGTCTGTTGTCAGCACATTGACTCCCCCACTCATGTGGGAGTGAAGTTCGGCCCTAGAACCCTTTGTTGTTTAGCACTGGAGGGGGTTTAGGGATAAGGGTCCAGGGCTCACTGATTAATACCCGAGCCCGTTCAGGAATGATGTTATTTTACTTTGAGTGGGTCAAGTCTGACTTTGATGGCCTATGAGATGAGCTGTGTCCAGATGGGGTAAAGCGCTATCCCACTGGAGGAGGGTTAACGACAGTGAGACCATAATGTTGTGAATAACAAGAGCGTTTAATGTGGTAACATGTGAATTTGTTACATTTGATAAAGTTATTTGTGCCTAACTTCACTTGTTCCCAGCCTGTGTCCCTTCAATTCCTTAGCCTTGCGAACCCTCCCACTGCGTCTAGGTGTTTGCAAGGTGCACATCAGAAGTGGCGGCAGCCTGCTACCCTCAATGCCCTTGCTAGGTGTCCTCTTGGGGGCCACGACTCAGAGGGCCCGGCCTACTCTCGGGTGACACATTGTTGCTGCATCATGCTGTTTAACCCGCTGCCCCTGAGAAGCGCCAGTGTCAGGAAGGGGGATTCAGAAGGACTGGTCACTCCCGGGCTCCCAATGGATGGAAGGCCCGGGATGTGCCCCAGTGTTTCCTCCTCCCTCCGGGTGCTCTTGGCCCCCTGGGTTACTCCATGGGATGGAAGGGCAGTTGGAGCGAGCTCCAGAAGCCTCAATGGCATCTGGCCTTGCCAATCCTGGAGGCCCACCATTATCTGGGCTATGGTGTCGAGCCCCTCAACCATGGTACTCCGGGACAGAGCCAGGCCCTGGAGCTCAGCAGATCTGATGTCTTTCCCCAGGCTTTCCACTGCAGCTGCCACACTTGCAGTGTTGGCCTGGGTGCCGCACATAGCCGGCACCATCTCCTGCTACAAGAGACTTTGGGACTCTTCCATTCGGCTTTGCAGCCCTTCCTGGTATTCCCGGCTCTGCCCTACATCTCAAACAGATGAAGGATGAATGTATCCAGAGTCACAGCACCTGGTTGGGGCACAGCTGAGTCCTGGGATCCAGCAGATCCCCGACTGGCCGATTGTTGGGATGTTCCTGTCTCCATTTGATGTGCATGAGAAGCAGTGTGGTGCTCACCAGAAAGTGACCCAAACGCCTGCCTGCTAACTTCGCCCACCGAGCTGTGTGTCTCTGCGAAGATGGATGATGTGAGTGACCACTCTGACGCTTCACCTGTGTTCTCCTCGGAGATCTCCTCCAATCTCCTCTGAGGTGCAGTGGGGCACTGCCAGCAGATGGGCCAGGCTCCTCGGTGATGTTCCTGCAAGGCAATGGACAGAATTTTCATACATCACCTGGCCAAGCGTTTGGTCAATGAGACTGGTCATCTGAAGGATGGTGCAGTGGCTTCTCCCCTTTCTCTCCCAGGCCCACCTCGCTCTCAGTGCAGGACCAGCACTGCTCCTCTCCTGCGAGCTCCATAGCCTTCTCATCGAATGGAGTCAGGGCCCTCAACTCGGGAACCCCACCTTCTGTTTGCTCTCTCACTCTCTCGGTGGTTGTGGGCTATTCTCTCCCGCAGCGCCACAAAAGGGGATACGGTGAGCTGGACATCTGGCAGGTCAGAGGGCGATGACACCTGGCACGTGCGGCCAATTCATCCAAGCAGGAAGGGGCTCTGATGAGGAGTGTCGGGGTGGGGGTGGGTGGATTTGAGGATGAAACTGGGAGGTTGGGTGCTGGGAACCTGTAGGTGGCCGCTTCCAGGGGACACTCCGGGAGTGAGGAATAAGTGGGGTGCCGAGAGGTGACAGGGAGCACTTACCCTTGCTGTTTGTAGTCAGTCATTCACCTTCTTCCAACACTGCACTCCCCTCCTCTTGGCCAGGATTCTGGCACTAACCAGCACTGCCACAGTCCCCCAGGTGGGGCTGATTTAGCACAGAGCTAAATAGCTAGCTTTTCAAGCAGACGAAGGCAGGCCAGCAGCGCGAGTTCAATTCCCATACCAGCCTCCCCGAACAGCCGTCGGAATGTGGCGACTAGCCTACTTGTGACAATAGGCGATTTTCATTTCATTTGTGACCTTGCTCAAGGGTGTCCTGCTTGTCTGAAGATAAATAGTTGCTCATCTCTCCTCCATGGAGTCCAACATTCTAGTGAGGACTCCCTCGGTGAGTCATGGAGCTGGCTTCTTGGCTGCCATCCTCTTTGTTTGACAGTGGGCAGCTGCTGTGGAGCGTTTAAATGCAGCGCCCCCTTGAGTGAAGTGTTCGGATGACCAACTCAGATGATCAACTCATTGAAGTCAGTGGAAAGTAAATTGGGCAGGGTGTAGAATAGCTGGTATAACTGGTTGAAAATGATCCTTGTCCAGATTTTCTTTCACTTTCAAGTTAACACGCATTTTGGGTGCACATACAGATTAGCTTGGGAAGAAACCTAAGGGTTCATTTTCCTCTTTGTACAATTTCTACTGCTCTGGTGTACAAAGCTCTGCTCCGAGGATATATGCTGCATAATATACACGAGGGCCTGAAACATTGATTTCCACACCTGGACGGCACGAGCTGGTGATAGAGGAAAATGGCGGCATCGCCTGTGGGCTGACATGCACTATCATGCCTGCAGTGGCCTAGCAACGGGTGGCAGCAACAAAATCAACAATCCACCATGACACCTGATAACTACCTAACATGCAGCACCTGTTCCAGAAGCTGGCACTCACGGATTGATCCCTTCAGCTCTCAGCAACAATGTACTGAATGAATATGCCCCATCTGCAACAAATTTTCTGCAGGTCTATCATCTTACCGAGATGGAAGGTGCCGACAATGGTGAACATGTACCTGCTGCTTTCCCAGTTGCTCTATATCAACATAGTCCATGATCCATCGATTTGTAGCTAATTGGCTACCATCTAAGAGCAAAGACAAATGTAGTGTATTGAAAATTGCAACGTGCATTTTGTTCACTTGAAGCAACCGTGCACATTCGTGTCAACAAAATCTGCAACAAGAGCAATAAATAGGCAGCGTTGTTTACTCGTGCAATTCTGAATTCTGGATGGCGCTGGCTGTTCCAGCCCCAAAAACTTCACCGCAGACACTTTGAAAAATAATTCACTTTCTTTTCTTGACTCTTATTTCCCTTGTTGTTTTACATTATGTTCCCCCATTCTATCTCTCGTCTACAGATCACTGCGCACAGAGGTTGCTCAATCTTAGCTGGATGTCTAATTGTGGAATGTCAGACTCCTGATAATGTGGGTTAGGTGGAAACCGGATTCCTTTTAAATTAAAACGTGGAGGATGAAAATATGAACCAAAGGTAGAAGCTCCAAACAAATGCTAATTTTTCAATTCTGTATATCGGTGAGGGGGCATGGATTTCAAACTCTATCGCCCTAACAAATGGTAAGAACCTGTTTGAAATAGATATGGCTTTGCATTAATTAAATTAAAGCTATGTCAATAATGTGTTAAAACTTCACTTGCCACAGCATTAAGCATTTTAATGTTTAACAGTAGAGTCCTATAATACTATGTGGGCGTGAAATGTAATAGAGTACAATCATTCTTTAATTTCCACAAGGTGTGCAGCTGCACAATTATTGATGAAATAATTATGCTTCTTGATGGCGTATTCCAAACGTTTCTGACCAATTTTCTTTCAGACAGGATTTAGAGAATAATAATTGTGATGCAGCGCCATGTTTTGAAATGAATTGCGTACCAATGGAATGGAACTCCTCAGGCTGAGGCCTTACGTCTTGTTAGAGCGTAAAATGGCAGCGGTCAGGGCAGCACGGTGGTGCAGTGGTTAGCACTGCTGCCTCACGGTGCTGAGGTCCCAGGTTCGATCCCGGCTCTGGGTCACTGTCATAGAATTTGCAGTGCAGAAGGAGGGCATTCAGCCCATCGAGTTTGCACCGGCTCTTGGAAAGAGCACCCACTTAAGCCCACGCCACCACCCCTTCCCCGTAACCCCACCTAACCTAAGGGCAATTTAGCATGGCCAATCCACCTGGGACTCTGGAGCTGTGAAGCAACAGTGCTAACCGCTGTGCTACCGTGCAGCCCATGTGCAGTTTGCACATTCTGTCCATGCGGAGTTTGCACATTCTCTCCGCATTTGCTTGGGTTTCGTCCCAAACAACCCAAAGATGTGCAGGGTAGGTGGATTGGCCATGCTAAATTGCCCCTTAATTGGAAAAAATGAATTGGGTATCTAAATTTTTTTTTTTAAATGGCAGCAGGGACTTCTGAGTCTGCGGGTATGAGTTCCTGGCTGTCTATTGAAAGGGATTGCAGGGGAGTACATAGGGATATGAATGACAGACACAAACATCCAGTTCAAACTGCAAAAGGCTCAGATCACCTCCGGGAGTGGCAACCTATACCTCAGAGACGAGCCAAAGTGAAAAGC
Organism: Scyliorhinus torazame; assembly: GCF_047496885.1. Classification (NCBI taxonomy): domain Eukaryota; kingdom Metazoa; phylum Chordata; class Chondrichthyes; order Carcharhiniformes; family Scyliorhinidae; genus Scyliorhinus; species Scyliorhinus torazame. The sequence goes on along the minus strand of NC_092723.1, from coordinate 175,738,185 downwards.
TGAGTTTACAACAGCTGACAGTGTCATTATAATGGTGCTTTTACACTGCGCTAGTGCGGCCAGCTCCCACAGGCGCATGTATTTGTGCAGCTGGCTTCAAGCCAAATATGCAACTGCGGAGACCTGCAGCAATCTGGGAGAGCAGCTAAAGAGGAATCTTCCCAGCTGACCTGAGTGAGCTCTGACAGTTATTTGCTTGACCCACTGAAGGCATTCAACTCAAACACTTGGGGCACCCCAGGCACAATTCTCCAGCTTTGAGTCTGTCCTCCTGCCAGCAGGGAATCGGGACTGTCTCCCGCTGACACGAGGGACGCCGAAGAGGCCCGGTTCAGGTCATGCAAATGGGCCATTCCTCCCCTCCACGTGAATCACGCAAGATTCCTGACTCTGCAGGCACATGATTCGCTACAGTCAGGAATCAGCTGTTTGCCCTTTACAACTGACTGCCATTTCAGCCAAGGAGGTGGTCGCATCAAGACCGGCACCCCGGTTCCTGGACGTCGAGGATGTTGGATGAGGTGGAGGAGAGGAGGATCACCCTATTCTCCATGGTTGGTAGAAGACTTCCAGCCGAAGTGATGTCCAAAGCCCAAGGTGAGGTGGCAGAGGCTGTAGGTGCTGGCAGTTTATAGGCAGGACCGGCCTCCAATGTCACAAGAAGATGGATGACCTTCTTTGAGCTGCCGTACTGGTTTATTTTAAACTGAAAATAAAGCCGACACACAAAACAAACAAGGACTGTCGGGAACGGCCACTCCGGGTCTGGGAGCGACATTTAAAGGTCCCACTAATGAGCTTGGATAGTCAGAGGCTTTTCCCCAGGGTAGAGGGGTCAATTACTAGGGGGCATAGGTTTAAGGTGAGAGGGGCAAGGTTTAGAGTAGATGTACGAGGCAAGTTTTTTACGCAGAGGGTAGTGGGTACCTGGAACTCGCTACCGGAGGAGGTAGTGGAAGCAGGGACGATAGGGACATTTCAGGGGCATCTTGACAAATATATGAATAGGATGGGAATAGAAGGATACGGACCCAGGAAGTGTAGAAGATTGTAGTTTAGTCGGGCAGTATGGTCGGCACGGGCTTGGAGGGCCGAAGGGCCTGTTCCTGTGCTGTACATTTCTTTGTTCTTTGTTGAGCCCCAGCTGGGTGGACCTCTGCCCACTATCCACAGAAACTCGTATTCTACGAAGGCCAAGGGGAGATCAACCAACAATCACCCGTGGTCCTGTTGAGGGTTATCACAGCGCCCGTTGCATTTTTCTATGTTTCCTTTCCTTGTGCCATTCCTGTTCAGGCTGTCAGGTTTCGGTCTATGTCGCAGTATTCAATGCAACGCCTCGCAAACTATTTTCCAATTCAACAACATTTCATCACCTGAAAGTTAACGTGAACCAAAGGCCATCGAAAACAAAAGAGTAATAGAGTCGCGGAGTAACATTCAGTAAATAACTATTCAAGGTCAGATGTTATAGATCAATACATAATGCACCAGATGCGTTTTGCATTGGCAGTGGAGGCCATTGTTTCGGCGATGGGATCTTCCAATCCTGCCGCCGTCAGCGGGCTTTCCGGTTCCTCCCGCCCCTTGCCGTTGGCAGGACCGGGCGATTCCGCCGACGGGAACAGAAGGAAACCTTCGGCCATAGTTGCGTCGCAGCGTGCCCAATCAGAACCTCACAACCAATCACAGGCTGGGAATTCTCCAGGCTCATCCGCCGGGGGGGATGCATCGCGAGCCAGGACGGATAATTTGGCATTCCAGCCAAAACTGCACCTACTGCAGGTGGCACCGGGAACTCCCAACCGCGAGGGAGCGAGCGAGGATGGAAAATTTCAACCAAAGCTTCCAACCAGCAGGAGTTGGTTACTTCCCACTGTTGGAGCAATATGAGTGGCGGGGGGAAGGGGAGGGGGGCAAGGGGCAAGAAGATTAACGTGATTTCCTTTCTCACTGTATAATTTCTGCCACCCCCAATAGAGGGGAACGAAAATTGACGAGGAAAATCTAATCAATAAATCACAGCGATAGACGATTCATGGAAGACATGGCCCAGATAAAAGTGGAATTAATTTTTTCAGTATTTGTAGCTTTCCAGGGTTCGATCCCCATTCTCGGTACTAGAAACGACTTTTGGTAGGCTGCCGATGGTCAGGAAACAGAGAATTCATTACAAAGTAGCAAACTCAGCATTCTTCTGTGAGACTGAAGGTAATAGATGCAAACAGGGTTCTTAAAAGCGAGGTCATGCCGAACATATTTATTGCAATTTTTGGAAGCAGTAAAAGGATAAATGAATTGCAGTCCACATTATTGACTTTCAGATGTTTGACAAGGTCATGTACAGACGTAGAGCAAAGTAGAAATCTCAAGAGATCAAGTGTGGAGATTCTAATTGAATGAACGATTACTTGGACAACAGTAAACACATAATGGAAATAAAAGAAGACTCCTGACGTTGATTAATATTCTTCAATGTCGCCCGAACGTATTTGCCCCTTCTTTGCTCATCTTTTAACCTCAGTCAGAGATTTCTAACAAAGGAGGTGATTTGAACCTGACACTTCGACCACAAAATCCATAGAATCCCAACATTGCAGAAGGAAGTCATTTGGCCCATCAAGTCTGCACCGACCCTCTGAGAGAGCACCCTACCCAGGCCCTCTCCCCCACCCTATCCCCATAACCCCACTTTGTCTCCAGCCTCCGCACTGGCATTATCAGCCAGGACCTCAGCAGGTACCCCTTATCCCCCAAGAGCCAACCCGCCATCCTGGTGTGGTCCTCGAAGATGCCGCAGATCTCCCAAGATGTCGCTGTCATGCGCGTTCCCTGGGACGTGTTCACACGCCTGTATGATCCGGAGATGGTGGTCACTCACGAGTTGTGAATTCAGGGAGTGTTAACGAAGGGCACTCCCTGATGCACGCAAGGCCAATTCTTCATTAGCATCATTCTGCAGCTGTGCAGCTGGAGGCTGCTCACAGTCAAAGGGAGTTAACGTGGCCTTCAGCATAGAACCAAGAGCAGGGCTCCGTCCTGGAAGTGTTTGGAAGTGTTTGGTACAACAGACGGGCAGCATCTGCAGTTGCCCTGTTATGAGTCTCCACAATATTTAAAGATGGTTTGAAGGCCTCACAGACGCAAAGCCCCTCACTCACCCCCCTGGCCCAGGGGCGATCCCCGACTTGCAATGTTTCGGCCCCCCAAATGAGTCCAACCCCCCCCCCCCCAGCAGCCATTGCACCACCTTCAAGTTTTTAAAAAGGAGTACTAAACGACGCCTGCGTGATTTCTCACTGGGGAGCTGGTTAATTCCCGGGATGCCGTTACATTCAACTTCCATCTCGCTTAATGAATACGGAAATGAATGCAAATGAGGGTTATTGATCTGCTCACCATATTTGGGTGTGATCGGGAGCTCGTCATCGGGAGCGGGGCCGGTTAAATAGCGAACTGATTTGTGCCCAGCGGGAATCTCGATTTTGGCCTTTCCCGTTATTTACCTGGCACGCCCAGATCCACGCTGGGCGCGAGGCGGTGGTTAAATCAGGTCCATCTATTTCTTGGAATGCCTTCATATTTAATTACAAAGGAAAGAAAGATCTGCATTTATATAGTGTGACTTGAGCGTACCTCAAAGTGCTTTACCGCGAGTTAACAATATGTTGAGGGCAGTGACTTTTGTAATGTGGGCAGAGAAGTTCAGATCGAAATTTCACAGAACGTGGCTGCATGTGCAATAAAATGTATTCACTTACTGACCATTGACAGGCTTTATCGTAATGTTCCAATTTGATTGACTTGACAAGAAAAGCATCTGTAAGTAGTTGTCTGCTGGGAGTCCTCAGCACAGATCATTTCATTTACTGACACTGTGTGACTCCCACAAATTGCTGTTAGCCTTCCACGATTTTATTGTTACAGCACGCTCCACTTTGGCTAAACAGATGAATTGTTTCAATTCCGTGGCGGACTCAGCCTGTGGACCTGGACCGCCAAAGTAGGGGCCCTGCATTGGCCGTTTGTGCGCCCGGACCACCACATTGCCCCCAGCCCCGAATGACGCACCTCCTGCCCGCCGATTGGCCCTCCCCCGACTGTGGCGGCCCCTGACTGAGTCCGCAGCCACCATGTGAGGACACGGATGGTGTGAGCACACCTAAACCATGCCGTCGGGGATTCAGCCGGTCGGCAACGGAGCATCGCGGGTCGGGCCTCAGGCAATGGTCTGGGGCGGTGGATACTCGGCGCGGTGTACTCCTCGAGTATGCCGATTTCCGGGGGGGGGGGGGGGGAATGAAAAAAACGGCGCCACTCCTGATATCGGCGCCAAAATCGATTTCGGCGTCGAGGAGCAGAGAATCCAGCCCAGGATGCAGATGCAATAAAGTTTAAAGACTGGCACTTTTCTGAAACCGAAGAAAACAGGATGAAACCGGTGACAGGGATAAGGAATTAAAAGGTGGAGAGCAAAATAACTCCAACACCATCAGTGTTATTCCACTTTCGGGCTGTGTAGCTTTTATTATCGGTGGTGAGAGAAACAGAGTTAAATGGAAGCGGGGGGGGGGAGGATTTTCCACCCAGTTTTTGGAAGATGGGAACGACGCAGGGGGTGGTGAATCGAGCAGGAGACCCAAATAGGCTTTCACACTGGAGGGATTTCCTCGCTCGATTACCCTGCTCTCCCCGCCAATGGCGTAAAGGAATTAGAGACTTGAAAAGCCGGAATCTCCATTTGCATTTAAGTCTAATTCTCAGGAATTTACGGGGGAATTTCATGGTGGGCAGAGGGCTTCCGTGAGGTGTTCCTTTTTAAATTTTGTGCAAACTTTTTAAATGGCACCCCAATCTTTCAATGCTGCTGATGGAGTGGGCTTATTCAGAGCCCGCCAGTATGATGTCGTGGGACACATCCTCTTCACCTTTCTTTTCCAAAGCGTCAAGAAGTAGGGCTAGAAAGGTCGGCAGCGCAGCTGACCGGCTACACTCCACAATCCTGCCCAAGGCGACACTTTATTAAAAAATTCCACCCAATGTTTCGGGTCCATATGACTCTTCTTCATGTTTTTTTTTTCCAGGGATAGGTTGAAGGTCAGGAAGTATTTGTTGACAAAGATATCGTGCCGCAAGTCGAAGGTCACGATTCTCCCAACAAATCGCTAATTGCCATTTTGGACAGGTTTGGCGGCTTTGAGTCACTTTGGGTGTTTGGGTGTGATCCAGGCCGGCATTCATTTTCTGCAGTGGGGAACCACAGACGACGGCAAGATCAGCTCCCCAGAGATCGCGGCGCCATTTTTAAAGGGTGCCCAAATCTCAAAGTGAAGTTGAGGGTCCCCCACACCACACACCTATGGACATCATGACCCACCCCCCCCCCCCTTAGACATGGACAATACCCCCAAAATTTGACCCGAAGGGACAACCTCCCCCCACCCCAATCACGCCTGATTTTCACTTTTGGAGGCCGGTACTAATTCGCGCGGTAACAGGATTGCTGTCAGGCACATTGCAGTGAGAAAATCGCGCCTAAAGGGAGTGGTAATGATGGTGGCACAAAGACTAAAAGCAACTGTTAAAAGCGGCATAAAGGTCAGGGGCGAAATTCTCCGTAATCGGCGCGATGTCTGCCGACAGGCGCCGAAAACGGCGCAAATCAGTCCGGCATCGTGCCACCCCAAAGGTGCGGAATCCTCTGCATCTTGAGGGGCCGAGCCCTAACTTTGAGGGGCTAGGCCCGCTCCGGACTGATTTCCGCCCCGCCAGCTGGCGGGAAAGGCCTTTGGTGCCCCGTCAGCTGGCGCAAAACTGACATTGCCGGGCGGCGCATGCGCGGGAGTGTTAGCGGCCGCTCACGGCATCCCCGTGCATGCGCAGTGGAGGGGGTCTCTTCCGCCTCTGCCATGGTGGAGACCGTGGCGAAGGCGGAGGAAAAAGAGTGCCCCCACGGCACAGGCCTGCCCGCAGATCGGTGGGCCCCGATCGCGGGCCAGGCCACCGTGGGGGCACCCCCCGGGGCCAGATTGCCCCGCGCCCCCCCCAGGACCCCGGAGCCCACCCGCGCCGCCTTGTCCCGCCGGTAAGAGAGGTGGTTTAATCCACGCCGGCGGGACAGGCATTCCAGCAGCGGGACTTCGGCCCATCCAGGCCGGAGAATCACCGGGGGGGGGGGCCCGCCAACCGGCGTGGCCCAATTCCCGCCCCCGCCGAATATCCGGTGCCGGAGAATTCGGCAACTGGCGGGGGCGGGATTCACGCCAGCCCCCGGCGATTCTCCGACCTGGCGGGGGGTCGGAGAATCTCGCCCCAGATATCAGGGGCGAAATTCTCCATTATCGGCGGAAAGTCCGCCGATCGGCGCAAAAAACGGCGCAAATCCCACTTGCGTCACGTCATAAAAATGGGCCGATAGTCTGCGGCCCAAAATGGGCTAGCAGCGACGTAACGGGATCCGCGCTTGCGCAGTGGTTCACGCCGTGCAGCGTCATACGTGCTGCACGGCGTGACGGCTCATAAGGCCGCGCAGCTCCCCCCCCACCCGACCGGAACACCCGACCGCAACACCCGACTTGATGGCTGGCCGTCGCTCAGCCCCGAGGTTCGAGTCACGGGATGTGGAGGCGCTCCTGGACGCGGTGGAGCAGAGGAGGGACGCCATGTATCCCGGGCATGGCCGCAGAGTTGCCCCACGCCACAGCCGGCGTCTGTGGAGGGAAGTGGCAGAGGCCGTCACCGCTGTGGCCCTAACACCACGGACAGGCACCCAGTGCCACAAGAAGGTGAACGACCTCGTCAGAGCAGGCAGGGTGAGCCTCCCCATATCTCCCATATCCCCCCCTCCCCCATATCCCCCCCTCCCCCATATCCCCCCTCCCCCATATCCCCCCTCCCCCATATCCCCCCTCCCCCATATCCCCCCTCCCCCATATCCTCCCCTCCCCCATATCCCCCCTCCCCCATATCCCCCCCCATATCCCCCCCTCCCCCATATCCCCCCCTCCCCCATATCCCCCTCCCCCATATCCCCCCCCTCCCCCATATCCCCCCCTCCCCCATATCCCCCCTCCCCCATATCCCCCCTCCCCCATATCCCCCCCTCCCCCATATCCCCCCTCCCCCATATCCCCCCTCCCCCATATCCCCCCCTCCCCATATCCCCCCTCCCCCATATCCCCCACTCCCCCATATCCCCCTCCCCCATATCCCCCCTCCCCCATATTCCCCCCTCCCCCATATCCCCCCTCCCCCATATCCCCCATATCCCCAAGTGAATCCAGCCCTAACCTTAACCTCTGCAATGCACGCGCAACCGATGGCGTGCATTCATATACCTGCCTAACACTGTTGCCTTTTACCCCTGCCACCATCCCCCCCCCCCCACAGGATAAGCGCGCACACAACAATAGGGAGCATGTGAGGACTGGAGGAGGGCCCGCTGATGAGAGGCCACTGACCGTACACGAGGAAAGGGCCCTGGAACTGGCTGGCGGACCTGAAGACCGGGAGGTTGCTGATGCAGAGGTCGGGGGCCCACGAGCAAGTGAGCCATCAACAGCCCGTCCCCATATCCCCCCTCCCCTATATCCCCCTCCCCCGTATCACCTGATCACTGCCTGATGTCTAACCATGCATGCTTCATTGTGTATCGCAGGACCAAACGTCCAGGCACCCATCCCCGCAGATGCACACCGCCTGCAGGATGCCCCTCGGAGACCACAGGAGACGGAGAGACCCGCACCCTCCAGCATGCGACGCCCGCAGGATGCCCCTCGCACACCACGGGAGACGGAGAGACCCGGACCCTCCAGCATGCGACGCCCGCAGGATGCCCCTCGGAGACCACAGGAGACGGAGAGACCCGCACCCTCCAGCATGCGACGCCCGCAGGATGCCCCTCGCACACCACGGGAGACGGAGAGACCCGGACCCTCCAGCATGCGACGCCCGCAGGATGCCCCTCGCACACCACGGGAGACGGAGAGACCCGGACCCTCCAGCATGCGACGCCCGCAGGATGCCCCTCGGAGACCACAGGAGACGGAGAGACCCGCACCCTCCAGCATGCGACGCCCGCAGGATGCCCCTCGCACACCACGGGAGACGGAGAGACCTGGAGCAACAGGGAGACGACACCCCCGTCACGTGCGGGAGCGACCACCCAGCGATGAGGGGGGCAGCCACAGGCCCCCGTCACATCCGAGCCAGGACACCACTACCCAGGACACCACTATCCAGGACACCCCTACCCGGGACAGCACTACCCAGACACCCCTACCCGGGAAGACGAAATACGGGACAGTGACTCAGAGTGGATGGGTGGAGACGAACCCCCACCCCAAAGTGCCATGGAGTCAGAGTGGGACGAAGAGCACGACACAACGCCATTGCTGTCACCAACACCCTCCACCATCGCAGAAACACTCACCACGGTTGGGCACTTTAGTGATGAGGCGTCTGGTACACTCACTGGTGCGCACAACACAGCCGTCCCGGTACAGCAGGTGGAGGTAGGAGCAGCAGAGGGACCGGGTGGTCGGAGGGCAGCCCAGGCCAAGCGAACATCTGCCGCCCAGATGGATCCCGGGTTCCTGCAGTTACCACACCCACACATAGATCCGATGCAACCACCGACACGGAGACGAGCGAATAGGGTGACGGGTGGCTTGCGGCGGCTGCGGTCGCAGGTGGAGGAGTCCACCCGCGTCCAGGACCTGGGAGTGGTCCCGGTCATGCGTGCCACCCAGGCTGACACCGCACGGGTGGCGTCCGCGGTGGAGGCAACGGGTGCGACGGTGTCAGACATGGGGAACGGTTTGCGAGGCCTGGGGCCTTCCGTGCAGGTGGCGTCTGTGGCCCAGGAAATGGCTGCCCTCTCACAGGAGGCCATGAGCCAGTGCCAGCGCCAGATGGCAGAGGCGCTCAACGCCATAGCCCAGTCTCAGCAGGCCATGGCCCAGTCTCAGCAGGCCATAGCCCAGTCTCTGCAGGCCATGGCCCAGTCTCTGCAGGCCATGGCCCAGTCTCAGCAGGCCATCGCTGAGGGCATCGGCGCCAGTGGCCATGTGCGAGCCGGCGTCGCACTGTCACAGACAGGGTTTGACAACCCCCAGGGCTCCATGGCTGCAAACCTGCAGACCCCTGTCGATACCAGCACGGGCCTCCAGGACTGGCAGCGCCAGATGTCGGGGGCGCGTCGGATGGCCAGTCCGTTCCCATCCCCCACCCATGTAGAGGCCTGGGGGCCATCGGGCACCCCGAGGGAGGAGGAGGTGGTGTGGTCCGTCCCGGCTCCCTCTGTAGGGGAGGTCCCGGTACACCGCGACACCTCGGACTCCCCCCCTTCCGTCCCAGGTGCATCGGGTGGGCAACGGGCAGGACAGGCTGGCAGCTCGCCATCCCAGTCGCCCGGGCCGCAGCCTGGCCCATCTAGGCCAGGACGCCCCAGGAAACGGCCGTCAAAGGGATCCAGTGTCAGAGGGCAGGAATCACAGGAGTCCACCTCCAGTTCTGCTGTACCGTCTGGGGAACCACGTAGACGTAGTCAAAGGGCCCGTAAGGCCAAACAATTAGACACTGAGTAAGTTGGCACGGGTGCAGGGCACAGATGAGTTTTAGGGGCTAGGGCACGTGCATGAACTCCTTTGGTTATTAAAGTCAATGTTACACCTACCGAAGCTGCCTTTGTGCTCTGTCCAAAGTGTGCGGGCGTGTCATGTACGTTGAGCGCAAGTGTGTGTGTGACGGGTGGTCTTACCTCAGCCCCAGGTGAGTCTGCCCCCTTCCCCCTGGGCCGCCATCAACATCCCCCGGGCAGAGGACGGGACCGTGCGCTGCAGTGTCACAGCCGCATGCAGGGATGGTCCGGGTGGATGGTGGTACTGTGGCCATGGGTCAGACATAGTCCAACGATGTAGAGCCAGGAGCTCATCGCAGGGCGGGTTGTCATCATCCTCCATGGCCTGCGATAGACACGCGTCCACCCGCAACTGGGTGAGCCCGGCCCGTTTTGCCGCCGGTGGATCGGCAATTGGGGGGGGGTGGTGTGCATGCGGGTGGGGTGTGTGGGGTTGGGGAGGGGGGTGAGGGTGCTGGGTGGGTGGATGGGTGGGGGGTGTAGGTGGTCGGCTGTTGCCATGGTGTGCGGTCTGTAGCCATACTACCCGATTCCCACGCCCATCTAGTCAGTGAAGCGGGCGTCTATCAGTGTGTCCCGTGCCCGCTGGGCCAGCCGGTAACGGTGGACAGCCACCTGCCTGTGTCTACCCCGTCTGCCCTGACCATTGCCCCCATCCCCCTCATCTGGGGAGGACTGCGCCTCTTCCTGCTGCTCCTCCACTCCGCCCTCCTCTGCCTGCGGCACATCACCCCTCTGCTGGGCTATGTTGTGCAGGACGCAGCACACCACAATGATGCGGCCGACCCTATCTGACCGATACTGGAGGGCGCCCCCAGAGAGGTCCAGGCACCTGAAACGCATCTTCAGCACGCCAAAGCACCTCTCGATCACTCCCCTTGTCGCTACATGGGCATCATTGTAGCGGTTCTCCGCCTCATTGCGTGGCCTCCGTATAGGCGTCATCAGCCACGATCGCAATGGGTAGCCCCTGTCACCCAGCAACCAGCCCCTCAGCCGGGGATGGCGTCCCTCGTACATGCCGGGGATGGATGACCGCGACAACACGAATGAGTCGTGTACACTGCCTGGGTGACGGGCGCAGACGTGCAGGATCATCATGCGGTGGTCGCAGACAACCTGTACGTTCATCGAATAGGTCCCCTTCCTATTAGTGAACACGGCCCTGTTCTCTGCAGGTGGCCGCACGGCGACGTGCATCCCATCGATCGCGCCCTGGACCATGGGGAACCCGGCAACGGCAGAGAAGCCCACGGCCCGGGCATCTTGGCTGGCCCGGTCCACGGGGAAGCGGATGTAGCGGTGCGCCATGGCATAAAGGGCATCTGTCACTGCCCGGATGCACCGATGTCTACGATATGCCGGACAGGTCCCCACTCGGTGCCTGGAATGACCCCGTTGCATAAAAGTTCAGGGCCACCGTAACCTTGACGGACACGGGGAGAGGGTGTCCCCCGCCAGTGCCACGCGGTGACAGGTGTGCCAGCAGGTGGCAGATGTGTGCCACGGTTTCCCGGCTCATCCGGAGTCTCCTCCTGCATTCCCGGTCCGTGAGGTCCTGGTTTGACTGCCGGGGCCGGTACACACAGGGCGCCCTCGGGTGCCTCCGTTGCCGTGGGGCCGCGACGTCCTCCTCCCCCTCCTCGTCCTGTCGGTCAGGTGTCCCTCCAGCCTGGGCGGCTGCCGCCTGCCCCTCTGCGGCAGCCTGCGCCGCCTCTCTGGCACGCTCCTCCTCCTCCTCCTCCTCCTCATCCAGGGCAACATAGACATGAGCGGCTGCCACCACGGCGGCCAACATCGCTGGATGGTCTGAAAACATGACGGCCTGGTGGGGGGGGAGGGGAACGACGACATGTCATCATTGCCCATATCCCCTCCTCCCCCCAGCCAGGTGACATGGACCGCATGGGTCCAACTGTTGGAGGCTGGCACCTGGCCAGGTGGACCAACTCATTTGCCCTCCCATCACCCACCCCGGCATGGACCCCCCCCCCAACCTCCACCCCGGCACGGACCCCCCCCCGCCAACCTCCACCCCAGCACGGACCCCCCCCCCCAACCTCCACCCCAGCACGGACCCCCCCAACCCCCAACCTCCACCCCAGCACGGACCCCACCCCCAACCTCCACCCCAGCACGGACCCTCCCCCCAACCTCCACCCCAGCATGAACCCCCCCCCCAACCTCCACCCCGGCACGGACCCCACCCCCCAACCTCCACCCCCCAACCTCCATCCCGGCACGGACCCCCTCCCCAACCCCCAACCTCCACCCCAGCACGGACCCCCCCAACCCCCAACCTCCACCCCAGCACGGGCCCCCCCCCATCCTCCACCCCAGCACGGACCCCCCCCCAACCTCCACTTCGGCACGGACCCCCCCCCCCCGACCTCCACCCCAGCACGGACCCCCCCCCAACCTCCACCCCGGCAAGGACCCCCTCCCCAACCCCCAACCTCCACCCCAGCACGGAACCCCCCCCCAACCTCCACCCCGGCACGGACCCCCCCCCAACCCCCAACCTCCACCCCAGCACGGACCCCCTCCCCAACCCCCAACTTCCACCCCAGCACGGACCCCTCCCCAACCTCCACCCCAGCACGGACCCCCCCCCAACCTCCACCCCAGCACGGACCCCCCCCAACCTCCACCCCGGCACGGACCCCCTCCCCAACCCCCAACCTCCACCCCAGCACGGACCCCCCTCCCAACCTCCACCCCAGCACGGAACCCCCCCCCCCCAATCTCCACCCCGGCACGGACCCCCCCCCCAACCTCCACCCCAGCACGGACCCCCCCCCAACCTCCACCCCGGCACGGACCCCCTCCCCAACCCCCAACCTCCACCCCAGCACGGACCCCCCCCCCCAACCTCCACCCCAGCACGGACCCCCCCCCAACCTCCACCCCAGCACGGACCCCCCCCAACCTCCACCCCGGCACGGACCCCCTCCCCAACCCCCAACCTCCACCCCAGCACGGACCCCCCCCCAACCTCCACCCCGGCACGGACCCCACCCCCCAACCTCCACCCCCCAACCTCCACCCCGGCACGGACCCCCTCCCCAACCCCCAACCTCCACCCCAGCACGGACCCCCCCCAACCCCCAACCTCCTCCCCAGCACGGACCCCCCCCCCCAACCTCCACCCCGGCACGGACCCCACCCCCCAACCTCCACCCCCCAACCTCCACCCCCAACCTCCACCCCGGCACGGACCCCCTCCCCAACCCCCAACCTCCACCCCAGCACGGACCCCCCCCCCCAACCTCCACCCCAGCACGGACCCCCCCCCAACCTCCACCCCGGCACGGACCCCCCCCCAACCTCCACCCCAGCACGGACCCCACCCCCAACCTCCACCCCAGCACGGACCCCCCCCCAACCTCCACCCCAGCACGGACCCCCCCCAACCTCCACCCAGCATGGACCCCCCCCAACCCCCAACCTCCACCCCAGCACGGACCCCCCCCCAACCTCCACCCCAGCACGGACCCCCCCCCCAACCTGCACCCCAGCACGGACCCCCTCCCGGCACTCCCCCGGAGCCCAGTCTACTCTAACCACCCCCCCCCCCCCCCCCCCCCGCCGCACACACACACACACAAGCCGAGACACACCTCTCCTCACACAATCAGTCTGCGGCAACGCCATTTCCTGCCCAGAGCCAACCCCCCAGGCCGTCACTCACCTCCTTGCTGGTCGGCGTGAGCCTGGAGCACCGGGTCACGCCGATGAAAAGGAGGTTTAAGTCACGTCGACGTGAACGGTCATCACGTCGACGGGACTTCGGCCCATCCGGAAGGGAGAATATCGGCAGGCCGAAAATCGGCTGCCTTGCGCAGACCCGTGACATTCTCCACGGCAGCGGCGCCATTAACGCCCCGCCGACTTTTCTCCCTTCGGAGACTTCGGCGGGGGCGGGATTCACGGCGGCCAACGGCCATTCTCCGACCCGGCGGGGGGTCGGAGAATGACGCCCCAGAATGTTATTCAGAGCCAACAAAAGAGAGCAACATTTAGCAACATTTACTGGTGACTCTGGTGGGACACGACCTAGAAGTGGCCTAGTCACTCCGAGAGAACCCAAATTTGAATTGGAATCCAATTAGAAACAGACAAACCCTGAACCTGCTTGTTTTCTTAATATTGTCCATTTTCCCTGCAATCTTTGCAAAGTGTCCATTTTGTAATCGGGAAGTGGTCATCCCAGATGGCTACAGTGTTCATAGCAGAGCAAGTGTCAACACTCTCTGAAAGCAAAACATGAGAACAAGTTACAGACTGGCACTTAGTGGGGGGAGGAGAGGGGGGGCGGAATGGGGGACATTGTCCATGGTCTGAAGTTGTTGAACTCAATGTCAAGTCCCAAAAGCAGTACAATGTTCAAGTGAAAACTCAAGAAAATTGGTGTCCTTCCCATCGGCTACCTACCTGCCCCTGACCTGGTCGCGATTTTATGCCACAGGTGGCTGGGGAAGGGCAGCCCACTCACCTGCCTCACTCCAATTGAGGCTCTTAATGGTCGCTTCATGGCCACTTCCCATCCAATCACAATTTTGTAAGCAGGTCAGGGGCTGGAAGGGACGCCCAGCAGCTTCATCCAGCTCTGAAGTAAGGGCATGACCTGAAGTGTTGACTCTGTTTCTCCCTCCGTAGATTTTATCGGCCTTGCCAAGCATTTCCAACACTTTTTGTTATTGTTTCCCTTCCTCACACATTCTCGTTCAGGAGTCCAGACACACTTTCTGTTGAGACAGCAATTTGCATCCACTAATTCAATCAATCATATTCTCTGGTTCTGCTGTCGTCTCCTCTATGTTGGGAAGACCATTTGTGAAGGAGATGATTGTTTTACCAAGCGTATCCTCTTTGAGCCTGAGTGTTGCCCTGAGCTCCCTGTGGCCCATGACAATTGTTTTCTCCACCGCCAATCTGACCTCACTTCCTTTGATTTCTTATGTTGCCATAGCAATGATCACCACATATTTCAGACGCAGGTCGTATCTTCCTCTTGAGCATGCCACCATTCTCTGGCCTGCACATTGATTCCAGTAGTTGCATATGTGCTCTCCCTATGACAGGACTTACTGGCAATTTGAGGGGACAGGTGATTACAATTTAAAGCAAAGACCTCGGCCAGAAATTGTAGATTAGCGTGGAGTATTCTGATCCCTGTAAGACCATAAAGCTATTTGAATTCCCAATGACCGAATTAAAGGAATTTTCATGACTAAATTTCAAGTTATAAGACTTTTACTGTAACAAATATACTAAAAGCAACAGCAGCTAAACATTACTTGGTAGGCAGCTAATAAATTTAACTATCGAAAAGCTAATCCTTACCAGTTTCTCCACTCGATGTATAATCCCATGCCGTATTTGTATGTTACGGCATGGTCTCCACAGGATTACAGTCTATAGGATCCAGTTCAACATCACTCCTACTTCCAATGGGCTCCAGTCTTCCTGCTTTGCCAAATCATGATGATCAATGATCATAAAGGTCCTTTCCTTTAGTCTTTCAAGAGATGCTGAACCAACCTTGTCAGTAGCATGACTAACCCCGATGCTTTGTTTCAGAGTTCTTAAATTCTTTCTGCTTCCCTCTCCTCACCTAAAGGACTAGCTTCCATCAGTATTCTGCCTGGTAGCCAACACACAATAGCTGTTTGCATTCTGTGTTGTCTCTCTCTCTCTCTCCTGGTCTCTCTCTTTCTCTCCCTCTGTCCCTATTCAAAGCCTATGAGAGAAAGTCTAGACTAACAAAAATATCTTTTGCCTTTGCTTTCAGGTGTTGAAGCCCAACATGTGCATTTCAACAGCACTTAACAAACAGTTTGAAACATAACCATCTTATAAAGCCTCTTATTCATTAAAGAGGCCCGCCCAGACAGGCAATCTTGATGAGGTGTAGTGCCCCTCAAGCTAAAAGTCCACGGCGACAGACTAGCGACCTGTTCTAGGAATAATTAGCTACAGAAACAGACGTAAGTCTGACCTAAGCTCCGTCAGGCTGCGGAAAGGTTGAGAGAGAGAGATAGAGAGATAGGCAGTGGGCAGATGCTCAGATTGGCACAGTCAGCCTCCATGCCAGTTTGCTACCATGGTTCTAACCCCGAGCCATTATCAATGAGGGCTCAGGGGTGGATTGGGTGCCTGCCACTTCCTGGAGAGCATCCAATTGAGGTCAATTATTCAGAATTGAGGGCTCGGGGGCAAGGTTGTTGCCCCGCAGACTGTGATTTTTCCATTGGCAATGGAGGGGGCTCATACTAATCTGGAGTTTCCCCAAGCCAATATGGTGGGCTGAGGCTGGGATGTGGGGTTGGGGATGAAATTCCGTTCCCCCCCCATGATCCATAATTGCTGCTAGGCCATGGGTGTGACCGTTAGTCATCCTGTCTGGGGGCGGCACTCATCTGTGCACCTTGGTGGGTTCTGCTTACCGGGTGCACGTTGTGGGGGACCTGTCCTGATTCATGTCCACGTGCCCTCATGCTGGCCAGAATAGACAATCTAACGGGGGCGGTACTATCGGCCTGATAATTATATTTAAATGTATTAAAATGGGGATCACGACATGGAACGTCGGGATTCCCGTTAAGCCATCGGCGAATGGCAGTGACAATCAGATGGGAAATCCCATGGGCGGCACGTGGCGCAGTGGTTAGCACTGCTGCCTACAGCGCTGAGGACCTGGGTTCGAATCCCGGCCCCAGGTCACTGTCCGTGTGGAGTTTGCACATTCTCCCCATGTCTGCGTGGGTTTCACCCCCACGACCCAAAAGATGTGCTGGTTAGGTGGACTGGCCACGCTAAATTGCCCCTTAAATGGAAAATAAAAATAATTGGCTACTCCAAATGTATTAAAAAAAAGATGGGAAATCCTACCTGCGTAAATGCGTTTTTGGACTCCTGCGAGATTTCCTATTCCCACCGCCGATCCCCCCCCCCGGAAGCGGGAGGGGAAAAACCCCCCTGCTCCCAATCCCTGTTCCTGTTATGAAGCTGCTTGTCCAATCAGAGGCTGGTCTCCCTGCATTGGTTGCTGATGCAACCACTGGTGAGCCTATGACTTTGGGAGGAAAAGTTTGGGAAACCCTGCTCTCGAGAAGCTGGAGCGAAATTCTCCATCCCGCCCCGCCACATTTCTGCCCCGACCCACCGGCGGGATGCTCCGTTACACCGGCCGGTCAATGGGGTTTCCCATTGTGGGGCAGCCCCATGCCGTCGGGAAACCCCCGGGCGCCGGCAGAACGGAGACTCCCGCCGGCGGAGAATGACGCCCCAGATTTCCCACGTCCCCCATGGTGTGTTTCACAGCGGACAGGAGGCAACCCATCATTAGCTGGTGACGGGACCTACTGCTCTCAACACTGTCAATAGGGTTAACAGTTTTATACCCCCCCCCCCCCCCCACCCCCTCAGCCACCAGGAAACCTGCAGTGGGGGAATCAACGGGACCAGAAGACCCCACCAGTGAGAACTGCCGGGAAATTCCAGCCCAGAAGAATGAGGAGTGATCTCACTGAAACATGCAAATTGCTGACTGGGCTCGGCCAGCAAGGGTCTTTCCCCGAGCTAGCAGGTTCTAGAACCTGGTTCACAGCCTCAGAATCAGGAGTAGACCATTTAGGATTGAGAGGAGAAGGAATTTCTTCACCCAGAGGGCAGTAGTCTTTGGAATTCTCCACCCCATGGGCAGTTGAGGCTGAGCCATTGATTATATTAAAGATATCAAGGGATATGTGGATAGTGCAGCAAAATGGTGTTGAGGTAGAAGATCAGCCATGATCTAGTTGAGTGACAAAGCTGGTTCGAGGGGCCGAATGGCCTTCACCCGCTCCTATTTCCTCTGTTCCTTTCATGCGTTTTTCTCTCCACCTCCACTTTTTCTGTTAAGTATCTTGGCCAGTATTTTCCGACTGTTGGGATTCCCTTTTCACGCAGGCAGCACACCCCTGCCCATGGGTTTCCCAGTGGTATGGGGTGGCTTCAATCGGATTGAGAAATCCCATCGGCAAGCGGCGGGAAGAGAGAACCCCGCCGCCAGCGAATGGCGCGCTGCTGTGAAACACACTGCCGGGGAATCGGAGAATCCCATCTCTTATCTCTTTCATTTACCATTCAGTAGAAACAGCCCGGCTCAAAGTCTTCACATTTGCAACATTTAGCATTCTTTTCATTTAAGTTTTGGCCACCATCTGATACAAATTTTGTTATTTCAAGTTTGCATTTGTGTCACGATATTGTTCAACTTCAATGTGTTGCATTTAAGTCAAGTAAGTGCACAAATCTGGACGGTACCTAATGAAATATGTTGGGCAGATTTTCCGATCAAAATAATGATGAGGCTAACAGCATTGTATTATTTATGAACAAATGATACAGCAAATTCAGGCTAGGAGCAGATGCACAGTTTAAATATTAATATCCAAACGGTTCCGTCTGTTAGCTTCATGAAAACAGCATCTAGCTCTCATTGACACCTATTGAAGTTTGTGCAGTAAATAAGAATTAAACTCACTAGAAAGTTAAGTCTCCTCACTGCAAGCAGAAGCATTAATTATTCATAATCAGCCTCTCTTGCACGGAAAATCCTTCAGATTTTAATTGTCTTTGAAGATTTTTCATTTATTTTCTTTTTAACCTTTTCTTCCTTTCCCCCTTTCTTTCGCCATTCTTTCTCTCTCGTTATTGTTCTTTCTGTACCTGATTTGACAGTGAATTCACTCACTCTAATTTGCACTTCCTCCTCAGTCCTTCTTCAGCTCATTTCTCAATCCTCCAGCCCCATTGCTTTAGGAGGTACGCAGCTGCTTTCCCAGTTCACCCAGGTACCAGATGTCCCTTCTTCCCCCTCCGCCATTATTAGCTCATGCTATCGAAAAGGCTCGGCAGCACAGTGGTTAGCACTGTTGCTTCACAGCACCAGGGACCCGGGTTCGATTCCCGGCTTTGGGTCACTGTCTTTGCGGAGTCTGCGTGGGCTTCCTCCGGTTTCCTCCCGCAAGTCCCGAAAGACGTGCTTGTTAGGTGATTTGGACATTCTGAATTCCCCCTCTGTGTACCCGAACAGGCGCCGGAATGTGACGACTAGGGGATTTTCACAGTAACTTCATTGCAGTGTTAATGTAAGCCTATTTGTGACACTAATAAAGATTATTATTAACTTTGTGAATGAAATATTTGGGGGCTCAAAGGTACATGGACAATACTAACTGATGGCCGACACTGTGAGATGCCACACCACAGCAAACTCGGACTCATTGTTACTTTTCATGTCACTGTTCTCATTTGCGCACATCACGGTGGCTCATATAGGCTTGTGATGATGAAACACTAGTGGGATGGCAAGTACTAATTTCAATACATAAGTAGTATTTCAGTCCCAAATGAATCAAGCACAATATGTTTGCCTACTTCAGCAGAGCAGTGTTTAATAGCATGCAAGAGCTATGAAAGTACAGAAGTACATTTTATACTTTATGGTAAGTCTGTCGACATGGTTGGTTAGAACTTTGTAATCAGACTTGTCAATATGTTACCACAGAAAACACCCAAACTTGTAGAGTTTCTGTCAGCCTGCGTTATTGTTTTACCTGAGTGTGACTTACCATAGTAATACTATATTAGTAATCAAGCATATATCTTTATATAGGGGGCTGGTTTAGCTCAGCTGGCTCGAACGTTGGTGCATGATGCAGAGCAAGGCCAGCAGCGCGGGTTCAATTCCCTTACCGCTGAGGTTATTCATGAAGGCCCCGCCTTCTCAACCTTGCCCCTCGCCTGAAGTGTGGTGACCCTCAGGTTAAATCACCGCCAGTCAGCTCTCCCCCTCAAAGGGGAAAGCAGCAAGACTTCCGGGTGCGGCGATGACCAGCTGAGTCGCACATTTCGGCAGCTCCCTGTGAAACGGACTTTTGGGCTCTTGATAGGAGCCCCAACGGCAATTTTGACGGCTAAAAACACTGTGCGGTAAACCAGAAGGGAATCCCCCCTGGATACGGATGGAAAAAGGAGAGGGAAGTGGCCAGATTGCAGTGGATCCTTTAGAACAGCGGCAAGGAAGGCAAGCAAAAACCAAGATGGCGTCGGAAGGTGGCAGTTTAACATGGGGCCCTGAACAACAAGAGTTCTTGAAATGCTGTGTGGAAGAGATCAAAAAGGAAATGAAGAAAGAGCTGTTGGCCCCGATACTACAGGCGATCGAAGGGCTAAAGGAGGAACAAAAGACCCAGGAGCGGGAGCTTCGGGTCGTGAAGGCAAAGGCAGCCGAGAATGAGGACGATATACAGGGCCTGGTGGTGAAGACGGAGACGCAGGAGGCACATCAGAAACGATGTGTGGAAAGGTTGGAGGCACTGGAAAACAACGCAAGGAGGAACAACCTGAGGATTCTTGGTCTTCCTGAAGGTGTGGAGGGAGCGGACGTCGGGGCATATGTGAGCACGATGCTGCACTCGTTAATGGGAGCGGAGGCCCCGGCAGGTCCGTTGGAGGTGGAGGGAGCATACCGAGTGATGGCGCGAGGACCGAGAGCAGGAGAAATTCCCAGAGCCATAGTGGTGAGATTCCTCCGTTTTAAGGATAGAGAAATGGTCCTTAGATGGGCGAAGAAAACTCGGAGTAGTAAATGGGAGAACGCGGTGATCCGCGTTTATCAAGACTGGAGTGCGGAGGTGGCGAGAAGGAGGGCGAGCTTTAATCGGGCCAAGGCGGTGCTTCATAAAAAGAAGATAAAATTTGGAATGCTGCAACCGGCAAGACTGTGGGTCACATATCGAGAGAGGCACCACTACTTTGAGACGGCGGATGAAGCGTGGACTTTTATTGTGGAAGAAAAACTGGAATGAGCGGGTTATTAAAAAGAACGTTCGAACAAAGTGGTGGGGCGAATGTGGGGGGCAAAGAGGGGTTTTATGTACTAATCCTGCGATGCGGTAACTTTTCTCTCTCCCACAGGTGGTGATGGGGGGAGGAGGGGAGGTGGAGGAGATGGGGCGTTGGCCATTGGGGGCGGGGCCAAGGGAGAAGCGCGGGCTTGGTTCCCGCGCTATGATAATCATGGCGGGAATAGAGAAGCAGGAAGGAGGGGGCGTCGCACGGTGCGAGCCGAGGTCACGGGGGGAAGCCGAGGTCAGCCAGAGTTTGCTGACTTCTGGGAGCAACATGGGGGGAGTAATTACGCTAGCGGGGGATCTAGCGGGGGGTGGTGGGAGGGGGGAATTACTGGGTTGCTGCTGCTGGGGAGAGGGGGGAGCTGGTATGGGAGAGGATGGGCGGGGGGGCAACGCCTGGGGGAGATACAGCTGCGTGGGAACCGGGTGAGGAGCTGGAAAAAGGTGATGGCTAATCGACAAGGGGGGGGGGGTAGGAAGCCCCCCAACTCGGCTGATCACGTGGAACGTGAGAGGGCTGAACGGGCCGATAAAGAGGGCACGGGTACTCGCACACCTTAAGAAACTTAAGGCAGATGTGGTTATGTTACAGGAAACGCACCTGAAACTGATAGACCAGGTTAGGCTACGCAAAGGATGGGTGGGGCAGGTGTTCCATTCGGGGCTAGATGCGAAAAACAGGGGGGTGGCTATATTAGTGGGGAAGCGGGTAATGTTCGAGGCAAAGACTATAGTGGCGGATAACGGGGGCAGATACGTGATGGTGAGTGGCAAACTACAGGGGGAGACGGTGGTTTTGGTAAACGTATATGCCCCGAACTGGGATGATGCCAATTTTATGAGGCGGATGCTAGGACGCATTCCGGACCTAGAGATGGGAAAGCTGATAATGGGGGGAGATTTTAATACGGTGTTGGAACCAGGGCTGGATAGGTCGAAGTCCAGGACTGGAAGGAGGCCGGCAGCAGCCAAGGTACTTAAAGATTTTATGGAGCAGATGGGAGGTGTAGACCCGTGGAGATTTAGCAGACCTAGGAGTAAGGAGTTCTCGTTTTTCTCCTATGTCCATAAAGTCTACTCGCGAATAGACTTTTTTGTGCTGGGTAGGGCATTGATCCCGAAGGTGAGGGGAACGGAGTATACGGCTATAGCCATTTCGGATCACGCTCCACACTGGGTGGACTTGGAGATAGGGGAGGAAACAGGAGGGCGCCCACCCTGGAGAATGGACATGGGACTAATGGCAGATGAGGGGGTGTGTCTAATGGTGAGGGGGTGCATTGAAAAGTACTTGGAACTCAATGATAATGGGGAGGTCCAGGTGGGAGTGGTCTGGGAGGCGTTGAAGGCAGTGGTTAGAGGGGAGCTGATATCAATAAGGGCACATAAAGGGAAGCAGGAGAGTAAGGAACGGGAGCGGTTGATGCAAGAACTTCTGAGGGTGGACAGACAATATGCGGAAGCACCGGAGGAGGGACTGTACAGGGAAAGGCAAAGGCTACATGTAGAATTTGACTTGCTGACTACAGGCACTGCAGAGGCACAATGGAGGAAGGCACAGGGTGTACAGTACGAATATGGGGAGAAGGCGAGCAGGTTGCTGGCACACCAATTGAGGAAAAGGGGAGCAGCGAGGGAAATAGGGGGAGTGAGGGATGAGGAAGGAGAGATGGAGCGGGGAGCGGAGAGAGTGAATGGAGTGTTCAAGACATTTTATAAAAATTATATGAAGCTCAACCCCCGGATGGGAGGGAGAGAATGATGGGCTTCTTGGATCGGCTGGAATTTCCCAAGGTGGAAGAGCAGGAAAGGGTGGGACTGGGAGCACAGATCGAGGTAGAAGAAGTGGTGAAAGGAATTAGGAGCATGCAGGCGGGAAAGGCCCCGGGACCGGATGGATTCCCAGTCGAATTCTATAGAAAATATGTGGACTTGCTCGCCCCGGTACTGACGAGGACCTTTAATGAGGCAAAGGAAAGGGGACAACTGCCCCCGACTATGTCTGAAGCAACGATATCGCTTCTCTTAAAGAAGGAAAAGGACCCGCTACAATGCGGGTCCTATAGACCTATTTCCCTCCTAAATGTAGATGCCAAGGTCCTGGCCAAGGTAATGGCAATGAGAATAGAGGAATGTGTCCCGGGGGTGGTCCACGAGGACCAAACTGGGTTTGTGAAGGGGAGACAGCTGAACACGAATATACGGAGGTTGTTAGGGGTAATGATGATGGCCCCACCAGAGGGAGAAACGGAGATAGTAGTGGCGATGGATGCCGAGAAAGCATTTGATAGAGTGGAGTGGGATTATTTGTGGGAGGTGTTGAGGAGATTTGGTTTTGGAGAGGGGTATGTTAGATGGGTGCAGCTGTTGTATAGGGCCCCAGTGGCGAGCGTGGTCACGAATGGATGGGGATCTGCATATTTTCGGCTCCATAGAGGGACAAGGCAGGGATGCCCTCTGTCCCCATTATTGTTTGCACTGGCGATTGAGCCCCTGGCGATAGCGTTGAGGGGTTCCAAGAAGTGGAGGGGAGTACTTAGGGGAGGAGAAGAGCACCGGGTATCTTTGTATGCGGACGATTTGCTACTATACGTGGCGGACCCGGCGGAGGGGATGCCAGAAATAATGCGGATACTTGGGGAGTTTGGGGATTTTTCAGGGTATAAATTGAACATGGGGAAAAGTGAGTTGTGTGTGGTGCATCCAGGGGAGCAGAGTAGAGAAATAGAGGACCTACCGTTGAGGAAGGTAACAATGGACTTTCGTTACCTGGGGATCCAGATAGCTAAGAATTGGGGCACATTGCATAGGTTAAATTTAACGCGGTTGGTGGAACAGATGGAGGAGGATTTCAAGAGATGGGATATGGTATCCCTGTCAATGGCAGGGAGGGTGCAGGCGGTTAAGATGGTGGTCCTCCCGAGATTCCTCTTTGTGTTTCAGTGCCTCCCGGTGGTGATCACGAAGGCTTTTTTTAAAAGGATTGAAAAGAGCATCATGGGTTTTGTGTGGGCCGGGAAGACCCCGAGAGTGAGGAAGGGATTCTTACAGCATAGCAGGGATAGGGGGGGGCTGGCACTACCGAGCCTAAGTGAGTATTATTGGGCCGCTAATATTTCAATGGTGAGTAAGTGGATGGGAGAGGAGGAGGGAGCGGCGTGGAAGAGATTAGAGAGGGCGTCCTGTAGGGGGACTAGCCTACAGGCTATGGTGACAGCCCCATTGCCGTTCTCACCGAGGAACTACACCACAAGCCCGGTGGTGGTGGCTACACTGAAGATTTGGGGACAGTGGAGACGGCATAGGGGAAAGACTGGAGCCTTGGGGGGGTCCCCGATAAGAAACAACCATAGGTTTGCCCCGGGGGGAATGGATGGGGGATATGGAATGTGGCAAAGAGCAGGAATAACGCAACTGAAAGATCTGTTTGTGGATGGGAAGTTTGCGAGTCTGGGAGCGCTGACCGAGAAATATGGGTTGCCCCAAGGGAATGCATTCAGGTATATGCAACTGAGGGCTTTTGCGAGGCAACAGGTGAGGGAATTCCCGCAGCTCCCGACACAAGAGGTGCAGGACAGAGTGATCTCAAAGACATGGGTGGGGGATGGTAAGGTGTCAGATATATATAGGGAAATGAGGGACGAAGGGGAGACTATGGTAGATGAACTAAAAGGGAAATGGGAAGAAGAGCTGGGGGAGGAGATCGAGGAGGGGCTGTGGGCAGATGCCCTAAGCAGGGTAAACTCGTCGTCCTCGTGTGCCAGGCTAAGCCTGATTCAGTTTAAGGTATTACACAGGGCACATATGACTGGAGCACGGCTCAGTAAATTTTTTGGGGTGGAGGATAGGTGTGCGAGGTGCTCGAGAAGCCCAGCGAATCATACCCATATGTTTTGGTCATGCCCGGCACTACAGGGGTTTTGGATGGGGGTGACAAAGGTGCTTTCAAAAGTAGTAGGAGTCCGGGTCGAACCAAGCTGGGGGTTGGCTATATTTGGGGTTGCACAAGAGCCGGGAGTGCAGGAGGCGAGAGAGGCCGATGTTTTGGCCTTTGCGTCCCTAGTAGCCCGGCGCAGGATATTGCTAATGTGGAAAGAAGCCAAGCCCCCGGGGGTGGAGACCTGGATAAATGACATGGCGGGGTTTATAAAGCTAGAGCGGATTAAGTTCGTCCTAAGGGGGTCGGCTCAAGGGTTCACCAGGCGGTGGCAACCGTTCGTCGAATACCTCGCAGAAAGATAGACAGAATGGGAAAAAGAAGGCAGCAGCAGCAGCCCAGGATCGGGGGGGGGGGGGGGGGGGGGGGGGAGGAGGAACCAGAAGGACTCTCAGGGTTGTTAATATATACTGTATAGTATGTATAGGTCGTTGCTACAGATAATTATATATTGGACTGTTAAATTATATTTTTGGAGAGTGTTACTTGTGACAAGGCAGTTGCCAATTAGGGCTAGTTTTCATTTTTGTTATTTATTATTTATTCATTTTTTGTTTATAAAATAGGTCATTGTTATTTGTGTTGTTATAATATTGTGTAAAGGATGCACAATGTACTGTGTTGGTTGACCAAAAATTTTCAATAAAATATTTAATAAAAAAAAAAGGGGAAAGCAGCCCATTGTCATCTGGAACTATGGCAACTTTACGTTTACATATAATATTCCACCTTTTGGGTTTTGGCTTGTATCTATGAATTTTGCATCACAAAACAAAAACAAATCACAATGAAAGAGATGGAGAATGTTGGAAAACATGTGGATAAACATTTAATATTAAACAAGGCTAGCATATAATCAACGGGCAAGATCTACCAATCAAAGAAAGGAGATGGTGAATGTCTCAGATCACAAACACATTTTAGAAATCTTTCATTCGGGTTTTGTGCCTCTCGCCGAGTTTCAGAACTCACTCTGAGGATTGAGTAGGCCGCAGTAACTTGCCAGGTTAAGGTGCCAGTGTTGTAGCTGTACTGCAACAGCTTGGTCAGTAGTATGGCTATCCTGGAGCACAGGTCTCCAACACTACATCCAGGATGTTGACAGGATCACGGCCTTGGATTTTCTCAGAGAGGTCAGCTGTTTCTTGATACCAAGTGAAGCGAATCCAATTGGCTAAGACCGGCATCTGTGACACCGGGCACCTCAAGAAAAGGTCAAGAAAGATCATTGGTTTCTCAGCTGGCCAGAGACACTTCTACCTTGTTATTGTATACTCCCAGGCTGAGCTACCCCATCGTTAAGGACGAGTTGATTAGAGGTTTGTGGGGGGGGGGGGGGGGATTAGAGGTTTATGGAGGTGTGGGTGGAGGAGAAATTGGGAGGTTTATGGAGGAGTGGGTGGGGTAGGATTACAGGTTTATGGGGTGTGGGTGGGGGAGGATTAGAGGTTTACGGAGGTGTGGGTGAGGGGAGTTTAGAAGTTTATGGGGTGTGGGTGGGGGATTAGAGGTTTATGGGGTGTGGGTGGGGAGAGATTGGGGGGTTTATGGGGGTGTGGGTCAGGGGAGTTTAGAGGTTTATGGGGTGTGGGTGGGGGGGATTAGAGGTTTATCGGGTATCGGTGGGGAGAGATTAGAGGTTTATGGGGTGTGGGTGGGGGGATTAGAGGTTTATGGGGTGTGGGTGGGGGGAGATTAGAGGTTTATGGGGTGTGGGTGGGGGGGATTAGAGGTTTATGGGGTATCGGTGGGGAGAGATTAGAGGTTTATGGGGTGTGGGTGGGGGCTTACAGGTTTATGGGGTGTGGGTGGGGGGATTAGAGGTTTATGGGGTGTGGGTGGGGGGAGATTAGAGGTTTATGGGGTGTGGGTGGGGGGACTAGAGGTTTATGGGGTGTGGGTGGGGGGATTAGAGGTTTATGGGGGTGTGGGTGGGGGAGATTAGAGGTTTATGGGGTGTGGGTGGGGGGATTAGAGGTTTATGGGGTGTGGGTGGGGGGATTAGAGGTTTATGGGGTGTGGGGGAGGATTAGAGGTTTATGGGGTGTGGGTGGGGGGATTAGAGGTTTATGGGGGTGTGGGTGGGGGGAGATTAGAGGTTTATGGGGTGTGGGTGAGGGGATTGGAGGTTTATGGGGGTGTGGGTGTGGGGGATTAGAGGTTTGTGGTGTGTGGGTGGGGGGGGGGGTTAGAGGTTTATGGGGTGTGGGTGGGGGGATTAGAGGTTTATGGGGTGTGGGTGAGGGGATTCGAGGTTTATGGGGTGTGGGTGGGGGGATTAGAGGTTTATGGGGTGTGGGTGGGGGGGATTAGAGGTTTATGGGGTGTGGGGGGGAATAGAGGTTTATGGGGTGTGGGTGGGGGGATTAGAGGTTTATGGGGGTGTGGGTGGGGGGATTAGAGGTTTATGGGGGTGTGGGTGGTGAGAGATTAGAGGTTTATGGGGTGTGGCTGGGGGGAACTAGAGATTTATGGAGGTGTGGGTGGGGGGGATTAGAGGATTATGGGGGTGTGGGTGGGGGGATTAGAGGATTATGGGGGTGTGGGTGGGGGGAATTAGAGGTTTATGGGGTGTGGGCGGGGGGATTAGAGGTTTATCGGGGTGTGGGTGGGGGGGATTAGAGGTTTATGGGGTGTGGGGAGAGATTAGAGGTTTATGGAGGTGTGGGTGGGGGGGGGCAGGTTGGGAGGTTTATGGAGGTGTGGGTGTGGGCGGCAGGTTGGGAGGTTTATGGAGGCGTGGGTGTGGGGGGCAGGTTGGGAGGTTTATGGAGGTGTGGGTGGGGAGGGGAGGTTGGGAGGTTTATGGAGGTGTGGGTGTGGGGGGCAGGTTGGGAGGTTTATGGAGGTGTGGGTAGAGGGGGCAGGTTGGGAGGTTTATGGAGGTGTGGGTGGAGGGGGCAGGTTGGGAGGTTTATGGAGGTGTGGGTGGGGGGCAGGGTGGGAGGTTGATGGAGGTGTGGGTGGGGGGGGCAGATTGGGAGGTTTATGGAGTTGTGGGTGGAGGGGGCAGTTTGGGAGGTTTATGGAGGTGTGATGCGGGGGCAGGTTGGGAGGTTTATGGAGGTGTGGGTGGAGGGGCCATGTTGGGAGGTTTATGGAGGTGTGGGTGGGGAGGATTAGAGGTTTATGGGGTGTGAGTGGGAAGAGATTAGAGGTTTTTGGGGTGTGGGTGGGGGGGATTAGAGGTTTATGGGGTGTGGCTGGGGAGAGATTAGAGGTTTATGGAGGTGTGGGTGAGGTGGGATTCGAGGTTTGTGGGGTGTGGGTGGGGGGGATTAGAGGTTTATGGGGGTGTGGGTGGGGGGATTAGAGGTTTATGGAGATGTGGGTGGGGGGATTAGAGGTAAATGGGGGTGTGGGTGGGCGGGATTAGAGGTTTATGGGGTGTGGGTGGGGGGATTAGAGGTTTATGGGGTGTGGGTGAGGGGATTAGAGGTTTATGGGGGTGTGGGTGGGGGGAGATTAGAGGTTTATGGGGTGTGGGTGGGCGGGATTAGAGGTTTATGGGGTGTGGGTGGGGGGATTAGAGGTTTATGGGGTGTGGGTGGGGGGATTAGAGGTTTATGGGGGTGTGGGTGGGGGGAGATTAGAGGTTTATGGGGTGTGGGTAGGGGGGATTAGAAGTTTATGGAGGTGTGGGTGGGGGGATTAGAGGTTTATGGGGGTGTGGGTGGGGGGGATTAGAGGTATGTGGAGTGTGGGTGGGGGGATTAGAGGTTTATGGTGGTGTGGGTGGGGGGATTAGAGGTTTATGGGGGGGTGTGGTGAGAGATTAGAGGTTTAGGGGTGTGGGTGGGGGGATTAGAGGTTTATGGGGGTGTGGGTGGGGGGAATTAGAGGTTTAGGGGTGTGGGAAGGAGGGCTTAGAGGTTTATGGGCTGTGGGTGGGGGGGATTAGAGGTTTAGGGGTGTGTGGGTGGGGGGAATTAGAGGTTTAGGGAAGAGGGTAGGAGGGATTAGAGGGCTATGGGGGTGTGGGTGGGGGGGATTAGAGGATAATGGGGTGTGGATGGGGGGATTAGAGGTTTATGGGGTGTGGGTGGGGGGATTAGAGGTTTATGGGGGTGTGGGTGGGGAGAGATTAGAGGTTTTTGGGGTGTGGGTGGGGGAGATTAGAGGTTTTTGGGGTGTGGGTGGGGGGGATTAGAGGTTTATGGGGTGTGGGTGGGGAGAGATTAGAGGTTTATGGAGGTGTGGGTGTGGGGGGAAGGTTGGGAGGTTTATGGAGGTGTGGGTGGAGGGGGCAGGTTGGGAGGTGTGGGTGGAGGGGGCAGGTTGGGAGGTTTATGGAGGTGTGGGTGGGGGGGGCAGGTTGGGAGGTTTATGGAGGTGTGGGTGGAGGGGGCAGGTTGGGAGGTTTATGGAGGTGTGGGTGGAGAGCAGGTTGGGAGGTTTATGGAGGTGTGGGTGGGGAGCAGGTTGGGAGGTTTATGGAGGTGTGGGCGGGGAGCAGGTTGGGAGGTTTATCGAGGTGTGGGTGGGGAGTGGGTTGGGAGGTTTATGGAGGTGTGGGTGGGGGGCAAATTGGGAGGTTTATGGAGGTGTGGGTGGGGAAGCAGGTTGGGAGGTTTATGGAGGTGTGGGTGGGGGGCAGATTGGGAGGTTTATGGAGGTGTGGGTGGGGAGCAGGTTGGGAGGTTTATGGAGGTGTGGGTGGGGAGCAGTGTGGGAGGTTTATGGAGGTGTGGGTGGGGGGGGCAGATTGGGAGGTTTATGGAGGTGTGGGTGGGGGGCAGGTTGGGAGGTTTATGGAGGTGTGGATGGGGAGCAGGTTGGGAGGTTTATGGAGGTGTGGGTGGGGGGGGGCAGATTGGGAGGTTTATGGAGGTGTGGGTGGGGGGGGGCAGATTGGGAGGTTTATGGAGGTGTGGGTGGGGGGGGCAGATTGGGAGGTTTATGGAGGTGT
This sequence comes from Scyliorhinus torazame, assembly GCF_047496885.1. Classification (NCBI taxonomy): domain Eukaryota; kingdom Metazoa; phylum Chordata; class Chondrichthyes; order Carcharhiniformes; family Scyliorhinidae; genus Scyliorhinus; species Scyliorhinus torazame. Next base: position 175,708,795 of record NC_092723.1, on the reverse strand, counting down.
GGGTGGGGGGCAGGTTGGGAGGTTTATGGAGGTGTGGGTGGGGAGCAGGTTGGGAGGTTTATGGAGATGGTGGCAGGGATCCAAAAGTTACTGGGGGTTTGGGAAAGCCCAAATCAAAGGAGGTCCAAGATACATGAGCTAATTTACTCAGGACCCAGTTAGCCAGGGGCAGAATTCCTGCTCGCCCCACTGAACAGAGAATCTTAATAATCAGACCATAAATATAAAATACTGCAGATGCTGGAATCCTGAAATAAAAACACACTGGAAAAGTTCAGCAGGACTGACAGCATGCGGGCGCGGAATGAAACAGATTTGACATTTCGAGTTGAATGCTATTTTTCTTCAATACTGTGTTCTGTGCTGTCAAAGGGGGGGGGGGCAAGAACAAAAGGGAGAAGGCGGGGCAGGTGATGCACTATCAATTACGACAAGACGAGAGTAGAGAGTAATCGAGGCTTTATTACACAGAGATGTGCGGCCTACAGCTGCTGCCGAAATGGCTGCAGTTCGGAGACCCCACACATTTATACTCCGCCTACTGGGCGGAGCCAGCAGGCAGGGATCTACCCCCGTACCTGTAGTACAGGGGCCTTACAGTAATACCCTCGCATGCAGTGCAGTATATACAATATAATAGAACAGTGGTGACTACCACATTCACCCCCTGTTAAAAATCAGTCCAGCGGGGGTGGTGGAAAACTATTTACATACAGGTTGTCATTAAAATTTCAGAGAAGGTTACAAATTTAGACGGTCGGGCCACTTGATCCGTCGTTGAGAGCGCCGCAGTGCTGGTGGCGAGTCAGGCGTCGGCTCGGTCGTCGGTGACTCCGGGAGCATGTCGACATCCTCTTCATCCCCTGGTGGGATCATGAGGAGGACGGACTGTCCTGGAGCGGTGGGGGGCGCTGGGGGAAGGGAGGGTGGCGCCGGGGCAGAGGGGGGGGGGTGGGGGGGGGGGGGTGGGGGGGGTGGGGGGGGGACCCAGCTGGTGCCAGGTCCCTGAGGGAGACTGTGTCTTGGCGGCCGTCGGGGTACGCTACGTAGGCATACTGCGGGTTTACCCTCTCAACCAACGGGTCCGCCTTGTGGAGCCGCACGTGCTTGCAGCGGAGAACGGGTCCTGGAGCTGCCAGCCACGTTGGGAGAGAAACCCCGGAGGTGGACTTCCTGGGGAAGACAAAGAGACGTTCATGGGGGGTTTCGTTAGTCGCCGTGCACAGGAGCGACCGAATGGAGTGAAGTGCGTCGGGGAGGACCTCCTGCCAGCGGGAGGCCAGACGATTTCTGGACCGTAGTGCCAGCTGGACTGCCTTCCAGACCGTCCCATTCTCCCGCTCCACTTGCCCGTTTCCCCGGGGGTTGTAGCTGGTCGTCCTGCTCGAGGCAATACCCCTGTTGAGCAGGTACTGGCGCAGCTCATCGCTCATAAATGAGGATCCCTGGTCGCTGTGGATGTAGGCGGGGAAACTGAACAGAGCGAAGATGGTGTTGAGGGCTTTGATGACGGTGGCAGACGTCATATCGGGGCATGGGATGGCGAAGGGGAATCTGGAATATTCGTCGACAACATTGAGAAAATACGTGTTGCGGTCGGTGGAGGGGAGGGGCCCTTTGAAGTCCATGCTGAGGTGTTCAAAGGGGTGGGAGGCCTTCACCACGGTCTGGCCGGTAGAAGTGCGGTTTACACTCCACGCAGACCTGGCAGTCTCTGGTGACAGCCCTGACTTCCTCGATGGAGTAGGGCAGATTGCGGGCCTTAATGAAGTGGTAAAAGCGGGTGACCCCTGGGTGACAGAGATCGTCGTGCAGGGTCCGGAGTCGGTCCACTTGTGCGCTGGCACATGTACCTTGGGACAGGGCATCGGGGGGATCGTTGAGCTGACCGGGGCGATACAAAATCTCGTAATTAAAGGTGGAGAGCTCGATCCACCACCACAAGATCTTATCATTTTTGATCTTACCCCGCTGTGTGTTGTTAAACATGAAGGCAACCGACCGTTGGTCAGTGAGGAGAGTGAATCTCCTGCTGGCCAGTGCCGCACAGCTTCAACGATAGCTTGGGCCTCCTTTTCAACGGAGGAGAGCCAAATTTCGGAGGCATGGAGGGTGCGGCAAAAGAATGCCACGGGCCTGCCTGCCTGGTTGAGGGTGGCGGCCAGAGCGCCGCCTGATGCATCGCTCTCGACTTGGAAGGAGAGCGTCTCGTCGACCGCGTGCATCGCGGCCTTGGCGATGTCGGCCTTGATACGGTTGAAGACCTGGTGAGCCTCGGCCGTCAGTGGGAAACCGGTGGAGTGGATGAGTAGGCGGGCCTTGTCCGTATAGTTAGGGACCCACTGGGTGTAGTACGAAAAGAACCCCAGGCATCGTTTGAGGGCTTTAGGGCAGAGGGGAAGGGGGAGATCCATGAGGGGGCGCATGCGATCGGGGTCGGGCCCTCGAACTCCGTTCTGAACCACATAGCCGAGGATAGCTAATCGTTTCGTGCTGAACACAAACTTCTCCTTGTTGTAGGTTAGGTTGAGGAGTTTGGCGGTGTGGAGAAATTTGGAAAGGTTAGCGTCGTGGTCTTGCTGGTCGTGGCCGCAGATGGTGACGTTATCCAGGTACGGGAAAGTGGCCCGCAGTCCGTACCGGTCAACCATTCGGTCCATGGGCAGCACGGTAGCATTGTGGATAGCACAATTGCTTCACAGCTCCAGGGTCCCAGGTTCGATTCCGGCTTGGTTCACTGTCTGTGCGGAGTCAGCACATCCTCCCCGTGTCTGCGTGGGTTTCCTCCGGGTGCTCGGGTTTCCTCCCACAGTCCAAAGATGTGCAGGTTAGGTGGATTGGCCATGCTAAATTATCCTTAGTGTCCAAAATTGCCCTTAGTGTTGGGTGGGGTTACTGGGTTATGGGGATAGGGTGGCGGTGTTGACCTTGGGTAGGGTGCTCTTTCCAAGAGCCGGTGCAGACTCGGTGGGCCGAATGGCCTCCTTCTGCACTGTAAATTCTATGAAATCTCCCGTTGGAAGACCGAGACCCCGTTAGTGACGCCGAAGGGAACCCTAAGGAAATGGTAAAGGCGGCCGTCCACTTCAAACGCGGTGTACGGGCGGTCCGCCTTGCGAATGGGGAGCTGGTGGTAGGTTGATTTCAGGTCCACTGTCGAGATGACCCGGTACTGTGCAATCTGATTGACCATATCAGATATGCGTGGGCGGGGGTACGTGTCGAGCTGCATGTACCGATTGATGGTCTGACTGTAGTCAACGACCATCCTGTTTTTCTCCCCCGTTTTCACCACTGCCACTTGGGCTCTCCAGGGACTGTTGCTGGCCTCGATGATACCTTCCCGCAGCAGCCGCTGGACCTCAGACCTGATGAAGGTCCTTTGCTGGGCGCTGTACCGTCTGCTCCTGGTGGCGACGGGTTTGAAATCCAGGGTGAGGTTTGCAAACAGGGAAGGCGGGTCGACCTTAACGGTCGTGAGACCGCATACAGTAAGGGGTGGTAGGGGCCCGACAAATTTCAGGGTTAGGCTCTGGAGGTTGCACTGGAAGTCTAGGCCGAGTAACAAGGCGGCGCAGAGGTTGGGGAGGACGTAGAACCGGAAGCCGCTGAACTCTGGGCCCTGGATGGTGAGGGTGGCGATGCAGTACCCCCGGACCGCCACGGAGTGGGATCCGGAGGCCAGGGAGATTCTTTGGTTAATGGGGTGTACCGCGAGAGAGCAGCTCCTTACCGTATCGGGGTGGATGAATCTCTCAGTGCTCCCGGAGTCCAGAAGGCAGGATATCTCATGCCCGTCGACCTTCACCTTTGTAGACGCGGTCGCGAGGTTGTGCGGTCAGGACTGGTCGATCGTGACGGATGCGAGATGTGGCTGGTCGTCGGCAGTTTCAGGCGATGAGGGGCCCGATGAGGTGCCCGACGGACAAGTGTCCTGAGGCGGGCAAGATGGCGGCGCCCTCGGGCCGCACGTGTCCTGGGGCAGGCATGATGGCTCCGCCCATTGGTTGTGAGGCAAGCAAGATGGCGGTGCCCACGGGCCGCACGTGTTGTGAGGGGAGGAAGATGGCGGCGCCCACTGGCCGCACGCGGGAAGTGCAGGGACAATAGCGGCGATTGAGTGGGCCTGGAACACTGCAGCAAAATGTCCTTTCTTGCCGCAGGCCTTGCAGAGCCCGCTCCACGCCGGGCAGCGCTGCCGGGGGTGTTTTGTCTGTCCGCAGAAGTAGCACTTGGGTCCCCCGGGGTTGGTTGGCTGCCGCGCGGCGCAGGCGTGGGGTTGACTGGGGGCGGTCGCTGATGTGGTCCATGATGGGGTGGCCGCTGGTGGGGTCCACGATGCCCAGGAAGGGTGGGCCGTGCGGTCGGGGGCATACGCCTGTACGTTGCGTGAGGCGACTGTGAGCGAGTACGCTAGTTTCTTGGTCGCCGCGAGGTCAAGCGTAGCCCCTTCTAAGAGGCGCTGGCAGATGTAGGCCGACCCTATGCCCGTAATGAACGCGTCTCTCATTAGCAAGTTAGAATGTTCAGCGGCCGAAACGCCCTGGCAACTCACCAGCCTCTCACCAGGGCGAGCAGGGCACGCCAGAAATCTTCCAAAGACTCACTGGGAAGTTGGTGCCACATGGACCGGAGGTGCCTGGCGTACAAAGAACAAGAACAAAGAAAATTACAGCACAGGAACAGGCCTTTCGGCCCTCCCAGCCTGCGCCGATCCAGATCCTTTATCTAAACCTGTCTTCTGTTTTCCAAGGATCTACTTCCCTCTGTTCCCCGCCCGTTCATATATCTGTCTAGATGCATCTTAAATGATGCTATCGTGCCCGCCTCTACCACCTCCGCTGGCAAAGCGTTCCAGGCACCCACCACCCTCTGCATAAAAAACTTTCCACGCACATCTCCCTTAAACTTTCCCCCTCTCACCTTGAAATCGTGACCCCTTGTAATTGATACCCCCACTCTTGGTAAAAGTTTGTTGCTATCCACTCTGTCCATACCTCTCATAATTTTGCAGACCTCAATCAGGTCCCCCCTCAACCTCCGTCTTTCCAACGAAAAACAATCCTAATCTACTCAACCTTTCTTCATAGCTAGCACCCTCCATACCAGACAACATCCAGGTGAACCTCCTCTGCACCCTCTCTAAAACATCCACATCCTTCTCGTAATGTGGCGACCAGAACAGCACGCAGTATTCCAAATGTGGCCTAACCAAAGTCCTATACAACTGTAACATGACCTGCTGACTCTTGTACTCAATACCCCGTCCGATGAAGGCAAGCATGCTGTATGCCTTCTTGGCCACTCTATTGACCTGCGTTGCCATCTTCAGGGTACAATGGACCTGAACTCCCAGATCTCTCTGGACATCAATTTTCTCCAGGACTCTTCCATTGACCGTATAGTCCGCTCTTGAATTTGATCTTCCAAAATGCATCACCTCGCATTTGCCTGGATTGAACTCCATCTGCCATTTCTCTGCCCAACTCTCCAATCTGTTTATATTTTGCTGTATTCTCTGACAGTCCTCCTTGCTATCTGCAACTCCACCAATCTTAGTATTGTAGCACACAAAGACTCCGTGAGACGAATAGAGTGAAGTCGATGAGGCTTTATTACGCGTGTCTGTTCCCCCGCAGCTCGATAGTAAACTGGCCTGCGGGGGAAGACTCCGGCTTCTTATACTCCGCCTTCAGGGCGGAGCTAGAGGTCAATGGCCAACCAGGACCCGGGATCTGTCAGCCAGTGACATTAGGGCTTCCAGTCCCACATGACCCCCAATACATACTACCACAAGTATCATCTGCAAATTTGCTAATCAGACCACCTATACCTTCGTCCAGATCATTTATGTACATCACAAACAACAGTGGTCCGAGCACGGATCCCTGTGGAACACCACTAGTCACCTTTCTCCATTTTGAGACATTCCCTTCCACCACTACTCTCTGTCTCCTGTTGCCCAGTCAGTTCTTTATCCATCTAGCTAGTACACCCTGAACCCTATAAGACTTCACTTTTTCCATCAACCTGCCATGGGAAACTTTATCAAACGCCTTACTGAAGTCCACGTAAATGACATCTATAGTCCTTCCCTCATTAATTAACTTTGTCACTTCCTTAAAGAATTCTATTAGGTTTGTAAGACATGAATTAGGTTTGTAAGACATGAGTTAATCTTGTTGGTAGATCTTGTTGGTCTGCTGAGCGTAGTTCTCCTTCAGTAGCGCCATGGCCTCTGCATAGGTAGGTGAGTCCTGGATGAGGGGAAAGACATCGGAGCTCAGCCGCGTGTACAGAATCTGGAGCTTCTGTGCTTCTGGGATTGGGTCTGTCGCAGATCCGATGTATGCTTCAAAGCAAGCTAGCCAATGTGCAAAGTCCTTTTTGGCATTGTCTGCTTGAGGATGCAGCTGCAGGCGATCCGGCTTGATGCAGAGATCCATCTTTGTAAAATCTCTGTGTAATAAATTGATGCACTATCAATTACGACAAGACGAGAGTAGAGAGTAATCGAGGCTTTATTACACAGAGATGTGTGACCTCCTACAGCTGCTGCCGAAATGGCTGCAGTTCGGAGAGCACACACATTTATACTCCGCCTACTGGGCGGAGCCAGCAGGCAGGGATCTACCCCCGTACCTGTCGTACAGGGGCCTTACTGTAATACCCTTGTATGCAGTGCAGTACATACAATATAATACAACAGTGGTGACTACCACAGCAGATAAAATGACAAAAATGTCATGAAGCAAAAAGCAAAGGCCAGTTGTTAAGGCAGCAGAAGTTCTCCCTACAAGTTGAGTGCCCCTCCTCCCTCTCCAGCAAGCCAGTTTGCACAGGAAAAGGGGTGCTAATACCGTGGTAATGTGTCAACTCAAAACACTTTCCACACTAACTAGAAGCTAAGAATATTATTGTACGAAGTCTTACAACACCAGGTTAAAGTCCAACAGGTTTGTTTCGATGTCACTAGCTTTCGGAGCGCTGCTCCTTCCTCAGGTGAATGAAGAGGTCTGTTCCAGAAACACACTCCTTCCTCTTCATTCACCTGAGGAAGGAGCAGCGCTCCGAAAGCTAGTGACATCGAAACAAACCTGTTGGACTTTAACCTGGTGTTGTAAGACTTCGTACTGTGCTCACCCCAGTCCAACGCCGGCATCTCCACATCATGGCTAAGAATATTAGTAATGAAACAGAAAACGCAGAGAATATTCACCCTACGTCTGTGGAGTGAACCTTTCCGCTCCGTGACCTTTCCTCAGAATGTGGTTACTACTCTAGCTGTGTGCTGTCGGGTTGGTTTTATTGGGTTGTTTACGAAATGAGCATTTGGCAATGAGGAGAAAAACAATATCTAAAAAAAATTGCCCACGCAGCCGAGGTCCCAGGTTCGATCCCGGCTCTGGGTCACTGTCCGTGTGGAGTTTGCACATTCTCCCCGTGTTTGCGTGGGTTTCGCCCCCACAACCCAAAAATGTGCAGGGTAGGTGGATTGAACACGCTAAAATTGCCCCTTAATTGGAAAAAATGAATTGGGTACTCTAAATTTAAAAAAAAAAAATTTGACGAGTACTGTTTGCATTCGTTGGAGCCAAAGCAATAAAATGTGCTTGCTGCTTCCTGTATGTTTTCTATTAGGAATGACTTATTGACTCTGTGTAAGTGCGGGCCTCTCTATCGGCATCAACCCCGAGTCAGAACTTTGGAATAATGAAAGAATTGCAGCCCAGTGCCTGCGTGTGCGCTTTATTAGATTACTCCCGAGGCATTGACACCCTCACTGGGCTGGGATTCTATTTAATGTCATTATATTTTCAACATTATGTCCTGATTCAGGGCTCACTGCAGCTATCGGAACAGCTTGCAGAGGAGTGGGCCGACATCAAAGCATTTCTCAGGTTCAATAGCAACAGCGCAATCGCTTATCAAATGTGTGGCAGCATTCAATTATCTCTCACTGGAACATTTGACTGGCATTCCCCATCTGCCTGTGTTCACACTATATCAAGAATCAGAAGACCTCTTGCCTTCTCTTTCGATCTTCAAAGATTAACCGTTCCGTAGCACTGAGAACATCACTGAGGCATCATTCTTCTTCGAGAGCAGAATATCTGTTATGGCTCAACCAAGACTGACTCCTGAATAGGCTGATGCACTATCAATTACGACGAGACGAGAGTAGAATGTAATCGAGGCTTTATTACACAGAGATGTGTGGCCTCCTACAGCTGCTGCTGAAATGGCTGCTGTTCGGAGAGCACACACATTTATACTCCGCCTACTGGGCGGAGCCAGCAGGCAGGGATCTACCCCCGTACCTGTCGTACAGGGGCCTTACCGTAATACCCATATATACAATATAATACAACAGTGGTAATTACCACATAGGCGCATTCGAAATACTAAAGTTGAATGTCAAGCAAATAATTCAGTTGATAAATGGCTGGAGAACACACAAGTTTGGTGTTTGATGCCTGATGTTGTTATCCCTCAACTTAATGCAAAGCAGCAGAAAGATTGATTACACGAGCGTATCACCACCAAAGATCTTTGTGAACCTATCAGAAACGGATAAAGAGAAAACAAAAGTGAGGCAGGCAGTAACATATTTTTTTTTACGCTCCCAAACAGATTTTTGGCCATCCAATTAATTATTTTTAATGAATAAAGGATTGTCATATGATTTTCTGGAACAACCATAAATCAAATGAGGCACAAACGTGGGACTTTTGCACTATCAGCTCTTTGGAGCAATAGGCAGTGCTGCAAACTGATTACAAATAATTCAGGAGTCCAAACAGTCATTTATCACAGATAGTGATTCTGGTGTTTTCAGCGTGGACTCCTTTCATTCGTAATTACTTACTGATTTCACAAATACTCCCTTATGTTCTAGACCCTGTGAGGAACTGAATCTTTTTAACCTTCAAACTGTGCGCTTGCGTACACACTTATAGGTTATTTGCAATAGATATGCAGTTTATTTTCAGCTTTCATGGGGATTAGAACCTGCTAAATAATCCAACAAACTATTAGTTCAAATAAGATGACACAACATGGACGTGTTAAAAAAAATTTCTTTCCCTTTTTTCAAAATAAATTTAGAGTACCCAATTCTTTTTTTCCCAATTAAGAGGCAATTTAGCGTGGCCAACCCACCTACCCTGCACATCTTTGGGTTTGTGGGGTTGAGACCAACGCAGACAGGGGGAGAATGTGCAAACTCCACACGGACAGTGACCCAGGGCCGGGATCGAACCCGGGTCCTCGACGCCGTGAGGCAGCAGTGCTAACCACTGCGCCACCGTGCTGCCCAAATGTGTTAAAATTCTGCACTTTTATTTAAAGCCAACTTCTCCTGAAGCACTGAAACTTCAACTGGCAAAATTGGCATAATTGTTTGATATTTTAACATCACCTGGAATATTGTGAGCAGTTTTTGTTCCCCTTATCTGACGAAGGATGTTCTTGCTGCAGAGAGAGTGCAGCGAAGGTTTACCAGACTGATTCCTGGGATGGCGGGACTGACGTTATGAGGAGAGATTGAGTCGGTCTGGATTATATTCGCTGGAGTTTAGAAGAGTGAGGCGGGATCTCATAGAAACCTATAAAATTCTAACAGGACTGGACAGGGTAGATGCAGGAGGCATGTTCCTGATGGTCGGTGTGTCCAGAACCAGGGGTCACAGTCTGAGGGTACGGGGTAGAGAATTTAGGACAGAGATAAGGAGATATTTCTTCACCCAGAGGTGGTCGGCCTGTGGAATTCATTACCACAGAAAGTAGCTGAGCCCCAAACCTTGTATGTTTTCAAGAAGGAGTTAGATATAGCACCTGGGGCGAAAGGGAACAAAGGATATGTGGAGAACAGGCTATTGAGTTGAATCATAATGAATGGCGGAGCAGGTTAGAAGGGCCGAGTGGCCTGCTCCTGTCCCTATTCTCTATGAATTGTAACCTACACAGAGAACAAAGCCATTCAGCCCTCTGTACCTTTGCTAAACCTTTAAAAAGACTTTTCAGTTCGTCCCACCCCCGTGCCCTTTCCTTAAGGCCCTGGAGTAATTGTGGGCCACTGTGAGTACTCACCAAATCTCCTTCTGAATGTCATTGTTTTCTTTGGTATCTGATTCCGTCACCATAAAACCATAGTAAAGTTACAGCACAGATGGAGGCCATTCGGCCCATCTTGTCCATGCCAGCCCAAGGACACCCAGGTGCCCTTTCGAATCCCACCTTCCTCCACCCGGCCCTTAGCCCCGTAAATTACAGCACTTAAGGTGTCGATCTAGATACTTTATCGAAGGGTTTAGAGTCTCTGCCTCGATCACCAACTTGGCCAGCGAATTCCAGACTCCCACTACCCTCTCTGTTAAAAAAAAGTTAATCCTCCTGTCCCCTCTATATCTTCTGCCACTTATCTTGGGCGAAATTCTCCTACCCGCTCCGCCACATTTCTGCCCCGACCCGCCGGCGGGAGTCTCCGTAACACCGGCCGGTCAATGGGGTTTCCCATTGTGGGGCAGCCCCACGCCGTCGAGAAACCCCCCGGTGCCGGCAGAACGGAGACTCCCGCCGGCGGAGAATGACGCCCCTTGATTCTATGTCGCCTGGTTCTGGAATTCTCCGCCAAGGGAAACAATTTTAACTTGTCCGTTCTATCTCGTCCCCTCATAATTTTGTACACCTCAATGAAGTCACCCCTCGGCCTTCTTTGTTCCAAGGAACAGCCATCCAATCTCCCCTTGTAGCTACACTTTTCTACCTCTATCAGGCAATGCATTCCCTGTCGAAATAGAACATAGAACATTACAGCGCAGTACAGGCCCTTCGGCCCTCGATGATGCGCCGACCTGTGAAACCACTCTAAAGCCCATCTACACTATTCCCTTATCGTCCATATGTCTATCCAATGACCATTTGAATGCCCTTAGTGTTGGCGAGTCCACTACTGTTGCAGGCAGGGCATTCCACGCCTTTACGACTCTCTGAGTAAAGAACCTACCGCTGACATCTGTCTTATATCTATCGCAGCTCAATTTAAAGCTATGTCCCCTCGTGCTAGACATCACCATCCAAGGAAAAAGGCTCTCACTGTCCACCCTATCCAATCCTCTGATCATCTTGTATGCCTCAATTAAGTCACCTCTTAACCTTCTTCTCTCTAACAAAAACAGCCTCAAGTCCCTCAGCCTTTCCTCATAAGATCTTCCCTCCATACCAGGCAACATTCTGGTAAATCTCCTCTGCACCCTTTCCAATGCTTCGACATCCTTCCTATAATGCGGCGACCAGAATTGCACGCAATACTCCAAATGCGGCCACACCAGAGTTTTGTACAGCAGCAACATGACCTCATGGCTCCGAAACTCAATCCCTCTACCAATAAAAGCTAACACACCGTACGCCTTCTTAACAACACTCTCAACATGGGTGGCAACTTTCAGGGATCTATGTACATGGACACCGAGATCTCTCTGCTCATCCACACTGTCTTCCTGTTATTCCTTCCAAAATGAATCACCTCACACTTTTCTGCATTAAACTCCGTTTGCCACCTCTCAGCCCAGCGTTGCAGCTTATCTATGTCCCTCTGTAACTTGTAACATCCTTCTGCACTGTCCACAACTCCACCAACTTTAGTGTTATCTGCAAATTTACTCACCCATCCTTCTACGCCCTCCTTCCAGGTCATTTATAAAAATGACAAACAGCAGTGGCCCCAAAACAGATCCTTGTGGTACACCACTAGTAACTGGACTCCAGTCTGAACATTTCCCATCAACCACCACCCTTTGTCTTCTTCCAGCTAGCCAATTTCTGATCCAAACTTCTAAATGACGCTGAATCCCATGCCTCCGTATTTTCTGCAGTAGCCTACCGTGGGGAACCTTATCAAATGCTTTACTGAAATCCATATACACCACATCAACTGCTTTACCCTCATCCACCTGTTTGGTCACCTTCTCAAAGAACTCAATAAGGTTTGTGAGGCACGACCTACCCTTCACAAAACCGTGTTGACTATCTCTAATCAAATTATTCCTTTCCAGATGATTATACATCCTATCTCTTATAAACCTTTCCAAGACTTTGCCCACAACAGAAGTAAGGCTCACTGGTCTATAGTTACCGGGGTTGTCTCTACTCCCCTTCTTGAACAAGGGGACAACATTTGCTATCCTCCAGTCTTCTGGCACTATTCCTGTAGACAAAGATGACTTAAAGATCAAAGCCAAAGGCTCAGCAATTTCCTCCCTAGCTTCCCAGAGAATCCTAGGATAAATCCCATCCGGCCCAGGGGACTTATCTATTTTCACACTTTCCAGAATTGCTAACACCTCCTCCTTATGAACCTCAAGCCCTTCTAGTCTAGTAGCCTGAATCTCAGTATTCTCCTCGACAACATTGTCTTTTTCCTGTGTGAAAACTGACGAAAAATATTCATTTAGCATCTCTCCTATCTTCTCGGACTCCACGCACAACTTCCCACGACTGTCCTTGACTGGCCTTACTCTTACCCTAGTCATTCGTTTATTCCTGACATATCTATAGAAAGCTTTAGGGTTATCCTTGATCCTACCTGCCAAAGACTTCTCATGTCCCCTCCTGGTTCTTCTTCGCTCTCTCTTTAGGTCTTTCCTAGCTAACTTGTAACTCTCGAGCACCCTAACTGAACCTTCATGTCTCATCTTTACATAAGCCTCCTTCTTCCTCTTGACACGTGTTTCAACTGCTTTAGTAAACCACGGTTCCCTTGCTCAACCACTTCCTCCCTGCCAGACAGGTACATACTTATCAAGGACATGCAGTAGTTGTTCCTTGAACAAGCTCCACATTTCCATTGTGCCCATCCCTGCAGTTTTCCTCTCCATACGATGCATCCTAAGTCTTGCCTCATCGCATCATAATTGCCTTTCCCCCAGATATAACTCTTGCCCTGCAGTATATATCTATCCCTTTCCATCACTAAAGTAAACGCAATGGAATTGTGGTCACTATCACCAAAATGCTCACCTACCTCCAAATATAACACCTGTCCTGGTTCATTACCCAGTACCAAATCCAATATGGCCTTGCCTCTCATTGGCCTATTGACATACTGTATCAGGAAACCCTCCTGCACACATTGGACAAAAACAGAAACATCTAAAGTACTCGAACTATAGCGTTTTCAGTCAATATTTGGAAAGTTAAAGTCCCCCATAACAACTACCCTGTTGCTTTCGCTCCTATCCAGAATCATCTTTGCAATCCTTTCCTCTACATCTCTGGAACTTTTCGGAGGCCTATAGAAAACCCCTAACAGGGTGACCTTTCCTTTCCTGTTTCTTACCTCAGCCCATACTACCTCAGTAGACGAGTTCTCATCAAACGTCCTTTCTGCCACCGTAATACTGTCCTTGACCAACAATGCCACCCCTCCCCCTCTTTTACCACCTTCCCTGAGCTTACTGAAATATCTAAACCCCGGCACCTGCAACAACCATTCCTGTCCCTGCTCTATCCATGTCTCCGAAATGGCCACAACATCGAAGTCCCAGGTACCAACCCATGCCGCAGGTTCACCCACCTTATTCCGGATGCTCCTGGCATTGAAGAAGACACACTTTAAACCACCTTCCTGCCTGCCGGTACACTCCTGCAACTTTGAAACCTTACTCATGACCTCACTACTCTCAACTTCCTGTATACTGGAGCTACAATTCAGGTTCCCAAGCCCCTGCTGAACTAGTTTAAACCCTCCCGAAGAGCATTAGCAAATTTCCCCCCAGGATATTGGTACTCCTCTGGTCCAGGTGTAGGCCATCCCGTTTGTAGAGGTCCCACCGACCCCAGAATGAGCCCCAATTACCCAGAAATCTGAAACCCTCCCTCCTGCACCATCCCTGTAGCTGCGTGTTCAACTCCTCTCTCTCCCTATTCCTCATCTCGCTATCACATGGCATGGCTAACAACCCAGAGATAATAACTCTGTTTGTCCTAGATCTAAGTTTCCACCCTAACTCCCTGAATTCCTGCCTTACATCCCTATCCCTTTTCCTACATATGCCGTTGGTACCTATGTGGACCACAACTTGGGGCTGCTCCCCCTCCCCTTAAGGATCCCGAAAACACGATCCGAGACATCACGCACCCTGGCACCTGGGAGGCAACACACCAACCGCGAGTCTCTCTCGTTCCCACAGAATCTCCTATCTATCCCCCTAACTATGGAGTCTCCAATGACTAATGCTCTACTCCTCTCCCCCCTTCCCTTCTGAGCAACAGGGACAGACTCCGTGCCAGAGACCTGTACCCCATGGCTTACCCCTGGTAAGTCCCCCCCCCAACAGTATCCAAAGCGGTATACTTGTTACTAAGGGGAATGACCACAGGGGATCCCTGTACTGACTGCTTCCTCCCAGCCCCTCTCCCCGTCACACATCTATCTTTATTCTTCGGAGTAACTACATCCCTGAAGCTTCTATCTATGACCACCTCTGCCTCCCGAATGATCCGAAGTTCATCCAGCTCCAGCTCCAGTTCCCTAACGTGGTTTCTGAGCTGGAGATGGGTGCACTTCCCACAGATGAAATAATTTGCTGCATAAAAGGAATTATCTTAATTTCCTCTTGGGTTATTTTGCTAAGTATCTTGAACCTGTGTCCCTGACTATTGACCCTCCTGTTAATGCAAATAGTTGCTGCCTATTTACTCAATCAAAGTGCTTCAAAATTTGGAACACCTCTATTGTACATCTGATGCACTATCAATTACGATCAGACGAGAGTAGAATGTAATCGAGACTTTATTACACAGAGATGTGTGGCCTCCTACAGCAGCTTACAAAATGGCTGCTATTCGGAAAGCACCCACATTTATACTCCACCTGCTGGGCGGAGCCAGCAGGCAGGGATCTACCCCCGTACCTGTAGTACAGGGGCCTTACCGTAATACCCATATATACAATATAATACAACAGTGGTGACTACCGCAACATCTCCGTCACCTTCCCTGCTCCAAGGAGAACAACCTCAGCTCTTAGCCTCTTGTCATCATTCCAGTAAATTTCCTCTGAACTTCCCGAAGGCCTTGACATTCCCACAATTCACCTTTCAAAGTGCAGCGCTGACCATTTAAAAATGATTAATGTTAAATAGATTACAATTAACTTTAACCTTCATTTGTTTCTAGGTCCATTTTATTCTCGTTAGGCATCCGTTTTTGTTAAATGAGTGCTGATGGAATGATCAGAGCCTTTGACAGTTTATAAATCAAGTGAAATGAAAGCTGAATGAAAAGAAAGCCCAGCAATAAAATGGCAAAAGCTCGATTACTGAAGTTCCTCGACGCTCGTCAATGACAGCGTGCGTTTGTGCAGCACCGACACAGAAAGATGGCCCACGCTGCTGTCAAAAGAATGGACACCAAATCAAAGAAGGAAAATCTTGAAGTTGTGAGCAACAAACAGAGGTAGGTTTTACAAAAGGACAAGGAGAGCAAGATAGTCCTGGTGCACTTTACAAGCAAGTACCTTCAGGCAGTGTAGAAAGAGGTATCCTCAAGATATCCTCCGTTCGGGTGCTGGGTTGGACCTGCCTTTAAGAATCATGGGGGAGATCTTGGATCCCACCCTTTCTCCACCAAAGTCTCCAGCGGTTAGAATGCCAAATATTACCCTCCTATTACAGACCTGGGACGCCTGGTGGTGCAGTGTACGCAGTGGGCTGAAGCAGAAGCACCAAGTTCAAACCCCAGTCCAGGACCTGGTGGCCAAGGAAGCTACATTCATAATGTGGCCACACAGGGTGAGTATCAACCTGTAAATCCTCCCAACGCACCTCAATGACAGGCGGTAGGATCGGTAGAGATTTCCGCTCAGCTTAGGAAGGAAGGTTGGAGCCTCCGCCAACAATATCCATCATTCCAGACTACAACGTGCATGTAAAAGTGAATGATGCCATAGCAACTGCTCTGAGTGAATTGTAACACCCACCACGATGCACATAGGATCCTAAATGTTATTTAGAATTTACAGTGCAGAAGGAGGCCATTCGGCCCCTCGGGTCTGCACCGGCCCCCGGAAAGAGCACCCCACCCAAGACACGCCTCCACCCTATCCCCGCAACCCCACCCAACCTTTTTGGACCCTAAGGGCAACTCAGCGTGGCCAATCCACCCAATCCGCACATCCATGGACTGTGGGAGGAAACCGGAGCACCCGGAGGAAACCCACGCAGACACGGGAAGAACACGCAGACTCCGCACAGACAGTGACCCAGCGGGGAATCGAACCTGGGACCCTGGAGCTGTGAAACAACTGTGCTAACCACTGTGCTACCCACCACGAGACCTCACTCTACTCGTCCCTTCCTTACACAGCAAATCTTCTACATTTCCCCCTTGCCCCCATCAGGCCACCCACACCTCCATCTATCCATCCACTCCATAACACCCCCCACCCCCCCCCGCACCACTGCCCCTCACCTCACACTCCACCCCCCGGCCGAACTTTGGACCTTTGTTACGTGGCTGCCGAGTCCCACCGCACAGTTGGTGTATGACATGTTGCTGTCCATGAAGACTAACTCGGCATGGAGATGGAGGGCAGGAACTGGACTGCTCCAGCAGAGCGGTGGAGAGCGCATGAGGAGCAGCACAGTGCTATGGCACAAAGGCTTTGTTGCGCTCACCTTGAAGACTCTGATGAACCGAGGGCTGCTGTGTGCACGCCAATCTTTATGAATGGGGTTTGATGCTGACGTGATTTCCAGCTTTGGGAAGGCCTGACAGGACACTGACAGGAATATGTTTTAGAGAGCAATCATGAGACGCAAATGATGCAAATGGAATTTGTGTCACTTGCCAGCGGGATGACTGACCTGCCACTACCCCGCCACTGGGAGATCAGAAATGTCACTTTAAGCCAGCGGATTTCCGGCTTTTTGGCTCCCGCTGCCAAACCCGCCACGGGGGGATTGGGAAGAATTCCACCCTTACTCTTTTGTTGACACAAGAAAACCTGGTTGATTGGCTCCTTATTAAAAAGGAAATACATTTGGATTGGGAAAAGCATCCATGGGTACCTGGAACGCTTTGCCAGGGGAGGTTGTACAAGCAGATACATTAACGCCATTCACAAGGCATCTCTACAAATACATGGATAGGATGGATATAGAGGAATATGGCACTACGAAGTGCTTAGGGTTTTGGCCAAGGGTGGTATCATGACCGGCACAGGCTTGGAGGGCCGAAGAACCTGTTCCTGTGCTGTATTGTTCTTTGTTCCTTCTTGCGGCCAACTGAGGAGGGTTGAATAATGGGGAGCCGATTCACTCTTCCTCACGTTGTCGGAACACTTTACTTTTCCCATGATTCTTATGATAACTGCTGACAATTTCACAAGTTCTTTTCGCAACAATGCATTTTGATAATGTTTGCTACTTCGCATCAGCTGGATCATTCAATGGAATAAACTATGTTTACAAAGACATGAAAATTGACTTAGTACGAATTTTGTAAAACTCCTCTTCCAATTTTACCATTTCTTGGCAAATTAGTTCTATGTTTATTGGTGTGTGACTGTACAGACAATCCTCTTTGTGAGTATTATTTTGCTGCCGCGGTCTCTGATGAAGATGTGTGTGTGGAAAGCCAAAAAGATTACAAGCTTTAAATCTCCTTTGTGGTAGACTTGTTGTGATTGCCGTTCCGAGCTAACGGCTCAGCCTGCTAAAAATTACCTCAGGATCCTGAATGATGGCGCTTTCCTGCAACGGGAACAATGCATGAAGCTGCCATTGGATGATGACCATTAGATTGATGAGGGAAACAACATTGATAACATCAGGATAGTAGCGAAACAGACAATATTGAATGGTTGACTTTGGAGGGGAGTTAATGCCCTTCCCTCAGGCGAGTTTGGGGGGGTACTTTAATTGGGCATCAATTAATGCCCACTTAAGGTTTCATTCCATCGCTGCTTTCATTCAACCACTGTGACGTGGGGACTTGCCATGCAGGACGCCTGAAAAGCAAAACTCCGTCAGATTTGCTTGCACGCTCCCAGGGATGGGTCTCTCATTCTAAGCGACTTATTCGGGCAAGTGGAGAGCATTCAATAACACTCTTGACTGTTGCCTTGTAGATTATAGAATCCCTATGGTGCAGAAGGAAGCCATTTGGCCCATCGACCTTTTGAAAGAGCACCCTAACTAGGCCCACTCCCCCATCCTATCCCTGTAACCCCGTAAACCCACCAAACCTTTGGACACCAGGGGCAATTTATCATGACCAATCCACCTAACCCACGTATCTTTGGACTGCGGGAGGAAACCGGGGCACCCGGAGGAAACCCACGCAGATACAGGGAGAACGTACAAACTGCGCATAGACATTCGCCCCAGGCCAGAATTGAACCCGGATCCCTGGCGCTGTGAGGCAGCAGTGCTAACCACTGTGCCACCGTGCCACCCTAGGGAGTCAGGAGGTGAGTTACTCTTCACAGAATTGCTAGCCTCTGACCTGCTCTTGTGGTCACAGTTTTTAGATGGCTAGTCAAATTCCATTTCTGGTCATTGGTGACCCCATGGAGAGTAATGGTGGGATATTCGTTGATGGTAGTGCCATTGAAGGTTAAGGGAGATAGTTAGATTCTTCATGAGAATGATGCTTCATTAACGTATTTGCCACATAGCACTGTCAGAAATTGCTCCACTGAAGAGGCAGCTGGCTGCTTTTAATTGCCACCAACTTGCTGGATTATCATCTTCCCAATTGGGGTCCTGCTACAAGAAGCTATAAATTGGTGAATTGATCAAGTCACCCTGGGATTATACACTTCACGTGAAAATCAGCCCTGTCTCTTCAGATCCTTAACTTCTGTCAGAGATACAGCCCCGGATTTCTATAAATAACTTGGACTCAATCGTCATTGAGATAGAGGGAGCTGGTCGAAAACTAACAGGAAGTGACATCTTACCCACACCTCCTCCAGCCCTGGGGGGGGGGGGGGGGGGGGGGGGCGTTATCTCATGAATTTGAATTGTGTAACCTGTGATCCGTATCGTATACTGCAATGTAATAAATATGAATGTACAGTTTGCAAGAGTAATGGATTGGTTCGCATTTGCCCACCCGTGCTCTATGAACAGCAGCTGCCACGACGGAGACTGATATTTTCAGGTCACCAAAGGCTTAATTAAGGTCAGCTTTTGGAGCCTTGACCCCATCAGTGAGAGCATATTCCATTTGTGGGCATTGAGAACTAACCGAGAGGTGATTTGTGATGACAGATCTCAGAACATTGGCAAAAGGAGTGAAGGCCATACTGAGCTCAGAGTCTGCAGTTCCCCCACAACCTGACCATCCGTTTTAATCGCTGACAGCTTCAGTGTGGGTAAAATTGCCTCTTGACGGGAGACAAGACAAAGCGTCGCGGCCTTTCAAAGTGTGTGTGTTTACTTTGTGGAATAAAATAATACTGGAGAGGTGTACAAATTACAAGCCTCCGTTCTCAGAATATCCTTGATAAAAGGTCACATTGAAACTTTTGAGTTTTCCCGCTCAGTATAGTAATGAGAAAAATAAGGAGATGAATTTCAGAGAGTGTACTTCTATCATCACAGCAGAAGAACTATGCAAAAATGGGATACTGGATAACAGGCGAACAGGAGATTGCCTGGAAATTCTTCCCACAATTCCCTCGATTGAGGGACAAACAGTAAAGGAGCATTCAGTTCGTCATCGGAAAATGTAACATTTACAAATTCTGCCATTGCAATTTCTGACTTTGCACTTCGAAAACCGACTGCCATTGATCAAGGCTAATATCAATAATATTGATCTCCACCTCTCAGTTTTCCTGCTCCCTCTGTCAGGCTCGGCACTGACATCCCGGTGTTGGATGTGGTCCGAACTGCCAGCCGGGTAAGCATTGGGAAGATCCAAAGACACTGCAGATCCCCCATGTTCTCACCGCTGATTCAGCGCTCCCCTCCCCTCCACACTGCGGGCAGGATTTTCCACACTTCCCCACAACGTGTCTCACGGCATTGCAAGCGGCCTGCCATTGGCCTACGGCTGGGGTGAACCATCAGCGGGGCCGGACGATGCTGCCGGCGGTAACGGGCGGACAATTCTGGCCTCTGTCTCACACACGCACGGACATTCCTTCTGGACACTGTCCTAAGCCAAGCCAAATTGTTCACCTTCTCAGCAGGCTTTCAGCTCTGAGCTGAGCTTCCAACTTCAGTACCAGTCCATCAGAAAGTTAGGTGGTGGCCTGTAGAGGTCTCTTTAAGGACAACCTATTAAGATGCATAAGTTCACATTTCCCTGTACGTAATCAGCCTGGTGCTAGCTGCCACCCAAAATTAGGTAACCCAATATTAGGCCCCATAGTCGCATATGGAAAGAGTCCATAATGACTATAGTAATACAACGGATAAGCCAGTGCTATCTCAGCCCGATATGTTAAAAGCTTAGTATCTGCAAAACGGCCACTAGCCAGTTGAATTTCTAGGTCAATGGCTTTGCAACTCGCTCATAAAAGTGAACTGTCTTTGGACAGACTGCCAGAATGTTTACACAACGCGCAGATTGGATTATTTTCTCAAACAACCCGGCTTCCAACTCCAAATTAAGCAAAATACAGCGGGTGCTGGAATCAGAAACAAGAACAGAGGAGGGCGCTGCAAAAACTCAGCGGGTCAGGCAGCATCGGTAAGGAGAGAGAAGGCAGAGCTAGCGTTTCCAGTCCTTCCGGTTCTTCATCAGAATCAAAGAAAGGAAATGTGTGTTAAGTGTAGCTGTGAGAGACTGCAACAAAATGTAACAACTCTAAGAACAAAAGACAGAGGGGCTGGTTTGGGAGGGGGAGTAGACTGTTGGGAGGGGGGGGGGGGTTGGTTTGCAACTCTGAAAGTGCTGTAACATGTTGTCTGTCTGTAATATGGAAAACGGTGGGTTATGATTCATTTGGTTCACCTGTCAAGGATAAATCTCCCCCCCCCCCCCCCCCCCGCCCTGCCCCCAATATTTATCATCAACATTTAAAATTTCTCAGGAGTGATGAAGCTTAAATAATGTCCATAACTCAGAAGGCTGGCCTGAAGGAAAAGTTTACACCACATCCCCATTATTGACTGAGTACTGTCAAAGGTCATACCTCATTCAACTGCTCGACAAGGCAGAAAGTCACTGAAGGGAATTTAATCTGGAATTCCAATAACAACAATTCATTACTGCTTACACCAAGCAAGGGAAAGAAAAAAAACAGCTCAAAATTTCAGCCATAATCCATCTGCCCATCACAGTTCAGATCAGCAGCGTCAATCTGCTTGACAGCTTTTATTTCTGAAACTTTAGCACCTGTGCAAATTCGAAAGAGGCATTCGCCGCTCCCGCCCTGTCCCCAACGACCACCGTTCTATCTCACCACATCCCAAAGCATTGCCAATCCCAAATGATTATCACGGTCTCCTTCTCAAATCCATGTAGTCAACCTTTTAAATACTATTGCACCTTGCTGGGCAGCGAGCATTGCTTGGTTTTGAACCTACCCCTTCATTGATTATTTACCAGATCAAACAGTATTCTCATAACTATCAGCATTACAAGGGTTAATGTAGTACCATGAATAGCCACTGGAGGGAGCTACAGATACAACTATATAAAGCAGTGAAGCCCGACCTTAGTGGAGGGGTGTGTGCAGGATGATAGCTAGTGAAGGTCATCAGAGCAGTTAGTGTGAGAAGGTTAGACTATAGTTTATACCAGTGAGTGCAGTTAGATGTTATTGATCAATTCTATATTCTAAAAGGACTAAGTGTCGAAACCCAGTTTAGTAGTGTAAATAAAATCGTATCTTTGTTCAAGTGAAAGCTGTACTGTGGTCTTTGTGGAACACTACGCCAATCATCCTAAATAAGTAACACAAAGATCACCATAACAGTCAATTGCAGCCCATCTGAACCATTGAGGGAAACAAAATCTGTGGCCTGAGTTTTCCGGCAGTTCCCGGCGGCGAAACCCCACCGCAGGTCCGTCCCCCCCCCCCACCCCGGTGGCCGGAGTGGGGGGTGGTGCAAACAATGTGAGATTGGTGAGACCAGCAGACCGTGCCACCGACCAATGGCGGGCCACTTCCACCCCGAGGGGTGAGGAAGATCCCACCCGCTGTAGTGTCTTGCTGGACTTTGACTTCACCTCCCAACGTGTTTCACAGGCAATGTAGTGTTTGTGAAGTATCGTCAACTGTTGTAACAATGCTTGCACAACTGTCTATTTCTTACGCATGACTTCCATTCATGAAGCACCTTTCATGACCAAGGACATTCCAAAAAGACTTGACAACTGACAAAACACTTTTGAAATGTATTCACTGGAGTAATGTAGGAAATGGGTCAGGCAATTCACACAGAGCAAGAGCCCAAAAACGGCATTGTAAGAAGAACCACTGTTTCGGTGACGTCGGTTGAGAGATAAAAGCTCGCCAGAACACCGGGGAGAATTCCACAGCTCTTCTTTGAAAAGTGCCATGGGATTTTCTTTACGCTGAGCAGCGAGAGCAAGATAGGCCTTGGCCTTGATGAAGAGTCATCCAGACTCGAAACTTCAGCTCCCTTCTCTCTCCACACAGATGCTGTCAGACCCTCTGAGATTGTCCAGCATTTTCTATTTTGGTTTCAGATTCCAGTATCCACAGTAAATTGCTTTTATCTTTTGCCTTGGTTTAATATCTCACCTGAAAGATGGGATGTGACTCAGACATGAGAATGTCACCAACTGGACCGTGATTGGTACATGGATGTGTTTAATTTCTAACACTCATTAACGAGTTCATCTGAACAACCGTGACGCTTAATTAAAATGGCCACCAGTTGACCAACTAGCAAAATCCCATGAGGACGTTTTTTTTTTTAAATGAAAGCCTGAAATTTTGGGGCAAGGGGTGGAATTTGCAGTGGGAACTTCACAGAACCCCTCGGAAATGGGATTAATGACCATTTTTTGCCATTCACCCTTCAAGGGCTTCACTGACTGCCACATGGGCACCCCTGGCAGTGTTACCCAGCACTGCCAGCCTGGAAGAGGCACTGCTAGCATTCCACACTGGCAGTGCCAAGGTGCCCAGATGGCATTTTGCCAACATCGGGCGAGGATGGGACCCCCCCCTGGGGTGCCCTGGCCTTATGAAGTCCTTATGAGGTCAGGTGCGGGGGGGGGGGCTCAATAATCCCCTTGTATGGGAGTTGGTGGGGCTCTGGAGGCCACGGTGGGGGTCGAGAGATTGGGGCGCCATTTTAAAAAATGTAAAGGTGG
The DNA here is from genome assembly GCF_047496885.1 of Scyliorhinus torazame. Classification (NCBI taxonomy): domain Eukaryota; kingdom Metazoa; phylum Chordata; class Chondrichthyes; order Carcharhiniformes; family Scyliorhinidae; genus Scyliorhinus; species Scyliorhinus torazame. The sequence goes on along the minus strand of NC_092723.1, from coordinate 175,685,485 downwards.
CGAGCGCAGCTCGTTAGTGCAGGAAACAGGACTGAGTGCGGCATGAGTACGGCGTTCCTCGCCCAGGCCCCGAATTGAAGCAGGCTCCCGGTTGATAGCAGGGTCGTTCTAAGCACTACCAGTGCCAGGAAACCCTCAGCTAAACGTGCTCGACGCAGGACTCTGTTTCAATTCCGTTAAATCGCTCCCTGTGACTCTATACATCTAGGCTCAGTTATCAGATTCCTGAGAATCTGGCCTCTACACTGAAAAACATGTCCGCTTGGTGCCAGCCCAGCCCCAAAGAGATCTCCCACCTTAGTCCCTGTGCATCCACCACCATCAGCTCCATGCCACGACCCTCCACCCCTCCCCAGCCATTCAAAGTATAAGTCATTAGACAGACGGAAAACAGCCATCAGAAACCTCTGAACTGAGGTTCAGTGGCAAGAGCATTGCTGCCATCTCTGTTGTTCTTGATCAATAAGGGGATCAGGGGTTATGGGGAGAAGGCAGGAGAACGGGGATGAGAAACATATCAGCCATGGTTGAATGGCGGAGCAGACTCGATGAAGCCCAATGGTTTCATTCTCCTCCTGCATCATCATGGTCTCATGATGTGCCATCGACATTACGGCAGGAGATCGGGGCCCATGGACATCCAGGGCTGTAGTCTTCTGCAATTTGAAGCATTTGAAAGATCTTGATATCTACCAGTTATCCAGAGAAACGTTCTCAATCTGGCCTGAGGTTTTGGTAACAACCGCAAATGTCAGATTCCCAACTACCAATAAAGGTAAATCTAATGGTCTCAAAACTTTGAAAGCTCATTTCTGGTATTGTCACCCTTTGCACAATTACATCATTGCACCTATTCTTCATATGTCTGATTCGATAAGGTGATGGGACAATGATGCAATGGTCTTCACACTGGCTCATGGGACAAGGACCTAATTAGAGCACAAATCAAGAACTGTGCACTTTAATTAGTCCATTGTGCTCTATTCCACCATAAGACCTGATGCATTATTCATTAACACATGGCTGAGAATGTCACATTTATTTTTGGAACATACTTTTTAAAACTCTGCCAGTCCTTCAAATTGGAATGCTCAAGTCATTGAGGACCGGCCTGCCCTTGACAAATGCATGGAAACTGGCTCAGGGGCAGGCTCCTGGTTCTCTTCAGACCCCCTGACAATTTCAAGCTGAGATTAAAGTGACACAGCCGGCCTTGCCCTTGCATGTCTCTTATTATAAACCAGCTCATTTCGCCCACCAATCATGCCATGGCATGCCATCTATCTCCTAACATTGGCTGCCATGTTGTTTGCGATCCCTGACCCAAGGCATGAACATTAACAACCATTACGCCTGCTGCCTGGCCTATTTCCCCAACTACAAAATATCACAACCTAGAGGACATTTTGTTTCTCCCAAAAATATTCCATTAAAAGGAAGCAAAGAGCCTACATTTGTATAGCTCTTCTCAAAGCCTCAGCACATCCCAAAAGGCTTAACAGCTGCAAATGTACTTTATAAAGTGTAGTCGCCGTTGTTATGGGCAGGGGAGAGAGATAAACTGATACCCCCAGTTCTATATTCCATTCTGACGATAATTGGAGAAGACTGATGGCGTTCCCAAACCCCTGCTAGTGCGAGATCAATTTAACGTCACCAGCAGCAGACTTTCATGGATTTAATTGAGGGGCATTAGTTATTCACATCCACAATGCGGGAAGCTCTGTCATTACACAATCACACAACACACACCCCAAGAAAGATAGCATGAAAGACAATTATGCACGTGTACACATATTAAGCCAAACAAAATAATTAACAGTTCACGTGTCTTCCAATGAAGGAGGGCGATTTTTCCACTCTGGAATTGAAGTTCATGGTAAGTTCAGATGGCCGAGGTTAATCCCAGAATAAGTGCAAGGTTCCCTCAACATAAGAACTATTCAGCAGGCTGTAATAATGATAATAATCTTTATTATTGTCACTTGTAGGCTTACATTAACACTGCAATGAAGTTACTGTGAAAATTCCCTAGTCACCACATTCCGGCGCCTGTGTTTGGGTACACGGAGGGAGAATTCAGAATGAGCAAATTACCTAATAGCTCGTCTTTCGGGACTTGTAGCAGGAAACCGGAGCACCTGGAGGAAACCCATGCAGACATGGGGAGAACGTGCAGACTCCGCACAGACAGTGACCCAAGTAGGAAATCAAACCTGGGACCTTGGAGTTGTGAGGCAACAGTGCTACCCACTGTGTTACCGTGCTGCCCTTTGCTGTATAGATAAATCCTGGTGGCTGTTACAACTGGCGGCCCAATTTCTTACAGGTGAATTCGAAACTGTTTGAAGCAGGTTGGAGGAGGCTTTTAAAAACCATAAGCTTTACAGATCTTGAAAAGTCAAGATGGCACAACATTTATTTTGCAGCTGTGATAATTTTATTAGTGTTCTGCAGGCTGCCCAGTCTCTCTTAGGTTTTGAATAAAAGGATTTCAAAATCAGGGGGCAGTTTCGATCGCATGATGAATGGCCTTTGATACATAATAGGAGGATAATGATGGCCTTTCATAGTGAAGAAAGAGTTTCAGTTGCATTGTTAAAAACCATTTATACACAATAGAAGGTAGCTATTAGTCTTTAATACTTCATTGAGGATATTTAATCTTGATAGCCCTTCTTTCTTACAGAACAGTCTGGGAGTTTATTGTCCTGGAGTATTGGTGTTAGCCTTGACAATAGCAGGTCTGAAATTCCACAGAAGGGTGCTGTTAAAGTAGTGCATTCAAAGGAGACCTCTGCTCGTTATAATCCATTTTGGAAATTTCCAGACAGCTTGTTAGTCTGTTGAAGTTGCAAAAGCCAGATGACCCCCCACCCCAACAACCACCTTACAATGCATCAAGGTTCATTCTAAAGGGAATACAGATTTGTTTTTAAGTTGAAACACCTTCATGCCTACACTGACACGACACTGGATGTGATTTGTTTTTCAGCTCTCTCCGATGTCGGGAATCTCTAGTCCCGCCGATGGTAACTCCACCTACCCCCTCAAAACTTTGGCAGGGCCAGGAGATCCTGCAGGCCGCCAATGGGAATGGTGGGCCACCTCCTCCGCGGGAAAAACATCATGGGGAGGGGGGGCGGGAGGGGGGGGGGGCGGGGGGGAGGATGTGTAAAATCCCGACCATCATCACAACAAGCAAACATGGCCAACTAGTAACACTTACAAGAGCTGTCAGGTTTATACTATTTTGTTTTATCCACAATATTTTGCGGAGCCTCTGTCATCTATTGATTTAAACTATCACATCATTGCTTTGTTGCTTTGTATGATCATAACATATGTAATACAGTGACACTGCTTGCAATGGCATAGAGGATTCACCACACAATGTTAAAAAACCTAGTCCACATCAATCATATTCAAGAAATTGTAATGTTATTGATGCAAAGCATTTGTGAAAAGTAAGTCAGATTGTCACTTGTTGCTGGCCTCTTTTGACCTGAAGACACATACGCACTTTCCAATATGCTAAATTTCACAATGTTGTGGCATCTGCCCAGCTCTGTGCAATTAAACTCTGACTGTCCCAAGATTGTATTTACTTGATGAGTAGCCAAATATTACATGGAGTAATACAAGCCTTTAGAAAACATTTTCTTTAAAACTACAAGTTCTAAATATAAATAGACCTGCCAAAATAAGTCATGTTTTGAGTTTCCTGCTTAATGTCAATAGAATCTCTCCAGTGCAAGAGGAGGCCATTCGGCCCATCAAATCTGCAGCGATGCTCTGAAAGATCCTTCTACCTAGAACCACACCCCTGCCCTATCCCCGTAACCCCGAGCATTGACCATGGCCAACCCACCTAGCCTGCACATAACCTTTTGGACACAAAGGGGCAATTTTAGCATAGTCATTCCACCTAATCCACATCTTTGGACTGTGGGAGGAAGTCGGAGCACCCGGAGGGAACACACGCAAACACGGGGAGAACGTGAAAACTCTACTCAGACAGTCGCCCAAGGCCGGAATTGAACTCGGGTCCTTGGCGCTGTGAGGCAGCAGTGCTAACGACTGTGCCGCTGTGCCATCCATAGACATTTCAGCATTTTTCTACATTCTATTGAAGATTAAAGATATCTTTATGAGCCACATGGAATAATCAGCATTGGCCTGTGGCCGATGGATGATAACGGACAGAATCAATGCAATAGCTGGGCTGAATGCGAATGAATATGTTGACCGGGCGTGTCATCTCACTGTCCAAAAATCAGGCCACAAGTTCCAGTTGGATTCATCATGCAACCAGTTCAACGATTGTATTCTGGAACTAAGTAAAGTTCAATGTTGATTTGTTAGATATTGAAGCCCAATGTATAGGAATATTGAATTCACAGGAAGTACTTAAATTAATGCAAAACACGCCCTCCCCCCTCACACAGACCATCTATCGTTTGTTCTTAAGGTGTCTACTTTTTGTTGCAGTTTCGTCTGCTCGATCACATTTTATCTCTCCGTTCAGCTCTGACGAAGAGTCTATGAACTCGAAACATTGACTCTGTTTCCCTCCTGCTAGATGCTGGCAGGCCTGCTGAGTTTTCCCAGCTTCCTCTGTTCTCGTTCTGTGATGGTGTCGCCTTTCAGTGTTCACTGACGGCTTTTAAACTAATTTGGCTCTAACTCCCAAAACAAAACATCCTGACCGGGATTCTCCAATCCTGCGGCCAAGTTCTGATGCCGGCGTGGAAAGTGGCGCGAGCCATTCCGGCCTCAACGGGCCTCACCTGGCAGCTAGCCACCCCTTCCCAGAGGGCTAGTATGGTGCCGGAGTGGCCTCCGCAGCTCCGGCGCCTGAAAGCCGGCGCGCCACGTCCGGCACGCGTTCACGCATGGTTCCCGTCTCCGCACCGGCCCCCGGGCAATATGGTGGAGCCCTACAGGGGCCCAGCGGGAGGGACAGAGGCCCCCACGGAACAGCCCGCCCGCCAATTGGTAGGCCCCGATCGCGGGCCAGGCCACCGTGGAGTCCCCTCCCTGGGGTCAGATCCTCCCGCGCCCCCCCCCCCCACCCCCACCAGGACGGCCCCCGCAGACAGAACTCCGAGGTCCCGCCAGATGGGACCATACGTAGCCCACGCCAGCGGGACTCCGCCGAACTCGGAGGGCATTCAGCCCGTCGAGGCCCAGAGAATCGCCGGGGGGGGGGGGGGGTGCACTTTCAACAGCCCCCGAACAGCGCGGCGGCAATCCCGTATTTTAGATATCTCTAATGCCCACTATTTTAGCTATCGTCCCTTCACAAGAAAAATCTTCCCAGAATTAAACATTACCTCTAAAACATGAACCATGAATTAGATATTCGTCACAATGGCATTATTTCCAAAACATGTGAAACTTAGATGATATGCGCATTCCTGACTGGCTTATTGTGGAGCTTAGGGCACTTAATTTTATTTACAGGCAATTGAAAACATCCTTACGGTTTCTATCATGTAATATTGGCACTTTCCATCGTCAAATAATTTAAATATACGTAAAATAGTCTATGGACCACACAATTGGAACAGACCAATACTGTTATGAAATCCTGGGCTAGTGCATGGTCAATACCAGCCTCTCAAGCCCCAGAGTCCCAACACAAGCGAATTAACTAATAATAGGTATATTTTCCTGAGAGCGTTGTCCCTTGACTGCTTCAATGACTTGGAGAGACCAGGGGCGAAATTCTCCGGAAACGGCGCGATGTCCGCCGACTGGCGCCCAAAACGGCGCCAATCAGACGGGCATCGCGCTGCCCCAAAGGTGCGGAATGCTCCGCATCTTTGGGGGCCGAGCCACATCATTGAGGGGCTAGGCCGACGCCGGAGGAATTTCCGCCCCGCCAGTTTCCCATGCATGCGCAGTGGAGGGAGACTCTTCCGCCTCCGCCATGGTGGAGACCGTGGCGGAGGCGGAAGGGAAAGAGTACCCCCACGGCACAGGCCCGCCCGCGGATCGGTGGGCCCCGATCGCGGGCCAGGCCACCGTGGGGCCACCCCCCGGGGCCAGATCGCCCCGCGCCCCCCCAGGACCCTGGAGCCCGCCCACGCCGCCTTGTCCCGTCATTCAAAAGGTGGTTTAATCCACGCCGGCGGGACAGGCAATTTATCAGCGGGACTTCGGCCCATCCGGGCCGGAGAATCGAGCGGGGGGGCCAGCCAACCAGCGCGGCCCGATTCCCGCCCCCGCCGAATTTCCGGTGCCGGAGACTTCGGCAACCGGCGGGGGCGGGATTCACGGCAGCCCCCGGTGATTCTCCAACCCGGAGGGGGGTTGGAGAATGACGCCCCAGATTTTTAAGCAAAACATGAAATAACTGTTTATTTATGACAAGAGAACGGATAAACATGTAATGCTAATAATAGAACAATGTCTGCTAATCTAATTTTTCCCCCTAACCCCATCCCCACCCTCCACCCTAACACATACAATAGAAACATGCGGTGGGGGTAGGGAAGGATCAATATAACAGGGATTAAACGGAGAATGAGAGATGAGTATCTTCACTGCTGAGTTTGTGATCTTTGTAGGCAGCAATCTTCTCAGAATGCAAGGCGCTGAAAGCCATCAGTTGGTTTGGATCTTCTAGAATCTGTCTTCAATTAGATCTCAGGAGACAGATATCAGACTGGGCTTTTCCCAGCCTTTCAAACAGAGGATTAAACTTTCACAGACCTGGCTGGAGTGACTGCATACAGAATTTCAAATGGGGGTTACTTTCACAGGCCTGGCTACTGCTTGCAGCCTTTTAATCAGAAGTTAAACCTTTGCAGGCTTAGTTGGAGAGGGTTTTAATCGGCAGCTTTTGCTGATAAAACCTGCTCTTTTCAGGGTTTAAACAGAGCTGAACTAAAATGGAATCTGCTCCCCTTCTTCCAGAAGCTTCTGAAGCACTCTACCAATCAAAATTGAGAACTGAATAAGTCCTGGATATCCAGAAGAGTCGATTGGCTGCTGGCCAAGTCCATCAAAATGTGACATCATTGGACTATGCCACATAGCACACTGCACGGAGGGGAGTCCTCAGAACAGTTCAAATAGCAACTCGTACCACGGTGTTTCAGTAGTCAACTAGATAGAAAAGTTAAAAGCAAAAGGACAGAAATTTAAAAAGGAAAGAAGGGTCAGACAAGCATTTAAAGGAGGTTCCTTACAATGCATCAAAGCTCAAGACTCACTTCAGACCCTAAAAGCTAAATATTCTGTAAATTGATAAAATTGAATTATTTATGTCAAGTCTGTCTTGAAATGCTTATACTAATATCCATATCCAGCTGATGATGACACATTATGGAGGAGGGGGAAAGTTCTGATGAAAGTGATGTACCTGCCACTGACTCAGGCTAGAACATAGAACATACAGTGCAGAAGGAGGCTGTTCAGCCCATCAAGTCTGCACCGACCCACTTAAGCCCTCACTTCCACCCTATCCCCGTAACCCAATAACCCCTCCTAACCTAAATAAAAGCAAATTACTGCGGATGCTGGAATCTGAAACGAAAGAGAAAATGCTGGAAAATCTCAGCAGGTCTGGCAGCATCTGTAGGGAGAGGAAAGAGCTAACGTTTCGAGTCCAATGACTGTTTGTCAAACCCCTCCTAACCTATTTGGTCGCTAAGGGCAATTTAGCATGGCCAATCCGCCTAACCTGCACGTCTTTGGACTGTGGGAGGAAACCGGAGCACCCGGAGGAAACCCACTCAGACACGGGGAGAACGTGCAGACTCCACACAGACAGTGACCCAGCGGGGAATTGAACCTGGGACCCTGCCGCTGTGAAGCCACAGTGCTAACCATTGTGCTACCGTGCTGCCCCAAATCATCTAGAGACATCTTCCACATCTTCAACTCCACACACCCAGAATCACACACTGCCCATGGCTCATTATATAATTATTTTGGCATAATTTAATTAGCAAACAACAAATGATAACAGATGCAGAAATGGAGATAGCCTTTTGGGCCAGATGTTGCTGAACAAAATAGCAGCACGTGAAAGAAGCACATTGTGGTTAATATGCAAATCAGCCTGCAACTTATGGCATGGAAGAGTGAACTGTGACTTGCTCCACGATTCCAGCTGATTTGTACCAGTCCGCCCAAATGCCACCTCATGTTTTGATCTCCTCACGAGTCTCATGAATCCTTGCCCGTTCATTGCCAATTAAATTCGGCTCAGGAATTTAGGTTCAGTAATTATCGTCATTAGTACTCTTTTGATGAATTGATAATGGTGAATGACTGTCAATCGACCTCTCTTCTCCAGAAGGTGAAAAATAACAAGTGTGGGATCTCAATCCTCCGGGTTTGTGGAGATTTTAAAAATGTTTAAATGATTAAATTACTGGAAGGCCTCTCCATGGCCACCCGCGTGTTTGGTGGTGGAGGGTGGCAGCCTGCCTCCATTGACTGGCAGCGGGATTTTCTGTTTCCACCGCTGTCAAGGAGTTTCCCATTTTCGGCACACGGCGGCAGGGGTTTGCCTGCAGGAACGACCGTAACACTCCGGTCAGTGATTTCTTTTCATACTATCCGCGGGCGGGCCTGTGCCGTGGGGGCACTCTATTCCTCCGCATCGGCCGCTGTGGTCCTCCGCCATGGCCGATGCGGAGACTAACCCTCCTGCGCATGCGCCGGGATGACGGCAGCACACGCTGGCGCTCCCGCGCATGCGCCTAATCGCGCCGGCCGGCAGAGGCCGTTTGGCGCCGGTTGGCGTGGCGCCAAGCCCCTTCCCCGCCGGCCGGCGGGGCGCAAACCACTCCAGGGCGGGCCTAGCCCCTGAAGGATTCCACACCTTTGGGGCGGCCCGACGCCGGAGTGGTTCACGCCACTCCGTCCCGCCAGAGTTGCCCGCCCCGCCGATTACGGCAGAATCCCGCCACACGCCTTTCGGGCCTTGTGGGAGGAAACCGGAGCGCCCGGAGGAAACCCACGCAGGCACAGGGGGAACGTGCAGACTCCGCACAGACAGTGACCTAAGCCGGGAATTGAACCCGGAACCCTAGCGCTGTGAAGCAACATTGCTAACCACTGTGCTACTGTTCCGCCCTGACAGGGCAGCAAAAATGCAAACCTAATTGTGTAATTGTAAACGTGTGGTTCAGAGGGCCCTCAGTAAGGTGCCCACCCCCAACACCCTGGCCCATTGTGATTTAACCAGTGCCACTTCAAAGAGAAATGAAGTACAACATGTTTTTTTTGATCCAGAAGAAGGAACATCCCGCAGCTCACACGTTTTCCAGCTAAGCTTAAGATTTTATTCTTTCTCCACAAATCGTTGACTCAATATTGATCCTTCATTTCTTTCATGGTGACCTGCTCTGTTTTATATATAGGCTGCAAAATCCTTTGAGACAGTGGTTAAACTGCTCGGCACAGCAACCAATCTGCATTGCCTTTGATGATAGAAGGCAAAAATGGGATGTTTTGCAGTGAACCAAGAAACTGACTGCAAACAAGTGGAAGAACTTTAGTAAAATATGGGACAAGTAGGAATTTCCACCACCATTCATTGGAGAGCTTGAAGATGCCAGGACTGACTCGTCGATTGGCAGCATGACAGGTGAGCTCCCAGAAGGCCTGAGGGCCACCCACTTGGGACCAATAAAGCAATGAAGTGTGAGAACACTAGGTATTCAACAAACGGGTTCATGTGTCCGTTGAGACAGCAGATTTGTATGTAGTGAGCATCTGCACCACAGTTGGAGCATTTAACTATGAGGCTCGACAGAAAAGCTTAATGAAACAGGATGGTTATTGACATGCAGAGTAATAGCACCAAGATTAAACTTTCTTCAGGGCCTGAGGCTATCATTAAAGCTTGCATTGACATGTTAAATCAGTGAATCAATAACAGCGTACACAGGAAGAAGTCCAAGGTGAAAAGGAGAAAATGTTGTGAAGCCTGAGTGAGGAGTCTTTGAAAGCTCCTGAAATCAATTGTGAAATGCTCCAGGGGGCTTCAATATCGGTAGAAAAGGTTGTCCTGCTTGGGGTCAGAACTCTACATGTTTGTATGGAATAGAACTGTTTCCCAACTATACAACCAGGAACAAAAGCTCCATGTTGAGTGATAAAGATGGCTAGGATAAAGGCTACATTTTCTTGCTTGAAAATGCCATAAAAGAACAATGGTGACGTGAGAAGGTTCGCTGTCCCTTCAAGTTCATCCCCAAGGTTACACCTACATGGTTGCCAAAAAAGAAATTATTTCCAACTGCCAAGGCAGCTTGTCAAGAAGCACATTGACAAATTTTGAAATGGAATGATGTTTCACTGGATAGTGTCCTGACTCCGGTTATGATTAAAGGAAATTATGAAGTCCATCTGTGCATCAATCTAAAGTTGCAAAAAGTAGTCCTCAAACTTACTCTTGTACTTTACACAAAAGCTATTTTGGAACATTAATCTTCAACCGCAATGTCCAAACTCATGACCTCTACCATCAAGAAGGACAAGGATAGAAAATTCATGGAGACACCACCACGTCATGATCCCCTCCAAGTCACTCACCATCCGGACTTCGAACTATGTCACCAATGTTTTCACTGTTGGGTCAAAAACCTGGAACCTCCTCCCTAATAGCACTGGGGGTGTAACTACACCACATGAACTGCAGCAGTTCAAGAAGGCAGCTCATCACCACCTTCTCAAGGGTAATTAGGGATTGGCAATAAATGCTGGCCTAAGCAGCAATGCTCACATCCCATTAAATAACAAAATTGGGGATGGATTGGTCTCCTGGACTAGTTTGAATCAAGTGGTTTGCAGAGGGATTTTCCTATTTTCCCCTCTATTTGGCCTTTGTTTTATCTGAGTTTTTATTAACACTCCCAGGAGATTATGTGTAGTTTGGATTTGTTGAGGTGTAGATATATGATTCACAAGGTATCAACCATGTACGGACAGGTTGAATGAATCCTCGAGGATCAGGTCAAGAGTCCGAATTGTCTACTGCTGTTCCAAATTCCTATGCTTGTATGACCCAGTGGGTCATTTCCTGTCCGTCATCTCCCTTCGTGGGTGAGTGACTCTAAGTGCTGAAACTCCAATATTTACAAACATCAACCACATCAAAGAGAGGTAAGTGCATTCCAATCACTCCATTCTGAGGTACACACGACCAGTCCAGACCTGTATTCTTATTCCCCAGTTTTACTAGTGTTCTATTTTAAGTTATACAAGACCATTTTGGACCAGTATTCTTATTTTCCCGATTTTATCTTTTTTTCCTTCTGGGATGTGAATTATTGACCTCCTGAAGTTGGACTAAAACCAAAATCCTCCTAAAGGTGAAACAATTCTTAGATTGTCAGCTCCCATCCAAAGCCTAGCCATTCAGAGAACATTTGGAGAGAACCAGGATGTCCCAACCTCCTTCACATCCAATGAAGTAATTTTGAAGTATAATCATTATTGTTCTGTAGACAGCCAACAACAATAGCAACTGATAATAATGAGCTAGTTTGGGGGAGTGAAATCCCACAAAGCAATGTAATAAATAAAGGGATTTTAGCTGTTGGTTGATTGATCAAGACAGGCCAGGGAATTGAGGAGAATCCCTCCACTCTTCTTCAAGAAGTGCCTTGGGATCTTTAACCTGGAAGGGAAATGGGGCTTCAGTTTAATGGCTGATTCTTAAAATGCATTTCTGATTGAGGATAAACTTACAACAAATATATTGCTATTAATCATTTAGTGCGGATATTATTCTGCATCTATTATAAGGAACATCTTGACTGCCACAGTCCACTTAAAGCAAATACATTCAAAACGCAAGGAAAACACTTACAAATCAGACACTACAGATTAAACCTATATGAGTAACGTGGCAATGATTTAAAGACCTTACTTCAGGGGGAGAAAATGACAGCTTCAGACAGTTTTTTGTATTTTGTGGCATGATCTGAACTTATTAGCACGATTGCCCTGTAATCTCTGCTGCTCTCTAAAGCAGGCATTGTCAAAGCCAGGAGTGCGACCCGCGGGTGGGTCGTGGGCGGGTGCCGGGAGGGTTGTAGCCACCTAAAATGGCTGATTCCCTATTAATTTTGCCGAAACCCGATTTAAAATGGCTAACTGAAAAGGCTGATGGGAAAAGCAGCCAACAGGACACAAACGGACAGCTGCAGACAGAATAGCGTATTCGGCCCTGGGGAAGTTGGCCCAGATTGATACCTACGACTATTAGCAGCACATCAACCCAGACATCTGCAGTTTAATCGGCTATCCCCGGGAACAATTGCAACATATTAGCAATTGAATGCCGGGCCAGACCTCTCGGCGCCTGCAGTGGCCGAAACAAAGACAGGCGAACGACCACCCCCCGATCGAGGAATCGCCCCATTATTGGAGCATATCGAACCCAGTGATTGGGAACAAGTCCAATCACTTGGGACTCAGGGTCAAGGGCCGCCCCGAGAGGCGGGAAGCCCCTGGGCCCAATAAATTGAGGGGCCAAGTTCAGAGCTCTCTCTCTCTCCCTTCTTCTCCTGCTCGCAACCTTCGCAAGAACATCGACCAGAAACTGTAAGTTTGACTCCAGCGATCGGTACCCGATAGAGACTCCTAGCCATCGACCCGTATCAGCCTTTTGAATCCCGCAGGCCAGATCCAATTCGATAAACCATTCATTTCCCTGACCTGGTGGGCCATCCCCAAAAGTTAAGTATTGGCCAGTAGTGGTAGGTTTTGATATAGATAGTAGGATTATTGTGTAAGTATTTATTGCTGTACATAATAAATGACCGTTGATTTCAATCTTACTAAGCGGTGTGCTGACTTATTAATCATAACTCGAGCTTGAACCATGTGGCGGTATCAGAAAGATACCTGGCGACACGTGAGCAAAGGTGACATAATCAGAGCTAATAAAACTAAGGCTAATAAGAGCAACAGGGTCGCGGAGCCGTCCGTCACGGCGCTCACGATCGCGCAAATTCACGCGCAGCAGACGCAGCAGCCGGCTGTTAATAATGTCGGCTGCAAGCTGCCTTCAAAATGGCCACGAACATATAATAAAAATGTGGCCGCACCGTGCATGCATGCCCGCTCCTCGATGCACATGTGCAGAGTTTTGCACATGCGCATCGATGAGCGGGCACGCATTGCGCACTGCGGCCGCATTTTTAAAATCTGGCCGCAGCCTTTTTGAAGGCCGTTCACAGCGGCATTGTTAAAAGCCGGCTGCAAAAGGTTCGGGTAGAATGATGTGATTGGTCGCTTTCTGAACTTTGATGCTGATGAAGTGAAAGTCTCTTACTCCAAGAATGGCGAGTGATCCAACGACGGTTTCACCGCAGCAGTAACTTCAATCAAGAGATGTCAACTTTTTAATCTTGATTTGCAAACATTCCAAAACAAAGGGGGCCATTCTCCGAGCCCCGCGCCGGGCCGGAGAATAGGAGCAACCGCGCCACGACTCCCCGACACAGCTCGCAATTCTCCAAGGTGCGGAGAATCGGCACCATTTGCGCTGCAGCGTATGGCGCGGCGCGCCGCTGGAATCGGCAGGGCCGCCGGTTCTCCGGCCTGGATGGGCCGAGCGGCCGACCCGACACGACAGAGTCCCGCCGGCGCCGTTCACCCCTGGTCGCTGCCGGCGGGAACTCTGCGGGAACTCTCGGGGGGGGAGCGGCCTGTGGAGGGGGAGGGGGGGGGAGAGGTGGGGCTCCGATGGTGTCTGGCCTGCGATCGGGGCCCACCGGTCAGAGGGCCGGCCTCTCCCCCCCGGGCCTACTTTCTGGCGCGGCCGGCCCCTGAACACCGACCCCATGTTGGGTCGGGGCCTGCGCACGTAAGAAGTTCCCCGCGCATGCGCAAGATGGCGCGGCCCAACTGCGCATGCGCGTGTTGGCGCGCCGCCCATTTGGCGCCGTGTAAGGAGGCTGGAGCGGCAAGAATTGGCCGTGCCCGGGCCTTGTTCGCGCCGTTGTGAAATGCGACTCCGTTCACGACGGCGCAAACACTTGGCCGCCATATCGGAGAATCGCCCCCAAAGTGCCTGCAGGTCGCATTATAAGCTTTATCAATTCATTGATTTTTAAGTGTCTTTTATTTTTTTACATTTTTAATTGTAATGTTTAGGTGAAAGTTGGTGAACCTCCAATTTCTAGAGGATGAAAACCTTTTCAGTTTCTGCATTTTTTTCCTGTAAAATTTCGTCAAATAAACCCCCCCCCCTGAATATTTTTAAACAAAAGCCGGCTGCAGCAGCTGCTGCCCGCGAACTTGCACAATTGGAGACGCAGACTTTTTAGAAAATTCTCTGTAATCTTCCTGCCTGAAGGGAGGCCGAGAGCAGGTCACCCCACCGCCCGCCAGCCCCCCCCCCCCCCCCCGAACATTGACATCGCTGTATTTGGGCACGATTGCGATTCCTCCATTTTGTCAACAGCAAACAAGGTAAGAGAAAATGGTGGGTCGCGAAGATCAGCCGGCGTGTGCCGCGAAGGTCAGCCGGTGTGGGTCGCGAAGGTCGGCCGGTGTGGGCCGCGAAGGTCGGCCGGCGTGGGTCGCGAAGGTCAGCCGGTGTGGGTCGCGAAGGTCGGCCGGTGTGGGTCGCGAAGGTCGGCCGGTGTGGGTCGCGAAGGTCGGCCGGTGTGGGTCGCAAAGGTCGGCCGGCGTGGGCCGCGAAGGTCGGCCGGTGTGGGCCGCGAAGGTCGGCTGGCGTGCGTCGCGAAGATCGGCCGGTGTGGGCCGCGAAGGTCGGCCGGTGTGCGTCGCGAAGATCGGCCGGTGTGGGTCGCGAAGGTCGGCCGGCGTGCGTCGCGAAGGTCGGCCGGTGTGGGCCGCGAAAGTCAGCCGCTGTGGGTCATCAAGTTCGACCGGGTTGGGTCCCGAAGGTAAAAATGGGTCCCTGGAAAAAAGTTTGAAAAACACTGCTCTAAAGCAGTGATTGGCAACCTAGGCCAGTGAGTGGGTCGTACGAGTGACCCTCCTTCATCTCAGTGGGCTGCAAGATTGAAATCGGGCTTGACCACTGACTATGACCCGTGAATAAGATGGAATGCATTTAATGCACACCGAACATTTCGTAACAAGTTATAGAAAACGCTTAATCATTCCTGTGTTAATAAAACTGTCATCAACTTCAAGCGTTAAAAACAAAAGAAATAGTTACGTGTGATTGTGTGCAGAAGGAACGTACGCCTCTCAGAGTCGATGTTGTGAGCACACCTCACTTCACTTGCCCTTGATTAACCGGCAAATCAGGAGGAAAAAAGCTTCACGGATGGAAACCATTGGAATGTGGCAACTCTTGAGTGTAGGCAAAATGCTTTGTGCGCCACGCTCAGAACGCTGAGGGGCTGCATGTGGACCCCGGGCCACAGGTTGCCCACCATTGGTCTGAAGCTTTGAACCTACAGTGTGGCAATTAGTGTACGAGTTGCATTCACATGTAACTTCTGCTATTCTCAAATAATTGTGCTAACATGGACATTAGATGAATACGTTTCACATGACCAACTGTACACTGGTCATTAATATTCCACAATGCAATTTCAGGACCGGTAAATTTAAATCAGTCACATTAACAAGTGTGGTCACCATAATCAATTATGCATTAAAACAACACTTTGCTATCACTGCATTTCCATGTAACTGAACTAGATGAGGCATAACACATCCATCCAACACTACGGGCAGCACGGTAGCATTGTGGTTAGCACAGTCGCTTCACAGCTGCAGGGTCCCAGGTTCGATTCCTGGCTTGGGTCACTGTCTGTGTGGAGTCTGCACGTTCTCCCCGTGTGTGCGTGGGTTTCCTCCGGGTGCTCTGGTTTCCTCCTACAGTCCAAAGATGTGCGGGTTAGGTGGATTGGCCATGATAAATTGTCCTTCGTGTCCAAAATTGCCCTTAGTGTTGGGTGGGGTTATTGGGTAATGGGGATAGGTGGGGTTACTGGGTAATGGGGATAGGGTGGAGGTGTGGGCTTGGGTAGGATGCTCATTCTAAGAGCCAGTGCAGACTCGATGGGCCGAATGGCCTCCTTCTGCACTGTAAATTCTATGAATTCTATGAAACTACTTTGAAAAACTGAGAGGTTGTTAGCACGGGTGGGGGGGTAATGGGAACATGGAGCAAAATCTTGGTTTGATTCCTTGTACATTTTGCTTCATTCATTCAGAATCCTTGCAGTCTACTACGTTCCTTTGAGCAGACACAGCTCAGGGAGGCTTTTGTTTGCCAATGGCTTCTTCGGGAGATGTGCGTGGAGTGATTGCTGACAAATCATTTTGAGAACAACATCGGGTGGCTCCAATTCTCCTCGCGTAACTCATCTTTGCAACCCCTGCAATGTTCTCCAACCGACTGTTGCTTCAAACATAAAACACAGGCAATGAGGCCCATCAAAAGCGTCAACCACCTATTTAAACAGAAGGATCTCAGAAGACTTGAATGAAAAGAACAAACAGATTAAAATTGGCTGCACTGAACTGTGTGAGAACATTAGTGTCACTGCTTGATGTGAAGTGTTTTCCTGCAGATGCTAGATGTGGCCTACATGAAATTAGTAACCTGAATGCATTGCTGGAGTCAATAGCCATCTCAACTATTTGAGGCATTGTTATAATAATAATAATCTTTATTGTCACAAGTAGGCTCACATTAACACTGCAGTGAAGTTACTGTGAAAATCTCCTAGTCG
Organism: Scyliorhinus torazame; assembly: GCF_047496885.1. Taxonomy (NCBI): domain Eukaryota; kingdom Metazoa; phylum Chordata; class Chondrichthyes; order Carcharhiniformes; family Scyliorhinidae; genus Scyliorhinus; species Scyliorhinus torazame. The sequence goes on along the minus strand of NC_092723.1, from coordinate 175,668,785 downwards.
CCACATTCTGGCGCCTGTTCGGGTACACGGAGGGCGAATTCGGAATGTCCAATTCCCCTAACAAGCACATCATTCGGAACTTGTGGGAGGAAACCGGAGCACCCGGAGGAAACCCACGCAGACACGGGGAGAACGTGCAGACTCCGCACAGACAGCTATAATTGGCAGCACAGGTGTGCACGCATCCCAAGTACTGCAATTTCTTCCCCTTTTATCACTGGGACTGTAATTTATTGATGTGACACTTGCAGTGGGTGTGAAGTCGCTTTTAGACTAAGGCACAAGCAGAGTCAGCTCTCCAACAAGATTCTAAAAACTGCAAGGAAAGAAAACCTATTAATATCACTGCTAATCGTATCATATTTTCTCCCTTAATTACCCTTAATTTGCTCTGCCTATTGAATGGGGACAGTTTGGATTGGAGAGGCCCGCTCTTATAATGATGAATCTATCAATCTGCATTTTATAAAATCCAGCATGTGGGGCGAGATTCTCCGACCCCCCGCCGGGTCGGAGAATCGCCGAGGGCTGGCGTGAATCCCGCCCCCGCCGGTTGCCGAATCCTCCGGCACCGGATATTCGGTGGGGGCGGGAATCGCGCCGCACCGGTTGGCGCCCCCCCCCCCCGGCGCTGTCAACCCACGCCAGCTGGCGTGGATTGAACCACCTTTGGGTCGGCGGGACACGGCGGCGCGGGTGGGCTCCGGGGTCCTGGGGGGGGCGTGGGGCGATCTGGCCCCGGGGGGTGCCCCCACGGTGGCCTGGCCCGCGATCGGGGCCCACCAATCCGCGGGCGGGCCTGTGCCATGGGGGCACTCTTTTCCTTCCGCCTTCACCATGGTCTCCACCATGGCGGAGGCGGAAGAGACCCCCTCCGCTGCGCATGCGCGGGGATGCCGTGAGCGGCCGCCGATGCTCCCGCGCATGCACCGCCCGGCAAAGTCAGTTTCGCGCCAGCTGGCGGGGCACCAAAGGCCTTTCCCGCCAGCTGGAGGAGCGGAAATCAGTCCGGCGCGGGCCTAGCCCCTCAAGGTGAGGGCTCGGCCGCTCAAGATGCGGAGACTTCCGCACCTTTGGGGCGGCGCGATGCCGGACTGATTTGTGCCGTTTTTGGCGCCGGTCGGCGGACATTGCGCCGACATCAGAGAATCCCGCCCGTGGTGTCACACATATATCCTGGGCAGGATTCTCCGACCCCCCGCCGGGTCAGAGAATCGCCGGGGTCAGCGTGAATCCCGCCCCCGCCGTCCTCCAAATTCTCCGGCCCCCCAAAAATCGCCCCGCCGCAGTGTGAATCGCGCCGCCCACCTCGGAGAATGGCGGGAACCGGTGCGACTCAATGGGCCCCGGGGCCGCCCGAATTCTCCAGTCCACGATGGGCCGAAGTTCCGCCCGTTTTTTGCCAGTCCGGCCGGCGTAAATTGGAGTAGGTCCCTTACCGGCGGGACCTGGCGGCGCGGGCGGCCTCCGAGGTTCTTGGGGGGGCGCAGGGAGATCTGGCCCCGGGCGGTGCCCCCACGGTGGCCTGGCCCACAATCGGGGCCCACCGATCCGCGGGCGGGCCTGTGCCGTGGGGGCACTCTATCCTTCCGCACCGGCGGCTGCAGCGGTCCGCCATTCCCCGTGCAGAAACGAAGCCCTCTGCGTATGCGCCAATTCGCGCCGGCCTTCGGAGGCCCTTCGGCGCCGGTTGGCGTGGCGCCGAGTTCCTTCCCCGCCGGCATCGTAACAATATCTGCCAAAGGGGGTGTTAAATGTGCAAAGTTTCCTGCTGGATTTGTCGAGCTGGATTTGCCAGAATCCTTTTGAGGCGTCGAGTTTGGTGAAGAGCTTGGCGCGAGCCATCTCACATGTGATCTCTTCGCGCTTGGGAATTGGATAATGCTCCCTCATGATATTGCGATTTAGATCCTTGGGATCAGTGCAAATTCTCAATTCGCCGGAAGGCTTTTTTTACACATACCATGGAACTGACCCAGTCGGTCGGTTCCGTGACTCTGGAGATCACTCCTTGGTCCTGGAGGTCCTGCAGCTGCTGCTTGAGGCGGTCCTTAAGGGGTGCTGGGACACTGCGAGGTGCATGCACCACAGGCGTGGCATTCGGTTTGAATAAAATCTTGTAGGTGTACGGGAGCGTGCCCATGCCCTCGAAGACGTTGTGGTGCTGGTTGATGATGGCATCGGGTTGCGCCCTGAAGTCGGTGTCCTGAAAGGCAGACGTGTCATCAGAAGAGAGAGAGTGAACTCTCTGAACTAGGTTCAACAGCTTGCACGCCTGCACGCCAAGCAGGGAGGCTTTCAAGGAGCCCATGATTTCAAAGGGAAGGATGGCTTTGCGTGACCTGTGCGTCACTTCAAGTTGTCACGAGCCGCTGGCATCAATGGCATTGCCATTGTAATCCAATAGCTGGCAGGCTGATGGCAGGATGGCTGGTTTGACACAAAGGCTTTGGAGGTCAGACCGCGCAATGAGATTGGCGGAGGCACCAGTGTCCAGGCGGAATCGTATTTGGGGCCGATTGACCGTCAGGGTGGCACACCACTCATCGTCCGGATCGATGCTGTATACCGATAGAGGCTGGATTCTTTGCTTCGGGGACACCCTGTTTATTGTGACGATACCGACTCGAAAAGGCGCCTTCGGGTCCTCGGTGTCAATGTTGGGTAGTAGGTCCGCATCGGACTTGGTGACCGTGGGTTGAATGGCCCAGACATTCCTGCGAGGCTGGCTGAAGCGATATGAGTTGGCAGGCCGAGCTGATCTGCATAAAGCAGTATAGTGGCCAAGTTTGCCACATCTCAGGCATTGTCGGGATTTGGCAGGGCATTGCCGCTTTAAATGGGCGGAGCCACAGTTGCCACACGTCGTAGCATCAGCACGTTTGCTGTGCCACCGCGCATGCGCGGTGCGGTCATACGTGGTGCGCGCCTGCGCATTACGTTCGTCCACGTCGCCGTCCCCTCGTTTGGTGCGCACAAGCGCAGGAGTCCGCGAAAAGTGCGCGAAATGGCCGCCCTCATCCAGGCTGAGGCCCTGGAGTTGCTCGATTGCTTGGACCCATTCCGCCTCGTGGGGACCTTGCCGTGCCATTTCAGCCGCTTGGACGTGGGAATACCGACCAGTGGCGTGTTCGTGTAGCACGCAGGTCTAGATGGCGGTCGCTAGGGTGAGCTGCTTTACCTTGAGGAGCTGCTGGCGTAGGGGGTCCGACTGAACACCGAAAACGATCTGGTCGCATATCATGGAGTCGGAGGTGGGCCCGTAGCTACAGGACTGCGCAAGGATGCGGAGGTGGGTGCAACACTATTTTATTAAGTCAGAAACTGTTGAACATACTTTCACTGTGGGTTAACATGATATTAGATTGAACTAAATGCCTATGCCTGTCCGAACCAGTCTATGCACTCAGCACATGGTGAAGATCTGTGCTGCAGGCTGTGAGCTCTGTCCTACTAGGAGGCTGCAGCTCGAATGAGCGGGAACTCTGATGCCCCCTGTCTTTATAGTGCGTGTGCTCTAACTGGTGATTGGCTGCGGTGTTGCGTGTGTTGATTGGTCCCGCTGTGTGTCTGCACCATGATATACTGGTGAATATTATGACACAACCCTCATTCGATCCGCCGTATTGAGCAGGGTCTTATGGGCCCCCAAGTGGTCGATTTTCCGGCGGTGGAGGAGCCCCGCTATTGACCGGCAGCGCGATTTTGAAAAATGAAATGAAATGAAAAATGAAAATGAAATGAAATGAAATGAAAATGAAAATGAAAAAAATGAAAATCGCTTATTGTCACAAGTAGGCTTCAAATGAAGTTACTGTGAAAAGCCCCTAGTCGTCACATTTCCGGCGCCTATTCGGGGAGGCTGTTACGGGAATTGAACCGTGCTGCTGGCCTGCCTTGGTCTGCTTTCAAAGCCAGCGATTTAGCCCTGTGCTAAACAGCCCCTAGGCTGTTTTCCAGTCCCGCCGATGTCTTCGGAGATTCGCGTACTTGGCGACCCCCCGCGATGAGAACGTGCCATTGGGGGAGGGGCTGTCACATCCCAATTGGCGGGACTGGAAGGTCCTGCTGGTGGGAAAGACTGGAAATTTGAGCCTTTGTCTCCCGCCCGCAAGGAGCAGATCAATGGGTCGGATAAACTAGTTCTGGGTGGCTGCTGAATTTACCGGTTACAAAACCGAATGCAATGTTTGTGACCCGTCTTGGATACTGTCGGAAGGTCACTTCTGTCCCCAGTTGTGCTAATCTCCATCACTTTGCTGCACCAACAATATATATCAAAGAAAATAATGGCCCTCTTGGTCCTGGACCACTCCACTGCTTCTCTCAATTTCTTACATCTAGCCGGCACTGTTTATGTACTACTATCAACATAGTGCAACATAATAATGTCATAATAGCCACTCATGTATATAATGAAATGCAGACAGGCAATGATTGACACACAGGATGACCAGTAAGCACACAACACAGTGCAGCCAATCACCAGACAGGACACTACCACTATAAAGCCAGAGGGCACTAGGTTTCCCACTCTCTCGGGACCCAGCCACTGAGACAGTCAGGGTCCACGAGCTAGCAAGTGCAAACACCATGCGGTAGCTAGTAAGTCTGGTCAGGCTACTACAAGGTCTCCAGTCAGTTCAGTATAGTGTCGACCCACAGCTGATTATGTATATCAGTTCTATCGTTGAATAAAACAGTGTTGGATCTTCTCCAGTGTTAGACGTCTGTTTCTAGCTTCCCTGCATCGAGTGCAGTCCACATTGAACCTACCTGCCGAACACATCAAATAATAATAACAATAAGCGCTCATTGTCACAAGTAGGCTTCAATGAAGTTACTGTGAAAAGCCCCTAGTCGCCACATTCCGGCGCCTGTTTGGGTAAGCCGGTACGGGAATTGAACCGTTCTGCTGGCCTTGTTCTGCATTACAAACCGACTGTTTAACCCACTGTGCTAAACCAGCCCCAGTACATTATCGTACAGGTCATACATGCTGCTAATATGGGAACCCACGGTAGTCCAACGTGCAATGGCCAAACTAAAATCTTGTTGAAATGTAAATGTTATAGTCACTTGATAATCATGCCAGCGGGCCGATCAAGCGAGCAGGTTTGAGCAGGTTTTCTCTCCTTTCTTGGCATGAAGATTGCCTCCTGAAATAGTGGAGTCTGTATCCTTTTGGAAGAATGGCGAAAACTATAACAATCCACCTTTCAAATACAGGACAAAAAAAATTCAGAAGATATTTGCTCAATAGTGAATCTCCAGAGAAAGTAGTACTTGGGAAACTGTACAGAATAGAGAGCTGGTGAGGTGAAGTGGTGTTGTAACAATAGGACCTTGCCTCCAGCACAAGCACTTTACGGCCATTCTTAATATTCGTTCAGCTGTCAAACAATTCTTGATAACCACGGTGACGATGCATCATCGGCTTTCCATAGCAGCACAGCGACTTCCATGAATAGGCCAGTCAGATGTGAGTGCTTGTGCGAAGTAAATCAACTGTACTTTTGCCGGGTTTTCAAAATTTGAGATCCATCGTGAGCAAAGGAGCTTTTCAGAGGCAGCGATGCTGTCCAGGCAGAGGGTGTAACCGGCAGCACTTCCGCTAAGGTCCAATTTTAACGTGGAGTTAGGAACATAGGAATTAGAATATAGGGAGTCTCCCGACTCAGTAGGTAGCCCCTCTGCATCTGAGGCAGAAGATTTGGGTTCCAGTTCACTCCAGGATGTAATTGTGCCAAAACAGGCTGATGGTCATTCCAACATGCCCAAGGCAGGCAGTAAAAGCAGCAGTGAGTCCTGGTCGGCCATGTTTGATGTGGAGTAGTGTTCCTCAAGCTGCAACCTCCTGTTACTCTCTCTCTCGTTTGCAAAGGGAGATGTTGCAGTCCCTCGTGGATGATACAGCGAGGTAGTGGCATAGTGTTATTGTCAATGCATTAATAATCCAGAGTCCCAGGATAACATTCTGGGGACCCCAGTTCGAGTCCCACGATGGTAAAATTTGAATTGAATAAAAATCTGCAATTAAAAGTCCAGTGATGACAATAAAAAAACACTCAATTCTTGTAAAAACCCATCTGCTTCACTAAGTATCCTTTACGGAAGTCTGCCATCCTTACCTGCTCTGGCCATCATGTGACTCCAGATCCACCGCAATGTGGTTGACTCTTAAGTGGACTCGGTTCAAGGGTAATTAGTGATGGGCAATAGATGGTCCATCCAGCAACGCCCACATCCCGTGAATGAATTTTTAAAAAATGACGAATCACAGCCTGAGGGCGTGATCTAACCGAATGGGAACACAGCCCCGTAACGAGCGGGTTTAGTCGGGTATTTCCCCGGTGCGCGCAGCACCCAGAGACACCAACACTATCTGAACACCCCGATGAAACCACACCTAGTCCCATTTCCTTTAAAATGGTGTCCCGATCACACAACACCCCCCTCCCTCGCAACTCCTAAACCCCCAACTCACCTATAAGGGATGCCCCCGCACTGTGCCAGCGCAGGGCACCCCGGGCCCGATCCCCATCATGGGAAAATGCCAGCTTGGCATCTTGGCAGTGCCACCTGGTCACCTGGCATCAGAAGTGCCAGGGTGACACCCTGTCCAGACGGAAAGCACCTGGGGGCCACCAATCCTCTGGGAGACCTCCCACATGAATACAATTCTGTCTGGTCCCTGTTTGTGGAGACCAGCACTGAACGGTACTCGCCCAAGGTCTCCGAGGCAAAGGAGTAGGATCCCAGCACCTCGGGCAGATCACGATCGCGGTGGATCTCGGGAGGCATGGCGAGCGGGGTGGATCACAGAAGAGGGATTTGCCTGCATCTACCCACCGCACTGCCTTTCGGGCACAACACAGCCGAGAGATCGCGCCCTTAGAATTTACAACTCAGCAATGAACCATTTGGTCAACTGGGGCAGGATTCTCCCCTACCCCACGGGGCGGGGGGTCCCGGCGGGATGGAGTGGCGGGAACCACTCCTGCGTCGGACCGCCCCGTCTCCGCACCTTTAGGGGCCAAGCCCTCACCTTGAGAGGCTAGGCCCGCGGCGGAGTGGTTTCCGCTCCACCGGCCGGCGGGAAAGGTCTTTGGCGCCACGCCAGCCGGCGCCGAAAGGTTTTCGCCAGGCGATGTGGGTCGGCGCATGCGCGGGAAGACCATGGCGAAGGCGGAAGAAAAAGAGTGCCCCCACGGCACAGGCCCGCCCGTGGATCGGTGGGGCCAGGCCACCGTGGGGGCACCCCCCGGGGCCAGATCGCCCCACGCCCCCCCCCCCACCCCCCCAGGACCCCGGAGCCTGCCCGCACCGCCGTTCAAAAGGTGGTTTAATCCACGCTGGCGGGATAGGCATTCCAGCAGCGGGACTTCGGCCCATCGCGGGCCGGAGAATCGGGGTAAGCCTGCCGACCGGCGCGGTGCGATTCCCGCCCCTGCCGACCGGCGCGGTGCGATTCCTGCCCCCGCCGAATCTCTGGTGCCGGAGGGTTCGGGACACAGCGGGGGTGGGATTCACGCCAGCCCCCGGCGATTCTCCAACCCGGCGCATCCTCCAATTCCTTTCTCTCTCGTGTATTTCTCTTGCTTCATAATCAATATTATTCATCTCAAATATTCGCTATGATAGCCAGTTCCACATCTCACCACTCTCAGATAAAGAAGCTCCTTCTGAATTCCCTATTGGACTATGTTATACCTATGGAACCCTGAGACTAATTCTATTCGCCATATCCTCAAGACATTTGCCAACAATTAAATTTCACCTGCTGTTGGCCATCTGAAGTCAAGGAATCTGGAGAAATAGAAGAGGAAACTATCTGGGAGAGGCATAAAACAGAATAATAACAACAACTTATATTTATGTAGCGCCTAGGTGCTTTACAGGAGCATTTGAAACGAAAGATAAGAGTGAGCCTCTGAAGCTACCTGTTCTTTGGGGGAGCCTCACCATTGAGGTGGCCTCCTCCTCGGGCCGCAATCCCAGCACTGACCACCGCTAGCACTGGCAGAGCTGAGGCTGCCGAGCTGCCGGCCCTCTGATTGGCCTGGCCGCTCTCGAGGACGTACCACTGTCCTTCGCTGGACAGTGATTCCAGTGACGATCTCTGAATTGGCCACCAGCAGCAATATCCAGCCCAGGATCCCGCTGCTTGTTGCAGTGGCGTAGCCTCCTGCTTATACCTGCAGAAAGGGGCCTTCCAGGTAAGCCGAAAAATCAACCCCTAAATTTCAGTGACCAACCTGCTTCTTGAGAGTAGGTCAGTCACCTGTCTCCTTGATCCACCCCTGTTGAAGACCCAGCAGATTCCTGGTAACCCCACCACCTGGAGGTTAGCCTCCGAGTCACTCACCAGCCTGACTTGGAAATATATCGCCGTTCCTTCGCTGTCGCTGGGGAAACATCATGGATCTCCCTCCCTAACAGCACACTGTGTGTACCTACACCTCAAGGGCTGCAGCGGTTCAAGAAGGAAGCTCACCATCACCTTCAGAAGGGCAACTAGGGATGGGCAATAAATGCTGGCCTAACCAGCGACTCCCACGTCCCGTAAATTAATTTTAAAAAACATCAGCTGGGATCATAACAACCTTGGGCTGAATTTTATGGCCCTTATTGCGAATGGGATAGCCCGGACCCGCCAAAGGTAGCACATAGAACATACAGTGCAGAAGGAGGCCATTCGGCCCATCGAGTCTGCACCGACCCACTTAAGCCGTCACGTCCACCCTATCCCCGTAACCCAATAACCCATCCAACCGTTTTGGACGCTAAGGCCAATTTAGCATAGCCAATCCACCCAACCTAAACGTCTTTGGACTGTGGGAGGAAACCGGAGCACCCGGAGGAAACCCACGCAGACACGGGGAGAACGTGCAGACTCCGCACAGACAGTGACCCAGCGGGGAATCGAACCTGGGACCCTGGCGCTGTGAAGCCACAGTGCGAACCACTTGTGCTACCGTGCCACCCGTAGGTGACCTCCTGCGACGGTTGCACCGCGGAGTGGCTGGCGGGAAATGCAAATGGCCACTGACTATGTCGGGACTGGAAAATCCCACCAGAAAATCCCGGGCCTGAGAGAAAACATCCGTCGCCAGATGCAGCATTGTAACTGGCAATCCAATTTACTGCAGTGTTATCTGAATCTCTTTAAGAGATCCCGTTGTACACCCTGAAAAATTAATTATTTTGCAGATCAAAAAGACAAGCCTGTGTGAGGCTGGATGGATGGATTTTTAAATATGATTTCCGAAATCAAATGAAACATATTGAAGGGGAACTTCTGCTTGATTTAAATAAAAATGCATTTGGGAATTTAATGGCTTCCCGACCTCCAGGATGCACAGATTATTTCAGCAAAGGTAGAGCAGCATCATCACGAGATAAATATTGCAAGCCTATTACCTTTCCCCTTTTGTGGGAGCGTGAGAGACTCACGTTTGGTATGTTGCCTCCCAGGTGCAAGGGTACGTGATGTCTCGGATAGTGTTTTCCGGGTCCTTAGGGGGGAGGGGGAGCAGCCCCAAGTCGTGGTCCACATTGGCACTAACGACATAGGTAGGAAAGGGGATAAGGATGTCAGGCAGGCTTTCAGGGAGCTAGGATGGAAGCTCAGAACTAGAACAAACAGAGTTGTTATCTCTGGGTTGTTGCCCGTGCCACGTGATAGTGAGATGAGGAATAGGGAGAGAGAGCAATTAAACACATGGCTACAGGGATGGTGCAGGCGGGAGGGATTCAGATTTCTGGATAACTGGGGCTCTTTCTGGGGAAGGTGGGACCTCTACAGACAGGATGGTCTACATCTGAACCTGCGGGGCACAAATATCCTGGGGGGGAGATTTGTTAGTGCTCTTTGGGGGGGTTTAAACTAATGCAGCAGGGGCATGGGAACCTGGATTGTAGTTTTAGGGTAAGGGAGAATGAGAGTATAGAGGTCAGGAGCTCAGATTTGACGTCGCAGGAGGGGGCCAGTGTTCAGGTAGGTGGTTTGAAGTGTGTCTACTTCAATGCTAGGAGTATATGAAATAAGGTAGGGGAATTGGCAGCATGGGTTGGTACCTGGGACTTCGATGTTGTGGCCATTTCGGAGACATGGATAGAGCAGGGACAGGAATGGATGTTGCAGGTTCCGGGGTTTAGGTGTTTTGGTAAGCTCAGAGAAGGAGGCAAAAGAGGGGGAGGTGTGGCGCTGCTAGTCAAGAGCAGTATTACGGTGGCGGACAGGATGCTAGATGGGGACTCATCTTCCGAGGTAGTATGGGCTGAGGTTAGAAACATGAAAGGAGAGGTCACACTGTTGGGAGTCTTCTATAGGCCTCCAAATAGTTCTAGGGATGTAGAGGAAAGGATGGCGAGGATGATCCTGGATAAGAGCGAAAGTAACAGGGTAGTTATTATGGGAGACTTTAACTTTCCAAATATTGACTGGAAGAGATATAGTTCGAGTACATTAGATGGGTCGTTTTTTGTACAGTGTGTGCAGGAGGGTTTCCTGACACAGTTTGTTGACAGGCCAACAAGAGGCGAGGTCACATTGGATTTGGTTTTGGGTAATGAACCAGGCCAGGTGTTGGATTTGGAGGTAGGTGAGCACTTTGGGCACAGTGACCACAATTCGGTGACGTTTACGTTAAGGATGGAAAGGGATAAGTATACACCGCAGGGCAAGAGTTATAGCTGGGGGAAGGGCAATTATGATGCCATTAGACGTGACTTGGGAGGGGTAGGGTGGAGAAGTAGGCTGCAAGTGTTGGGCACACTGGATAAGTGGAGCTTGTTCAAGGATCAGCTACTGCGTGTTCTTGATAAGAATGTACCGGTCAGGCAGGGAGGAAGGCGTCGAGCGAGGGAACCATGGTTTACCAAAGAAGTGGAATCTCTTGTTAAGAGGAAGAAGGAGGCCTATGTGAAGATGAGGTGTGAAGTTTCAGTTGGGGCGATGGATAGTTACAAGGTAGCGAGGAAGGATCTAAAGAGAGAGCTAAGACGAGCAAGGAGGGGACATGAGAAGTATTTGGCAGGTAGGATCAAGGAAAACCCAAAAGCTTTCTATAGGTACGTCAGGAATAAGCGAATGACTAGGGAAAGAGTAGGACCAGTCAAGGACAGGGATGGGAAGTTGTGTGTAGAGTCTGAAGAGATAGGCGAGATACTAAATGAATATTTTTCGTCAGTATTCACTCAAGAAAAAGAGAATGTTGTGGAGGAGAATGCTGAGACCCAGGCTATTAGAATAGATGGCATTGAGGTACGTAGGGAAGAGGTGTTGGCAATTCTGGACAGGCTGAAAATAGATAAGTCCCCGGGGCCTGATGGGATTTATCCTAGGATTCTCTGGGAGGCCAGGGAAGAGATTGCTGGACCTTTGGCTTTGATTTTTATGTCATCATTGGCTACAGGAATAGTGCCAGAGGACTGGAGGATAGCAAATGTGGTCCCTTTGTTCAAAAAGGGGAGCATAGACAACGCCGGCAACTATAGACCGGTGAGCCTCACATCTGTAGTGGGTAAAGTCTTGAAGGGGATTATAAGAGACAAGATTTATAATCATCTAGATAGGAATAATATGATCAGGGATAGTCAGCATGGCTTTGTGAAGGGTAGGTCATGCCTCACAAACCTTATCGAGTTCTTTGAGAAGGTGACTGAACAGGTAGACGAGGGTAGAGCAGTTGATGTGGCGTATATGGATTTCAGCAAAGCGTTTGATAAGGTTCCCCACGGTAGGCTATTGCAGAAAATACGGAGGCTGGGGATTGAGGGTGATTTAGAGATGTGGATCAGAAATTGGCTAGCTGAAAGAAGACAGAGGGTGGTGGTTGATGGGAAATGTTCAGAATGGAGTTCTGTCACAAGTGGAGTACCACAAGGATCTGTTCTGGGGCCGTTGCTGTTTGTCATTTTTATCAATGACATAGAGGAAGGCGCAGAAGGGTGGGTGAGTAAATTTGCAGACGATACTAAAGTCGATGGTGTTGTCGATAGTGTGGAAGGAAGTAGCAGGTTACAGAGGGATATAGATAAGCTGCAGTGCTGGGCTGAGAGGTGGCAAATGGAGTTTAATGTAGAGAAGTATGAGGTGATTCACTTTGGAAGGAATAACAGGAATGTGGAATATTTGGCTAATTGGAAAAGTTCTTGAAAGTGTGGATGAGCAGGGGGATCTAGGTGTCCATGTACATAGATCCCTGAAAGTTGCCACCCAGGTTGATAGGGTGGTGAAGAAGGCCTATGGAGTGTTGGCCTTTATTGGTAGAGGGATTGAGTTCCGGAGTCAGGAGGTCATGTTGCAGCTGTACAGAACTCTGGTACAGCCGCATTTGGAGTATTGCGTACAGTTCTGGTCACCGCATTATAGGAAGGACGTGGAGGCTTTGGAGCGGGTGCAGAGGAGATTTACCAGGATGTTGCCTGGTATGGAGGGAAAATCTTATGAGGAAAGGCTGATGGACTTGAGGTTGTTTTCGTTGGAGAGAAGAAGGTTAAGAGGAGACTTAATAGAGGCATACAAAATGATCAGAGGGTTAGATAGGGTGGACAGTGAGAGCCTTCACCCGCGGATGGAAATGGCTAGCACGAGGGGACATAGCCTTAAACTGAGGGGTAATAGATATAGGACAGAGGTCAGAGGTAGGTTCTTTACGCAAAGAGTAGTGAGGCCGTGGAATGCCCTACCTGCTACAGTAGTGAACTCGCCAACATTGAGGGCATTTAAAAGTTTATTGGATAAACATATGGATGATAATGGTATAGTGTAGGTTAGATGGCTTTTGTTTCGGTGCAACATCGTGGGCCGAAGGGCCTGTACTGCGCTGTATTGTTCTATAATATTCCCGTAAATCGGCAAAGCCTGATACAGGGTGGGAAAAGCAGCATTGAAGTCATTGTTCGCATCAGCAACTTTCTCCATCGCATCGTCCCACACGTCAAAAAAGAATCAGCGTTGAGGCAGCAGGGGGGGGGGGGGAGTTGCAAGACTTGCTTCATTATTATTGGGCGGCGAATGTGGACAAGGTGCGGCGGTGGAGGGAAGGATAAGGGGTAGAGTGGGTTAGGATGGAGGAGGAATCTTGTAAGGGGTCTAGTTTGAGGGCTATGGTGACGGCAGCATTGCCAATGGCTCAGAGTAGGTACTCGGGGAGCCCAGTGGTGCAGTCCACGGTGAAGATATGGAATCAGCTGAGGAGGCATTTTAGGGTGGAAGGGATGTTGGTGCTAACGCTGCTGTGCGAGAATCATGGGTTTGAGCCGGGGGGGATGGATAGTGTATACAGGAGGCGGAGGGAAGTGGGGCTGGTCAAGGTGAGGGATTTGTATTTGGGGGAAGGGTTCGCCAGTCTGGAGAAGCTAAGGGAGAGAGTAGAGCTGCTGAGGGGTAGTGAGTTCAGGTATCTGCAGGTTAGGGACTTTGCACAAAAGGTCTGGAAGGGGTTCCCTACATTGCCGGGATACACCCTGCTGGAGCGACTGCTGCCTCCAGATGTGGAAGGGAAGGGAAGAATTGGGGATATATATAAGTGGCTGGGGGAGCAGGGAGGCGAGCGGGTGGTGAAGATCAAGGAGAAATGGGTAGCGGAGTTGGGAATGGAGATCAATTGGGGAGTATGGAGTGAGGCACTGCGAAGGGTAAACGGGACCTCCTCTTGTGCAAGGATGAGCCTGATACAGTTTAAGATGGTGCACAGGGTGCATATGACTTGGGCGAGAAGGAGTGGGTTCTTTCAGGGGGTAACAGATGAGTGTGAGAGGTGTGGGTTGGGACCAGCGTATCATGCACACATGTATTGGGGTTGCGAAAAATTGGGAAGATTCTGGGCGGGAGTGTTCGGTCTTACCAGGATAGTGGAGGAGGGAGTGGACCCGGACCCTTTGGTGGCGATATTTGGGGTTTCAGAGAATCCGGAGCTCATGGAGAGGAGGAAGGCCGATGTCTTGGCCTTCGCCTCTCTGATCGCACGGCGGCGAACTTTGCTGGAGTGGCGGTCGGCATTGCCACCGGGGGCAGCACCATGGTTGGGTGACCTGTATGACTTCCTGAGGTCATAGAAGTTAGAGAAGATAAAGTTTGAGTTAAGGGACTCAGCAGGGGAATTTGAGAAAAGGTGGGGGATTTGAGGGGGGGGGAGGTTGAAAAAGGAGAATAATCTGTACAAACTGTATAGTTAATTGTTGGGAAGAATGTTTCCCGGGGTGTTTATTTGCTGTTACCTACTTTGATACAAGTTTGAATAAAATGCGTTTAAAATAAACAAAAAAGCAAAAAAGAAACAGCATGGAGGAGGTCCCATGACATGTCACCGGTGGGCGGCCTTTGATGTGCCCGCTCCGCCAGCAACTTAGTCTCTCGAACATTGGGCCGCCATTTTTAAAGACCCCCCCCCCCTCCCCAGTGCAAAGAATTCCCCCATGGAGCCACCCCCGCCACACGCACCCCAGCAGTGCCCCCTGGCACTGCCCCCCCGGCACTGTCCTCCAGCACTGCCCCAGCTGTGGTGGAATAGGAACCCCGAAGTGAGCATTATTTGCCCACTCAAAGATCTCATTTGGTGGTGGGACAGGTAGGCCCCAAACAAAGCCTTCTCTTCGCAGACGTAATCAGGGCAGGGAGGGAAAGGGCCGGCATGATGGCATAGAACATAGAACATACAGTGCAGAAGGAAGCCATTCGGCCCATCGAGTCTGCACCCCGACCCACTTAAGCCCTCACTTCCACCCCATCCCCATAACCCAATAACCCCTCCGAATCTTTTTCGGCACTAAGGGCAATTTATCAGGGCAAACCACCTAACCTGCACGTCTTTGGACTGTGGGAGGAAACCGGAGCACCCGGAGGAAACCCACGCAGACACGGGGAGAACGTGCAGACTCTGCACAGACAGTGACCCGAGCCGGGAATCGAACCTGGGACCCTGGCGCAGTGAAGCCACAGTGCTATCCACTTGTGCTACCGTGCTGCATGGTTAGCACTGTTGCTTCACAGCTCCAGGGTCCCAGGTTCGATTCCGGCTTGGGTCACTGTCTGTGCATAGTCTGCACGTTCTCCCCGTGTCTGCGTGGGTTTCCTCCGGGCGCACCGGTTTCCTCCCACAAGTCCCGAAAGACGTGCTCGTTAGGTGAATTGGACATTCTGAATTCTCCCTCCGTGTATCCGAACAGGCGCCGGAATGTGGCGACTAGGGGATCTTCACAGTAACTTCATTGCAGTGTTAATGTGAACCTACTTGTGACAAGAATAAAGATTATTGAAGACAGTGGGTACCCACCTGATTAACTGTGCCCCCAACCACCACACCTGCCCCGGGAGAGGGCATTAAATTCCTCCACACTTTGCAAACTGCTGACTTTTCATCAGAACAGGAAAAGGAAGGGCAGCACGGTGGCACAATGGGTTAGCACTGCTGCCTCACGGCGCCGAGGTCCCAGGTTCGATCCCGGCTCTGGGTCACTGTCCGTGTGGAGTTTGCACATTTTCCCCATGTTTACGTGGGTTTCGCCCCCACAACCCAAAGATGTGCAGGCTAGGTGGATTGGCCACGCTAAATTGCCCTTGAATTGGAAAAAATGAATTGGGCACACTGAAGTTTTGTTTTTCTAATCTGCTGAGGGGTTTTGGGCGTCGCAAATCTCGTGAAATGCCTCTCGCGAGATTCAATGGCCTCGGTGCGACACCAAGTTTGGCATAATGAGCCCGTTAACGCTGTCTCACTCTCCACAGATGCTGCCAGACTTGCTAAGTGAATCCAGCATTTTCTCTTTTTATTTCAAATTTTCAGCATGTCCAGTATTTCGATTTTGGTTTGTGTTTGGCTTGTGTTTGGGTCCGCATGGGATAGCCCGTTTAATGGTGCACTTTGAAACTGTAGGACAGCTTTAAGAGTTGGAATGCTACCAGCAAAGACATAGAGCTCGATTCTCCATTCCCCCAGCCGCGTGATCCTCGGCCGTGCGCCGTTCGCTGGCGACGGGATTCTATCTTCGTCGTACCGGCCTCCCCGAACTGGCGTTGAAATGTGGCGGCGAGGGGCTTTTCACAGTAACTTCATTGAAGCCTACTTGTGACAATAAGTGATTATTATTATTGTCAATGGGATTTCCCATTGAAGCCACCCCACGCTACCGGGAAACCTACAGGCTGGTGTGCATGGCTGGCAGGAACATGGAATCCCAATGGCTGGAGAATTCCAGCCATAATGTAGTATATAGTCCATGCATTAGAATGATCACATGCTCCAAGCTTGGAATGTGTTGGTTCAACATAGTTGAATGTGTATTTGTGGAGATGCATCACCTACTGCAATGTAAACATTTGCAAGTTTGAAAGTGGTGAATGATAGAAAGCAAACCAGAAAAAAAATAGCTTTTCTTAGTTCATGCATGAATAAACCTTTTGGATCTGGTTGCGTTTTTCATTTTGTGCAGAAATGTGACAGCAGTCGTTGAAGTGTTAAAGCTCCAATTGTGGACAGAACAGACATTTTGGCACCTCTACAGATGCACTGATAAATACAATCAAAACTGTCTCTCCTGCACCTTAATCAGTGATGCATAAATCACTAATAAGACTTCCCAGCATTCCAAGGCTCCTTGACCTTTACACAAACATTTTGCAATTCAAATTGGCTCAGCCACACAAAATGGAGATGAAAAATATGCAAATGTACCAATCAAAAATAGGATGTAAAAGGCACAGGTTAAAGCACAAATAACAAAAGGCATTTGGGAAAGAGAATCACACCTCAGTAAATCTAGTGTTTTGTTCTGCGCGTGCCGTAGCATAAGCTGCTTCCTTGATGTGCACTCGTACAAAGGAAGGTTCAGACTTGGAGATAGCTTTAACACATTTATTAAACTATTCACAATTCTCCTACTTGTTTTGGACGCTACTGTTAATCCTGCTATAGCTACTCAAGACTGACAAACCAGTCTGCTACAATCCACATGGTGGGAGTGATGTTCAATCAACTCTGTGTCTGTACTCACTGAGTGTCTCCACTGGAAAGAGACTGAGCATGTGTGATGTGTCCTTTTATATGGGTTGGTGTAATGCCCCCCTGTGGTAGTGTCACCTCTGTGTGTATCGTGACTGCCCATTGGTCGTGTCCCATCTTACTGACCTATTGGTTGACTGCCTGTGTGTCATGTCTCTGGTGTTCCCTCTAATGTCTAGCTAAGTGTAGTATATGTACATTGACCCTTTATGTACTTACAGTGATGTATATCACCACACAGGTTAAAGCACAAATAACAAAGGCATTTGAGAAAGAGCATCCCACCTCAGTAAATCTAGATAACATTTAGAGAAAACATGATTACCCCCACCAAACTAATCTTGGTGTTCCAAGAACATAAGGGACAGGAGCAGGTGTAGGCCATTTAGCCTATTCAACAATTCGTGACTGCCCTTCATCCACCTTCCCAATATTGCTTTATTCCCCAAGTTCCCCAAAATCTAATGATCTCTGCCTTGAGTTTTTTTTAATTCATGGGATGTGGGTTTCACTGGCAAGGCCAGCATTCATTGTCCATCGCGAATTGCCCTTGTACTGAGTGGCTTGCTGGGCCATTCCAGAGGGCAGTTAAGGGCTAACCACATTGCTGAGGGTCTGAAGTCACGTGTAGGCCAGACCGGGTAAGGGTGGCAGATTTCCTTCCCTAAAGGACATTGGTGAAGCAGTTTTTACAACTATTGTCAATAGTTCCGTGGTCATCACCAGACTTTTAATTCCATATTTTTATTGAGTTCAAATATCACCATCTGCCGTGGCGGGATTCGAACCCGAGTTGCCAGAGGGTCTCTGGATTAACACCACGCCACTGCCTATTATGCTGATGAGTTAGAGTAGAGATGTAGAATAATGGGTTAATGCTCATGGTGATGAGATAGTGATGTGCATCCTGATGTAACAGTGAAATCAGTGGTTAGCACTGCTGCCTCATGGCGCCGAGGTCCCAGGTTCGATCCTGGCTCTGGGTCACTGTTCGTGTGGAGTTTGCACATTCTCCCCGTGTCTGCGTGGGTTTCACTCTCACAGCACAAAGATGTGCAGGGTAGGTGGATTGGCCATGTTAAATTGCCCCTTAATTGGAAAAAATAATTGGGTACACTAAATTTATAAATAAAAACAGTGAAATCAGCAAGTTAGGTGCAAGAAAGTAAGAAGATAAGATGGAACGTTCTGTACAAGAGGGAGACTTACCTACCTGGAAGCTTAGAATGTGCTAGATTGTAAATAAAGGAGTTTCTGAAGAAAGTGCGAACCACACCACAAATCAGGAGGGACAAATCACCAGCGTTGACCAGCTGGCAAAATGGCCTCTCTCTGTGACCCATGTTATGTATCAAACTTCAGATGACATCAAGTGTCACCCCACCAGAGGCACAAGAACTATACAGTGGTTACAATGGGGGACTTTAATTGCTTTAATATAACCTGGGATACCAGTAGTGTAAAGGGCAGAGAGGGGCAAGAGTTCACAGAATGTGATCAGGCAATACTAGCCCACACAGTGCCAAGTCAGGTACTAGGGCTGGAATTTTCCATCCCTTCACGCTGGCACACCCGTGCCGTGGGGTTCCCGGTGACGAGAGACGTAGTCAACGGCAAATCCCATTGACAGTGATGGGACCGAAGATCCCGCCGGCCAATGGCAGAAAGTGCGGGAGGGTTGGGTGGAAAATCCCCCCCCCCCCCCCCACCAAGTACTTTAGGAAGATGTAGCTAGCGTGTGTAGAGTCAGTGGCAGAGGGATAAAATCACCGCACCAGAATGCAGAAGGGGCCATCGGAGTCAGAGACATCTGTGCATAATCCCCCTCGGAGGGGGGAGGAAAATCACAACGTTACACCAGTGGGCAGGAACGTGCAGCCTTTTGGGGGCACAACGTATTTTTTCCCCAATCAGGAGCAGAAGTGAGGACATCTGTGGAATTCCGAAAGGAAGTGGGAGCTCCAGGACTGCGAATGGAGGAGCCCATCGCCGTCATGAGCTCCACATTGTCCTGCGGGCTCAATCCCATGAACTCTGACCATGAGAAATTGGCCACTCTTGTGGAGGGACACATGGAGGAGCACTCGGAATGGATTCAAGAGCAGCGCGTTGGCCGGAAAAGGTGGCAAACCCCCTTCAGTAGCTTGGATCAAGCCACTCAAAGTACGAGCTTTGACATCCACGGAATACATGGGGAGTTGTGTACCCTTCACAAGATGGTCACACAGTTGGCACAGCGGTTGTTGGATTGGGCCAGATAGGTTTTTACAACAATCAACAATAGTTTCATGGTCATGAGGTTGAGCCCCGAGGACAATGTGGAGCTCATGACGGGGACCCACCATTTCATGGTCACCATTGAATGGTTGATTCCAGATTTTTATTGAATTCAAATTTCACCATCTTCTGTGATGAGTTTCGAAGCCGGGTCCCAAGAGCATTACCTCGGGTCCGTGGTTACTAATCCAGCGACATTGTCATTATACCCCAAGCTCCCCATGAGGAGCCAGAGAATAGAAGGTTATGCTAATAGATGAGGAGGGGTGGCATCAATCTTGCACGGTTCATAATCACCAGCCAAATGACCTATTTTGTACACTACATTCTATGCCTCAAATCAAACCATTCTAATCATTGTATTTAATTATCTCATCCTCATCTAAAAGTAACATGGGGCGGGATTCTCCGACCCCCCACCGGGTTGGAGAATCGCCGGGGGGCAGCGTGAATCCCGCCCCGCCGGCCGCCGAATTCTCCGGCACCGAAAATTTGGCGGGGGCGGGAATCCCGCCCCGCCGGTCGGCAGGCCCTCCACCGGCGATTCTCCGGCCCGTAATGGGCCGAAGTCCCGCTGCTGTTATGTCAGTCCCGCCAGCGTGCATCAAACCACCTGGGGTCCTGGGGGGGGGGGGGGGGGGGCGCGGGGCGATCTGGCCCCGGGGGGGAGTGCCCCCACGGTGGCCTGGCCCGCGATCGGGGCCCACGAATCCGCGGGCGGGCCTGTGCCGTGGGGGCAATCTTTTCCTTCCGCCTCGGCCATAGCCTCCGCGGAAGTGATCCCCCCCTGCGCATGCGCGGGTAGACGTCAGCAGCCGCTGACGCTACCGCGCATGCGCGGACCTCCGCCGACAGACGGAGTCCCTTCGGCTAAGGCTGGCGTGGGGCCTAAGGCCTTTCCCGCCAGCCGGCGGCGCGCCAACCACTCTGGCGCAGGCCTAGCCCCTAAAGGTGGGGAGAAAGGTGCACCTAAAGGTGGGGCGGCCCGACGCCGGGGTGGTTCCCGCCATTCCATCCCGCCCCATCGGGTAGGGGAGAATCCCGGCCACGTTCTCCAATGATTAGGTGCTCAGCAAGCCAACTCCATTCATTTAATTATATCTTAAGCATTGCCAATTAAATGTATATTGTTGTTAACTTTTATCTGATTTTATTTTGTCTGAATTGCAAAAGTCAAACAATGAATTTGGTCCAAAAATATGAATCCATGTCCATTTGCATTTGCCGTTTATGGAAATCCAGACTGAGGTCGGAGGTTTCTCCTCTGTGCTTCACATAACAAGGTTAGAAAGTGATTTAAAATGTTGCTGCACCTGCTTTGCAAAATAAATCTTTTTCCTACTTTCAGGTAAAGCACTTTCAATAAACCAGAATATTTATCAGGATTCCTCTGCGCATAAACATCAACAGTGAAACCCACTGTGATTTCACACAAAGATAAAAATAGTATTTAACACAGTGCAGTGTATTTACGGGGAGATGGTGGTGCAGAGGTAATATTACTGGCCTAATAATTCAGGGGCTCAGGCTAATGCTTTGAGGGTACAGGTTCAAATCCCAGCATGGCAGCTGGTGGAATTAATTAAGTCTGGAATTCAAAGCTAGTCTCAGTAATGATGACCATAAAATTATCATCAATTGTCATAAAAACCCATCTGGTTCATTATTGCCCTTCAGGGAAGGAAATCTGCTATCATGTGGCCTGTGACTTCAGACCCACAACAATGTGGTTGTCTCTTCAGTGGCCTCGCAAGCCACTCAGTTCAACGGCAATTAGGGATGGCCAATTAGTTCTTGACATCACTCTCCCACGAAAGGATAAGCAAACATCTTGCAATAGGCTGGCACGGTGGTTAGCACTACTGCCTCACAGCGCCAGGGAGCTGGGTTCGATTCCGACCTTGGGTGACTGTGTGCAGTTTGCACGTTCTCCCCGTCTGTGCGCGGGTTTCCTCCAAGTGCTCTGGTTTCCTCCCACAGCCCAAAGATGTGCAAGTTAGGTGGATCGGCCATGCTAAATTTCCCCTTAGCGTCCAAAGGCTCGACAGGGTTACGAAGATAGGGGAGAGGAGTGGATAGGTGCAGATTAGGTAGGGTGCTCTTTCGGAGGGTCAGTGCAGACTTGATGGCCTGAATGGCGTCGTTTTGCGCTGTAGCGATTCTGTGAAAAGGAAGGGTGGCAACTAATCTGCCCAGAGAAAACTACCACCATAAGCAAGGAGATAATGAGCAGTTAATTGACATGAAGTAAAGATGATTGATCAGAACACCAAAGAGTAATTCCCCTGCGGTACTTCCAGGCAGTGGTCTCAGACATTTTACGCCAACCAAATTGGTCAGGTGGCGTCTTGCTGGAACATCACACCTGATTGTAATGCACTCCCTGACAAACTGCACTGGAACTGCAGCCAAGGTTACCTGCCCAGGTATGGGAGTGAGATCAGAACGGACTCATTTCTGTTTCTTATCACTTGACAAGTCACGATGGACATAACTCAACCCACCTCCAGCTGGAGGAGGAAACCGGAGCACCCGGAGGAAACCCACGCAGACACGGGGAGAACGTGCAGACTCCACGCAGACAGTGACCTAGCAGGGAATCGAACCTGGGACCCTGACGCTGTGAAGCTCCAGTGCTAACCACTGTGCTACCGTGCCACCCTATTATTATACATGCAAATGTATAAGTCAATTAATATTATAGCTATCCAAGAGCAATTCAATGTACCTACTTCTCAGCCATTATCTAACGCAGGGCTTCATGTACAGGACTTTAACTAAGTCAAACATCCTCCTGCCTAACTCTGCCACAAGGATGCTGTGCAATAAGTTGTTGTCGACCATGGTCCTCCCCTCTTGCAACCAAAGTTTCCTGCTGACTGTAATCGAGAGAGCACTGGATACCAGTCAGGTGTGGTAACCCTGGCTAATTTGTCCCCACCAAGCCTTGGGCACCGAGGCCATTCAAAGCACTTGAGCTGTGCTATCCCCTAATTCAGCACCAGCTGAGAACCAAATTAACTTGTGCAGCTCGGCTCCCCATTGTATCAGCCAACTGAATAACTGGAAAGTTATCTTTCCCACTTAACAAGTGATTTGTTCTTGCGCCAAGGCAATGTGTCTTGGCACCGACTTCAGACTCACTATAACTAGCTTTCTGACAGGGGTAACAGTATATTCAGCTCCTTGAGATTCTTCCTGCAGTCAATGAGATTGAGGCTGATCTGTACCTTAACACTTTCCATCCATCCTGGCTCCATATCCCACTGGAGCCTTATCAAGCCAAAATCTCTCACTCTTATTTGGGGGAGATGGTGGCATAGTGGTATTGTCACTGGACTAGTAATCCAGACATCCAGGTTAATGCCCTTGGGGACCTGGTTTCGAATCCCATTCCGGCAGATGGAGGAATTCAAATTCAATAGAACATCTGGAATTACAAGTCTAATAACCACAAACCCATTGCCGTAAAAACCCAACTGGTTCACAAAACCAGCCGTCCTTACCTGGTCTCGAATTCCGTGTCATTCCAGATTCCACGGCAATGCGGTTGATTCTTCAATGGCCGAGCAAGCCACTCGATCGTATCAAACAACTAAAAGGAATGGAACTGAACAGACCACTCAACAACAATGAGAGCAGCAAAGCTCAGCCTTGTTGAAATTGCCATGCCCTGCTTGCAAACAGCTGAGGGCTTGTGTCAAAAGTGGGAGAGATAAGTCATCAGCCCGACATAGTCATACTACACAGAATCATACAGGGTTTTTGAAAGTGCGGGTCGCGGCTCATGGGTGGGACACGGGCGCGTGTCAGGAGGGTCGCAGAGTGATCGGCCGTGGCGCTCCAGCCGTGGTCCCAGGTGCGGGTGATGTGTCCAACGGCCGCTATCGGCATTTAAATTGAGAACACTACCTGCTTTAAAATGAGAAAGAAAAAAGGCTGTGTGCAGTCTTCTGACCATAAGCGGCAGCAGTGAGACAGTCACGCATCGTACACGTACACTTGCCAATATTCCTTTTGCATATCTATTTTTGTCATGAATTTAGACTGTCCAATTCTTTCACCACAATCCTCCAACTAAGGTATGGGAAACAAATCCTTCTTGGCGCCAACATCCAGTTTCCTTTGTGTTCCATCTGGTTTTGGCACCATTACAACAGGTGAAATCCAACCACGAGAACTCAATTCAATAAAAAGCATTTTCGAGCCTATATTAAATTTTCCGCTGTACTTGTGATAACTTTGCTGGATTTAACCTATATGGATGTTGCTTTATTGGAACTGTTTCCTCTACAGAGTACATACAGTGCAGAAGGAGGCCATTCGGCCCATCGAGTCTGCACCGACCTTCTTAAGCCCTCACTTCCTCCCTATCCCTGTAACCTAATAACCCCTCCTAATCTTTTTGGTCACTAAGGGCAATTTATCATGGCCAATCCACCTAATCGGCATATCTTTGGACTGTGGGAGGAAACCGGAGCACCCGGAGGAAACCCACGCACACATGGGGAGAACGTGCAGACTCCGCACAGATAGTGACCCAGCGGGGAATCGAACCTGGGACCCTGCCGCTGTGAAGCCACCGTGCTATCCACTTGTGCTACCGTGTTGCCCATCTGCATCATGCATCGTTACCTCCGTTCTATCTAATTTATTCCCACAAAGGCACCAATCAGACTGCAGTAACTCTTCCGATTCACAGTAGCTCTTATCTGGGAGATAATTTAAATTTGTTGTTTAAATTTCTCATTAACCAAATGAATTAGAGGGAAGTCACTCTCAAACTTTAATCTTACCTCTTCTCCCTGTTTCATTACTGCCAAGGCTAAATGCTTGCCCACATCTCCTCTAGCCTATATTTTTTTTTACACAGAGGGTAATGGGTGCCTGGAACTCGCTGCCGGAGGAGGTGGTGGAAGCAGGGACGATAGTGACGTTTAAGGGGCATCTTGACAAATACATGAATAGGATGGGAATAGAGGGATACGGACCCCAGAAGTGTAGAAGATTTTTGTTTAGACGGGCAGCATGGTCGGCACGGGCTTGGAGGGCCGAAGGGCCTGTTCCTGTGCTGTACTTTTCTTTGTTCTTTGTCCTTGTTCTATCCCAAAACCTCTTGAGCATGTTAATATGACATACTCTGTGAGATTTATATCTATCTGCTTTGCGTACCAGATAATTTACTTCACTCATTTTTCATTTAATCTGACATGGTCCACTTAATCTAGCTTTCCATGACTCACCCCACACAGGTGATAACACTTACACCTTCTCCCCTGCCACAAAACCATGAGTCTGTGCTCTCCTATGAGCCATTGCTTTCATTCCCTGCTGTGCTATCTTTAAATGCTTCCTTGCCACCTCGCAAGCCTTTCCAGTTTCCTCCCACAGTCCAAAGATGTGCAGGTTAGGTGGATTGGCCACGATAAATTGCCCTTCGTGTCCAAAATTGCCCTTAGTGTTGGGTGGGGTTACTGGGTTATGGGGATAGGGTGGAGGTGTTGACCTTGGGTAGGGTGCTCTTTCCAAGAGTCGGTGCAGACTCGATGGGACGAATGGCCTCCTTCTGCACTGTAAATTCTATGATAATCTATGATTAATCTGGGACAAAGGTTCGGCACAACATCGTGGGCCGAAGGGCCTGTTCTGTGCTGTATTTTTCTATTTTTCTATGTTCTATGTTCTTTGAAATTCGATATGTAGTCCAAAGGTGTAGGACGGGATTCTCCCAGCCCCGTGCCGGGCCGGAACCGCGCCACGCCGCCCCGAAGCCGGCACGAGAGTCTCCGTGGAGCGGAGAATCGGCGCCATTTGCACCGGCGCCTCTGGCGTGGCGCCGGTCGCGGGCCGGCCACCGATTCTCCGGCCTTGATGGGCCGAGTGGAAATGACAGAGTCCCGCCGGCGCCGTCCACACCAGCTCGCAGCCGGCGGGAACTCTGCGCGCAGGGTCGGGGGGCGGTCTGTGTGTGGGGGGGGAGGGGCGCCTTCACCAGTGGGGGGGGGGGGGTCTCAGGTGGAGTCTGGCCCGCGATCGAGGCCCACCGATCGGCGGGCCGGCCTCTCCAGCCCCGGCCCTATTTTGTTATGCGACCGGCCCCTGAACCCCCACGCCATGTTGCGTCGGAGCCGGCACGTTGAGGAAGTCAACGGAGGTTGGCGCGGCGCCCAGTTGGCGCCGGGAAGGGAGGCTGGAGCGGCTGGGGGCCAGAATCGGTAGTGCCCGCACCCGTTTCGCGCCGTCGTGACAGCAGGGACACTCCGCCTCCATTTCGGGGTATCCCGCCCGTAGTCTCTGATTTCATACTTGACAACTTTTCTTGGATTAATTTCAGTGGTCCTCCAACTTCGTGTCCATAAACCAATTCAAAAGGACAACATTTTGTCGAATTGTTTGGTGCATCCCTGATGATTTTGTACGACCCAGTCTTCAGAATGAAAGCACCAAACCTTTCTGATATCCTTCCATCGCTCAGCGCCGTCTTTTTTGCTGGAGGTGAAGTCTCTTTGGAATTATCAACCACTTGCTTGACTGTCTTTTCTTGCACTGTCCCATTTTCTACCATTCATGGGAACACCACCACCTGGAAGTTCTTCTCTACGCCACTCACCATTGTTATGGGCCAGGGTTTAGAGAACCCCAAAGTGAATCATGGAGTTCACCCGACCCACAACTTTTACTAGATTGTGGCATGGGGAGCACACGGCCCACTCTACAGGTGTGGTACAGCAGAAATGGAAAAGTATTTTTTAAAGCAAAACAATGTTTATTCTATGAACTCAAGTTAACCTTTTTAAAACATTTAGTGAACATCTTAGCAACCATCAATTCAAATACAACCCCCAAAGAATGCAACACTAAGTAATGCTTACACTGTCCTTTTAACATCCAGAAACCTACAAAAGAAACACCTTTTAACAGAAGCACATCAGGTTAAAGTCACTACTGGAAACATTAATAATTATGAATTCACCAAATGATCAAGAGATAGTCTTTTCATGGCAGAGAGTTCAACAGTACACCTTCTCTGTCTGGCTTCAGCTCCAACACTGAAAACGTAACTAAAACACACCCTGCAGCAAACAGCCTAAAACGAAAGTAAAAAGCTGACGGACAGCCCAGCTCCACTCACACTCTGACATCACTGATAAACACCCATTTCTTAAAGGTACATTTCTTAAACACCCATTTCTTAAAGGTACTCTCACATGACACCATTCTGACTTGGAAATATATCGCCGTTCCTTCACTGTCACTGGGCCAAAATCCTGGAATTCTCTCTCTAACAGCACGATGGGTGTACCTACACCACATGGACTGCAGCTGTTCAAGAATACGGTTCATCACCACCTTCTCAAGGGCAATTAGGGATTGGCAATAAATGATGGCCTAACCAGTGACAACTATTTCACACTCCTACCGTCCTTTGTGTGAATAACAACGACAATAATAAATTGTATTGATGTGGCATTATCAATAAAAGGTCCCAAATATGGAACTTTTTCCTGACTTATTCTGGTTCATACACGCGAATAACAGGTAATAATAGAGGGAACTTAAACACCTTGATTAATTATCCAATGTTATTAAATTTACCCCAAAATATATCAAAGCATGCAATACAAACCTATACTTTCCTGTGGATGACTACTTGTCTCTAACAATTGTTGGAAATAAGAAGCAAGCAAAATACCTGCAATCACTTACAAGTGGTTCGCTGCACATTGATTGCAATGTTCGAGTGTCAGAGCAAGTGACTCCTTCTCTACGATTGCAACCACAAAATTTATTTTTTCCATTCACTCATGGAATGAGGGCATCTCTGGCTCGGCCAGCATTTATTGCCCGTTCCTGGTGGCCCTTGAAAAGTAGCTAGTGAGCTGTCTTCTTGAACCGCTGCTCTCCATGTGGTGTAGGTACACCCACAGTGCTGTTCAGCATGAATTGCAGGATTCTGACCCAAAATATAAGCTTTAATTCTGGGAAGGAACAAGAACTTCAGGAAGCAAAGCGTTGTACACACCGCTGTCTGCATCAACGGGGCCACGGTGGAGATGGTTGACAGCTTCAAATTCCGAGATGTGCACATCACCAACAATCTGTCCTGGTCCACCCACGTTGACGCTACGACCAAGAAAGCTCAACAGTGGCCTATACTTCCTCAGGAAACTGGAAATGTGGCATGCCCTCATTGACTCATCACTTTTTTACAGATGCACAAGAGAAAGCATCCTACATGGCAGCTTGGTATGGCAGCTGCTCGGCCCAAGACCGTAAGAAACTGCAGAGTCGTGAACACCGCCCAGTCCATCACACAAACCCGCCTCCCATCCATTGACTCCATCTACACCTCCCGCTGCCTGGGGAAAGCGGGCAGCATAATCAAAGACCCTGCCACCTAGGTTATTCTCTCTTCCAATCTCTTCCACCGGGCAGAAGAACCTACACAAACAGATTCAAATGCAGCTCCTTCCCCGCTGTTACCAGGATCCTGAATGGCCCTCTTATGGACTGATGTGATCTCACGATGCATCTTCTCTCCTGTGCAGCACAACACTCCGTATGCTTCACCCGATGTCTATGTATTTACATAGTGCACTTATCGTATGTCCTATGTTTTCTATGTATAGAGCGATCTGACTGGACTGTACGCGGAAGAATACTTTTCATTGTACCTCGGTATACATGACAAATATCTAAATCCAATCTAAATATAAAGAATGTATATTGAGAGCAGGTATAGTCCAATTAGTATTTGGATTCGGCCAAGATTTCCATTCACATGCTGAGCAGGGAGTATCAATCTTCTTTAAACTTCCTTCAATCAGATACCATGCGCGGGGGGAGGGGGGGGGGGGGACATTCTTTATTCAGCTACATTGACAATTTTCCATTTGAGTCTGTTTGTTTTCTGCTATGGTCAAAACTCATTACCTCTGTAGACCTGTTGACACATTTCAAACACAGATATTTCATCTCCGAATGCGATGGCTTTGTTCAATTTGATATCGCTGTCTGGGAAAACAAGATTACTCCAGATTGCTACAGTTCTGCAGGTTTGAACAGAAGCCAATGGTTTTCCCATCAAACTCTCCTCAGCCTCTGGAGGCACGATGGTGATTTGGTGGAGTCATAAAGTTAATTTTCTTTTCAATAAACCCACCATTGTCTTACACAATTCACTTCACAGGAGCGACACAAACAAGATTTGACAGCGAGACACACAAAGTGTTATTAGGTAGGTCGCCTAAGGATTGGCCAATGAGTTTAAAGAGTGTCTTGAAAGAGAATTAAAGAGGCATAGATGTTTAGTGAAGGAATTCCAGAGCTGAGGGGCTTGGCAGCCGAAGGAATGGCCAAAAATGGTGGAATGATTAAAATTAAGAGTGTTCCAGAGGCCAGAATTAGAGGAGCACAAATAACTCAAAGGGTTGCGGAGCTAAAGGAGATTGCAGAGAAAGTTTACAAGGGTGAAAGTTTTAAAATTGAGATATTGCTTAATCAGGAGCCGTGTTAAGTCACTGAGCACAAGGGCGATGAGTGAAACAGGACTAGGTGCAAGTTCAAACTTGGCAGCAGAGTTTTAAGTTTACTGAGGTAGAATGTGACGAGCCGGTCAGAAGTGCATTGGAGCAGACAAGTCTGGAGGTAACAAGGTTGTATGAGGCCACAAAGGAATCCACACCAAGTAGCTCAAAGAAACTTACTTTATTTACAATAACTATTAGGTACATCACATGGTCGATCGCAGCTGCATCTGCCTTGCCGGTGCCTTACTGGCTAGTTTTATATATCATACAATGAGACATTGTTTAGAGGACCACCGCCCCTTTAAAGGGGAGCTTGTATTCTGCAATGTTAACAGGGAAGTTAATTGTTCCACCCCGTAAGCCCCTTATGGGGTATAACATCCCTCCCTCCCCCTCAAATTCCAAAGAGTCCTCTGACGTCGGTGGAGAAGTGGGGGGGTGGGGGGGAGGGGGACGCCGGACTCTCTTTGCGTCTGGCTGGGAATCGCACACCTGAGGTGCTGGATTGGGTCTGGCTGGGAATCGCACACCTGAGGTGCTGGATTGGGTGACGTGAACGTGGAAGGCGAACACCGCTTTCGCCGGGAACGTCGTGGCGGATGCTCTGCCGGAGGCTGCTGTCCTGTTGATTCCCCATCGGACATTTCCGATGCTTGAGTTGAGTTTCCCTTTCCGAACCTGTGTCTACGGCCTCTCTCATATCCCCGTCTTGACCCTCTTGGGGCTCCGTTACAGGCTGCTCTGGTATCAGAGGCATGCGTCAGGGTTGGGGCCTGCTGAGTGGTGCGCACCTTTTCTGTCGTGAGGTGTAAGTCTTCGTGGTCCATTCGGTAATCGAGGTAGACTACCTCCCTTGCATGGAAGACACATTTCGCCCGCCGTAGGCGGACACCAGACTCAATCAACCGATTTAGCACTGCCTCAAGGTTGTCTAGATGTTCATGTTCGGTTGTTCCCGTGACCAGCATTTCATCTGAGCAGATCACCAGGCACGGCAACCCTCTAAGGGTGTTCTCCATCACCCCTTAAAATATAACACAGGATGGGGCAGCACGGTGGTGCAGTTGTAGCATTGTGGCCTCACGGTGCCGAGGTCCCATGTTCGATCCCAGGTCTGGGTCACTGTCAGTGTGGAGTTTGCACATTCTCCCCGTGTTTGCGTGGGTTTCGCCCCCACAACCCAAAGATGTGCAGGCTAGGTCGATTGGCCACACTAAATTGCCCCTTAATTGGAAAAAATGAATTGGATACTCTTTTTACGGTATTTTTTTAAATATAGCACAGGCAGAGAACACACCGAAAGGCAGCCAGGTATATTCACAAAGTCTTCAGTGTGTATTGATCGTAACATATTTCTGGGAGATCTGATCTAACTTGAACTGTAAATACGTGTGGTTCATATCGAGCTCAGTGAACGAGCGCCAGCCGTCAGATTCACGTAACGATCTTCAATATGGGGCAGGGGATAGTGATCCAACCTTGATGGGGTATTCACGGTGAGCTTATAATCCCCGCATAACTTGACTGTCTTGTTTAATTTTGACACCAGTTCCACTGGCACCGCCCAATCCGCGAAACATAGGGGCCTGATGATTCCCAGATTTTCCAACCAACTGTCTCCACTTTTTACAACAGCAAATAGGGGACTGTGCATGCCTAGAAATACTAAGGTTGGGCTCCCGAGTCGACATGAATGGGAGCTATTTATTTTTCCCAGTCCGGGTTGAAATACTTCGGGGTATTTGTCCAACACTTCACTTCGGCCCCTGGATCCCATCTGGAGGACGTGTTGCCAATTTAGCTGTAGATGGCTCAGCCAATCATGGTCCAACAAGCTGGGACCTTGTACCCTGACCACAGTAAGCGGGAGGCGCACCGATTGGTGTCCAGAAATCACCGGAGCCATGGTGGTATCTTCAATGTTCACTGGCTCACTGGTGCAGGTGGCCACCCCAGCCTTGGTATCTGCCAGGTCCAAATCCGGTATTCCCTGTTAAGTGAGGTCAAATGTATTCTGTCCAACAATGGAAACCGTCGCACCAGTGTCCAGTTACATGACCAGCATATACCCGTTCACCGTTCACCGTTTATGTGAACCATAATCCTTATGGGGGCTATCTGAGACGCCGGCATGCATTCCAACTGCATGCAGTCATCCTCTTCAGGCTCATCCAGGTGGATGGTATGGACTCTGGGCTGATGCCTACCTCTACCAGGGCACCTGGGTCTCTAGATGTGGCCTGCGCTTTCACCTGGGCCAGTAATCACAAGCCCCAGAATGACCCGGCTCGCTCTCAGCAGATTCCGGGGAAGTCTCCCATTGGGATAACTCAGCCTTCGGCCAATGGGGCAAGCCTCTACGGCGTTCTGTCCAAGACAGGGTCGCAACTCAGGGAGGGGTCCTGTGCTGGCAGGGGACATGCCCCAAGGCATTTACTTCCATGCCTTGTACCCCTCACTCTGCGTTTTCCCAGGAACGTGAAATTTGTATGGCCTGCTGTAGTTTCAGGGAAGTTTGCCAATAGTTTTTTGGGGGGCGGCATTGTTAATGCCGCAAACTAGACGGTCTAGCAGCATTTTCTCCAAGGAAGTGTCGTATTCGCGGAACTCGGTAATCTTCCGCAATCTGGACAAATACTCAGTTACGGATTCACCTGGGGTCCTTGTCCCATTATTAAACAATACACTGCACAATAATGGATGGAGTTGGGTTAAAGTGCTGCCCCACTAGAGTGATTAATTGGTCTAAGGTTTGCATGTCAAGCGCCACTGGGTACTTGAGGCTCCGTATCACTACGGACAAATGTGCACCACAGGCAGTCAGCAAGATGACAGTCTGGCGATCATTCGCTGTGATATTGTTTGCCCTGAAAAAGTAACACATTCGCTCCGCATACTGATTCCAGTCATCCAAAATCATCTAACCATCAGAATCGGGGCATGATTAAGAGAAAATTCTAACCTTTACACAACAGGGACCAGGAGGTGGATATTCCAATGGTGTAGCAGTGTCAATAGCTATCCAGTTTGACCCTCGTCGCCAGTTTTATGAGACCATGAAAGAGCCCACATCGAGTAGTTCAAAGAAATTTAGTTTATTTACAATAACTGTTCTAGACAACTGGGTCCCAACTGGGTCTGCCTTTCCAGTGCTCAACTGGCTGGCTTTATATACCCTACAACCAGACATTGTTTAGTGGTCCCTCGCACCCTTAATGTGAGAGCTCGTATTCTGCAAGGTTCATGGAGAAGTTAATTGTTTCCACCTTGTAAGATACTTGTGGGTTAGAACACTAAACTTCATCTTTTTATATTCCAGTCTTTATATCCTACAGGTTATCATTCCCTTCGCCTTTTGGATTTTTTTTGTCCCTGATGATTATATTTCAGTAATCTTCCCACAATGATCCTATGTCTCGAGTGTAAAGAAAATCCCCAGTCCAGTTTTAACTCAACCTCTCTCCCATTCACCTTCTACAAGCAAGTTCCTGCAGCTTTCTTGATATTATGCCAAAGCAATTAAGCTCACCAGCACTGATCCCGTACTTGGAGGCACAATTGCTGCACATAACATTGCCTGGCTATTTAAACTTGTGATTTCTAAATTACCCAGAAAAATAATAGGAGTATGGCTGATTGTGAATGGAGGCAAGTTGCCTCTGGCAGTACCAGATGGAATATTCCTTCATGACACAGTCCCTTGCTGTTATTACAAATGACAGCTACCTCGATTGCTGCCTCGTTCTCTGGCCTAGACATATGGCATGATGTGTTTCAGCCTTTTAGGCATGCAGTATCTGCTCTCCTACAACTCCCAGCACTCACTCAGTGAATAGGCAACGCCGGTGCTGTTTACTGAATTCATACTTTCTTTCAAGCTTAATTTAAAACGCCCCCCTGTTTATATTTCCCCCCTTTTGAATGTTTCTTCTTATAAATTGATAACAGTGATGGTTGGTTGTGTGAAAAAAACTGTTAGTTGCTCAATATCGCCAGAGCGCTAAGATCGGTTTTACAACGTCGTCAAACCAGTTTGCGATAGGGCCGTCAAACCTCCAATGACGGGGCGCTACTCCCGCCACACAACAACAGGCATGTCTTGACATAAATTATATGGTCACGGATACTCATTAAAAGGGGCATTTGCCAGAATTATTCCCTCACGCTGGATCCACAGGGCAGGTCGGCATGCAATTAGGCCACCTGGCGACATGCACGTCACTCGAGACTTGGCTGGTGTGGTACAGGGATGGAACGTCTTATGTGCCTGACTGGGGAGAGTGTCCCTCACAGAATTACCCCTACGATTTGGAGCCAGAATGGAAGAGTTGCAAACTGAGGAACAACCTCACTTTACGTTGCTTATTTTGACAAGACTCTCCTTGCCCCCAATCTAGGAAGGGGGAGGGTTTGGAAGTCCAGTCTCATTCATGCCCAGAACCTTATCCACAGGGCGTGACATAATAACACTCGTGTCCGTCTAGCGGGGGCGGGGGGGGGGGGGGGTTGTCTCAGGCATGCTCATGGACCACAGATGGTACACTCAGTCCGGGGAGGCTTCTGCAGCCCAAAGATGAAGATGGGGTAAAGGTCATGTGGGGGGCATCAAGGCAGGAAAGGAGGTGGTGTGAGGGTTTCTAAATCACCCTGTTCCAGAGATCTCATGATGGGCTGCCATGGTCATAGACACATCCACGATCACAACGGGGTGGAGGATTAGAGTGGTCATGGAGTGAGGGAAACCTCAACATTGTGCCCCACCAGGATGTCAGGATCAGTTGGAGAGTTTTGTGATGGCCTCTTGGACAACTGGTACATTGCACTGGGGGGACGGGGGGATGGGGAGGGGGGGCGTACGACACACCAAGTAAAGGGCCACCAATTAGACATGAGTACTCCCAGATGAGGAGTGATGCACAGCTGAGACAGGTTATGAGCCCTTTATTCACAATGAAGGGAATCAGAGAAGGACCCAATGAAGAACAGTCATGCAAGATTAATACCAATAAGTGGCCCTAACCCCTTGGTCACAGCGTTGAAATTCCTGAGAGAAAGAAGGTAGTCAGGAGCAATTGATCAACTCAACATACCTCACATGCAGGTTACAATCGCTCCACTGGCAGGTTCACACATGAGAAGCCTCAGCCACTCCCCCCTTGTAGTGATCTGCACATCTGTATATACATCTGCACATACACCAGGGACTGCAGACAGATGTACCAGCCACAGCATCACTAGAGGGCATCAGAGATGGGTATAAAGGGTCCAGCCCAAGGGAGGATCCGCCTCTTTCAGAAGCACAGGGCTAGTGAGCAGCAGCAGACAGAGACAGCTCAGCATAAGCAGTTTACCTTAGTTTCACAAGGGATACCTCTTGACTGTATTACATCTAGTTGAGCTCTGGAAACATAACAAACCCACTGAATAAAGTATTTGTGTTAACTGGAAGTCTACAATCTTTATTCAGACTTAGAGAAAAACATACCCCTCACCCCCATGACAAAATAACCTCAGCTCCTGACTGAACATGTAATGCCAAAGAGTATAGTACTCTCATCGAAAGGGGAGTTGGAAGGGGAATATTGAAATGCGCCCTGTGCTGGACAGAATTTCAGGGGCAAATATTTGCCTACACCTAAAGTACAAGCCCTTTAACCCACAGTTAGGTGTCATGGGAAGAAATAGGACCTTTAGAGGCTCATGCTGACTTGTGTTTTTCTATGCTGCAGAAGAAAGGCCATCGGGAAAATGGATGCTGCATTGATCGCAATCTGTGTCATTGCAGGCACGCAGGACAGATGGAGGAGACAACGGCACGATCAGGACCAGGCTCACCAAAGGGAGGAACTTCACCCTCGTGAGCAAAGGGCAGCTTGGCCCCGTCACACGTCGAGGATGAAGCTCCCAGAAACATGGTGCGTGGGGCATCCTGTAAAGCCCAGGGTGTACAAGACACGCCATGTTTTTTCTGCAGATGAGCAAGAGACAGTGTCGCCAACATCTCTGCATGTCCAGGAATCCAGTGGCTCACATGTGCCACATTCCCCTGCCCTAGGCACCACAGGGATCGGGAGGACATCCACAACAATGGTTCTCAAAGTAACCACTACCCTGTACATCTATGCCAGTGGCTTTTTCAAGGCTCCACTGGCATCCTTCATGGGATCTCACAACCCTGTGTGCATAGGTGGGTGACTGGTCCAGTAACAATACCACCTGTTTAGCACAGGGCTAAATCGCTGGCTTTGAAAGCAGACCAAGGCAGGCCAGCAGCACGGTTCAATTCCCGTAACAGCCTCCCCGAACAGGCGCCGGAATGTGGCGACTAGGGGCTTTTCACAGTAACTTCATTTGAAGCCTACGTGTGACAATAAGCAATTTTCATTTCATTTCATTTCATTCACCAACACTTCACCTTTACATTATTAAGAAAAAACATATTTTTCATTCAGAATCAGCATTGAGCATTTTAATGTGGGGACAGAACCAAAGTCCCAAAGTAAGGCGACTTCACTTCTGTCCCAGTAATATTGATACAAGAAAACAACCTTCTGGTCTGCCAATGTGCCAAGGTGGCACAGTGGTTAGCATTGTTGCCGCACAGCTCTAGGGTCCCGGGTTCAATTCCGGCCTCGGGTGACTGTCTGTGTGGACTTCCTCCCCGCTTCTGCGTGGGTTTCCTCCGGGCGCTCCGGATTCCTCCCACAGTGCAAAGATGTGAAGGTTAGGTGGATTGGCCATGCTAAATTTCCCCATTGGTGTCCAAAAGGATAGGTGGGGTTACGGGGATAGGGTGGAGTCGTGGGCTTGGGTAGGGTGCTCTTTCCAAAGGCTCAATGGGCCAAATGGCCTTCTTCTGCACTGTAAATTCTATGATTAAGTCTTGGCTTCTCTCAATTTGTGCCAAATTCCCGATTGTTTGATGCTGTGGACTTGAGCTCTGTGGAGAATGGATCAAGACTGCTCCAGCCCATTTTATCTGGAGCCCTACAACTGGAGGATATGTCAGACATTCATTCTATTATAGATACAAACCCATTGCATCATTAAACCCTCCCCCCCATTGTTTGAATTGATGTTGCTGGAACATGACAAAAGTCTTTCTGAGCCAAAATATTATGTTCAGACCTATTGCACATCAAGCCAGTTATTATCTGGCCGATGGGAACATTGTGTTGTGATAATTGTCTTGGCAAAGACCACATAAAACTTTGCAAAGTTCTCCCTCCTGCTGCTGAATTTTCTCAGGTTGATTTTCAGTTGTCATGGGATACATATCGCTTCATTGCTTCCTGTCAAGATTCTTTACAGTAGCAAACCTTCCGATCGCAAATGATGGAGGGGAGTCACCACCTTCTCCAGTCCCTCCGCCGACCTTCCATAAAACATATTAGAAGTTGTCTACCAAATTCATTGCTCTTCAAATGCAACCGGGATGC
Organism: Scyliorhinus torazame; assembly: GCF_047496885.1. Classification (NCBI taxonomy): domain Eukaryota; kingdom Metazoa; phylum Chordata; class Chondrichthyes; order Carcharhiniformes; family Scyliorhinidae; genus Scyliorhinus; species Scyliorhinus torazame. Next base: position 175,632,530 of record NC_092723.1, on the reverse strand, counting down.
TGTTGCCCTGAGCCCGCTGTTCTGTTGGAAGCTGTTTTCCCTTCAAAAAGCAGCAAAATAAACAGCAATCATGAATTTTAGTTATCTTTCAGGTGGTCTGAACTTGAGGCCGGAATATCAATAACAATAATTTATGCTTGTTGATCCAAATGCAACCTTCCCAAAATCTTCACAGCAGCATTATCAAACAGGACTTTGTCACACAGCCAGCGGGATTCTCCATGGCCGGGATCCTTTGCTTCGCCGGCAGCGCGCTCATTTCCGCGGATCCGCTTTTGAGCTCCTCAGTGCAGGAAATGAGGTGCTTCAAGTGCCGCAAAACACCCGGCTAAACGTGCTCGACACGGGATTCTGTTTCATTTCCGTTAGATCGCGCCCTTATTCTTTTTCTTTGGGCCTTGGGGTGTTTCTCAGCCTTCTGAATTTTTTCAGCAATAGAACATAGAACATAGAACGATACAGCGCAGTACAGGCCCTTCGGCCCACGATGTTGTACTGAAACAAAAGCCATCTAACCTACACTATGCCATTATCATCCATATGTTTATCCAATAAACTTTTAAATGCCCTCAATGTTGGCGAGTTCACTACTGTTGCAGGTAGGGCATTCCACGGCCTCACCACTCTTTGCGTAAAGAACCTACCTCTGACCTCTGTCCTATATCTATTACCCCTCAGTTTAAAGCTATGTCCCCTCGTGCCAGCCATTTCCATCCGCGGGAGAAGGCTCTCACTGTCCACCCTATCTAACCCCCTGATCATTTTGTATGCCTCTATTAAGTCTCCTCTTAACCTTCTTCTCTCCAACGAAAACAACCTCAAGTCCATCAGCCTTTCCTCATAAGATTTTCCCACCATACCAGGCAACATCCTGGTAAATCTCCTCTGCACCCGCTCCAAAGCCTCCACGTCCTTCCTATAATGCGGTGACCAGAACTGTACGCAATACTCCAAATGCGGCCGTACCAGAGTTTTGTACAGCTGCAACATGACCTCCCGACTCCGGAACTCAATCCCTCTACCAATAAAGGCCAAAACTCCATAGGCCTTCTTCACAACCCTATCAACCTGGGTGGCAACTTTCAGGGATCTATGTACATGGACACCTAGATCCCTCTGCTCATCCACACTTCCAAGAACTTTACCATTAGCCAAATATTCCGCATTCCTATTATTCCTTCCAAAGTGAATCACCTCACACTTCTCTATATTAAACTCCATTTGCCACCTCTCAGCCCAGCTCTGCAGCTTATCTATATCCCTCTGTAACCTGCTACATCCTTCCACACTGTCGACAACACCACCGACTTTAGTGTCGTCTGCAAATTTACTCACCCACCCTTCTGCACCTTCCTCTAGGTCATTGATAAAAATGACAAACAGCAACGGCCCCAGAACAGATCCTTGTGGTACGCCACTTGTAACTGAACTCCATTCTGAACATTTCCCATCAACCACCAACCTCGGTCTTCTTTCAGCTAGCCAATTCCTGATCCACATCTCTAAATCACCCTCAATCCCCAGCCTCCGTATTTTCTGCAATAGCCTACCGTGGGGAACCTTATCAAACGCTTTACTGAAATCCATATACACCACATCAACTGCTCTACCCTTGTCTACCTGTTCAGTCACCTTCTCAAAGAACTCGATAAGGTTTGTGAGGCATGACCTCCCCTTCACAAAGCCATGCTGACTATCCCTGATCATATTATTCCTATCTAGATGATTATAAATCTTGTCTCTTATAATCCCCTCCAAGACTTTACCCACTACAGACGTGAGGCTCACCGGTCTATAGTTGCCGGGGTTGTCTCTGCTCCCCTTTTTGAACAAAGGGACCACATTTGCTATCCTCCAGTCCTCTGGCACTATTCCTGTAGCCAATGATGACATAAAAATCAAAGCCAAAGGTCCAGCAATCTCTTCCCTGGCCTCCCAGAGAATCCTAGGATAAATCCCATCAGGCCCCGGGGACTTATCTATTTTCAGCCTGTCCAGAATTGCCAACACCTCTTCCCTATGTACCTCAATGCCATCTATTCTAATAGCCTGGGTCTCAGCATTCTCCTCCACAACATTCTCTTTTTCTTGAGTGAATACTGACGAAAAATATTCATTTAGTATCTCGCCTATCTCTTCAGACGCCACACACAATTTCCCATCCCTGTCCTTGACTGGTCCTACTCTTTCCCTAGTCATTCGCTTATTCCTGACGTACCTATAGAAAGCTTTTGGGTTTTCCTTGATCCTACCTGCCAAATACTTCTCATGTCCCCTCCTTGCTCGTCTTAGCTCTCTCTTTAGATCCTTCCTCGCTACCTTGTAACTATCCATCGCCCCAACTGAAACTTCACACCTCATCTTCACATAGGCCTCCTTCTTCCTCTTAACAAGAGATGCCACTTCTTTGGTAAACCATGGTTCCCTCGCTCGACGCCTTCCTCCCTGCCTGACCGGTACATTCTTATCAAGAACATGCAGTAGCTGATCCTTGAACAAGCTCCACTTATCCAGTGTGCCCAACACTTGCAGCCTACTTCTCCACCCTACCCCTCCCAAGTCACGTCTAATGGCATCATAATTGCCCTTCCCCCAGCTATAACTCTTGCCCTGCGGTGTATACTTATCCCTTTCCATCATTAACGTAAACGTCACCGAATTGTGGTCACTGTCCCCAAAGTGCTCTCCTACCTCCAAATCCAACACCTGGCCTGGTTCATTATCCAAAACCAAATCCAACGTGGCCTCGCCTCTTGTTGGCCTGTCAACATATTGTGTCAGGAAACCCTCCTGCACACACTGTACAAAAAACGACCCATCTAATGTACTTGAACTATATCTCTTCCAGTCAATATTTGGAAAGTTAAAGTCTCCCATAATAACTACCCTGTTACTTTTGCTCTTCTCCAGGATCATCCTCGCCATCCTTTCCTCTACATCCCTAGAACTATTTGGAGGCATATAGAAAACTCCCAACAGGGTGACCTCTCCTTTCCTGTTTCTAACCTCAGCCCATACTACCTCGGAAGATGAGTCCCCATCTAGCATCCTCTCCGCCACCGTAATACTGCTCTTGACTAGCAGCGCCACACCTCCCCCTCTTTTGCCTCCTTCTCTGAGCTTACTAAAACACCTAAACCCCGGAACCTGCAACATCCATTCCTGTCCCTGCTCTATCCATGTCTCCGAAATGGCCACAACATCGAAGTCCCAGGTACCAACCCATGCTGCCAGTTCCCCTACCTTATTTCGTATACTCCTGGCATTGAAGTAGACACACTTCAAACCACCTACCTGAACACTGGCCTCCTCCTGCGACGTCAAATCTGTGCTCCTGACTCTCATTCTCCCTGACCCTAAAACTACAATCCAGGTTCCCATGCCCCTGCTGCATTAGTTTAAACCCCCCCAAAGAGCACTAACAAATCTCCCCCCTAGGATATTTGTGCCCCTCAGGTTCAGATATAGACCATCCTGTCTGTAGAGGTCCCACCTTCCCCAGAAAGAGCCCCAGTTATCCAGAAATCTGAATCCCTCCCGCCTGCACCATCCCTGTAGCCACGTGTTTAATTGCTCTCTCTCCCTATTCCTCATCTCACTATCACGTGGCACGGGCAACAACCCAGAGATAACAACTCTGTTTGTTCTAGTTCTGAGCTTCCATCCTAGCTCCCTGAAAGCCTGCCTGACATCCTTGTCCCCTTTCCTACCTATGTCGTTAGTGCCAATGTGGACCACGACTTGGGGCTGCTCCCCCTCCCCCTTAAGGACCCGGAAAACATGATCCGAGACATCACGTACCCTTGCACCTGGGAGGCAACATACCAAACGTGAGTCTCTCACGCTCCCACAAAATCTCCTATCTGTGCCCCTGACTATCGAGTCCCCAATTACTAATGCTCTGCTCCTCTCCCCCTTCCCTTCTGAGCAACAGGGACAGACTCCGTGCCAGAGGCCCGTACCCCATGGCTTACCCCTGGTAAGTCCGTCCCCCCACAAGTATCCAAAGCGGTATACTTGTTTCTCAGGGGAACGACCGCAGGGGATCCCTGCACTGACTGCTTCTTCCCAGTCCCTCTTACAGTTACCCATCTATCTCCAATCTTTGGTGTAACTAATTCCCTAAAGCTGCTATCTATGACCCCCTCTGCCTCCCGAATTATCCGAAGTTCTTCCAACTCCAGCTCCAGTTCCCTAACTCGGTCTTGGAGGAGCTGGAGATGGCAGCACTTCCTGCAGGTAAAATCAGCAGGGACAGCAATGCGGAGCTGAACTCGCTGGCAAGACCGGCTCCTCAGAGCTCGGGCCGCCATTTTGAAAGGAGGCCCGATCGCTAATTGAGCTTGAGGATCTCCCACACCCCCCAATCCACGAACAATGTGAGCAGCCCTCTCCCCCCGCATGCATGGGCATTACCCCTTACCCTCCCCACAACTAAGGACACCCCGCTATGGGGTTGCTGAGGGTCCCTCTTTTTCAGTCCTCCCCACGCCCCCTTTCGGCTGCCCTTTACAGGACCTGCATCTTCACCCCACCCTCCACCCCCGACCATTATGAGGCCCCTTCATACCCCCTTCATCCTCCCTTTCATGGACATAGCCCTCTCAGGCCCGACCAACCCTTGGCATTGCCACCCTGGTACCCGAGCACCCCGGTAATGCCAACCAGGCACTCTTGAAGTGCCCTTGCCAGCATGGCAGTACCAAGGTGCCTGGATGCCAGGGGAGCGCCAGGGTGCCACCCTGCCCTGTCCCCAACAACACGGGGGTGTCCAAAGACCTTGGAAACCCCCCAGGTTCCGTTACGTCTGATCCATGTTTGCGTGAATCAGTGCTAAACGGTGCCCAGTCGAGACCTCGCCGGAGAGGCTGTTAGCTCCCGGGCACCGAGAGAATCCAGCACAAACAAATTTAAATGAGCCTAATGTATCATTTAAATATTCTGATCTGGATCTCGCCCAGCACGAGCGTCTCGCGAGATTCAGCGGCCTCTCGCGCCATCAGGTCTGGGGGAAGGAGGACAGTAATTCGCAGCCCAGGTCATCAAAAGCTTTGTCAAAGAGATAGTTTTAAGGACAACCTTGAAGGAACAGAGAGAGGTGGGGAGGCAGATAGGTTGAGGGATGTCATTCTTGAGCTTTAGGCCTCTGCAGCTAAAGGTACAGATAGCACAGTGGAACAATAGACATGAGGGATATGCAAGAGGCCTGAATTATTGGTGCACTGTGTGATGACCCATGCACTGGAAAACATCTATTTTCTTTTGTGCAATGTCTCTTGAAGACCAGAGTGAACTGGAGATTATTCTGAAAGAGGTTTTCTGATTAAGACATCATTAGGTTGCAAGAAATACCCATATGACCTAAGGTTGCCACCGGAATGAACAGTTAAGCATGAATTAGAAAGTTAGTTTCAGCCAGCGCTTCACATTCAGAACACACTGAGGAATTGCTGTGAGGAACACAACAAGTTCTCTCTGAATGGTACAGTTCTCTGTTTGGCAGTCTCTGACCAAATCCTGGTGTTGAAGCAGGTCTCAGAATAGAGCAGAGAGCGTATCGCTGCGTTGTGTAAAACAGTTGGAAAGAGCAGAGAGTTGGAGGCAGGGAGGGCAAAGGATTGTGGATAAAACAACAAACATTCCTGCTAGTTCAGTGTTGCCAAAGCCCACCAGACTATTTAAAGGGGTCGGAGAAGAAAGCCTCTGGAGACTCCATGGCACCAGGACTGTTGAGAGTGAGCAATGTGTCTAGTTGGTGGTAACCATGTCAGTGGACTCCGAATGAACTAGAGCTGCTGGTGAATCCGATTCAAAGGCCGAAACTATTGAAGGGGAACTGAGAGAGTCAACAATGCAGAATGTCATGTGAGAGTACCTTTAAGAAATGGGTGTTTATATAAATATCTGCAGTGAGAGTACCTTTAAGAAATGGGTGTTTATTACTGCAGTGATGTCAGAGAGTGGGTGGAGCTGGGCTGTCTGTCAGCTTTTGACTTTCGTTTTAGGCTGTTTGCTGCAGGGTGTGTTTTAGTTTCGTTTTCAGAGCTGGATAGCTGCAGTCACAGCCAGAAGGTGTATTAGAGTCTCTCTCTGTAATCTAAAGACTGTAAATCGATCCTTTGGTGATTTAAAACTAATAACTGTTCACAGTAGTGAATTTAAACCTGATGTGCTTCTGTGTTAAAAGTTTTTTTTAAGTCTTATGGATGTTAAAAGGACAGCTTAAGGATTACTTAGTGTTGTATTCTTTGGGGGTTGTAATTGAATTAATGTTGCTAAGATGTTCACTGTATGTTTTAAAAAGGTTAACTTGAGTTCATAGAACAAACATTGTTTTGCTTTAAAAAATACTTTTCCATTTCTGCTGTACCACACCTGTAGAGTGGGCCGTGTGCTCCCCACACCACAATCTAGTAAAAGTTGTGGGTCAGGTGAATTCCATGATACACTTTGGGGTTCTCTAAACCCTGGCCCATAACAAGAAGCTGGAGCGGGATTCTCCCCTATCCGGCGGGGCGGGGGACCCCGGCGTAATGCAGTGGCGGGAACCACTCCGGCGTCGGGCCGCCCCAAAGGTGCAGACGTCTCCGCACCTTTAGGGGCCAAGCCCTCACCTTGAGGGGCTAGACCCACGCCGGAGAGGTTTCCGCTCCTCCGGCTGGCGGGAAAGGCTTTTGGCGCCACGCCAGCCGGGGCTGAAAGGTCTTCGCTGGGCGACGCGGGTCCGCGCATACGGGGGTCCTCGCATGCGCGGGAGCATCAGCAGCTGCTGACGTCATCCCCGCGCATGCGCAGGGGAGGGGATCTCTTCCGCCTCTGCCATAGTGAAGACCATGGCGAAGGCGGAAGAAAAAGAGTGCCCCCATGGCACAGGCCTGCCCGCCGATCAGTGGGCCCCGATCACGTGCCAGGCCACTGTGGGGGCACCCCCCCCGGGGCCAGAATGCCCCGCACCCCCCCAGGACCCCGGAGCCCGCCCGCGCCACAAGTCCCGCCGTTCAAAAGGTGGTTTAATCCACGCTGGCGGGACAGGCATTCCAGCAGCGGGACTTCGGCCCATCGCGGGCCGGAGAATCGGCGGGGGTGGGCCCACCGACCGGCGCGGCTCGATTCCCTCCCCCGCCGAATCTCTGATGGCGGAGACTTCTGAACGTGGCGGGGGCGGGATTCACGCCAGCCCCCGGCGATTCTCCGACCCCGCGGCGGGCCGGAGAATCCCGCCCCTGATTTGGAAAGACTAAGATTGCATGTGGTGCCACATTTCTGTGCGAAGTAAAGTGAGTACTTCCCATGAATGGGCGTATCTTTGTTGTATCCACTAACTAAAGTGAAATTTACCTTTATTTGAAATATCCTTTGCCTGTCACTTAATGTTTGAATTATATTGATTTTAGTCGGTTTGTTACAGTAAATGTTTAAAGTGTGAATTCTTGTTCAGCAATTTTCTTTCTCTTGTTGTTGGGGGTTCCATTTCTTTTTAAAAGGTTATCGCTCTCCCCGGGGATAATAAGCTTCTGTGTTTTGGATGTGCTGTAATATATATTCCGTGCATCATTCTGAATCCTTGCACTTAAAAAAAAAAAATCGGCTCCTCTTTTAGTCTTAAGCATGACACACTTTTCTCAAACTGGGTTACCTCTACATTTGTGCTTCAATCACACTCGGATGGTGAAAGCAAAATACCGCAGATGCTGGAAGTCGGAAATAAAAACAGGAAGTGCTGGAAACAGTCAGCAGGCCTGTCAGCGCTTATGGGGGAAAGTAACATAATTAACGGGCGACTGCATTGTGCCCGGTGTAGATTTGGGCATGCCGGGTGAATAGTGGGAGATGGCCAAAATCAAGATTCGCACCGGGCGCGAACCATTTTGCGATTCACGCGACTCGCTCCCAATGGTGAGTTCTGGATTAACCCCAAAAATGGGGAGACACCCCTCAGGGGGTTGGGCTTAGTAGGAGGACTGAAATGTTTGAGGTCGGGGCTCGCTGGGCTGGAGTTGAGAGGGGGGTGAGGGGCTTAGTGTCTGTGAGGTCTTCAAGACACCTTTAAATATTGTGGAGACATATAATAGGGGCAAATACAGCTGCAGCCTATCTGGCTGTCCTATCAAACACTTCCAGGACAGATCCTTCTAGCCGGAAATTCAATTTCACTCCCTTTGACTGTGAGCAGCCTCTATCTTCACAGCTGAAGGCTATTTCAAATGAGGAATTAGCCTTAGTAGTTGTGATAGCACTTCTATCACAACTACTCATCAACTCTCAAGTGCCTCCTCAAGGGCGCATGCTAGAGTAGCAGGAGGAGGTGGGTGGACGTGTGGTCTTGTCTGAGGAGGAGGAAGGTGTAGTCCAGGAGGAGCTGGAGGACGAGCCCAAGGAGGAGCTGGAGGATGGAGGATAGGCAGCGGCAAGGATCTGACATGCCAGGAGGACCAAGGAGGCCCTCATCTTCTCCAGATTTTCCTAGGATGAGGTTGTGTCCATCAGTTCAACCCCCCCCCCCATTTCCCTCCCTCTGCTCCATTACCCTCCCCCCAATCCCCCCCGCCCAACCACTTTTTCCTCCCTCCCCCCAATCCCTGCCCCCCCCCTCCCCCATCACACCACCCTCTCCTTGACTCCCAGCTTCCTACTCCGAGAGTCTGTGCAACATCACTCTTAGGTGATGGGCCTGTGTTGGCATTGCCAGTGAGCTGGTCACCATACAAGGCAGGTGAGTGATGATAACTCACTGTGAGGAAAACCCTGGTGCTCTTCCGTTTCTGCTAAAGTCTGACTCCTGTCTATCTGCCAACAGGATGCTCCCACCCACCCTCTGAACGTGGACTACATCTTCGAAAATTGTGCCCGGAGGGCAGGGAGTGTGAGGGGGGGGGGGGGAAATGGAGGACAATGGGAGGGGATCAGAGGTTATGGGGAGAAGGCAGGAGAATGGGGATGAGAAAATATCAGCCATGATTGAATGGCGGAGCAGACTCGATGGGCCGAATGGCCTAATTCTGCTCCTATGTCTTGTGGTCTTACGGTCTTATGGTCGCGGGTAGCCTGTTGTGAAGGTTAACATGACTGAGGCTTCACATGTATGAAGTGTGACATGTTTTAATCATGAACATTTCACGTGACAGATTTCAATTCCCCCCAGCTACAGATAGTGACCTCACCAGTGCCCACTCCATACTCTTCACTCTTCTCGATCCTCTGGAGATGTTACAGCTGCTCTTCAATGGCAGTTGAGTCAATAAAGACAGAACCTGCCTGTTGACTTGTTCAGAAAATAGAACAATGGATACACGTATGAATCTTGAAGGTTTTGAATGATTTTAAACCTCAAAAGCAAAGATCAGCTGAGCACTGATATTCAGTTAGCCCTGAATCCATTGGCCTAGAAAATTGATGGCGATGGGTCAGTTTTATCCTTGGCATCAACAAAGCAGCCTGCCTTTGAGATTGAAGAGAGTTAGAAGGAGGTATCATTGTTCTCCCAGGACTAACGGGTGATATGAAAACACACCCAAGACCAGAATCAAAGCCCATGTGACAACATATCATTGGAACAACTGAAAGGCAGAAAAGCGATTTCAACTGGAGCATCGTCGCATATTTTGCTGGTGACCTGCAGACTGCGCAGGTTCAAAAGCGGATTGGATTTTTATTTGCTACCTGGCAGAGGACTGATGCCACATAAGGAAGCTGTGTTGTGTCTCCTGGTGATTGCATAAGCCCCATTATAATGAATTAAGTTGGTTGAATTAAGCACAATTGGGCAAAGGGGTAATATTGGCTGAACACACAGAAGGTTAGTTCAGGCTGAATGGTAAGTCACACTTTTCTGCCAAATCCTCACTCTGAAACTGCTGACAATTGGATTGGAGAACTTACTACAGGCGCCTTCTGTTTTTCTTGATTTACGTTTGGCTTTGTCCTTCGTTTGAAATATTTAAACGGTGAGGGAATGCTGAAGTGGCCTGCCTTTGAGATATCATTGTAGTGGTTTCAACAGGGACAGTTGGATTTGGCTGAAACTCCCTCCCTCATTCCCTCTCCTTCAATAATCTTATAATAATTTATAATAGGGCAGCACGGTGGCGCAGTGGTTAGCATTGCTGCCTCACGGCGCCGAGGTCCCAGGTTCGATCCCGGCTCTGGGTCACTGTCCATGTGGAGTTTGCACATTCTCCCCGTATCTGCATGGGTTTCACCCCCACAACCCAAAGATGTGCAGGGTAGGTGGATTGGCCACGCTAAACTGCCCCTTAATTGGAAAAAATGAATTGGATACTCTAAATTTTAAAAAAATAATAATAATAATAATTTACAATAATTTACATTAACACCGCAATGAAGTCACTGTGAACAGCCCCTAGTTGCCACACTCTGGCGCCTGTTCGGGTACACAGAGGGAGAATTCAGACTGTCCAATTCACCTAACAAGCGCGTCTTTCGGGACTTGTGGGAGGAAACCGGAGCATCCGGGGGAAACCCACGCAGACACGGGGAGAATGTGCAGACTCCGCACAGACAGGGACCCAAGCCGGGTATCGAACCTGGGACCGTGGCGCTGTGAAGCAACAGTGCTCTCATGGTGTATACATCTGACAGCAATAGCAGGGGCTGGATTCACCGGTTCCACTTCTGCGTGTTTCTCGGTGGTGCATGAAACCTGCGGGCGGCAGGGCGCAACCGGTGGGGAAAGTAAATCGCAACGGCTGGAGACATTCGGCCCCAGATTGCAGCATGATGTGACCATAGCTGTGCATTGACCTCCACCCTACGCATGATGTTGTACCTTGAAACTTTCACATATTGGATTGTCGAGCTACATTAACTCAAATCTGATTAATATTTCAATAACTTTGATTTTTAATGCTTGCAGTTTGGCAGGAATAAGAGACCTCATTAATTTATGTAAACCTCTACAGCCAGTAAATAACAATTATATCAAAGCAAATTTTCAAATTCAATTTACTACGTTGCCATGGAAACATGCTCCAGGTCCTGTGCTGTGCGTACGGAGTAATAAGTTGCTTGTTTTGTCATGCAGGCTACCCTCAGGGTATCTTTCAAAACGGCACACGCATTACAGAAACATCAATAAAGAAATGACCCACAACAGGAGAAATTCATCGTTCACTTATCGCGTTACATATGGAGTTGTTTCGGAAGCTGGGCCCAAGGGCAGCCTTCTCCTTTGTTCGAGGAGATGAGAAAGACTGGGGAACAGAAAGTACTGCTGGAGTGGGTGTTTGATCCTAACGGGCCGGCTGAGAACTATAACACGGTGCCGTTGCAAAGAGGGGCAGGATTTAGCGTTGGCACCAAAAGGCAAATGGGTTTCCAAGGAGCAGCGAAGTTAGACTGGAAGCATCAGGAACTGTTGGAACAAAGGGGAATTTTGACTGCAGGAACACATACCTGAAGGATGCCTTTTTTAAAAATAAATTTGGAGTACCCAATTCTTTTTTTTCCAATGAAGGGTCAGTTTAGCGTGGCCAATCCACCTACCCTGCACATCTTTGGGTTGTGGGGGTGAGACCCACGCAGACACGGGGGAATGTGCAAACTCCACACTGACAGTGACCGGGGCCGGGATCGAACCCGAGTCCTCAATGCCGTGAGGCAGCAGTGCTAACCACCGTGCCACCGTACCGCCATCTTGCGCACAGTAATTCAGTTCCTTCCTTCCAACACTTACAATTTGCCCTTACGTGGACTATATTCTTAATATTTATTCACCATGGCATAGCACATTTCCGCCAGCACATTTGCACCACAGGGCAATTTTCAAGCATCGTGCGTTATTATTCCTTACACTTTTGTTTGAAAATGCTCGGATGAAACGCCTCAGGAGGTTTTATTCCCTACAACATAAATATAAGTTGTTGCTGTTGCTACAACATCCTGGGCAAGTGCGCGGTCATTTCCAGCCCCACTGGCCCCGGAGTCACAACGCATGTGAATTAACCAATAATTCTTATCAAAGTAGCCACAATTCTTGACCCTTGGCTGTCAAATAATTACAGTCATCAGGGGCAAAATTCTCCCCCAACGGCGGGATGCCCGCCGACTGGCGCCAAAGCCGGCGCCAATCAGACGGGCATCGCGCCGGCCCAAAGGTGCGGAAGTCTCCGCATCTTTGGCAGCCTAGCCCCAACATTGAGGGGCTAGGCCGACACCGGAGGGATTTCCGCCCCGCCAGCTGGCGGAAATGGCGTTTGTTGCCCCGCCAGCTGGCGCGGAAATGCGGCGCATGCGCGGGAGCGTCAGCGGCTGCTGTCAGTTTCCCAGCGCATGCGCGGGAGCGTCAGCGGCCGCTGTCAGTTTCCCGCGCATGCGCAGTGGGGAGAGTCTCTTCCGCCTCCGCCATGGCGGAGGCCGTAGCGGAGGCGGAAGGAAAAGAGTGCCCCCACGGCACAGGCCCGCCCGCGGATCGGTGGGCCCCGATCGCGGGCCAGGCCACCGTGGGGGCACCCCCCGGGGTCAGATCGCCCCGCGCCCCCCCCAGGACCCCGGAGCCCGCCCACGCCGCCTGGTCCCGCCGGTAAATACCAGGTTTGATTTACGCCGGCGGGACAGGCAATTCCTGGGCGGGACTTCGGCCCATCCGGGCCGGAGAATCCAGCAGGGGGTCCCGCCAACCGGCGCGGCCGGATTCCCGCCCCCGCCCAATCTCCGGGAGCGGAGACTTCGGCAGGGGCGGGGGCGGGATTCACGGCGGCCAACGGCCATTCTCCGACCCGGCGGGGAGTCGGAGAATGACGCCCCAGGTTTGTAAGTTTAAACACAATTACTGTTTATTTATAACAAGAACTATAATGAAATATGCAGCAAATACAACTGGTTAGGAACATAAGAACTAGGAGCAGGAGTAGGCCATCTTGCTTTTCGAGCCTGCTCCGCCATTCAATGAGATCATGGCTGATCTTTTGTGGACTCAGCTCCACATTCCGGCCCGAACACCATAACCCTTAATCCCTTTATTCTTCAAAAACTATCTATCTTTATCTTAAAAACATTTAATGAAGGAGCCTCTACTGCTTCACTGGGCAGGGAATTCCATGGATTCACAACCCTTTGGGTGAAGAAGTTTCTCCTAAACTCAGTCCTAAATCTACTTCCCCTTATTTTGAGGCTGTGCCTGGTAACTAATTTCTAACTCCCCATTTTGACTTGCCCCTCACTCTCTACACACACACACACACACACACACAAGACAGACAAACGCAGAAGGGTGGAAAGGGGTAAAAAATAAGAATAAGCGAAAGGAAAAAGAGTCTTTGTTTCAGATTATGGTTTTTAGCACACCTTTTCTTCACAGCAAGCTTGCAGGTTAAAGTCTTTGTTTGCAGCCTGTAATGGTCCTCTGTATAGATTCATTCATCCAGGTTCTCTGAGTTTAAAAATGTAGCGCCCTCAGGTTTTCTGGAGAAAGATGGCACTCACAGGCTTTCTAGAGAAGTCCAGCACTCACAGGCTTTCTGCAGAGAGATGGCACTCACAGGGCTGCTGGAGAAATGCAGCACTCACGGCAGATTTTCTGGAGCGAGAGGTAGTCGATTCTTCCTCTGCACTTCCAGAATCAAAACTGAAACTCCATCAGACTCTGAAAAGCATCCCACTGGGACAGGATCCAATCACCACCAGTTACCAGGCAGAGTACGGCCTTTTGGGCCAATTCATTGACCACCAGGCAATCAATAAAACCGAGTCCCAACCCCCCTCTCTCGCTGATGCTGGCAAACCTGTGTTCTCCTACTGGAAGGAAATGAAAATGAAAATTGCTTATTGTCACAAGTAGGCTTCAAATGAAGTTACTGTGAAAAGCCCCTAGTCGCCACATTCCGCCGCCTGTTCAGGGAGGCTGGTACCGGGAATTGAACCGTGCTGCTGGCCTGCCTTGGTCTGCTTTCAAAGCCAGCGATTTAGCCCTGTGCAAGTCAGCCCCTCCTATTCAAACCAGCACAGACTAGCAAAGTGATCCCTCCTGTAAATTCAGGATTCATTTGCTTGAGGCAAAGATACAGGCAGATTGCCTGAAAGAGGCATGTCCATTAATCACCCATGGATCAAAATAAGAACGGCAAAATAAAAGTCAGGGGAAATAAGGAGAATAAACAGGAAGGACCCTTACGTTGTGCATTCTTAATCTTCAAAAATATTTCATTGACTGTAAAGCACTTTGGAATGCCTAGAAGTCACGAAAGGTGCTATATAAATGCAAGCTATTTCTTCCCATAAATCGCTGGTTGTCTGTTTTCTGCTGTCTCAGAGACACAGATATTTGTGTTTCAAGGGTAGTTGGTCACATAAAGTCAAATATAAATGCATTTGGTTTCCGCAAACCTATAGGCAGGGTCAGGATAGGGGCATCGGAGGGTGACAAAGAGAAGGAAAGTGATGAGGAGAGACGTAAGACAATGGGCTGAATAATACGCTCTGGTGCGGTGACCAGGACCCGCACCCAGGAGTAGGTGGCCTTCCGACCTCCTGTCCCGCCACTCTAACACACTGAATAGAGCGTCGAATTAACCAATTGGCAGGGTTGGGCAGACTGAAGGCCAAGGAATTTGAGGAATCCGCTTAATCAGTTGGGAGAATGGGATGTCCGGCGGCGGAGGTCATTGGCCATGACCCGGAACAAGAACGTCTGGTGCGGGACAGAGTCAGGTGACCCAGAAAATGGCACCCTATTATAGTTCCAACTGCACGGGACTTCAGCATTTATAACCTGGAGATATTTCCAGGACCTTAATGTAATTGGACATCTGTCTAAGCCTTCTCCGAAATGTCCATTGTTTGCCACTGATCACGGATGGCATTCAACTTGAACACGAACCAGTTGTCCTGATTTTAACATAGAGGAATTGCCTTGGTATTACATGCTTCCCTCCAGTGGTGTCCGAGGCAAAAGAATGAGGGAACAGGCAGGGGAGAAGGGACAAAGCAGGCCCGAGATTTGACGAGGACTCACTGTGTGTCCTCCTCCGGGCTGTGTCCAGCTGATGTGAGCTACTAATGTCAGCGGACAAAAAGAGGAAATCACCTTTTGTACCAATGTCCTGGGAGGAGGTTGCAGCAGTGGTCAACAACGTTGGCTGGTGAAGCACACATCGATGGGATGCCAGAAGAAGTTCAATGACCCCCTGAGGTCGACCAGGGTGAGTACGTCCACAGTCAGTGTATTATTCTGCCAGGAAGCTTCAGGGAAGCACGTGTGAATGGTCGGCGGCATGTGAATTTGTCTGAGGGCCCATGACAACTTGATACACCAAAGGCATTAGCGCTGATATCTGTGTGCATTTACCACTTTCGCCCAGGTGGAGGCTGCGGGATTGGAAGACTGTGCAGATGAGGAAGGAAGACAGTGTCTAGGCTGCCAAGTGTTTTTCTGATCACGCGGGAGCAGGGAGACATGAAATAAACCAGCAGTGTTAGTGATTGCAGTCACAGCAATTCTCAGGAGAAGTGTGCCCATAATGTCCAGGAGAGGGGTAAACAGGAGGGGGGGGGGGGCTTTCACCCCTGGTGATTTTAACGCTGATCAGGGTAAGGTTCGGAGCTCTGCATGTTCAAAGTCTCCTGGTTGCTCGGCTGAGGTGAGGTTGGAGGAATTGGATGTGGGTATGGTAAAATTACAAATGGCTGCAATTGGGAGAAGGGGGGATTGGTGAAGTGAGAGGTGGGTTGCTGCCTGGCATGATTAAATAAAAGACATAAATCTCGGCCCGAGCCTAAAATCCAGGGCAGGTTCATAGTCAAAAGCTTTGGATATCGCTGCAAGTGTTACACTGCCTGCACCATCTCATATCTCATGGTGCACACGGCTGTTAAGTTGCAGAGCATTGTGGTCTTTCACAGAAGTGGTAAGGTTTCTGAAGATTATTAACATCCTTTCTTCTGTCCTGGTAGCACACCTGAAGCCTCTTCCCCTAACCCGAATGTCGTTGCAGGACCATCATTCCCTTCTGAGGGTGAGGACGATCCCTCTCCCTCTGGGCCAAGAAACCAGTGCAGGTACTGGCAAGCCAGCCGTGACAGGGCAGGCGCAATCTGGTGAGGTCACTTCATATTCCCACGTGTAGCTGCAGGAATTGGGGTGTGGTGGGACAGGCCGTGGGAGGAGTGTCCGAGGCGATCCAGAGAATAATTCAGAGTTGGATTCCTCTGGCATTGTCCGTCAGGCTGCAGGTTGGAGATTTGGAGAGCGGTGTCCATCCAGGCCATGTGCACTACGATCATCCACTCTTCAGAGCGCCAAGCTTCCTCCATGGACGGACTGGTGACCAAGTGCATTGTGGGTGTAATCATGGGTGTGCATTCAGACCTGTACACCATCGCCCTGTCGCTGAGCTCAGGAGACCAGAGCCAGGGAGACTGGAGGACAACTACCATGAGCACCAAGCAGGCAGGGAGGACCAAACGGGCCTATTGTTGAAGGGTGAGCTCCAGCTGTCACCTTCTGGAAACACCTGTCAAGGTACATCTGAGATGTGCTCCTCAGAGTGCTCCTCTGTCCATCCTCATCCAGTGTTGCGCTGACAGAAAACCCTTCTGCCACTCAGCAGGAGCATTCTAACAGGCAGGCCCCTCAAGGCCTCATCCCACAAGCCGAAGTCATCCAGGGTAAGGGAGGAGCAGATGCGCAGCTCCTCCAGGGAAGCTCCAGGTATGGGAGGAGCACCGCCCCGGAGCACTGGAAAACACGTGAAACAAAACTCGACACGAGTCACCCAGTGGGTCACATGGGCCCGTTCCTTACGCTTGTTAATGTTAAATGTCACAATGTCAAGACACCCTGACCTCATTGTCCCCCCTGCAGAGATTATTGCTGTTGAACTTCTTTCGGGAGCTAGACTTCAGCAGTTTGAGGTAGGGCAGGATGGATCGAGTGTCGGCAACTGGACAGGATAAGTGTGTTGACAGGAAGGTGACACATTCCACATGGAAACGGATTTGGACACATGCCATGCATACATCTCTAAGGCAACCATTGCAATCACGTCCTGGGCCTTTGACCAAAACAATGCCATGTTCCCTCACCTCATCCTCGCCCTCATCCTCAGATGAATGGTTATTATCTGGCATCACTACTTCCTCAAGAGCATCCCGTCTCTGAATAGCAAAGTTATGGAGGGCACAGCGCACCATGGCCACGAGGGGCACACGTGACAGAGAATACTGCAATGCCGCACCCCTCCAATCTGTCGAGGCATCTGAACCCCATTTTCAATAGTCCAAAGGTCTGCTTGATGATGGCCCTGGTGTTTCCGTGGCTGCCATTGTAACTCCTCTCCGTGTGTATGTCTGGTGCCTTCACTGGTACCATGAGCCATCCGTCACCCAGGAGCCAACAATCCAGTGTGTCTGGGCTGCTGAATAAGTCTAGCGTCTGTGAGTTTCGCAGAATGAAGGAGTGGTGGCTGCTGCCCAGGTACCCGGTGTACACCCGTCCGATCAGTCAGTGATGGTCACAGGCCAGCTGGATGTTGAACAAATGGGAACCCTTTCTGTTAATAAAGGTACAGGAGCCTTTATAATGACCTGCGTACAATCGATGGCTCCATGTATCCTGGGGAATGCCAGAATCCCCAAAAACCCTCTGAACCTTTCCAGCTGACTCGGATTATCCTTTGTGAAAGAGATGTCATTTCCTGCCCTTCCAAAGAGCATCAGTGAAGACCTGGACACAGGGGAGTGCACCAGGCTGCATTACGTCACTGAGGGCTCTAATGCCTGCCTGGAAGGACCCAGTCGCAAAGACGTCGAGTGCAACAGTGACTTTGAGAGCTACAGGCATCGAGTTGATGCCCAACATAGTTCCTCTGCCAGTGCCCGGAAGGTCTGGCTGTGGCTCTTGAGAACCTGAGCCTCCTCTTACAATTGTTCCTGACATCTCCAGATAGCTCAGTCTATGCCGACATACTCGAGGGGCGGCATAGGTCCATCTATTCCTCATTTGGGGATGCATGATGGTTTCATCACTCTCTGGGTCCGGTGCAGCTCTGCCAGCCTCATGCACCCTCAGTGTGCCCTGGACCCCCCAATGTATTCGCCTTCCTCTCGCTCCCCTCCCTATCCCCCCTCCTCACTGAAGATTGTGTCCCCCAGAGAGAACACGCTCCCCATGTTTGGCCTAGTGTGAAGGCCAGGGTCACGGTTTAAATAGGCCTCCCTGCAGGAGGAAAAATGACTCTGAATAAGTTTGAATTGAAAGCTCTGCTTCTTGAAAGAGGCACTTCCAGCCGTCGCAGAGCTCTAAACTGTTAAGCGGAGGCTCAGGACTCAGGTGCACCCTTTAAACCCAACCTATCCAGCTGCTTAACAAAAACGAGAAACCCACGTGACATGGAACAGAATCTGCAAGCATTTTATTGAACGCCCCAAGTATCATTCCAGTTTATTGCCTAATTAACAAGCTTAATTGTAGCACGGTAGCATAGTGGTTAGCACATTTGCTTCACAGCTCCAGGGTCCCAGGTTCGATTCCGGCTTGGGTGACTGTCTGTGCGGAGTCTGCACATCCTCCCCGTGTCTGCGTGGGTTCACTCCGGGTGCTCCGGTTTCCTCCCACAGTCCAAAGATGTGCAGGTTAGGTGGATTGACCATGATAAATTGCCCTTAGTGTCCAAAATTGCCCTTAGTGTTGGGTGGGGTTACTGGGATAGGGTGCAGGTGTTGACCTTGGGTGGGGTGCTCTTTCCAAGAGCCGGTGCAGACTCGATGGGCCGAGTGGCCTCCTTCTGCACTGTAAATTCTATGATGAATGATTAAATATCCACTTCAACAAAATTTGAATAATGTGGACGTGCTCCCGATTTTTGGCCCCACATGTCAGTTGCGTTATCCGGAACTGGCGGGGTAGCCTCTGGAATGCGGCCAGACATCATCGTGCCCGATGATAGGTTTTCGCAGTGTAGCCATCTGGGATGGCCACGTCCCGATTACAAAATGGACACTTGCAAAGAATGCAGGGAAAATTGGGCAATACTAAGAAACGAGCAGGTGCAAGCTCTGTCTGTTGATTAGAACCTTAAGCTCTCAGACAGGACAGAAACTGCTAAGCAATCTACATACTAATGAGCCATCTCTGGGGACAAAAGGGAAACATTTAGATACACAATGTCAAGGCAGACACCCCGGTGCCAGAAGAGGCTAAAACAAAGCAGACCAACGGTCACCGAGGACACACCCAGCAATCAGGGAACCACCCCTCTATTGGAGGAAGATCAATACGACTGATTGGGAAAGACCCAATTAATTGAGGCCAAGTTCAAGGCCCGCCCAAAGGCACGCGAAGCCCCTTTTAGTATAAAAGGTATTCCCCAAGGGAGAATCTTTCACTTTTGGCCTTGGCTCTCAGCGGAGAGAGAGACCAGCCTAGCAGCTGCATCAGACCAACTAAGTTCCAAGTCAATGCACGCTACGAGATAGACGCTCCTAGTTGCTACCCTGTAAGCAGCTCAACCCAGCAGCCTCAGAACCGAGCAACGGCCATTGTTCCTCTGACTTAGCCCGAAGCTAAGTATAGGCTTTAGTAATAGTGGTAGTTTAGTTTGTAGAGTTTATGCATGAGTAGATTTGACTGTGTGTAAATAAATGAGCATTGCTTTTGAACTTACTAACTGGTGTATCGAGTCATTGATCAGTATTCGGTTCTGAACCTTGTGGCGGTGTCGAAAGATACCTGGCGACTCTTGAGCAAACGTAATTAAACAGAGCCAAATTAAGAAACACAGCCAAAGTTAGCAACAGCGGGCATGAAACCCGCCCGTTCGCGGAGCATATTACTCAGCCCAATGTTTGGTTCTCCGTTAAATAAGTTAATGTGTAAATGGCAGAGGGTTATTGGATTGGATTGGATTTGTTTATTGTCACATGTACCGAGGTACAGTGAAAAGTATTTTTCTGCGACCAGCTCAACAGATCATTTAGTACATGAGAAGAAAATAAAATAAAAAGAAAATACGTAATAGGGCAGCACAAGGTACACAATGAAAATACATACATGCCGGCATTAGGTGAAGCATACAGGGGTGTAGTGTTAATGAGGTCAGTCCATAAGAGGGTTGTTTAGTAGTCTGGTAACAGCAGGGAAGAAGCTGTTTTTGAGTCTGTTTGTGCGTGTTCTCAGACTTCTGTATCTCCTGCCCGATGGAA
Organism: Scyliorhinus torazame; assembly: GCF_047496885.1. Taxonomy (NCBI): domain Eukaryota; kingdom Metazoa; phylum Chordata; class Chondrichthyes; order Carcharhiniformes; family Scyliorhinidae; genus Scyliorhinus; species Scyliorhinus torazame. Next base: position 175,612,376 of record NC_092723.1, on the reverse strand, counting down.
GAAGTTGGAAGAGTGAGTAAGCCGGGTGGGAGGGATCTTTGATTATGCTGCCCGCTTTCCCAAGGCAGCGGGAGGTGTAGACAGAGTCAATGGATGGGAGGCGGGTGTGTGCGATGGACTGGGCTTTGTTGACGACTCTCTGAAGTTTCTTGCAGTTTTAGGCTGAGCAGTTGCCATACCAGAGAGAAATCAATTCCTCCAGCGGGAGAATCCAGAAAAAAGTGGGGCAAAACCACAAAATCCGAAAAACAACCCAGAATTGGCTGGAAATACTCATGGGGTCTGGCAGCATCTGTGGAGGGAGGAACAGGATTAACGTTTCAGTTCCGTGGCCTTCCCTCAGGGTTAAGTTATTCATTACGATATGCTCAGAAAGTTAGGCAAACAAAACGTTTTGTTCAAACCTCTTTGGAGCAAAAAACAATAAACATTCCCTTGAAACAAAAAAAGCAATTCCGTTCAAAAAAAAATACTAGCCTTATGAGTGAGAGCTCTTGGAGGAAAAAAAAATTAGAATTAAATGCAAAATTCTGAGGTAAGGGATTAAATGCTTTTTTGTCAATTAGAGCTTGAGCACTCGAGAGATTAAAATGTTCAAAAATGAATGAGACTATTTTTGAATTATCCCACGAATAATTAATAGCGGTTTAATTAATTAAGAACAGGTGACGTATTTTGGAGCCAATCTGTCTTTTCTTCTCATTTGTTCACCTGTCTACCCAGGATTCTCAAACTTGTTCAAACTTTTACCTGTGGAAATGCAACAGAATCCAATGTGGAAAATGTTCTGTTCTGGAGAGGCGGGTGAGTGAATATTAGGTTGTATGCCTCAGATACAGGTTGTCATTTCAAGCTGGTAGGTCTGGACCTTGACATCTCCATTCTCAGGAGGAAGGAGCTCTGCCCGCTGCCCAATTTCCCCTTTCACTCCACTCTGCTTCAGGTCCTCTCCTCAGCTACGTCTGATCTGTCCGATTGCCCCTCGATACCCCCCTGCGGCCTTCTCCTGTAGAATTACCTACCTGACAGGCACCAGCCTCTCGACCTAACCGCCTGCCACATGGGAAGCGGAGTAAGGAAGGTGTGCCGGCTAAACATAGGCAGCCCCTCCATCCTCCGAATGTACGGGCGGCACGGTGGCACAGTGGCTATCACTGCTGCCCCACAGCTCCAGGGATCCGGGTTCGATTCCGGCCTCGGGTGACTGCCTGTGTGGAGTTTGCACTTTTCCCCCCGTGTCTGCGTGGGTTTCCTCCGGGAGCTCCGGTTTCCTCCCACAGTCCACAAAGTTGTGCAGGTTAGGTGGATTGGCCGTGATAAATTGCCCTTAGTGTCCAAAAGGCTAGGTGGGGTTATGGGGATAGGATAGTGGAGTGGGACTACGTAGGGTGCTCTTAGTGCCCAGGGATGGCAGGTTAGGTTATGAGGATAGGGCGGGGTGGACATAGGTAGGGTGCTCTTTCAGAGGGCCAGTACAGACATGATGGGCCGAATGGCCTCCTTCTGCATTGTAGGGATTCTACGATTCTATTTCCAAATTTACCAAATCCCTCCCTAACTTCCTGTAAATATCAAGACACATGTCTCTGAACCAGATGCCTGCTCACTGGCTGCACCAGCCAGTCCGTGAATGAAGATATAGGTGCAGAAAATTCTTGACATTATGTTCATTCTTCAGCCAGAGAATGGTGTAAGATTTCGGGTTCGGGAGTCACAGAATACCAAAACAGGTAGTCAAGAATTAGCAAGTGATTTTAAACAGTTTAATAAGTTCACGATGAAGCAATAGTTTCGGCACGATTCATTAAATAGACAGAAAAGACACATGAGCTGTAACGGGGAGAATGGTTTACTGCTCCTGACTGGACAAGAGAAAGGGAAGCAGGGGGGTGCTGAACTCCAGGGTTGACAGTGGAAATCTCCTCAGAGTGGTTTACTGATTCTGAGTCAGACAAGCTGATACTTTCTTATCTTATTTTACAGTAAGGGAATGAAGGATTATGAGGATAAGGCAGGAAAGTGGAGTTAAGGATTATCCCATCAAATCAGCCATGATCTCATTGAATGGCAGAGCAGATACGCAAGGTCCACCTCCCAGAAACTCTCTTCCATCCAAAAAAGTGGTTTTCCATTCTCGAGAGTCGATTTACGTACATTATTACAGGGATGCTAATGTCAATCAGTTATTCAATTGTCCATTGTCACGGTTCAGATATTCAAGGTAATCCCTCCTATTTCTGCAGGAAAGGATGTCCCGAAGCGTGGTACATTGGCGAGACCATGCAGACGCTGCAACAACGGATGAACGGACATCGCGCGACAATCGCCAGGCAGGAATGTTCCATTCCAGTCGGGGAACACTTCAGCAGTCGAGGGCATTCAGCCTCTGATCTCTGGGTAAACGTTCTCCAAGGCGGCCTTCAGGACGCGCGACAACGCAGAATCACCGAGCAGAAACTTATAGCCAAGTTCCGCACACATGAGTACGGCCTCAACCGGGACCTGGGATTCATGTCGCATTACATTCATCCCCCACCATCTGGCCTGCGAAATCCTACCAACTGTCCTGGCTTGAGACAATCACACCTCTTTAACCTGGGGTTACCCCTATCTCTGGCTCTGTAAAGACTTAATTACCTGCAAATGCTCGCATTCACAGCAATGTCTTGCATGTTTGACTTTGTCTATATATATGTTTCTGGAACATACCTCTTCATTCATCTGAGGAAGGAGCAGCGCTCCGAAAACTAGTGATTCGAAACAAACCTGTTGGACTTTAACCTGGTGTTGTAAAACTTCTTACAGTGCCCACCCCAGTCCAATGCCGGCATCTCCACATCATGCCTCCTATTTCTGTCAGAAGCCCATGGACGCACCTTGTGACTCATCGCTTCATGGATCCTGTTTGACCTCTTGAAAGTTGGTTGGCGTACGGCTAATGGGGGTCAAGTCCCAACCCCCATCAGGATTAGTGGTGTCTTGCTTCAATGTTTGTGTTAGAGACATGTCCTTGGCAGAGATAATGGTATTTGACGCCTTGCGATTGCCACCCTCAGAAACCAGCGAGGGAGTTTTGCTTATAAGGGAATTCGAGAGCTATTCCTGAGGATTTTATAAAATTATTGTATGGTGATTGTATGGGTTTAAGACCTGCCATTTAGCAATGAAAATCCTTTGCCCAAAAGGGGATCTCTCTGAGCACAGTGCTGAATACAAATGGCCATATTGATTTTGGGTTCCTCCGGCAAAGATGGGATTTGTTGGGGATGGGGGCGGAGCTTCCGCATCCTGGTGCCGCCTGCAGAGTCTTCCCAACTTTGCGAAAATCCGGCCCTCTGTTTCTCTCTCTGCTGGTGCTGCCAGACTTTGCAGCTGAGTCCATCCAGCATTCCCCTTTTTTCCATTTCGGATTTCCAGGATGTGTAGTATGGCGGCATGGCGGCACAGTGGTTAGCACTGCTGCCTCACAGCTCCAGGGACTGGGGTTTAATTTCGGCCTTGGGTGACTGTCTGTGTGGAGTTCCCCCCGTGTCTGCGTGGCTTTCCTCCCACAATCCTAAGACATGCGGGTTAGGTCGATTGGCCATGCTATATTGGTCATTTACGTCCAGGAATGTGCAGGTTAGGTGGATAATGGAATGTTCATGTCAGATGGCCTGACTTATATTACATGAACACTTGTAGCTAAAGCTAGAAATGATTTATTCACATTAACTGTGGGTCAAACATATACAAAACAACAGATGAACAACAGTATCAACATGTACAAGCAATCTCTCTCCCAGCTCCCTAGTGTGTCTGAAGTCACCTGACTCTAACATTTACTTATATACTAATAAGACTCCTAGTGGTCAGTCGGTGAATTACAACACAAGCATGATATCTCCACAGATAGGATGGGTTGAATGGGGGGGGGGGGGCGGGGATTGGTGAGGGGTGGATCTGAGTGGAGTGCTATTTAGGAGGGTCAGTGCAGACTTAATGGGTGAATGGCCTCCTTTTGCACTGCAGCAATTCTATGATTTTGCTTTTGTGATGAAGTAATTTTGAAGTTGAGTCGTCATTGTGAATCAGTTATACAAATTATACTTGGGCAGTTATCTCTTGATTAAAAGCAATGTAACTTTGAGCTTAATTCCAATAAGCTTTCTTGTCACAAGTAGGCTTACATTAACCCTGCAATGAAGTTACTGTGGAAAGCCCCTAGTCACCACACTCAGGCGCCTGTTCAGGTACATGGAGGGAGAATTCAGAATGTCCAAATTACCTAACAAGTCTTTCAGGACTTGTGGGAGGAAACCGGAGCACCCGGAGGAAGCCCACGCAGACACGGGGAGAGCGTGCAGACTCCGCACAGACAGTGGTCCAAGCCAGGAATCAAACCTGGGACCCTGACGCTGTGAAGTAACAGTGCTAACCACTGTGCTGCCGTGCTGTCCAACTATGTCACTGGATCAGGTGGAGGGTGCCGGGGCATGTCACGGCACGGTAGCACTTGGTTAGCACAGTTGCTTCACAGCTCCAGGGTCCCAGGTTCGACTCCCGAGTTACCTGCGGGTGCTCTGGTTTCCTCCCGCAGTCCAAAGATGTGCGGGCTAGGTGGATTGGCCGCGCTAAATTGCCCTCATGTTCGATGGGTTACTGGGTTACAGGGACAGGGTGGAGGTGTGGGCTTCAGTAGGGTGCTCTTTCCAAGAGCCGGTACAGACTCAAAGGACCGAATGGCCTCTTTCTGCATTGTAGATTCTATGATTCTATGACTTGCCTTGTCCGTTCGGTTACAGTCAGTAGAACCAATTGGGTTGATTTCAATGATGAATAACTTGTGTGAAATTCAATATGCCTCAGATCATTTTATTAGTTAGGAAATTTTGTCTTGTAATTACAAAGCCATGGTGGGAATTTAAAATTCTCAAATTAGTTTATCAGATTGTACTTTTTAATTTGTTTCCTGCCTTTGGTTGATAAATTTGCAGCTGGGAATTTTAATCATTATATGGGCAGCATGGAATTTGCAAGCACGGGTTAAACACGCTCCTTGACCCAATGTTGTCCAGATTTCCAGTTTATCAATGAGGTTTGAATAAATCAGCAAGAAACGTGGATGGGTGCAGTTGACGAGTGCTATTTAAGATGTTTATTCCAATCTCAGTCTCTCTGATTTGTATTTCTTTACCACTAATGCTGGATAAACAAGGAGTCTGCACCAAGATTATCAGCTTCATCTCTCACGTAGTGAGGAGAGCTGGACACTTGAAAGAAATTGTTGGTGTTACAGAATCAACATTCTGATTGTTGATCAGAATAATTGCATTCAGTACCCAGTACTGATCACCCCCCATATATCTACTTAATAAAGTAGCCACAACTACATTTAGCATTTATGCAGCACCTTTAATACGGTAATACTCCCCCCAAGATACTTCGCAGGCAAGATTTATCAGACAAAATGTGGCACCGGCCCTGGGGATATTGGGCTCAATTTGCTGCAGCCTTCAGGACTGCAATATCTGGACCAATAGCGAGTACTGGACCCACTCATAGAATCCCGACTGTGCAGAAGGGGGCCATTCGGCCCGTCGAGTCTGCACCGACCCTCTGAAAGGGCGCACTACTCAGGCCCACTCCCCATAACCCAACTTGTACTTCTTTGAACACGAAGGGGCAATTTATCACGGCCAGTCCACCTAACCTGTACATCTTTGGACTGTGGGAGGAAACCGGAGCAGTCGGAGGAAACCCACGCAGACACGGGGTGAACGTGCAAGCTCCGTACAGAGAGTCACCCAAAGCCAGAATTGAAACCGAGTCCCTGGCGCTGTGAGGCAGCAGTGCTAACCACTGTGCCACTGTGCCGTACTCCTGCCGATTTTACCAAGAACAGCCTGCTACTTGGCCACCTCCAGGCTGACTTTCGATGTTGATCCTGGCGCGGCTGATCCAGTCAGAATAAAGAAAAGCTCAGGGGATTTACAGAAGATGGGAACAAACTCCCCCCCCCCCCCCCCCCCCCCCCCAACCTGGGAGCTGGTTGGAACTTCAAAGCTTCTTTCTCCACCCGTCGCAGCCGCTTGGCACCATGGAGCCTCATGCGCCACTGGCCCCCTGGGGTTATCACAAGGAGGCTACCTTTTCTCAACGGGCCATGTCCCCAGGCTGCGAGGGGCCGCCCGCCATACCTTTGGCAAAGTGCCAATGTCTCTGGAAAATGGCCGCCAAGAGGGCCTTTTATCACACAGATCGCTGCTTCCTTGAACTGGGCAGCTAAACCACATCTGGTCATTCCGCTGGGAAAACGTGTTGCTAGCCAATCCCTGCAGGGGAATTATAATGATGATGGCTCCCTGTGGTTTTACTGCTCCCCCCGCCTCCCCCCCCCCCCCCTCCCCCCGCCCGCTGCCCAGTCCACCCCGCAGGAGCTGGAGAAAATCTGCCCACTTGGCATAATAAGGAATGCCTGAAAGGAGGTGAGTGAGGCAGAGAGGTGGAAAGATTGAGTCCCGGAATGCCAGAACTCAAAGCCTCAGCAGGCAATGTCACGACTGGCAATGGAAGAATAACAAAAATCAAGGATGCACAGAAGGCCTGAAGTGAAGAAACTCAGACATCTCTCCGTGCTGCAGGACTTGGAGAGGTTACAGAGATTTGGGAGGGAGTGGTTGTGCACAGGTTTTAAATTAAGGTTGGGAATTCGATATGTGTCTTTAAAATGAGAAGACAAACTGCTGAAACTCCAAACCTTCAATATTCCCAGCACCAAATGGGTCTACGCAAGAACATCCACCTCACTAACACAAGATCCACAATAGCTTCACTGGATAAGTGTGTAGATATAAACTGTTGAAGACGCGATAAATGTGATCCAAAAAAAAAACATACCCGCATCTCACCCACCCAAAAATAAAACTGACAGTTTTGGGTTCGGACAAATGGTCACCTCGGCTGAGGTGAAATGGAGGACACCAGGGATTATCATCATTCAAATATTTCTGGGCACTTTGTTAAAATTTGCTAATTTTGTGCACAGGGTCTTAATGCACTGATTTGGCAGCACATTGAAAACCTCAGAGTTATTAAAGGCCCCAGGCTTAAGAAACATTCCTAGCCTCAAGCCTCAGAAGGATTGTAGGCCCAATTGCCCAGAAACACGATAGCTGCAGGTTTCAAGAACATTGTAGGCCTCAGGCTCCAGAAACCTGTAGGCCCCAGAAACATGGCTCAATGTTTTGCACCTGATAATAAAGAAATACGTATCAGCTCCGCAATACCAGAAACACGGAGATATGCAGAATAACTATGGATAGCCTAAATGGCTGCTGCAGCTGCAGAATTTGTCGAGCCCAACTTTGGAACTTATATTCCGAGGACAAAAATGTCCAAAACATTCTCAATGTTCATTCATTTAAAGCCAAATTATTTCATTCATAAGAACATTACAACATAAGAATTAGGAGGAGGAGGAGGCCGTCTGGCCCCCTCGGGCCTGCTCCGCCATTCAATAAGATCATGGCTAATCATTTTCTGGACTCAACTCCCCTTACCCGCCCGCTCACCACAACCCTTAATTCCTTTACTGTTCACAGATAGATCTGTCTTTGCCTTAAAAACATTCAACTAGGTAGCGTCATGGGCCAGAGATCACTGTCCATTTGCTGGTGACAGGAATCTCTGGTCCCACCAGCAGCGCACCCTGTCTGCGGGTTTCACGGCGGTGTGGGATGGCTTCAATCAGCATTCCCATTGACAGTGGCGGAAGCAGAGAAGCGCCCTGCCAGCGAAGGACGCACTGCCTCCCGCCGCTGAGGAACTTGTGGCTGGGAGGGTGGAGAATCCAGCCCATTATCTAAATTAGTAGTTTGTTTTAAATCACAGCAGATATATGGCAATTTGTTATCATCCCGGACAAAACCCACAATTCTGTTCGGATCCAGTTGGGGGCCATTGATTTTTTTTGTTAAAGTGTACAAAATTTGAAATCACAATTACTCACTAAGAGAATAAAGCACGTGATTCCATGGTTTTAAACAAAATAAATTTTTACAATACAAGAGTCAACAAATCAAACCATCAATACTATCTATCATGTACTCTAGCATCTAAAATTAATATGGGTCAAACATAAATTAGCAGGCAAACTATGGTGAAACATTATCTGGCAGACGCAAGCCGGATCCCACAAATTTCCTCAGCAACCCAACCAGACATCAGCTGGAAGCACATTGTCCACCAAATTGGTATAGGTATCAAAAGAGGTCTGGGCCTCGGCCTGAAACAGGGGAGGTAGGCCCTCTGCACATTTCAGATGACAAGGCTCTCGCCTGCTTGATGGCTCCTGTGCCAGATTGATGTGACCTGAATGCATTCATTGCTGGGCCTGTTGCAGGAAATGTGGCCTATGTGCAGCCTGACCATCTGTCCTTAAAGGGGGGTTTGTGTAGGTCACCACCTCAAAGGTAAGAAGAAATTTCAATGGGGAGCAGGAGTGCCGTGAACAAATGGATTGCTGACTATCTTATCCAAATGAGTCTCAGAATGTTCTGCCAGTGGTGTAGATGAACAATAGTGTCTTTTGCTTGTGCAGTTAGCACAATAGTAGTTTATATTATCAGTAGGGCTGCCTGTGGAGGCAGCAGCCAAACCCCTCAGGCTTAATGCATCTTACAGTACCATAGATCAACTGGAGGTTGCCAAAATGTCAGTGCAGAGTGGAAATGGGCAATTAGTGCCCATTCTGTCATAAGGGTATACCCAGACCTTGAAGCACAATTTGTGTATCGCTCAATTCTTAGTTATTCAATTGTTATTTAAACATGGAAAGTACGGTCACAACATCAAGTCCACTGACTGCAGCATCGTTCAGAGACTGCCTGGTTCACGGATATCAGAACAGGCTCCCATATTGTTCGGACCAAAGTACAAATTGGACCTAAATCTTTCATTCACATTGTTTTGTAGCACATTTGATGGAAGATGAAGACATTTGTATCATTCTTTGGCAAGGAGAGAAATCACTCTTGTTTGGCAGCTTTGTAAATTGCACAGGTTCTGCACAGGTTCTTTGCATCCCCCCCCCGTCAATGCGAGAGTCATCTTCCCCAGGATAATGAAGCTTCTGTTATCTGCTCAATATTAGTGATTAAGGTGAGCACGTGCAGCGATTCAGTAACTCACGGGGAAGATCTGATGGTATATCAAAGGGCGGCACTGTGGCACAGTGGTTAGCTCTGCTGCCTCACTGTGCCAGGGGCCCAAGTTTGATTCTGACCTTGGGTGACTGTCCATGTGGAGTTTGCACTTTCTCCCCATGTCTGTGTGGGTTTCCTCCGGGGTCAGCACGGTAGCATGGTGGTTAGCACAATTGCTTCACAGCTCCAGGGTCGCAGGTTCGATTCCGGCTTGGGTCACTGTCTGCACGTTCTCCCCGTGTGTGCATGAGTTTCCTCCGGGTGCTCCGGTTTCCTCCCACAGTCTAAAGATGTGCAGGTTAGGTGGATTGGCCGTGATAAATTGCCCTTAGTGTCCAAAATTGCCCTTAGTGTTGAGTGGGGTTACTGGGTTATGGGGATAGGGTGGCGGTGTTGACCTTGGGTAGGGTGCTCTTTCAACGAGCCGGTACAGACTCGATGGGCTGAGTGGCCTCCTTCTGCACTGTAAATTCTATGACAGGTTAGATGGGTTTATGGGTATAGGACAGAGAAGTGGGCCTAGGTAGGGTGCTCTTTCAGAGGGACTCTGTGGACTCAATGGGCCGAATGGCCTCCATCTGCACTGTAGGGATTCTGTGAATGCAGAGTGGAAAAAAAATAAACCCATGACACATCAGACGAATGGCGGTTTCTAATATTATTGTTAGTTTCGATCATCCTTCACCTGCATCAAGTACCTACGCGATCAACAACCTGAGGTAAATTCAGGGCCCCTTCACCTACTAGTAATAAAAGAACAGCAGTTCAATTGGTAACACCGCAAGGTTTTTTTTTACCCCTGAACTTTATTTTCTCCGTCTTGGAATGAATGATTGGTCGATGTGCATCTGACGGTGGCCAATGAGCTCGTTGTTTACTTTTTTAAAATCATTCTTTCCTTCCCTGTCGAGGTGGCAGTCCCGCAGTCTGTGACATTGTCAGGCTGGGTCAGTTGAATTAACAGCCTCGAAACCCAGGACAACAGCCTAATATCACTCAGGTCAGCCCGCTGTTTGCTAGCTCAAAAATACTTCAATACCTTCGAGTGCAGTGCACTCAAGTACACACTGAACAAAACTGTATTTTTATCGATACCAGGTCAGTACACATGCTGCCTCTTTCTTCAGAAACCCACTGACCTGCGCCCCATTTCCAGGATTTTCTATCGGAGTCACCCAAAGCTAGCCGGTTCAGAGGTCAAATGAAGCATTTTGTCCTGAGGGATCTTTCACCCACCTGAGGGGAGCTGGTGTGGTCGTGGTATTGTCCGTGGACTAGTTATCCAGAGGTTCCGGCGAAAGCTCTGGAAACAATGGTTCAATCTCACTACAGCAGCTTCAATTCATTCTCTTCAATTTACAAACATTTGAATCCAATTAATTTTTTTAAAATCTGAAATATAGAGCTAGTCTCAGTAACGGTGACTATGAGCCTATCGTCGATTGCTGTAAAAACCCATCTGCTTCACTCATGTCCTTTAGGGAAGGAAATCTGCCGTCCTTACCTGGTCGGGCCTACAGGTGACTCCAGACCCACAGCAATGTGGTTGGCTCTTAACTGCCCCCTTTGAAATAACCCAGCAAGCCCCTCAGTTCAAGGGCAATTTGGGATCGGACAACATCCCAGGGAAGAAAACTTAAAAATCTTTCAACACCAAAGAACAATTCAAGCCATTAAATGAGAGATCTGCACTAGAACAAAGAACAAAGAAAAGTACAGCAGAGGAACAGTCCCTTCGGCCCTTCAAGCCTGTGCCGACCAGGCTGCCTGTCTGTGGCAGATTATTGTTATTTGCGAAAACGATGTAAGTCTTGCTCATGATGGAGGTTTGTAGGGAAGACATAGGTTCGCAGTTTATTTATTTTCCTATCAAATGATGGACATTTTTCACTTTTTTCCTCAAAGTTGGTGGATCAAGAACTAGGAGGCATAGACCAAAATTGTCTGGTCATTCCCTCCGGCGGGAAATCTTCCCGGCCCGCCACCAAGGAACCCACGGGTACAAACAACGGAAAAACTCATCGACAGCGACGGGACCAGAAGTTCCCACCGCCTGGACAATATCTCTGCTGTGGGTGGGTGCGCGTGTGGGGGTGGGGGAGAAAATCATAGAATAAGGGATTGGCTAATTAGGACTGAGATGAGGAAACATCTCTTCACTGAAAGAGTTAGGAATATTGGGACATTTCTATCCCGGAGGGCTGGTGATAATCAGTTCCCACACACTTGAGTATGTTTAAAACAGGTCGATGGACCTTTTGACTCCAAGGAAATTAAGAGAAATGGGGATTGAGCAGAAAAGTTTGATGATCAGCCATGATTTTATTAAATGATGGAGCAGCCTCGAGGGGGGCATATGACCTACTCCTGTTCCCATTTCATCCTTCTAACCTCTCTTTTTATGTTTTATTTATATTATTACCGTTATAACTCATTGTCATTTCACGTTTCCGCTGTTAGTCCTTCTTTGCTCCAAGTACATCGTGCTGTGGTCCCTTCTTCTCCACATTGAATTGTGTTGAAGTCTAGACCCATGGAAACATAAGAACATAAGAACTAGGAGCAGGAGTAGGCCATTTGGCCCCTCGAGCCTTCTCCACCATTCAATGAGACCATGGCTGATCTTTTGTGGACTCAGCTCCACTTTCCGGCCCGAACACCATAACCCTTAATCCCTTTATTCTTCAAGAAACACTCTTTGAAATTCTTGCTTGGGCTCAAGAATGAAGGCAATAAGGAAACCGTGACTAAACCACGGTCCAAGGCCTCTCCACCCCACAAAGTTAGGCCCCGACCTCACTTAAGTAATCCGAGTGAGCTGTCAGTACCTGTCGCTGCTCCAGCCGATTGTCTTTCTGCATGAGCGAATTTCAGGTCCCGTGTTACAGATGCCAGACCAGATCCCAACAGTGGCTAAGGTACTGGACCAGAATTGCAGCGTTTTTTTATTTTTAAGACTGTGCGGAAGGACTGATTCTCTCCAAGAGTGATTGCATGAGAAATATGCCTTGGTTATTTTTAGAAACAAAACTTTATTGTAACAAAAGTAAAACAATTTTTTAACCTTTAAACTTCGAACCTAACCAAAACAGCTTACATGTATCTCTTAACCCTAACACACAATTTCCCATTAAACAGCATGTAAAATGAACACACAGCTCTCAACTCCACTTACATATGCAGGCAAAAATGATACTTGCATTTCAGAACATCTTCCTGTTGGTTTCAGATCCTGTCCAAAAGCCTGTCTCTGTCGCAGTCTTTTTGTGGCCTCCCCGATCTTTCTCCAAGTCCTTCTGCCCCACCTGTTTAAACAGGATTATATTATCTCTCTGAGTTTACCCAGCTCCTGAAAGATGTTTCTTTCCAGCCTGTCCAGACTTGAACTCATCATCGCAAAATCTGGACTTTTGATTACCCACTCCCTTTAGGCAAAAGAACAGGGCTATGAATATGCAACTAACCTCCAATGTACGGACAAAAGAGGCTATTAAATTCTATAATGGGTTAATGGCTGGTCAGACAAGAGTGTCCTGAATCTTGAGTGAATCACCCTAGCTGAACAGGGATATCCTGTTTATTCCCATTAGCAAAATTGAGTCTGAATGGGATAATATAACTCAGGCCAGGTATGGGAGTATACCTCTGACTCAGTGTTAGTAGTTCTACCCTCAGGCCGTTAATCTGAAAATTGCCCACTACATCTTCGATCCAATTTCCTAATATCTCCCAGTCTTCATCTGGAAGCGTCCTGAGGTGACTTCTCAATGAGAGGACAGCAGAGTGGGGGCTGATTGCAACTGGCAGGAGTTTGTTGGAGGAGGAACTCTCTTAGTGAAGCAGGTTCCGTATCTCCTGTTACATTCCTCAGGATATCAATTTCCTGAGATGTTCTTAAATGGGCATTAGGTCCCTTGTTTACATCCAAAAGAGGCCTAACATGTGTTTAGCCATGAGGGAGACCTGAAAAATCATTCAACTCAATTCCAGATCACACATTTTTCAGACCGTCCTCGGGAAACAGGACATCATTGGCCTCCATAATCAGGCCTCATTATGCACATTTTACACCCATATGGAACATGGTCCAATTTCTGCCTTGTGCACTTCAATGCAATCAAAACCCTGGAGCTCTACATTTCCCAAGACAGTATTACTTACTGGCATGGGGAGTAACTGGCTCTTTTCTTGAAATAGTGCGTAACAGTCATTGTCCACGTAACTCAAATGGCCTCTTTCTATACTTAAGCATTCTCTGGTCCTGGAATTCCTGCAGTTTTCTCTAACAGGCTGCATTGGAACTATCCCACCCCTCCCCCCCACCCCCCCCCCCCCCTCCCCCCCCCCCCCCACCGGGCCTCAGTTTGAGGTTTAATCCCAGGGAATGGATGCATGGTTGGGACAGCTCATTGAGGTTGTGAGCATGCAGTTATTAATAAGTATCTTTTTCTAATTGGGTGAATTGATCTGGAACTTCCTGAGTTCCAATAATTGCCATTTTTGTGATTCCAAAGTTAAACATGAAACTGAAACCTGAACCTAAAATCCTTACTATTTCCAGCCTGATGCTACGATTTATATTTCCCACCATGACAATACAGTCCCCGTGTATGTTATATCATCAAGCAGAGTCAGCAAGGCTTCAGGATGGGGAAATCATGCCTCACAGATTTCTTCGAATTCTTTGAGGGAGCAACAATGAGGTTAAAGGGAAACCAGTGGATGTAATATACTTGGATTTACAAAAGACGTTCAATAAGGTACCTCACAAAAGGCCACTTAATAAGATAGGAGTTCATGGTGTTGCGGGTAGTATTTTAACGTGGTTAGAGGATTGGCTAATTAATAGAAGACAGAGAATTGAGACAAGAGGGGCATTTTCAGGATGGCAATCTGTACCTGGTGGAGTGCCACAGGGATCAGTGCTGGGCCCACAATTATTTACAATATGTATTAACGACTTGGATGGAAGGCAATTGGAATATTGGCCTTTATTTCAAAGGAAATGGAGTATAAAAATAGGGTAGTTTTCCAAACGTACACAAGGCACTAATAATAATTAGACCACATCTGGAATACTATGAACAGTTTTGGCATCCTTATCTATAGAAAAATATACTGGCACTGGAGGCAGTCCAGAGCAGGTTCATTAGGTAGATCCTGGGTATAGAGGGATTTTCTCATGAGGAGAGGTTGAGAAAGTTGGGCCTGTGGTCATTGGAGTTTAGAAGAATGATAGGTGACCTTAGTGAGACATATAGGGTCTCAGGAGGCTTGACAAGACAGATGATGTTGTTTCCTCTTGTCTAGGACCAGAGGCCATAATCCCAGAGGTAAAGGTCGCCCATTTAAGGCAGACATGAGAAGGAATGTCTTGTCTGAGAGGATAGTGAATCTGTGGAATTCCCTCCCGTACGGAACTGTAGAGGCTCGGCCAGTAAGTATATTCAAGGCTGCGACAGACAGCTTTTTAATTAGTAAGGGAATCGAGGGTTATGGGGATAAGGCGGGAAAGTGGAGTTGGGGGTTATCACACCAAATTAGTCATGATGTCATTGAATGGCGGAGCAGACTCAATGGGCCAAATGTCCTACTTCTGGTCTTATAGTCTCATGGTTCTGCCCTGGAACGCTAATGCACAAGCATTTGAGAAATGAGCACACGGTGGAGAGGAAAACATCCAGAGGCTCATCCATCCTATCCCACAGATGTCCAACAGTCTCCCCTCTCGTATTTTTGTGAAGGTGCCAAACGTTTTGAAACAGGAGGAAGATAAATTTCAGGTGACTGCTGTGAGCATTGAGACACTAGTTCTCCTCACAGTACAACTTTGAGGAAAATGGACGTTCATTATTGCGAAGATAGAATGGGGATTCTGTGTAAGACACTGTGAAGGTTATCCAGGTCTGCACTGAGGTAGAATTAACCTCAATATGTGAACTCAGTGAAAATTCATTCCTCACTATCTTTTGACACATTGCTCACAAATTAGTCAAAAAGAAGGCTTTTCCCCGGATAACAAATGATTAAACTTGTGCAGTTGCTTTCTTATAGTCCTTGTGACACATCCACTTTCCTCAATTGGATTTCTGCTTAGCACATCTACCTAATTGAGTGCTTGCATTTAAATAAGTAATTAGCTGAGGCATGGGCTCTTGTGACTGGTCTGTTCTGCGTCAGTCACTTGGTTCTGTTGCTGTTTAAGTATATTAGCCCAGGGGAGGGCTTTATCTGGAAGCCAGCACCAAAGAGAACGCTCAGTGTTCATCCCAGAACATTCCCTGTTGAAATATCCATTTTAAAACAGTAAATGATACATAAAACAGTAACAGACAATGACCCACACTTTCCAACGTCAGAGACAGGAAGATAGTCAGAGACAGGAAGATACATTACAAAACTCCTTGGAGGGGTTTTGACACCATGGGAATTGACTCGGAAGTTGGAACCTCCGCCGGGAAGCTCCTCGAGGACCCTCCAAGAAAGTCTCAACTCTGAGTTAGAATCGAAGACTTCAGAGGTTTCCACTTTACTTCCCCAGATAGTTACCCAGAACATAGTTACTCCTGCGCAACGGATACCCTCTACTGCCCCTTTGACCTCCCCACTCCCGTGCCAACCGGCCAACTCCCCTCACAACCCGACCTGACTAGCCCCCGCTATGACCAGTTGAAGAAGAGTGAACTGGCTCCGCTTCATTCAGCCCCCTTGGATGGCCGAAACAAAGGGTCTTTTTTTAAGATTCCTTTTCAAATCCAAATGCATTTACTTTTTAATAAGCCAATCAACCAGGTTTCCTTCAGTCAAAGAAAGAGGAAGTTTAGTAGTTGCTGAAAATGAGATAAGAATAATAGAAGGTGCAATGAAGCGGTGCACACTCAGATTACAGAAGTAAGAAATATTAAAGTCCAAATAAAAGTGAAAATAATAAACAATTAAGTCCTTTGCTTGTCCTTCAGGGTTAGATCGCTGTATGCTTCAGCTGTTTGGAATTTGCTGGTTTCTGTTAACATCCTGGAACTGAAATGAAGTTCAGGTCACAGCACTTTGCTGAAGAAAATCTTAGCTTCAGAGAGATTCCCATTGCTTCCTTCGGCAGTTTTTGCAGATGACTTGGATTACTTCTCATTGGCTGGCTTGGCAAAAACCAGTTCTTAATCATCCATTAATGGAATTTGATTAATATGTCTCGAGGCATAATCGCATTTTTGGTCTTCTATCTCTGAAGGTTTTTACGCATTTCAAGAGAGTAGAAACCAACAGGGGAGGTGGTATTTTGTCCTCCACGGGGAGTTTTGAGTGTCTGGTGGGATGTAACTGGCCGATTAGCAATTCCCATTGTCTTAATAGAATACAGTTGAGCAGCCAGTTTAGCTCAGTGGGCTAGACAGACGGCTGGTTTGTAATGCAGAACAAGGCCAGCAGCGCCGGTTCAATTCCCGTACCGGCCTCCCCGAACAGGTGCCGGAATGTGGCGACTCGGGGCTTTTCACAGTAACTTCATACTTGTGACAATAAAAGATTATTATTAAAGTCCAGCACCTTGCATTTTTAATGCCTTCATTTCAAGACTCCCTTTTAAGTGACTGTGATATCTCTCAGGTGTGAGATTGCATGCAACATGTCAGAGCAAGTCTGCAGTGCAATCCATATAGGAACTTTGCAGAAAAGTGGTCAACGTGCTATACCTGGGGCGTCATTCTCCGACCCCCCGTCGGGTCGGAGAATGGCCGTTGGCCGCCGTGAATCCCGCCCCCGCCCCCGCCGAAGTCTCCGAAGGGAGAAAAGTCGGCGGGGCGTTAATGGCGCCGCTGCCGCGGAGAATGTCACGGGTCTGCGCAAGGCAGCCGATTTTCGGCCTGCCGATATTCTCCCTTCCGGATGGGCCGAAGTCCCATCGACGTGATGACCGTTCCCGTCGACGTGAATCAAACCTCCTTTTCATCGGCGTGACCCGGTGCTCCAGGCTCACGCCGACCAGCGAGGGGGTGAGTGACGGCCTGGGGGGTTGGCTCTGGGCAGGAAATGGCGTGTCCGCAGACTGATTGCCTGAGGAGAGGTGTGTCTCGGCTTGTGTGTGTGTGCGGCGGGGGGGGGGGGGGGGGGGGGGGGGGGTGGTTAGAGTAGGCTGGGCTCCGGGGGAGTGCCGGGAGGGGGTCCGTGCCGGGGTGGAGGTTGGGGGTTGTGGAGGGGGTCCGTGCCGGGGTGGAGGTTGGGGAGGGGGTCCGTGCCGGGGTGGAGGTTGGGGAGGGGGTCCGTGCCGGGGTGGAGGTTCGGGGGGGGTCCGTGCTGGGGTGGAGGTTGGGGGTTGGGGAGGGGGTCCGTGCCGGGGTGGAGGTTGGGGGGGTCCGTGCTGGGGTGGAGGTTGGGGGTTGGGGAGGGGGTCCGTGCCGGGGTGGAGGTTGGGGGGGGGTCGGTGCTGGGGTGGAGGTTGGGGGTTGGGGAGGGGGTCCGTGCCGGGGTGGAGGTTGGGGAGGGGGTCCGTGCCGGGGTGGAGGTTGGGGGTTGGGGAGGGGGTCCGTGCCGGGGTGGAGGTTGGGGGTTGGGGAGGGGGTCCGTGCCGGGGTGGAGGTTGGGGGGGGTCCGTGCTGGGGTGGAGGTTGGGGGGGGTCCGTGCTGGGGTGGAGGTTGGGGGTTGGGGAGGGGGTCCGTGCCGGGGTGGAGGTTGGGGAGGGGGTCCGTGCTGGGGTGGAGGTTGGGGAGGGGGTCCGTGCCGGGGTGGAGGTTGGGGAGGGGGTCCGTGCCGGGGTGGAGGTTGGGGGGGGGGTCCGTGCTGGGGTGGGTGTTGGGGAGGGGGTCCGTGCCGGGGTGGAGGTTGGGGGGGGGGGTCCGTGCCGGGGTGGGTGATGGGAGGGCAAATGAGTTGGTCCACCTGGCCAGGTGCCAGCCTCCAACAGTTGGACCCATGCGGTCCATGCCACCTGGCTGGGGGGAGGAGGGGATATGGGCAATGATGACATGTCGTCTTTCCCCTCCCCCCCACCAGGCCGTCATGTTTTCAGACCATCCAGCGATGTTGGCCGCCGTGGTGGCAGCCGCTCATGTCTATGTTGCCCTGGATGAGGAGGAGGAGGAGGAGGAGGAGGAGCGTGCCAGAGAGGCGGCGCAGGCTGCCGCAGAGGGGCAGGCGGCAGCCGCCCAGGCTGGAGGGACACCTGACCAACAGGACGAGGAGGGGGAGGAGGACGTCGCGGCCCCACGGCAACGGAGGCACCCGAGGGCGCCCCGTGTGTACCGGCCCCGGCAGTCATACCAGGACCTCACGGACCGGGAATGCAGGAGGAGACTCCGGATGAGCCGGGAAACCGTGGCACACATCTGCCACCTGCTGGCACACCTGTCACCGCGTGGCACTGGCGGGGGACACCCTCTCCCCGTGTCCGTCAAGGTTACGGTGGCCCTGAACTTTTATGCAACGGGGTCATTCCAGGCACCGAGTGGGGACCTGTCCGGCATATCGCAGACATCGGTGCATCGGTGCATCCGGGCAGTGACAGATGCCCTTTATGCCATGGCGCACCGCTACATCCGCTTCCCCGTGGACCGGGCCAACCAAGATGCCCGGGCCGTGGGCTTCTCTGCCATTGCCGGGTTCCCCATGGTCCAGGGCGCGATCGATGGGATGCACGTCGCCGTGCGGCCACCTGCAGATAACAGGGCCGTGTTCACTAATAGGAAGGGGACCTATTCGATGAACGTACAGGTGGTCTGCGACCACCGCATGATGATCCTGCACGTCTGCGCCCGTCACCCAGGCAGTGTACACGACTCATTCGTGTTGTCGCGGTCATCCATCCCCGGCATGTACGAGGGACGCCATCCCCGGCTGAGGGGCTGGTTGCTGGGCGACAGGGGCTACCCATTGCGATCGTGGCTGATGACGCCTATACGGAGGCCACGCAATGAGGCGGAGAACCGCTACAATGATGCCCATGTAGCGACAAGGGGAGTGATCGAGAGGTGCTTTGGCGTGCTGAAGATGCGTTTCAGGTGCCTGGACCTCTCTGGGGGCGCCCTCCAGTATCGGTCAGATAGGGTCGGCCGCATCATTGTGGTGTGCTGCGTCCTGCACAACATAGCCCAGCAGAGGGGCGATGTGCCGCAGGCAGAGGAGGGCGGAGTGGAGGAGCAGCAGGAAGAGGCACAGTCCTCCCCAGATGAGGGGGATGGGGGCAATGGTCAGGGCAGACGGGGTAGACACAGACGGGTGGCTGTCCACCGTTACCGGCTGGCCCAGCGGGCACGGGACAGACTGATAGACGCCCGCTTCACTGACTAGATGGGCGTGGGAATCGGGTAGTATGGCCACAGACCGCACACCATGACAACAGCCGACCACCCACACCCCCCACCCATCCACCCACCCAGCACCCTCACCCCCCTCCCCAACCCCACACACCCCACCCGCATGCACACCACCCCCCCACTCCCAATTGCCGATCCACCGGCGGCACAACGGGCCGGGCTCACCCAGTTGCGGGTGGACGCGTGTCTATCGCAGGCCATGGAGAATGATGACAACCCGCCTCCGATGAGCTCCTGGCTCTACATCGTTGGACTATGTCTGACCCATGGCCACAGTACCACCATCCACCCGGACCATCCCTGCATGCGGCTGTGACACTGCAGCGCACGGTCCCGTCCTCTGCCCGGGGGATGTTGATGGCGGCCCAGGGGGAAGGGGGCAGACTCACCTGGGGCTGAGGTAAGACCACCCCTCACACACACACTTGCGCTCAACGTACATGACACCCCCGCACACTTTGGACAGAGCACAAAGGCAGCTTCGGTAGGTGTAACATTGACTTTAATAACCAAAGGAGTTCATGCACGTGCCCTAGCGCCTAAAACTCATCTGTGCCCTGCACCCGTGCCAACTTACTCAGTGTCTAATTGTTTGGCCTTACGGGCCCTTTGACTACGTCTACGTGGTTCCCCAGACGGTACAGCAGAACTGGAGGTGGACTCCTGTGATTCCTGCCCTCTGACACTGGATCCCTTTGGCGGCCGTTTCCTGGGGCGTCCTGGCCTAGATGGGCCAGGCTGCGGCCCGGGCGACTGGGATGGCGAGCTGCCAGCCTGTCCTGCCCGTTGCCCACCCGATGCACCTGGGACGGAAGGGGGGGAGTCCGAGGTGTCGCGGTGTACCGGGACCTCCCCTACAGAGGGAGCCGGGACGGACCACACCACCTCCTCCTCCCTCGGGGTGCCCGATGGCCCCCAGGCCTCTACATGGGTGGGGGATGCGAACGGACTGGCCATCCGACGCGCCCCCGACATCTGGCGCTGCCAGTCCTGGAGGCCCGTGCTGGTATCGACAGGGGTCTGCAGGTTTGCAGCCATGGAGCCCAGGGGGTTGTCGAACCCTGTCTGCGACAGTGCGACGCCAGCTCGCACATGGCCACTGGCGCCGATGCCCTTATCGATGGCCTGCTGAGACTGGGCCATGGCCTGCAGAGACTGGGCCATGGCCTGCAGAGACTGGGCTATGGCCTGCTGAGACTGGGCCATGGCCTGCTGAGACTGGGCTATGGCGTTGAGCGCCTCTGCCATCTGGCGCTGGCACTGGCTCATGGCCTCCTGTGAGAGGGCAGCCATTTCCTGGGCCACAGACGCCGCCTGCACGGAAGGCCCCAGGCCTCGCAAACCGTTCCCCATGTCTGACACCGTCGCACCCATTGCCTCCACCGCGGACGCCACCCGTGCGGTGTCAGCCTGGGTGGCACACATGACCGGGACCACTCCCAGCTCCTGGACGCGGGTGGACTCCTCCACCTGCGACCGCAGCCGCCGCAAGCCACCCGTCACCCTATTCGCTCGTCTCCGTGTCGGTGGTTGCATCGGATCTATGTGTGGGTGTGGTAACTGCAGGAACCCGGGATCCATCTGGGCGGCAGATGTTCGCTTGGCCTGGGCTGCCCTCCGACCGCCCGGTCCCTCTGCTGCTCCTACCTCCACCTGCTGCACCGGGACGGCTGTGTTGTGCGCACCAGTGAGTGTACCAGACGCCTCATCACTAAAGTGCCCAACCGTGGTGAGTGTTTCTGCGATGGTGGAGGGTGTTGGTGACAGCAGTGGCGTTGTGTCGTGCTCTTCGTCCCACTCTGAGTCTATGGCACTTTGGGGTGGGGGTTCGTCTCCACCCATCCACTCTGAGTCACTGTCCGGTATTTCGTCTTCCCGGGTAGGGGTGTCCTGGGTAGTGCTGTCCCGGGTAGTGCTGTCCCGGGTAGTGCTGTCCCGGGTAGTGCTGTCCCGGGTAGTGGTGTCCCGGGTAGGGGTGTCCTGGGTAGTGGTGTCCCGGGTAGGGGTGTCCTGGATAGTGGTGTCCTGGGTAGTGGTGTCCTGGCTCGGATGTGACGGGAGCCTGTGGCTGCCCCCCTCATCGCTGGGTGGTCGCTCCCGCACGTGACGGGGGTGTCGTCTCCCTGTTGCTCCAGGTCTCTCCGTCTCCCGTGGTCTCCGAGGGGCATCCTGCGGGCGTCGCATGCTGGAGGGTTCGTGTCTCTCCGTCTCCCGTGGTCTCCGAGGGGCATCCTGCGGGCGTCGCATGCTGGAGGGTTCGGGTCTCTCCGTCTCCCGTGGTCTCCGAGGGGCATCCTGCGGGCGTCGCATGCTGGAGGGTTCGGGTCTCTCCGTCTCCCGTGGTCTCCGAGGGGCATCCTGCGGGCGTCGCATGCTGGAGGGTGCGGGTCTCTCCGTCTCCCGTGGTCTCCGAGGGGCATCCTGCGGGCGTCGCATGCTGGAGGGTGCGGATCTCTCCGTCTCCCGTGGTCTCCGAGGGGCATCCTGCGGGCGGTCTGCATCTGCGGGGATGGGTGCCTGGACGTTTGGTCCTGCGATACACAATGAAGCATGCATGGTTAGACATCAGGCAGTGATCAGGTGATACGGGAGAGGGGGATATAGGGGAGGGGGGATATGGGGACGGGCTGTTGGTGGCTCACTTGCTCGTGGGGCCCCGACCTCTGCATCAGCAACCTCCCGGTCCTCAGGTCCGCCAGCCAGTTCCAGGGCCCTTTCCTCGTGTACGGTCAGTGGCCTCTCATCAGCGGGCCCTCCTCCAGTCCTCACATGCTCCCTATTGTTGTGTGCGCGCTTCTCCTGGGGGGGGGGGTGGTGGCAGGGGTAAAAGGCAACAGTGTTAGGCAGGTATATGAATGCACGCCATCGGTTGCGCGTGCATTGCAGAGGTTAAGGTTAGGGCTGGATTCACTTGGGGATATGAGGGATATGGGGGAGGGGGGATATGGGGGAGGGGGGATATGGGGGATATGGGGGAGGGGGGATATGGGGGATATGGGGGAGGGGGGAATATGGGGGATATGGTGGAGGGGGATATGGGGGATATGGGGGAGGGGGGATATGGGGGATATGGGGGAGGGGTGGATATGGGGGAGGGGGGATATGGGGGAGGGGGGATATGTGGGAGGGGGGATATGGGGAGGGGGGATATGGGGAATATGGGGGAGGGGGGATATGGGGGAGGGGGGAATATGGGGGATATGGGGGAGGGGGGATATGGGGGAGGGGGGAATATGGGGGATATGGGGGAGGGGGGATATGGGGGATATGGGGAGGGGGGATATGGGGGATATGGGGGAGGGGGGATATGGGGGAGGGGGGAATATGGGGGATATGGGGGAGGGGGGATATGGGGGATATGGGGAGGGGGGATATGGGGGATATGGGGGAGGGGGGATATGTGGGAGGGGGATATGGGGGAGGGGGGATATGGGGGATATGGGGGAGGGGGGATATGGGGGATATGGGGGATATGGGGGAGGGGGGGATATGGGGAGGGGGGATATGGGGGATATGGGGGAGGGGGGATATGGGGGAGGGGGGATATGGGGGAGGGGGGATATGGGGGAGGGGGGATATGGGGGATATGGGGGAGGGGGGGATATGGGGGAGGGGGGGATATGGGGGAGGGGGGGATTTGGGGGAGAGGGGATATGGGGGATATGGGGGACGCTCACCCTGCCTGCTCTGACGAGGTAGTTCACCTTCTTGTGGCACTGGGTGCCTGTCCGTGGTGTTAGGGCCACAGCGGTGACGGCCTCTGCTACCTCCCTCCACAGACGCCGGCTGTGGCGTGGGGCAACTCTGCGGCCGTGCCCGGGATACAGGGCGTCCCTCCTCTGCTCCACCGCATCCAGGAGCGCCTCCACATCGCGTGACTCGAACCTCGGGGCTGAGCGACGGCCAGCCATCAAGTCGGGTGTTGCGGTCGGCTGTTCCGGTCGGGTGGGGGGGAGCTGCGCGGCCTTATGAGCCGTCACGCCGTGCAGCGCGTATGACGCTGCACGGCGTGGACCACTGCGCAAGCGCGGATCCCGTTACGTCGCTGCTAGCCCATTTCGGGCCGCAGACTATCGGCCCATTTTTATGACGTGACGCAAGTGGGATTTGCGCCGTTTTTTGCGCCGATCGGCGGAGTTTCCGCCGATAACGGAGAATTTCGCCCCAGATGTCAGCCCATAGCCCAAACACACTCACCTTCCCTCCGTAGCTTTTTAAATACGTTTTGTGTCATTTAAACTCTTTACTTAGACAGTATAAAGGTGAGCCATCTTACAGTGCTGACTTTGTTTGCACTGAGTGCTGAATTTGGATGCATTTGAGTGCTATAGTGAGAGTTTGGTGACTGAGGGAGTTAGATGAGGAGGGAGCAATAAGCTCCTTTCATTACATTTCCTACATTTCCATAAAGAGCGTGAAGGGAGCCGGGAGTTTACAGAGAGTGCAGCTGACTGGGAGCAGAGTCGGAGGGCGGAGATCCAGCTGGTTCACAGGGCAGCTACATTCTGTAAGGTAAAAGTTGTTTGTTTTGGGGTTTTTAAATTTTTAATTTTAAAATTTTTAATTTTTTGTGTTGTTGTGTTTTTGGGGGCAGCAAGCTATCTTTTCGCAGAATCACCAATTTTAGAGGGTTCACTTGGGAGAGTAGCAACAGTGTATATATTTTTTTAAAGGGCCTAACGGGTGTTTAATCTTTTCTTTTTTTTCCCCTTTAAATCTCTTTGTGAATTCAGATCAGAGGGGATGGAGGCTAGGGCAGTTGCATGCTCCTCCTGGAGGATGTGGGTGATGAGGGATACCACTGGTGTTCCCGCTGACTACACCTGCGTGAACTGCACCCGACTCCAGCTCCTCAGAGACCGCGTTAGGGAACTGGAGCTGGATGAACTTCGGATCATCTGGTAGGCAGAGGGGGTGATAGAGAAGAGTTACAGGGAGTAGCCACACCCAAGGTACAAGACAAGAGTAGCTGGGTTACAGTCAGGGGAAGGAAAATGAACGGGCAGACAGTGCAGGGATCCCTTTATACTGTCTGCCCTTCAAAACAAGTATACCATTTTGGATGCTGTTGGGGGGTGACCTACTGGGGATAGGCCCTAGCGGCCAGGTCTCTGGCACTGAGCCTGGCTCTGTAGCTCAGAAGGGAAGGGGGGAAAGTAGAAAAGAAATAGTGATCGGAGACTCAATGGTTGGGGGAACGGACAGGAGATTCTGTGGTTGCGAACGAGACTCCCGGAAGGTATGTTGCCTCCCGGGTGCCAGGGCCAGGGATGTCTGCAGGATTCTTAAGGAGGAGGGGGAGCAACCAGAAGTCATGGTGCACATTGGCACCAATGTCGTTGCTTAGAAAAGAGATGAGGATCTAAATAGTGATTTTAGGGAGTTAGGTTGGAAGCTAAAGAGCAGGACAAGCAGAGTAGTGATCTCAGGATTGTTACCGGTACCACGTGCTTCAGATATGTGGATCTTTGCGATATCTTCTGGGGAAGGTGGGACCTGTACATGAAGGACAGATTGCACCTAAACTGGAGGGGCATCAATATCCTTGGTGGGAGGTTTGCTAAAGCTCTTCGGGAGGGTTTGAACTAGTTTGGCAGGGGGATGGAAACCAGAGCTATGGATCAGATGATAGGGTAGCTGTTGAACAGGCAGAAATATTATGCAGCAAGTCTGTGAGGAAGGATAGGCAGTTGATAGGGCAACGTTGCACTCAGTGGAATGGGTTAAAGTGTGTCTGTTTCAATGCAAGGAGTGTCAGGAATAAGGGAGATGAACTTAGAGCATGGATCAGTACTTGGAACCACAATGTTGTGGCCATTACGGAGACATGGATTTCACAGGGATGGCTGTTAGATTTTCCGGGGTTTAGATGTTTTCAGAAGAATAGGGAGGGAGGTAAAAGTGGAGAGGGAGTTGCACTGTTAATTAGGGAGTTAATTAGGGAGTGCACTACAGCTGCAGAAAGGAGGTAGTCGAAGAGGGTTTGTCTACTGAGTCAGTATGAGTGGAAGTCAGAAACAAGAAAGGAGCAGTCACTTTATTGGGTGTTTTCTATAGACCCCCCAATAGCAGCAGAGAGATAGAAGAACAGATTGAACGGCAGATCTTGGAAAATGGCAGAAGTAACAGAGTTGTTGTCATGGGTGACTTCAACTTCCCTAAAATTGACTGGAACCTCCTTAGTGCAAATGGTTTGGATGGAGCAGATTTTGTCAGGTGTGTACAGGAAGGATTGCTGACTCAATATGTAGCTAGGCCGACTTGGGGGAGGCCATATTGGACTTGGTGCTCGGGAACGAACCAGGCCAGGTGTCAGATATCTCGGTGGGAGACCATTTCGGTGACAGTGACTACAACTCCTTGATCTTTACCATAGTCATGGAGAGGGATAGGAAAAGACAGTATGGGAAGGTATTTAATTGGGGGAGGGGAAATTATACTGCTATTAGACAGGAGCTGAGGAGCATAAGTTGGAACAATTGTTCTTGGGGTAATGCACAACAGTAATGTGGGGATTGTTTAAGGAGCACTTGCTGCGAGTGCTGAATAGTTTTGTCCCACTGAGACAAGGAAGGAATGGTAAGGTGAAGGAGCCTTGGATGACAAGAGAAGTGGAGCTTCTAATCAAGAGGAAGAAGGAAGCTTACGTAAGGTTGAGGAAGCAAGGATCTGACTCGGTTCTAGAGGGTTACAAGGTAGCCAGGAAGGAACTCAGAAATGGACTGAGGAGAGCTAGAAGGGGGCATGAAAAAGGCCTGGCGGGAAGGATGAGGGAAAACCCCAAGGTGTTCTACACTTATGTGAGAAATAAGAGGATGATCAGAGTGAGAGTAGGGCTGATCAGTGATAGTGGAGGGAACTTGTGCCTAGAGTCTGAGGAGGTAGGGGAGGCCCTAAATAAATATTTTGCTTCAATATTCACTAGAGAGAGGGACCTTGTTGCTCATGAGAACAGCGTGAACCAGATTAATAGACTCAAACAGGTTGATATTAAGAAGGAGCATGTGCTGGAAATTTTGAAAAGCATCAGGATAGATAAGTACCCTGGGCCTGATGGGATATACCCAAGGTTACTGCAGTAAGTGAGGGAGGAGATTGCTGTGCCGTTGGCGATGATCTTTGCCTCCTCACTCTCCACTGGAGTAGTACCGGATGATTGGAGGGAGGTGAATATTATTCCCCTGTTCAAGAAAGTGAATAGGAAAATCCCTGGGAATTACAGACCCATCAGTCTTACATCTGTGGTGAGCAAAATATTGGAAAGGATTCTGAGAGATAGGATTTGTGGTTATTTAGAAAAACGTAGCTTGATTAAAGATAGTCAGCATGGCTTTGTGAGGGGCAGGTCATGCCTCACAATCCTCATTGAATTATTTGAGGATGTGACGAGACACATTGATGAAGGTTGGGCAGTGGATGTGGTGTATATGGATTTCAGTGAGGTATTTGATAAGGTTCCCCATGGTAGGCTCATTCAGGAAGTTAGGGGGCATGGGATACAGGGAAATTTGGCTGTCTGGATACAGAATTGGCTGGCCGAAAGAAGACAGCGAGTGGTGGTGGATGGAAAGTATTCCGCCTGGAGATCGGTGACCAGTGGTGTCCCGTAGGGATCTGTCCTGGGATCCTTGCACTTTGTGGTTTTTATAAATGACTTGGATGAGGAAGTGGAAGGGTGGGTTAGTAAGTTTGCCGATGTGACGAACGCTGGGGGAGTTGTAGATAGTGTTGAGGGTTGTTGCAGGTTACAACAGGACATTGACAGGATGCAGAGCTGGGTTGAGAAGTGGCAGATGGAGTTCAACCTAGATAAATGTGAAGTGATTCATTTTGGAAGGTCGAATTTGAATGCTGAATACAGGGTTTAAGGCAGGATTCTTGGAAGTGTGGAGGAACAGAGGGATATTGGGGTCCACATACACAGATCCTTCAAAGTTGTCACCCAGGTTGTTAAGAAGGCGTATGGTGTGTTGGCTTTCATTAACAGGGGGATTGAGTTTAAGAGCCGCGAGGTATTGCTGCAGCTTTATAAAACCCTAGTTAGACCACACTTGGAATATTGTGTCCAATTCTGGTCGCCTCATTATAGGAAGGATGTGGATGCTTTGGAGAGGGTACAGAGGAGATTTACCAGGATGCTGCCTGGACTGGAGGGCATGTCTTATGAAGAAAGGTTGAGGGAGCTAGGGCTTTTCTTACCGGAGCGAAGAAGGCAGAGAGGTGACTTGATAGAGGTGTACAAGGTGATGAGAGGCATGGATTGAGTGGATAGCCAGGATGGAAATGGCTGTCGCAAGGGGACATAATTTGAAGGTGATTGGAGGAAGGTATAGGGGAGATGTCAGAGGTAGATTCTTTACACAGAGAGTGGTGGGTGTGTGGAATGCACTGCCAGCAGAGGTGGTGGAGTCAGAGTCATTAGGGACATTTAAGTGACACTTGGACAGGCACATGGACAGCAGTAAATTGAAGGGGTGGAGGTTAGGTTGATCTTAGATTAGAATAAATGGTCGGCACAACATTGTGGGCTGAAGGGCCTGTACTGTGCTGGACTGTTCTATGTTCTAATATGACAGTTAGTGCCAGGAAAAAGTGAGGGTGGTGTGGGGGTGGCAGGGGGTGAGGGGGTGGCAGGGGGTGGAGCTGGTTTGTCTTCCCCGATGGTCCAGCACAACAAAGAAGCAGCTGATTTCAGGTGCGCCCCGCATTTCTGGAGAAGCCGGGATCGGAAGTCCCGGGTGGGGCCCACGTGTGGACGAGTTCAGCGAAGAAGCCAGCAGCCACAGAAAAGTAGAAATGCTGCATTCCACAGACAGCAATGGAAATCTGGAAGTGAGAAACATATGAAGGAGGTGTTAAAATTTGTTAAAATAATGGAAAGTAACATCCCCTGGAAGCTTTGCTGTAAAAAAATAGATTTTATGTCTACAGCTAGGCGTTATCTTCATTTTCACAAGGCAATTTGCTTCTACATTTCTCTTCAAAAAAAAGTGGCTACATTTCAAAAGTAATTTATTGGCTGTAAAGTGATTTGGGCCATGGAAGTACTTTGTTACTCTGCTCAATAATGCTCAAGTGATGTTGTTTATGCTATTTTAATTATTACCCACTTATTTTCTGCATTTTCAGACAAATTTTCCTCTGCCGTTTGCATGCTTGCTATTGAGATCCTTTTTTATGATAAAATTGCACTGAACAATTTCATTCCAGACCTGCTGAGATTTTCCAGCATTTTGTCTTTAATTTCATTCAGGCTCTTTGTTATATCATTGTCCCCTCGCAGCTGACTCTAACTTTACGCCTCTTCCTGCTGATTCTTCAATGCTGAGGTGGTAGCTGTGACTTGTGATGATATGTGAACTATCATCTGTGTATATAATATAACCAAACTGCATATGAACATTAGTGCCGACATGTATAGATTGCAGTTCTAGCATCCGACCACAGGTGGAGTGGCGACAGGAGAACATTACTGGAACATTGACACATGCGAGGCAGAACGTGGATAGGAGTCCAGTCGCATATCGAGTAGCTCCTTAGTCAATAGTAATTAATACTAGTTAATCATCGTTATTTGTATTCTGCCATTGTATCCAACTGGAATCGTAGTAGACATCATAGAAACCCTTTAGTGCTTTAGTTAGTTAATGAACAGTTTTGTTCATTTACAGAGCCGTATGTTCTCTGATCACTTCAACTATAAAGACATCGCCATCCGTGCACACAGAGAACATTACATTACTGAAATTGGAGAATTTCAAAGAAATCACTCAACGCCCAGGGCTACTCGCATCAAACGGTTTATTTCGTCAGCGGGGAGACGTCTGTTAAAGTCCCAAACCATCTCTCAGCCGAACAAAGGAAAACATCCATCCTTATACATTTTTCAAAACAGCAACACAGCCCATTTCGGCCGGACCTTGTCCAATAATACTGTTTATAGATTACATACGTTAGATACATATCCAATTCAATTTGACATTACGTAAAGTGGTTTGGTATCTTACCAGCCCCTAACTTCATGACGAAGTCACTCAAAACTAACTGTTAACGTTATGTCTCCTCCCTGCACCTGGAGACCATGAGCTGGTGAGGATACATTGTGCTCTTTGCCCTGTGGAGCTGTTATCAGTGTTGGTGACTCCCATGTCGGTTTCAACCATTCTTGTCCCTCTGACTATCCCTGCTGTCTGTAATTAAATTATGTTGTTTATGCCAGTTTGTGACTTGACCCAGCTAATGGTAGTTCAGGAATGTGGCTAGCTCAGCTAACAGCCATTTTGTGTCCTTTCTGACTGTTATAACCTGCCTGCTTACCATTGGCTGGGGACTAATGACAATCCCACGATCCTGTGGGAGTATGAGCTTCCCCAATGAGGGGGGTGGAGAAATCATCAGCAGACTCCCTGTATAAATAAAGCTGGCAAGTTTGGAACCAGCAGGAAGGAGTAAGCAGCAAGCGAGGTTGCTGTTGTATATATATGTTATTGTAAATAAATGTTATTTCTTTGTATTCTTAAAACTTGTGCCGGATTCTTCGTGGCCCTCACAAAACTGGCGACGAGGGTTAAAGCGAATATCTGTCTACACTGCTGAAGCCACCTCCCTGGATTTTTGTTGGATACAGGTTGGAAGTTGTTTTCTATTACACCATGCCTCTGTACGGACGTTTGGATGTTTTTGATGCTGTGCTGGAAAGCTGGAACCAGTATGCACAACGGATGCGTTACTATTTCCGGGCAAACAACATCACCTGAAAACGAGCGGCAGGTGGTCATATTGCTCACTGCCTGCACACCGCATACGTTTGGGGTGATTAGGAGCCTTACATACCCAGCTGCGCCGGACACCAAAACATTTGATGAACTTGTGAAGTTAGTGGGGCAACATTTTAACCCAACCCCACCCACGATAGTCCAAAGTTACCAGTTTAATACCGCTGAGAGGACCCCAGGAGAATCACTTGCTGACTTTCTATCCAGGCTACGCAGGATTGCGGAGTACTGTGACTATGGTGAGACCTTGTCAGAAATGTTACGCGACCGTTTGGTTTGCGGTATTAACAATGTGGCCACCCAGAGAAAGTTGTTAGCTGAGCCAACATTGACTTTTCAACAGGCCATTCAAATAGTATTGTCCCGAGAGAGCGCAGAACGAGGAGTGCAGGAGCTACAGGGAATGGAAGTGCATGCCTTGGGGCGCAACCCCTTCCATCCGAAAACGTCACCCCGCACTCCTGCGGTACCTTGGGCGAGGCAACGTCCAGATCGACGCCAGTGGCTGTCGGACATTCCTCCCCGAAGGGAGCATTCTCCAGAACCAATGGATGAGGAGCCATGTCCGTGTCAGACTTGTAGGCGCCGTGCCCGTCGCGGATGCCGGTCCTGGGGACGCAGAGGCGCCGTCTTTCCGACCGAAACTGGGACCAGCCCAGGGGCCGTACCTTCCATGTGGATGAACCTGTGGCGACTACTCCTGAGGACGTGGAGACGGAGGATGACTGCCTGCAGCTGCATTGTGTGGCAGCTCCCCGTGTGGCCCCTATTAAGGTGACAGTATGGGTCAATGGTCAGCCGCTTGGACACTGGCGCAGCGGTCTCCGTGATCGCCCAGAGGACATTTGACCGCATCAAGCAGGGTATACAGACCCTTACATTAACCGACTCACAGGCCAGGTTGGCCGCCTACATGGGGGAACCAGTGGACATTGCAGGAACTACAATGACCCCTGTTGTTTATGGATGCCAGGAGGGGCGTTTCCCACTTATCGTGGTGCGCTGCCATGGGTCCAGCCTGTTGGGTCGGGACTGGTTGCGCCATTTGCGGTTGCAGTGGCAGCACATCCTCCAAACAGTTTCTGGAGGGTTGACTGAGGTGCTTGGACGATACGCAGATGTATTCCAGCCCGGTTTGGGGAAAGTAAAAGGGACCACAGCCCGTATCCAAGTCGAACCAGGAGCCACGCCGCGCTATCTCCGGGCACGCCCAGTGCCTTACGCCTTGCTCAAGAAGGTAGAAGGGGAGCTCACTCGTTTGGAGACTTTGGGTATTATCAGGCCCGTCCATTTCACTGACTGGGCAGCACCAATTGTACCTGTAATGAAGCCAGATGCCACAGTTCGCTTGTGCGGTGACTATAAACTGACAGTGAATACGGCTTCCCGACTCGACCGAATGCCTCGCATAGAGGATCTCTACGCGAAGCTTGCAGGTGGACTCTCGTTCACAAAATTAGATATGAGTCACGCCTACCTACAGTTGGAGCTGGACCCTGCTTCCCGACCATATGTAACGATTAATACCCACCGGGGCCTGTATGACTATACATGTTTGCCCTTTGGAGTATCCTCTGCCTGCGCTATTTTTCAACGTGTTTTGGAGGACATTTTGAGAGGTTTACCGCGTGTCGCTGTCTACTTAGATGACGTTTTGATCACAGGGACGTCGGAACAGGAACATTTGGAAAATCTGGAGGCTGTCCTTAGACGCTTTTCGGAGGCTGGAGTTTATGTCGCACAAAGTGCGTCTTTCAGGCGAAGGAAGTAGTCTACCTGGGTTATCGGGTGGACCGCGAATGTTTGCACCCCGTCGCAGAGAAGGTGCGCGCGATTCAACAGGCCCCCGCCCCGACTGACACTTTGCATCTTCGTTCTTTTCTCGGCCTCATAAACTATTATGGGAAGTTCCTCCCCAATCTAGCAACTACGCTGGCCACATTGCACCTTCTGCTAAAGAAAAATCACACCTGAGTTTGGGGTCAGCCACAAGAAACCGCTTTCCGGCGGGTAAAACAACAATTGTCATCGTCTGGGTTACTAACCCACTATGATCCTGGAAAGCCTTTGCTCGTCATGTGTGATGCATCCCCGTATGGTATTGGGGCCGTCCTGTCCCACAAGATGGAGAACGGGGCCGAGCGGCCGATAGCTTTCGTCTCCCGCACATTGACTGCAGCGGAGAAAAAGTATGCGCAGATCGAGAAGGAGGGCCTGGCAGTGGTCTTTGTGGTGAAACGTTTCCACCAGTACGTGTATGGCCGCCACTTCACTATCGTGACTGATCATAAGCCTCTACTGGGACTTTTCAGAGAGGATAAGCCAATACCGCCCATTGCTTCCGCACGGATCCAGCGCTGGGCTTTGTTGCTCGCTGCATACGAGTATTCTCTGGAGCACAAACCAGGAACGCAGATAGCGAATGCCGACGCATTGAGCCGATTGCCTTTATCGACTGGCCCCATGTCGATCCCCACGACCGGTGAGGTGGTTGCAACCCTAAATTTTATGGACACCTTGCCTGTCAAGGCATCACAGATCCGTGAGTGGACCCAGACGGAGCCAGCCCTGTCAAAGGTTCGGCACATAGTCCTGTACGATTGGCAGCATAGACAGCTCCCAGGCGAGTTGCGGGCATTTTCCTCCAAGCTGTCAGAATTCAGCATGGAAGATGGCATCCTCTTGTGGGGGACGCGTGTGATTGTCCTGGAAAAAGGACAGGAGCTGATACTAAGAGACTTGCACAATGGGCATCCAGATGTGACCAAAATGAAAATGTTGGCCCGGAGTTATGTCTGGTGGCCAGGCCTCGACACCGACATTGAGAAGGTGGCCCAAAACTGCTCCATTTGCCAGGAGCATCAGAAGCTTCCGCCGGCCGTGCCCCTACATCACTGGGAATGGCAGGGCGGCCTTGGGCGCGCTTGCATGCAGATTTCACCGGCCCTTTTCAAGGATCCACGTTCCTTCTATTAATCGATGCCCAGTCTAAATGGCTAGAGGTGCATAAGATAGTAGGCACAACGTCCTGCGCAACAATTGAGAAGATGCGTTTGTCTTTCAGTACGCATGGCCTCCCTGAGGTGCTGGTCACAGATAACGGCACTCCATTCACAAGTGAGGAGTTTGCGAGGTTCATGAAGATGAACGGCATACGCCATATTCGCACTGCACCTTACCACCCGGCTTCAAATGGGTTGGCGGAGCGCGCAGTGCAGACATTCAAACGAGGCCTAAAGAAGCAGTCTTCTGGGTCAATGGACACAAGACTGGCTCCCTTTTTGTTTTCGTATAGGACCACCCCCCATGCGGTGACTGGGGTAGCTCCCGCAGAACTCCCAATGGGCCGGAGACTTCGCACCCGCCTTTGTATGGTTTTCCCGGACATTGGCGCAAAAGTACGCGGCACACAAGAACGGCAAGGACAGGGTTTTTCTCGGCATCGGCCGATTTGGCAGTTTGTGCCCGGTGACCCAGTGTTCGTTCGGAATTTTGCTGGTGGTGCCCAGTGGGTCCCTGGCGTAATATTTCACCAACGGGACCTATATCTTACCAGGGCAAGCCCAGGGTTGTTTCCAACGCAAACATGTAGACCATGTTCGGTCCAGAAGACTATCCCTTCCAAAGGTTCCCCACCCCCGGAGCTCATTTCTACAGCCACAGAGACCAGAGATAATGGGATGTAGTCCTCACAATCTTCCTCTGGTGCCTCACTCAAAGCCTGCGCAGGTCATTACAGAACCATGTAGAGATAGGGACGCCGAGATGACAGAGGCAGCAGACTCTGACTCCAAGATGGAGACACAGGACGCATCAGAGGGGGAATCCGAGGGCACACGGGCCGTGGATGTACAACTGTTATGCCGTTCATCACGGAAGCGCCGGTCTCCGTCTCGTTACACGCCGCCCGATCCAGCGCCTGGTGCAAATGGTGTCCGGCCTGCTGCAAAACTAGTCCAACGCCCTCCTTCACCAGGGTCTTCGGTGGATTCCTTGGACTTTGCGGGGGAGGGATGTTATAACCTGCCTGCTTACCATTGGCTGGGGACTAATGACAATCCCACAATCCTGTGGGAGTATGAGCTTTCCCAATGAGGGGTGCGGAGAAACATTAGCAGACTCCCTGTATAAATAAAGCTGGCCAGTTTGGAACCAGCCAGGAAGGAGTGAGCAGCAAGAGAAGTTGCTGCTGCTGTTGTATATATATGTTATTGTAAATAAATGTTATTTCTTTGTATCCTTAAAACTCGTGCTGGATTCTTCGTGGCCCTCACAAAACTGACATTAGTAATCCTTAGGTTATAAAATCACAAGCATTGTGTATACACTATCTATTCCTACAAATTGCCTCTTATACAGGCATCTAAGCCAATGGGTACCTTTTTGTCTAAAAACCTTCTTTCTAAATCTGACTTCAACAGTTATGGTAACGTCCCAATCACATGACTGAAATAAGCATGGAGTGGGATAGCAAAGAATGATCTGAAACTTTCAACTTGCCAGCCTTGGAACTAGTGGTCAACTGACCACTTCTAGTAGGCAAGAGATGGGCGAGGTGGCTTTGCGACATGAATCATTTTCATTAGCCAGCCCTCGTTAGTATTCAGCCAGCCAGGCACTCTGGTAACCGGCCTGTTAATCCAAGGTGATAGCGCGATCGGGTGATTCCAGCACATAGTCCAGCTGGCACAGGTTTTTGAGAGGGAGAGGTGATCCCAGAGAGGAACACACGGGTTGTATATTTGTGGTTTGACCCTGGTGAGGACCACGGGGAATCACTCATGGATCTCCCCGAGGGGCTGGTAGGGTACAAGTTCCCATGGTAACGGTAGCGGTCCGCCCAACGTGGACTCATTCTCCATGGTCCTCGCAGGGAGATCGATGTGTGATTACCCTTGGTCCTTTTGAAAGTTACCACACCAAGCAAACAAGTGGGAAACTTTTGGAAAATGCCATTATTAAAGAACGGGACATTTAGAAAACCAGAATACAATCAAGACAGAGTTAACAGAGTGAAAGGGTTTGCAAATTAATTAGAGTTCTTTGAGGATGTAATAAATAGGGTGGATAAAGGGGAACCTGAAGATGTAATTAGATTTCCAAAAGCCATCTGATAAGGTGCCAAATAAAAGTGTAGGGATTTGGATTATATGCTAAACCCCAGAGTAAGAAAATTCTTGTCCAGGAATAACATTATTGTCAAAAAGGACATTCACTAATTTAGAATGCAAATTAACAAGGTTTATCGGACAAAATGCTCATCGCTCCACTACTCGAGACGTGGCACAACACACAACTTCAACACGTGTTGGCCTGTCTTTCTGTGGATCTCAGGACTCCGAGGGTCTTCCTTTCTTGGTTCCTTGAACCTGATTACTTGACTCATGACGCCCTTCAAGGTTTTAACTTAGTCACCTTAACTCTAACATAAAATCCTTGCAGTTTTAAAGTTTCAGCTCTAGTGGATTCTGCTCTTTCTCACTCTCTCTTCCTCCCTCTTTTTCTCTGGTGGAGACAGTTTTTAACAAAGACTATTCATTTTACCTTTTAGGCAATTACCTTCAGCGCTAATATTGGATTCTAATACTGAACTGGATTCTTACAGAAACTTCCAGCCCGCCTCAATCACAGAACCAAAAAGTGCGTAACATCAGCAACCCCCCAACCTTTGACCCGTCGACTGCCAAAGTCCAATACAAGTTCTAACCTTCCAGAAGCTGCTACTAATCCCTGACTTTTTCTCCCAACAAATGTCTTGAGACAACTGCTATCCCCTGGCAAGTGCAAAAACACCAGTGATGTTTCCTCACATTTATATCCTTTATGCAGGCAGCTTTTGTAACATCCAACCATAGCATGTACACCTGTGTCAACGCAACTAACTTCCTACAAAGTATTTGCAATTCTTGACCAGTGGGAAGAATGTTCCTGGCTCCCCCACACCAATCTAACCTTAACTTGCACCGTTTGGCCCATCTTAACACCATTCTCCCAGCCAACGGATCTTGGTTTCTGTCTATTACTGATGCTAGACTCACTGGAACCCAACTGTATAAAATGTGCCCTCACCAGAACTTCTCATGTTCTTTCTTAAAGCTACATTACAGTTTTTTGGCATTTAAAGAGGGGCCAATTTAGCGACTTTCTTAGCATTTCAAAACTATATTCAAATTCAAGTATAATGAGGCTGGGCTGAGAACCTAGAAAATCATTAGTCTGCAGAAACACCAGGAGATAGAACGTTATCAATGAATGACTGGTTCTTTGTAAAGCAATTTTTACGCATCGTATTATCGCTGCAGGGTTCATTGGTTCTATACAGTGTATAGTGAGTGAATGGGCATGGAAATGGGCAGGTGGTTGCAGAGGAGTTGGGTGGGGCGGCATTAGCATGGCGGGGGCATGAGGAGGATCTTTTGAACTTACCGTTTGAAAGGTTCTCTCACTGCGCAAAACAACTCTTTGAAGTGCTAGCTCCACTCGGTGGAAATAGTGGGGGACTCGGACAGGCCTATCCCCCCCCTCCCAATGAAGCCGGTCAGGTCTGAAGTGCAAGACATTAGCGCCCCACCTGATCCAGCCTGCACCGTTAATAATCAGAAACCCCGAGGATGCGATCAGGAATCCCAGAATCGGGCCCCGGCTGACATTTTTAAATGCCCACAGAGTCTCCCTGACTCCATAGAAATCCAGTCCAAAACATGGGATGTAAGATAGGTTAAGTGTGGACAGAAAATTGGCAATGTCGCATAAGATGACAAAGTGTGAGGTTGTCCACTTTGGGAGGATGAATAAAAAAATGAGAATTTCACTTCAATTGAGAGAGAATTCAGAATTCTTCAGTAAGGAGGTCTAAGTATCGTTGGGCATGAATCACAAAAAGTCAACGTGCAGCTAGAACTAGTAATTAGGAATGCAAAGAGGATGTTGGCCTTTATTATAAGGAGATGGAGTCTAAATATAGGGAGGACTTGCGAGGGAAGACGAAGCTGGGGCGAAATTCTCCACCAACGGCGCGATGTCCGCCGACTGGCGCCAAAAGCGGCGCAAATCAGACGGGCATCGCGCCGGCCCAAAGGTGCGGAATGTTCCGCATCTTTGGCGGCCTGGCCCCAACATTGAGGGGCTAGGCCGACGCCGGAGGGATTTCCGCCCCGCAAGCTGGAAGTGCAAGACATTGCAAGCTGGCGGAAATGGCGTTTGTTGCCCCGCCAGCTGGCGCGGAAATGCGGCGCATGCGCGGGAGCGTCAGCGGCCGCTGACAGTTTCCCGCTCATGCGCAGTGGGGAGAGTCTCTTCCGCCTCTGCCATGGTGGAGGCCGTGGCGGAGGCGGAAGGGAAAGAGTGCCCCCACGGCACAGGCCCGCCCGCGGGCCAGGCCACCGTGGGGGCACCCCCCGGGGTCAGATCGCCCCGCGCCCCCCCCCAGGACCCCGGAGCCCGCCCACGCCGCCTGGTCCCGCCGGTAAATACCAGGTTTGATTTACGCCGGCGGGACAGGCAATTTCTGGGCGGGACTTCGGCCCATCTGGGCCGGAGAATTGAGCGGGGGGTCCCGCCAACCGGCGCGGCCCGATTCCCGCCCCCGCCCAATCTCCGGTACCGGATACTTCGGCGGGGGCGGGGGCGGGATTCACGGCGGCCAACGGCCATTCTCCGACCCGGCGGGGGGTCGGAGAATGACGCCCCTGATTCTGAGGTTGAGGGATTTGTCTTATGAGGACAAGGTTAACCAGGTTGGGCCTATGTTCACTGGCGCTTAGCATAATGAGAGGTAATCTTATTGAAACACAAGATTCTGGGGGCACTTGACTGGGTAGCGACTGAGAGGATATACCCCTCGTGGGGAATTTAGAACCCACAAGCACAGCTTCAAAATAAGGGGTCTCCCATTTAAGATGGAGATGAGGAGGAATTTCTTCTCTCAGGGGACCGTTAACCCTTTGAAAATCTTTTCCCTCAGAGAGCAGTGGAGACTGTGTCATTAAATATATTTGAGGCTGAGTTGGACAGATTTTCTGATCAACAAAGGGGTCAAGGGTCAAGAGGGCGGCTGGCAGTAAAATGGAATTCAGGTCCATAATCAAATCAACCATGATCTTATTGAACGGCAGAGCAGACTAGATGGGCCAAATGGCCTACTCCTGCTCATATTTCTTCTGTTCTCGCGGAAACCCCCCCCGAGTACATCCAACCATTGAGGATGCTTGCAAGCCTGGTAGGAAGGCCCTAAACATTGTCCAGCATTTCTCATAGATGGAAAGGTGCTGTCACATCCAGTGAGAGTTGTCATCCCTGGTTCAGCAGATGGGGATAAAAAGCAGGCTCATTTTATGTAAGATGAACAAGAAAATGCGTAACTGTCTAAACTCTTGAGCACCCCCCGCCCCCCCCCCCCCCAAAGCCCGTCCACCATCTGCAAGGCACAAGTCAGGAGTGCGATGGAATACTCCCCACTTGCCTGGATGACTGCAGTTCCAACAACACTCAACACCATCCAGGACAAAGCAGCCCAATTGATTGGCACCCCATCCACAGCTTAAACATTCACTCCCTCCATCATCATTGCACAGTGGCAGCCGTGTGTACAGTCTGTGAATGAAATGACCTGCAACAACTCAGCAAAGCTCCTTTGACAGCATCTATCAAATTCACAACCTCTGCTACTAAAAGGACAAGGGCAGCAGATACCCGGGAACACCACCACCTGTGTAATGATGCGCATAAACAATTCTACATGTGCATATGTTAGACCTCCAACCAGCAGGTGGCAGTACAACTACACCACGTGACACTGCACCCTCGGGAAGTCCGAGTGAAGAGTCATCGTGGATAGTTGTGTTTTGTATTAGCTCTCGTATTCTAGTTGTTCACAGTTTACAGTTTGTTGGTAATATTAGTGTTGTTTTCTACCAACGTTATTGTAATTTAATAAATCTTAACTAGTCACGAACTAGACGTTCTTTGGTGCACTGACTCAATCATTGCAACGCACTAGAATGTAACAATCTGCAAGTTCCGTTCCAAGCCCCTCATCATCCTGTCTTGCAAACATATTGCCGTTCCTTCAGTGTCTCTGGGTCAGAATCCAGTAACTCCCTCCCTAAGAGCACTGTGAGTGTATCCATACCACATGGTCTGCAGCGGTTCAGGAAGGCAGCTCACCACCACCTTCTCCAAAGCAATTAGGTATAAATGCTGTAGTAACCAGTGCCGCCCACACCCGGTGAACAAATAAAGAAACAGAACTTCCCTGACAACAGGTTGAACCTGTTCTGAAAGATGTTCGCTGTCTTCACGGGTTTTGAAAAGGATTTGATGTTTCACACGTCAATCATCATCATCAAATTCCGCCGCTGATGAACAGGATTACACTCGATGCAAAATCATTTCAAGGTCAATTTATGACACAAATGGGTCAGAACTGACTTTGTGACGTTGCAAATAACTTGTTAATGCATCCCTAATTAGAACATTTGACAATGTGGCAGTCTAACCAATGACACATACTCTGCCTTGAGGTCATTTTTGCAGTTTCTAAGTCTTTGACATATTTGCATGTGGAACAATGAAAAGAATATGCCTTCAAGCATAAAATACTGTGAAATTCAGGAAAACATTCTACTGCCAGACACCGTCAGCGCTCAACACTTTTAAATGCGAGACAACATGAAATGCTGCTGAACTCTTTCGCCTACACGGGTTTCCTTTGGGTTCGGTTTGTTTCTTCAAACTAACTTTAAAGTTTTGGTTTGAAACCAATTCATAACGTCGGGCGTTAGTGAAAAAGAGGTAAATGGCAATCAGGGGGGGATCTCTCCAGTGTTTGGAGTTATGCTTAACATAAAGGAAGATGGTTGTGGTTGATGGATCAATCATCTCAGTTCCCAGACACCACTGCAGGAGTTCTTCAGGGTAGCGTGTGCGGCCCCACCATCTTCAGTTGCTTCATCAAAGACCTTCCCTCCATCATTTAAAAAAAAAAATCTAGAGTACCCAATTCATTTTTTCCAATGAAGGGTCAATTTAGCGTGGCCAATCCACCTAGCCTGCACATCTTTGGGTTGTGGGGGCGAAACCCACGCAAACACGGGAAGAATGCGCAAACTCCACGCGGACAGTGACCCAGAGCCGGGATCGAACCTGGGACCTCGGCGCCGTGAGGCAGCAGTTCTAACCACTGCACCACCGTGCTCGCCCCTGCCCTCCATCAGAAGGTCTGAAGTGGGGATGTTCACAGCCCCCCTGATCGACACACCACCTGGAGCCAGTCGAGTGCTCCCGTCATTGGTCGGGCCTCCACAGGCAGCTGGCCCAAGTGAAGCCTCACTGATGTTCATTGGCAGTGAAGCCCACCGAGGAACGATTGAAGCAGGCTGCGGGAAAAGAGGGATGGGATGGGGAGGGGGTGAGCTTCACAAAGTTACCTCTGTAAGTTAGAATTAACTCTTGCTGGTATTAGAGAGGACAGCTGAAGAATGTCAATGCCTGCCTCGCTCACTGATGACTAATTTGACCCAGGGCCCCTCTGATTTGGACTTCATTGGAGAATGACAGAAGGAGTATTCTTATCTACATTTTTTTACATTTTAATTACAAATGCCGGAAGTGTCAAAAAAATGAAATATTTGAGGTATGATCAATTATTCAAATGTGAGTTCACTATCAAGGGCTGGATCCAGCTAAACTTTCAAATAGTCAGGGACTCAGCGAGGAGGCTCGCAAACCCTGGATGAATTCAAGTTCATATTTCCTCCTAATTAGATGCATTATTCAAAGATCTGTATTAGGAATTCTTCTGCATAGGTGGAAATCTGATTATGTTTTCATCTATTCAGTTACCGCAGGCAAAATATTAATGTGAATCACATCCACCCCTCAGGGTATCAAAGTAAAGAATGATAGGGGCACAATCCAATACTCTTTTCGCCCTTAATGAATAAAATTGCAATTAAAACATGCACGGTCAAAATTCGGAGGATATAAAAATCCAAACTCCAAAGGCTGAAGCAATTTACTTTTCCTTTTCCTGCTGGTGTGAGCATTTGCAGCACGCCCTCCGTCTTAGGCACGTTGAATCTACCAACTTGCACCTCACCCCTCGCCTCATACCCGCTCACCCCTCAAGGGTTTAAACCTCGACCCGAAAACCATGACTGACACAATGTCTGGGGTAAACGCTCTTCTGACAATTCTGACCTTGGATGATACATATATATTGTTGCTACTCTCCCAAGTGAACCCTCTAAAATTGGTGATTCTGCCCCCAAAAAACAAAACAAATACAAAAATTAAAAAATTAAAAATTTTAAAAACCCCAAACAAACAACTTTTACCTTACAGAATCTAGCTGCACTGTGGACCAACTGGACCTCCGCCCTCCGACTCTGCTCCCAGTCAGCAGCACTCTCTGTAAACTCCTGGCTCCCTTCACGTTCTTTAAGGAAATGTAGGAAATTAAATGAAAGGAGCACCTTGCTCCCACTTCACCTAACTCCCTCAGTCACCAAACTCTAACTTAAACGCCCTAATACAACCCAGTCAGCACTCCAGTGCAAACGAGGGTTACAAGGTAGCCAGGAAGGAACTCAAAAATGGACTGAGGAGTGCGAGAAGGGGGCATGAAAAAGACCTGGCGGAAAGGATTAGGGAAAACCCCAAGGCGTTCTACGTTTATGTGAGAAATAAGAGGATTGACAGAGTGAGAGTAGGGCTGATCAGGGATAGTGGAGGGAATTTGTGCCTAGAGTCTGAGGAGATGGGGGAGGCCGTAAATTAATATTTTGCTTCAGTATTCACTAGAGAGAGGGACCTTGTTGCTCATGAGAACAGTGTGAACCAGGTTAATAGACTCAAACAGGTTGATATTAAGAAGGACGATGTGCTGGAAATTTTGAAAAGCATCAAGATAGATAAGTACCCTGGGCCTGACGGGATATACCCAAGGTTACTACAGGAAGCGAGGGAGGTGATTGCTGCGCAGTTGGCGATGATCTTTGCGTCCTCACTCTCCACTGGAGTAGTACCGGATGATTGGAGGGAGGTGAATGTTGTTCCCCTGTGCAAGAAAGGGAATAGGGAAATCCCTGGGAATTGCAGACCAGTCAGTCTTACATCTGTGGTGAGAAAAATACTGGAAAGGATTCTGATAGATAGGCTGCAAGTGTTGGACACACTGGATAAGTGGAGCTTGTTCAAGGATCAGCTACTGCGTGTTCTTGATAAGAATGTACCGGTCAGACAGGGAGGAAGGTGCCGAGCGAGGGAACCGTGGTTTACCAAAGAAGTGGAATCTCTTGTTAAGAGGAAGAAGGAGGCCTATGTGAAGATGAGGTGTGAAGTTTCAGTTGGTGCGATGGATAGTTACAAGGTAGCGAGGAAGGATCTAAAGAGAGAGCTAAAACGAGCAAGGAGGGGACATGAGAAGTATTTGGCAGGAAGGATCAAGGAAAACCCAAAAGCTTTCTATAGGTATGTCAGGAATAAGCGAATGACTAGGGAAAGAGTAGGACCAGTCAAGGACAGGGATGGGAAGTTGTGTGTAGAGTCTGAAGAGATAGGCGAGATACTAAATGAATATTTTTCGTCAGTATTCACTCAGGAAAAAGATAATGTTGTGGAGGAGAATGCTGAGCTCCAGGTAAATAGATTAGATGGCATTGAGGTATGTAGGGAAGAGGTGTTGGCAATTCTGGACAGGCTGAAAATAGATAAGTCCCCGGGACCTGATGGGATTTATCCTAGGATTCTCTGGGAGGCCAGGGAAGAGATTGCTGGACCATTGGCTTTGATTTTTATGTCATCATTGGCTACAGGAATAGTGCCAGAGGACTGGAGGATAGCAAATGTGGTCCCTTTGTTCAAAAAGGGGAGCAGAGACAACCCCAGCAACTATAGACCGGTGAGCCTCACGTCTGTAGTGGGTAAAGTCTTGGAGGGGATTATAAGAGACAAGATTTATAATCATCTAGATAGGGATAATATGATCAGGGATAGTCAGCATGGCTTTGTGAAGGGTAGGTCATGCCTCACAAACCTTATCGAGTTCTTTGAGAAGGTGACTGAACAGGTAGACGAGGGTAGAGCAGTTGATGTGGTGTATATGGATTTCAGCAAAGCGTTTGATAAGGTTCCCCACGGTAGGCTATTGCAGAAAATACGGAGGCTGGGGATTGAGGGTGATTTAGAGATGTGGATCAGAAATTGGCTAGCTGAAAGAAGACAGAGGGTGGTGGTTGATGGGAAATGTTCAGAATGGAGTTCAGTCACAAGTGGAGTACCACATGGATCTGTTCTGGGGCCGTTGCTGTTTGTCATTTTTATCAATGACCTAGAGGAAGGCGCAGAAGGGTGGGTGAGTAAATTTGCAGACGATACTAAAGTCGGTGGTGTTGTCGATAGTGTGGAAGGAAGTAGCAGGTTACAGAGGGATATAGATAAGCTGCAGAGCTGGGCTGAGAGGTGGCAAATGGAGTTTAATGTAGAGAAGTGTGAGGTGATTCACTTTGGAAGGAATAACAGGAATGCGGAATATTTGGCTAATGGTAAAGTTCTTGAAAGTGTGGATGAGCAGAGGGATCTAGGTGTCCATGTACATAGATCCCTGAAAGTTGCCACCCAGGTTGATAGGGTGGTGAAGAAGACCTATGGAGTGTTGGCCTTTATTGGTAGAGGGATTGAGTTCCGGAGTCAGGAGGTCATGTTGCAGCTGTACAGAACTCTGGTACGGCCGCATTTGGAGTATTGCGTACAGTTCTGGTCACCGCATTATAGGAAGGACGTGGATGCTTTGGAGCGGGTGCAGAGAAGATTTACTAGGATGTTGCCTGGTATGGAGGGAAAATCTTATGAGGAAAGGCTGATGGACTTGAGGTTGTTTTCGTTGGAGAGAAGAAGGTTAAGAGGAGACTTAATAGAGGCATACAAAATGATTAGGGGGTTGGATAGGGTGGACAGTGAGAGCCTTCTCCCGCGGATGGAAATGGCTGGCACGAGGGGACATAACTTTAAACTGAGGGGTAATAGATATAGGACAGAGGTCAGAGGTAGGTTCTTTACGCAAAGAGTAGTGAGGCCGTGGAATTC
Organism: Scyliorhinus torazame; assembly: GCF_047496885.1. Lineage (NCBI taxonomy): Eukaryota > Metazoa > Chordata > Chondrichthyes > Carcharhiniformes > Scyliorhinidae > Scyliorhinus > Scyliorhinus torazame. Next base: position 175,568,026 of record NC_092723.1, on the reverse strand, counting down.
CCTACCTGCTACAGTAGTGAACTCGCCAACATTGAGGGCATTTAAAAGTTTATTGGATAAACATATGGATGATAATGGTATAGTGTAGGTTAGATGGCTTTTGTTTCGGTGCAACATCGTGGGTCGAAGGGCCTGTACTGCGCTGTATTGTTCTATGTTCTATAGGATTTATGATTATTTACAAAAACATATTTTGATTAAAGATAGTCAGCATGGCATTGTGAGGGGCAGGTCATGCCTCACAATCCTCATTGAATTATTTGAGGATGTGACAAGACACATTGATGAAGGTTGGGCAATGGATGTGTTGTATATGGACTTCAGTAACATTTGATTAGGTTCCCCATGGTAGGCTCATTCAGAAAGTTAGGGGGCATGGGATACAGGGAAATTTGGCTGTCTGGATACAGAATTGGCTGGCCGAAAAAGACAGTGAAAGTATTCCGCCTGGAGGTCGGTGACCAGTGGTGTCCTGCAGGGATCTGTTCTGGAACCTCTGCTCTTTGTGGGTTTTATAAATGACTTGGATGAGGAAGTGGAAGGATGGCTTAGTAAGTTTGCCGATGACACAAAGGTTGGGGGAGTTGTGGATAGTGTTGAGGGTTGTTGCAGGTTACAACAGGACATTGACAGGATGCAGAGCTGGGCTGAGAAGTGGCAGATGGAGTTCAACCTAGATAAATGTGAAGTGATTCATTTTGGAAGGTCAAATTTGAATGCTGAATACAGGATTTAAGGGAGGATTCTTGGAAGTGTGGAGGAACAGAGGGATATTGGGGTCCACGAACATAGATCCTTCAAAGTTGCCACCCAGGTTGATAGGGATGTTAGGAAGGTGTATGGTGTGTTGGCTTTCATTAACAGGGGGATTGAGTTTAAGAGCCGCGAGGTATTGCTGCAGCTTTATAAAACTCTAGTTAGACCACACTTGGAATACTGTGTCCAATTCTGGTCACCTCACTATAGGAAGGATGTGGATGCTTTGGAGAGGGTACAGAGGAGATTTACCAGGATGTTGCCTGGACTGGAGGGCAGGTCTTATGAAGAAAGGTTGAGGGAGCGAGGGCTTTTCTCACTGGAGCGAAGAAGGCAGAGAGGTGACTTGATAGAGGTGTACAAGGTGATGAGAGGCGTGGATCGAGTGGCGAGCCAGAGACTTTTCCCCAGGGTGGAAATGGCTGTCACGAGGGGACATAATTTTAAGGTGATTGGAGGAAGGTATAGGGGGGATGTCAGAGGTAGGTTCTTTACACAGAGAGTGGTGGGTGTGTGGAATGCACTGCCAGCAGAGGTGGTGGAGTCAGAGTCATTAGGGACATTTAAGTGACTCTTAGACAGGCACATGGACAGCAGTAAATTGAGGAGGTGGGTTAGGTTGATCTTAGATTAGGATAAATGGTCGGCACAACATCGTGGGCCAAAGGGCCTGTACTGTGCTGTACTGTTCTATGTTCTATGTTCTAAGAGAGGCAGAGGGACCCAATGAGAATTAGCGATCAAAAGACATATTACGTGTAAACAGTTAGTCAAAATGCACCCTCTCCTCAGCAAAATAAGTGCACCGCCTAAGTATACTGAAGAGAATTTTTAATAATCCTTTTCCGGCAAAGTGTTTTAAAACAAAACAATTGAAGCATTAACAGGAGATTATAATTTATTGAGCGGAATATTGGGAGACTAAGTGCTGCCGCCGGTGGAGAATCGCGGTAACTGCGTGCTGTCGTAAGGAGGACCAGCGAGAGCGATTCATGTCATACAAACTGGCCAGCACGCAGCCCACATGACCAGAAGCCCTCAGAGCATTTGTAGGATAATCTCAGCAGTCAGCCGTCTCAACAGCCAGGAGCCTGTAAGTTACAGCTGGGAGGTGGGTTTGAATGCGTTTATGGAGTGTAGCCAGTTAAAATGGCTAACTCCCGATTTAGAATGGCTAACCCCGATTTAAAATAGCGAACGGCAAAGGCTGATGGGAAAATCAGCCAACACGACTAAAACAAGCAGCTACAGGTAAACTGTGTATTCAACTCTGGGAAGGCCAGACAAGATCGATACCGGGAACCATCAGCACAACAAAACACCAGGCATCTGCATACTAATAATCAATCCCCGGGAACAATGTGCAACATTTTAGACACAAAGCCAACCCAGACTTTTCGGCGCCAACAGGAGCCTACACAAAGGGAGGGGAACGATCACCTCAACACCGCCCATCAATCAAGGAATCGCTCCAGCATTGGAGAATATCGAACCAAGTGATTGGGACAAAGTCCAATCACTTGGAACCAGGTACAGGGTCCGCCCCGAAAGGCGGGAAGCCCCTGAGGACTATAAGCATAGAGTCCAAGTTCAAATCGACCCTCCCACCACCCTTCCGCACCATTCTGCTTGCCTTCTGCACTCTTCAACAGCCGCTCAAATCGTAAGTCTTACTTCAACGCTCGCTACGAGATAGGCGCTCCTAACTATCAATCTGTACCAGCTTCGAATCCCACAGGCTCAGAACCCGAACAAAAGGCCATTCGTTTCCCTGACCTGGTGGGCCAGTTCCAAGTTAAGTGTTGGCCTGTTAGTTGTAGGAAGTAGCTTAGACGTAGAATTCATGCATAAGTATTGATTACTGTATATAATAAATGGGCGTTGATTTAACTCTTACTAAGCGGTGTGTTGGATTATTGATCATTACTCGGACTTGAACCATGTGGCGGTATCAGATAGATACCTGGCGACTCAAGAGCAAAGGTGATAGAACAGAGCAATTAAACTAAGGCTAAAGTTAGCAACAGCAGCAATGGGGGTCTCAGCCAGGGCACCCCAATCTCGAGGGAGGATACCCCGTGTCTATGCACTTGCCACCAATTGGCTCCCCGCTAGTCCCTGATGTTCAGGTTTACACCCCCAAGCAAGCCCAAAAGGTAACAAACGTTTGCTTACTTCCTTGCCCCCCTCAATGGCGCCTGGGCCTTGCTTGTAAATATTTGCACCAAATCACGCCCACAGGATTCCCAGCTGAGAGGGGTGGAGCAAATGGGGGGGGGGGGGGGGGTAATTGGAGAATCGCCTTCCTGCCAGTTAATCAGATTTAAATACATGCAAATCACGGTATTCCATGGTGCCGCTGATGTGTGGAAGGTAGCCCGCTACTGCCGCTCACAGGGGATCAGAATATCGCCACCGGTTTGGGGCCCAGTGCCAATCCTGTTTTTCGGGCAATGCCCCATTCTCTGCCCAATCAAATCCTGATGCTGGCATCAGTTTGCTCCAATTCAATAGTTTAGAGAAAACCAGGGGTGACAATTTTCACTTCTCCAATCTCTGATCTGAATGAGATATCAGTAGGTGATTTTTTTTTTGTTTACCAGGAGAAAGGTGGATGTCTGGAACTAGCTGTTGTCTGGTGTGATGGACGGGGATTCGCTGGATTCCTCACTTGGCGAGGTCTGGGCCTTCTTCTGTTTTCGGGTGGATATCGCTTCATACAAAAGGTGGACGCTTCAAGGAATTCAGTGTCAGAGTGGTCTTCTGGACTAGTTTTGTGTTGACCAGAGTGGAATTTCCCAGATCTTTAACACCCCTCTAAATTGGCCTCTCCCAAAAGACCATGTGGATTTTGGTGGGGTGGGGAGTTTATATAGGGCAGCACGGTAGCATGGTGGATAGCACAATTGCTTCCCGCCTTTCGGGGCGGACCCTGTACCTGGTTCCAGGGTCCCAGGTTCGATTCCGGCTTGGGTCACTGCCTGTGCGGAGTCTGCACGTCCTCCCCGTGTGTGCGCGGGTTTCCTCCAGGTGCTCCGGTTTCCTCCCACAGTCCAAAGGTGTGCAGGTTAGGTGGATTGCCCAAGCTAAATTGCCCTTAGTGTCCAAAATTGCCCTTAGTGTTGGGTGGGGTTACTGGGTTATGGGGATAGGGTGAAGTTGTGGGCTTGGTTAGGGTGCTCTTTCAAAGAGCCGGTGCAGACTCGATGGGCCGAATGGCCTCCTTCTGCACTGTAAATTCTATGATTCTATATTGTGACACACAATTAATCAGGATTATGTGTGACAGGCTGAATGGGCCAGGATTTTCACCCCTCTGGTATTGCTCGGTATGTTTGTTTGAGAGCCCTGGCTCAGAGATAATCTTGCCTCTGACGTAGGCGGCCATGCATTCAAGTTCAAACCAGCAAGCTCCACAACAGTCCAAAGATGTGCAGGTTAGGTGGATTGGCCATGATAAATTGCCCTTAGTGTCCAAAATTGCCCTTAGTGTTGGGTGGGGTTATTGGGTTATGGGGATTGGGTGGAGGTGTTGACCTTGGGTAGGGTGCTCTTTCCAAGAGCCGGTGCAGACTCGATGGGCCAAATAGCCTCCTTCTGCACTGTAAATTCTATGATTCTATGACAAGGGCAGCAGATGCAAGGGAACACCACCGCACTAAAGCCCCCTCCAAGTTGTTCAAGGTGTCTATTGCGATTTCTTCCCTGTCGCTGAGTCAGAATTCTGGAATTCCCTCCCTATCTGCTCCGTGGGGGGTATCTGCAACAGATTGCCCAGATTGCCCAGTAGCAGTTGAAGAAGGCAGCTCACCTCCCCCTTCTCAAGGACAATTAGGGATGGGCATATGCCGTAAAAGAATAATCAAAAGTCTTATTCCAGAGGCAGAAACACTGAAGACAGGCCATCTACTGGAGATGGTTTTTGATGTGATGTTAAACCTGTCTCCTTCTCAGATGGATGTAAAGTTCCTGTGCAATGTATTGAAGAAGGGTAGGGGAGTTCTCCCTGGTGTCCCTCAACCAAGATTAAAAAAACAGATGATCTCACCATCTACACATTGCTGTCTGTGGGAGCTTGTTATAGGCAAACTGACTGTTGCTTTTCCTGAAACGTATCAGTGAGCCCATTTCAAAGTCCCTCATTGGATGTAAACTACACTATACTGAGATCATGTAAGGTGCTATATACATTATAGGAAGGATGTGATTGCACTGGAGGAGGTGCAGAGGAGATTCACCAGGGGCTGGTTTAGCACAGTGGACTAAACAGCTGGCTTGTAATGTAGAACAAGGCCAGCAGCATGGGTTCAATTCCCATACTGGCCTCCCCGAACAGGCGCCGGAATGTGGCGACTAGGGGCTTTTCACAATAACGTCTAAGGGCTGGTTTAGCACACTGGGCTAAATCGCTGGCTTTTAAAGCAGACCAAGCAGGCCAGCAGCACGGGTTCAATTCCCGTACCGGCCTCCCCGAACAGGCGCCGGAATGTGGCGACTAGGGGCTTTTCACAGTAACTTCATTGAAGCCTACTCGTGACAATAAGCGATTTTCATTTCATGTTGCCTGGGGTGGAACAAGTTATCAAGAGAGGTTTGGAGACTTGGGTTGTTTTCTCTGGAGCAGAGAAGACTGAGGGGCGACCTGATCGAGGGGTACAAGATTATGAGGGGCATGGACCGGGCATGTTCCCCTTAGGTGAAGGGTGAGTTACGAGGGGACACAAGTTCAAAGTGAGGAGTGGGATTTTTAGGGGGATTGTGAGGAAGAGCTTTTTTACCCCCCAGGTCTGGAACGCACTGCCTGGGAGGGTGGTAGGGGCGGGTTGCCTCACATCCTTTAAAAAGTACCTGGATGAATACTTGGCACGTCATAACCTATTGGCACGAGGGTCCCTATTGGCCAGAGAGTGCCTCAGCAGTCCCATATTTATGTCAACGCCATAATCAGGAAAGATGCTTCAAATACGATGCAAGGTAATTTCAATGTTAAATATTAGTCTGTGTGGAGATAAGATTTGGAGAAATCTTTTAGTGGCAGTTTAGTAAAAGTTACGCGTCAGCAACATTTTCTCTGAGTTTTGAAGATACATTTCTCATGAAATGCTTCTTTTAACTGAAAAAGATCAATTTTTGCTGAGGTGACCAGATTCATTTGTGTCTCAAAAGTGGTGCTGACGAAACACATCCGAGTGCTGAGGAGACTTGCTTAGTGGGAAAGGATTGCACTGGATGTAAATGGTTATTGAATACTGTGCTGAAGGAGCATGGGCCGGTGGAGTGTCAAATCCAAAACTCCATTTCGCTTTCAGTTGGTGAGTAACCTGCTGTACATTTCCAGCACTTCATTTCGTTTCGATCGGCATTTCTTAAGATGCTGACGAAGCTCAAAAATAACAAATCCGATACCTAGAGTCGCTTCTTGATCTTTGGCTATTGTCCCACCCTCGCCATCGCTCTCTTCCTTTTTTCACATATCCTTCAGGCATTGTTGCAGTAACACCAGGCTTTCGGGAGCCCCTATCACTGTGGAATTGATCTGGCTCCCTGCAGTTACTTGCCGGAACACGAAGGCCTTATTCTAAGGTGTAATAATCCTCGCGAGACCCATGAGGACTCCTCATTGATCTCCCTATGGGACTTGTGGAATACTAGCTCCTTCGCCAGTGCGTGGAGGCCCACCTAGCTGGGGCTCGTAAATCCGCCTAATAAAACGGCCCGGACTGGGACCGGTGTGATCGATAGTCCCGATCGGGACCTTTGAACCCGTTGCGGCCTTTACCTTCTGTTAGTTTATTAAATACTGTTGAACCTATCTTTGCGGGTTTCCTGAGCTATTATACAAGGCTAGATTTCAATTGTAAAACAGAAAGTTTCGGAGGGAAAAAAACCCAGCGGGTCTGGCAGAATCTGTGGAGAGAGAAACCGAGTTAACAAGCGGGATTCTCCGTCCCGCCGCACCAGATTTCTGGTTCAGCACGCCGTCGGGATTCTCCGTCTTTCCGGCTGGCCAATAGGGGTTTCCCATCGTGGGGCAGCCCCACGCCGTCGGCAAACCCCTCGGGCCGCCGGCGCAACGGAGAGTCCCGACGGCGGAGAATTCAGCCCACCATTTCCAGTCCAATGTGTCTCTTCTTCAGAACTGACAAGGGGCAGGAATATGATGGGGTTTTGTGCTGTGGGAAAAGGGGGAAAGGGTGGGGTGGAGCAAAAAGGGATAGCCAGGGTTAGGTTAGAGGGCAGGGGAGATTTAAATTACAATGGGGCCATGGAACACGAGGATAAGAGAGTGGGAATGGAACAAAGCATTGGTCTAGAGTAGGTTTTGATAGGTTACTGCAGGTTGAAAGCCTGGGGGGTGGGGGGGGGGGGGGGAATGAGTACAAAATGGAGGAAGAGTTCATGGTCTGAAATTCTAGAACTTAATGTTGAGTACACTGAAGTGCCTAATCGGAAGATAGTATGTTGTACTTCCAGGTAGCTTAGAGCTTCACTGGAACATTGCAATAGGCCAAGGACAGGAATGCGAGCAAGATGGTGAGTTAAGTGGCAAGAAACCAGGTTGGGATCATACTTGCAGACAGAATGGGGGTGTTTGGTAAAACAGTCACCCAGTCTGCGTTTAATCTCCAAAGTACAGAGGCGACCATTTTATGAGCAGCAAATACTGGAGACTAAATTGAATTCAATATAAGTAAATCGCTGCTTCACCTGTGATGCATGATCAGTTGAACAAAGACTTGAGTTGGATACAACTGAGGCTTTATTGCTCTAAGATGTATGGCCTCCCACAGCAGTTGGTGAAATGGCTCCTGAATGGGGGACACGCATATTTATACTCCGCCTACTGGGCGGAGCCAGCAGGCTGGGACTACCGGCGAACCTGTAGTACAGGTCCTACCTTACATCACCTAATAAAGGTGTAACAGTAGTTTACCACAACCTGGAAGGAGTGTTTGAGGCTTTGGGCAGGGAGGAGAGAAGTGCTAAAGGGCAGGTGATAAAGGGCAGGTGCTAAAGGGCAGGTGCTACACCTCCTGAGATTGGATGAGAAGCTGCTATTGGAAGGGGAAGAGGTGTCAGGGTGATAGAGGAGTGGGTCAAGGTGTCACAATGAGAACTGCTCCTTCAGAACTATGACAGGGGAGAGGAGGGGGAAGGAGGAATAAATGCTAGGTGGTGACATCACACTGGAGTTGGTGTGAATGGCGGAGGACGATCCTTTGAATAGAGAGGCTGGTGGTGTGGGAAGTGAGGACAAGGGGGAACCCTAACTCAGTTCTGGGTGAAAGGGCAAGGGGTGAGGGCAGAAATGTGGGAGAAGGGCTGGACATGATTGAGGACCACAGTATGGTGAGGGGAGGGGGCAGAGAGGGAGGAATATTTGTTTGAGAAAAAAGGAAGAAATGTCAGAAGCCCCGTTGTGGAAGGTAGTATCATCCAAACAGATGCAACAGAGACAGGGAAACTGGGGGCATGGAATGAAATCCTTACAGGAAGCAAGTTGTAAGGATACAGTGTCAAAGTGGTATTGTCACTGGACCAATGATGCAGATTCCCAGGGTTATGCTCTGGGGACCCAGGTTCGAAACCCACCAGGGCTGATGGTTAAATTTGAATTCAATAAAAATCTAAATCTGGAATTGAAAGTCTAATGGCAACCTTGAAACAATTATTGTAAAAACCCACCTGGTTCACTACTGAAATCTGCCATCCTTAGCTGGTCTGGGTCGATATGTAAATCTAGACCAACAGCAATGTGGGTAGGCTCTTAAATGCCCTCAGTTGAAGGACAATTAGGGATGGGCTACAAATGATGGTCAACTAGTGACGGCAACATCCCATGAACAAATTAAAAACAGATGTAATCAAGGTAGCGAGGAATGTCAAGGGCTTGTGATGAATATTAGTAGGCAGTCTACCCCCAGAAATAGGGATAGAGAATTGTCTGTAGATTGTAGCTTCACATCTTCTTGGTTCCCTGAAGGACCAACTGTCTACATTTAAGAATGAAGCCAAGATAGAGAGGATCACCAGTCTTAAGTCCTTTAGTGTAAAATAATCTTGCAACGACAAAAGAAGTGCAGCATCTTCTAGCGAAGTACATTTGAAAACAACTTGCTGATATACCTTTGAAATGATCATAGAGTATCATAGAATTTACAGTGCAGAAGGAGGCCATTCGGCCCATCGAGTCTGCACCGGCTCTTGGAAAGAGCACCCTACCCAAGGTCAACACCTCCACCCTATCCCCATAACCCAGTAACCCCACCCAACACTAAGGGCAATTTTGGACACGAAGGGCAATTTATCATGGCCAATCCACCTAACCTGCACATCTTTGGGCTGTGGGAGGAAACCGGAGCACCCGGAGGAAACCCACGCACACACGGGGAGGATGTGCAGACTCCGCACAGACAGTGACCCAAGCCGTAATCGAACCTGGGACCCTGGAGCTGTGAAGCAATTGTGCTATCCACAATGCTACCGTGCTGCCCAAAGACATTAGTGAACCAGATGGATTTTTGCAACAGTATCTTCTGGGTCACCACTGAGACGAGCCTTCGATTACAGATTTATTAATTTAATGTGAATTCCACAAGCTGCCATGGTGAGATTTGAACCCCTTTCCCCAGAGCATTTGCCTGAGCCTCTGCGATACTTGTCTGGTGACATTAGCCCTCTGCCACAATCTGTCTCCAAATTCAATGAGAATCGTGCACAGTGAAAGATGTTGCCGCAGTTTTGAAAAATATTGTCAATGTCAAAATTGGCATTTATAATTAGTTATTAAAAATATTATTTTTATTCCGCACATGGATGAATTTGATGACTAGTTAGTGATGTGGAGTGTCACCCTGTCGAAAGGGCATATTGAAACTCCAGGTATGAAGGTCAAGATTTTGAGTCCATTACATCCCTTGAGGATTGTCTGTGTCAGAATTGCCGATGGAGCTCCTGTTGGGGACAGCTCTACGCCAGAAGTGTATGGTTCTAAAGTCAGACTGCATTCACAGCAGAGAGGCAGGCAATGGGCTCAACTGGGGCGGGATTCGTCGGGTCGGAGAATCGCCGGGGGGCGGCGTGAATCTCGCCCCCGTCGGCTGCCGAATTCTCCGTCGCCGGGGATTTGGCGGGGGGGGGCACTCTATTCCTCCGCGTCGGCTGGTGTAAAAGTCCGCAACGGCCGACGCGGTGATGAACCCCCCCCCACTGCACATGCGCTGGGATGAAACCAGCACACGCTGGCACTCCCGCGCACGCGCCAACTCGCGCCGGCCGGCGGAGGCCCTTCGGCGCTGGTTGGCGTGGCGCCAAGCCTCTTCCGCGCCGGCCGGCGGGGCGCAAACCACTCCGGGGCGAGGATTCCGCACCTTCGGGGCGGCCCGATGCCGGAGTGGTTCACGCCAGTCCTCGGCGCTGGGACCACCCACCCCGCCGGGTAGGGGAGAATCCCGTCCCTCGTCTCTTCCAGCATTTATGCTTCACACAAGCCTAACACACCTAGCATCGCTTCATTTAACATGATCGTGAATCCTTGTTAGGCGTGAACCTGATTACGTCACTAACGGGGAAGATCTCAGACCGCGGTGTCGCTGCTGTAAATCCTGTTATGGTCACCTTGCAAAAGTTAGCAGCCGTAATGAACTTTGCGCCCCCGGCGAATTGGCCCAGATAATCTCGGCAGTAGTCTTGTTCCAATGGGGAATCCAGTGACAAAGACTTTAAAGAACCAGGCGGGAGCTAAAATAAGTTGTGGATATCCATCAAATGTTCAAATTACTGTTTTACCGTAAATCCCTGAATAGGGGAGGTGGTGACGCAATGATATTATCACTGGGGAGTGGTAATTCAGAGACCCAGTGTATTGCTCTGGGGACCTGGATTCGAATCCCACCCCCAGAAATTTGAATTCAATAAAATTCCAGAATTAAAAGGTCTAATGATGACCACAAAACCACTGTGGATTGTTGTTAAAAACTCTGGTTCACTAATGTCCTTTAGGGAAGGAAATCTGCCGTCTGTACCTGGTCTGGCCTACACGTGACTTCAGAACCTCAGCAGTGGAATTGACTCTCAACTGCCCCTCTGAAATGGCTGAGCAAGTCACCCAGTTCAAGGATAATTCGGGATGACCAACCAGAGCTGGCCTTGCCGTGAAAAACAAAGCCCATTGAAGAAAAAAACGATCAATTGTCTGAGAAACTGTAGAAGCCAACTGTTTTCTAACACACCTAATAGGTAAAAGATAGCAAAATATTAAGCCCCTGCCTTACTAAATACCCATTTTTAATTCACTCATAACCTCAGGTCATCTCAAAACATACAGCTTACAAAACAGCATGACACAGCACAAATTCTACAACTTAAAAACACATAATTCAACAGAAACACAGAAGAACCTGATAGCTTAAAACAAACACTTTGACAAGACAGTGTCCAAGGACAGGGCAGGCTCTATGGCAACAGCATAGCAATGACATGGTAATATCAAGGCACCATTGCTCTCAATGTTGATAACAGCTAAGTCAGCAAGAGGTCAGTTCAAGCCGGTCGCGATAACAGCATAGAATTACATTCCATAACACGTACAAGAATTCATTTATGGAACATTTCAAGTTAATGTTGCACATTAAAGACTGACAGCTAACCGTCAAATCAAACTCATTTGATTTTAACCCAAACCAATTAGTATTACATAGGGGTGTAGATAGATGGCTAAAGACTGATATGATTTAGTATAACCGTGATGGTCCGTACGGTCATCTTTATCCTGGATCATTCTATACTTTGATCTAACTTACTCGCTGTCTCTATTTTTCATATTTTCACTTTTCCACTCTAACTCTTGAAGTAAATGCAAGCTGTTTGCCGTTAGCAAGAAAATCATTTCTGTATCATTTGAAAGTTAAATTGTGTACGAATTACTTCTCTTTGAATCCTTTTGCATGCCGGACTTATTAGAGAATAAGATTTAAGTGATGCTCAATTGTGATCAAATAGAAGACAATAAACAATTCTTTTTTTCACCCGAGTGTTAACTCAAATTTCTACTGGGTTTTAGTGTTTGCAAGCGCCACTAGATCCACATGGTAGATCTCTACAGAGATCTCTACAGAGATCTACAGACACAAAAAGCTTTCTGCTTTAACATATCCAGTCCCCTGACAACCGGGGAAATACTGGAAGGTTAAAAATATATTTGAAACCCTTCTACAATACCTCTCATTTTCTGAATTGAAACTTGCACATTTATACCTTTCTAGAACCAGGTTATAATACCTTTAGTAGTTATAGGTGCCGCCTACTTCATGAAAACTCCTCTTCTCGATTAGTCCTTAAAATTCACTATCATTGAATTGTTGAAATGGTTTTATTGCATCAACGCTGTGAGCCAACAGCTGGTCAACGTGTATTTATAATATGTTTCTGATCTCATTCCTGATTACTTTCAATTGCTTCTATATTTTCATTAAGTGATTTGAAACTTTTGATAAGGCAATAGAGGTTTTTTAAAGTTGCTTTTTTTCTCCAGCTTCGATAGAGCTGCAATCGCACAATATTTATTTTTGCAACAGGGATCTGATCGTATCCAAATCTGATTCACTGAGTTGTGTTTTAGGGATGTCTTCTTAATAGATAATGGCAACAGTACCAGTCTGTACTATCATTCATCTTCCCTAAAATTCCTTTGCTGGCAAATAAGAGGCTGGGTTAGCACAGGGCTAAATCGCTGGCTTTCAAAGCAAACCTAAGGCAGGCCAACAGCACGGTTCAATTCCCGTACCAGCCTCCCCGAGCAGGTGCCGGAATGTGGCAACTCGGGGCTTTTCACAGTAACTTCATTTTTGAAGCCAACTTGTGACAATAAGCGATTTTCATTGCATTTCATTTCATTTCAAGATAATTAAGAGTATCTCTACTTCCAAAACTGGAAAGAGGCCCAGAGATACCCGATAATAGTGCGGATGAAGTAATGTCGACTCCTAGTTAAGACTGGTGCTGCTCATTCTGTGTATGTAGACTTCTGGGTAAAAATGTCTGTTAGCCGGTATCCATTCCATAAATTCTAAAGTATAATATCCTAAATATGCAGGAATTCTACCTATTTATCCGGATGTTTCCGTTACATGCGATCCTGGACTTTATATTTTTGATCGGGAAGGGAATGAAGGGTTATGGGGATAAGGCGGGAAAGTGGAGTTCAGGGTGGACATATCAGAGCAATCATGATCTCATTGAATGGCGGAGCAGACTCGATGGGCTGAATGGCCTACTTCTGCTCCTATGGCCTTATGAATAAAGGCATAAAGTACAAAAGCAAGGAGATTATGGAGAGCCTTATCTGAAGTATTGAGTACAGTTCTGGGAATTGCTGTTTCGGAAGCATGTGAATGTACTGGAGAAAGTGCAGAAAAGACAGGGGAGAATGTTTCTGGGAAGGAGAGACATCTGTTCCGAAGTTGGTGCGAGAAGCTGGGGTTGTTCTCCTGAGAGAATGGGAAGAGATTTGATCGGGGAGTTCAAAATCATGAAGAGTCTGGACAACAGGGATAGGTAAAAATTGTTCCCATTGATGGAGGGATCGTGGAATCCCTACAGTACAGAGGAGGCCGTTCGACGCATCAAGTCTGCACCAACCCTTCGAAAGAGCACCCTACCTAGGCTCAATCTCCCAGCCTATACCCGTAACCCCACCTAACCTTTTGGACAGGGAGGGGCAATTTAGCACGACCAATCCACCTAACCTGCACATCTTTGGACTGTAGGAGGAAACGGAGCACCCGGAGGAAACCCACGCAGACACGGGGACGACCTGCAAACTCCACACAGTCACCCAAGGTTGGAATTGAACCCAGGTCCGTGGTGCTGTGAGGCAGCAGTGCTAACCACTGTGCCACTATGCCACCCGTGAACCAGAGGACAGAGATTTAAAGTGAATGGCCAAAGAATCAGAATCGACCGAGGCAAAGTCTTTTTTATGCAGTGTTGTGGTCAAAGCGGAGACCACTCAACTCCATCAGCCCCGTAACACAGATCTTTTATTCAAGCATGCCAGGGAGACACAGCCTGCTTCTGCCGGCATCTACCTGATACAAAGGCTGCGTGATATATTTGTACCTTTTTGTTAACACATTTTACTACATTGCTTTAAATATCTATGGAGCAGAATTGTACAGACTGCAGATGTTTTCTCACAGGATGAGAATACCTGCAAGCCTGTGGCTCTGACACCCTAACATTGTTCACCTATCCTGTGACGGTTATTAAGTTCTCTGACCGGTGATTGTTAGTTCAGTTCCCTCAGTACTACTCCCATCGTACCTAAGCGTTGGCTATATTTCCCATCATGCCAAGAAAGAGCTCTAATGACTACTCCTCTCCACTTGTAAAGAGGATAATGTTCGTAACTATGTTGGTCCACTTCAAAGCTGTTAATGTTTATCTTAGTATCAATCTTATTTCAATTGCCCCACTTCACTGCAGAAAGTGTCACTCATCTGGAATCCACAGGGTGAGGATAAATTCAATTTTGGCTTTCAAAAGGAAATTGGATAATTATCTGATGAAGAAAGGTTCGCCGGGCTACGAGGAAAGTGTGAGGGGAGTGGGAGTCGCTCAATTACCCTTGCAGAGAACCCGTTCGGACACTGGTATTATCAAAACTGTAAGAACTGCAAGGGTTGATGAAGTGTCTAGAGTAGACACAAGAGGGAGCTACAGTTACAACTATATAAGGCAGTGTTGCTGAGCCTTGTGGGGATAGTGTGTGCAGGAGTTAGCTGGAGAGAGTCAGAAGTATAAATAGTGTAAGTGAGAGCAGATCATAGTTTATATCAGTATTAAGATTAGCTGTAGATGAGTGTAGTTAAATGTTATCAATCAACTGTGTATTCTTTAGGAGTACGTGTCGAATCCAAATTAGTAGTATTAATAAACTTATAGCTTTGTTTAAGTTCAAGCTATTTTGTGGTTTTTGTGAACACTGCGCCAACCATCCTGAAATAAGCAACACAAAGAACACCACAGACACACCAGGCTGAATGGCCTCTAACTGCGCTGTAACCATTAAACGATTCTGTACCTGCAAAAAATAGATGCTTCATTTAAACAGGAGCCTGCTGTGGAAATAGTAAAAGCCCAGGAATAGGATTATAAATAGAGCCATAATTGGCATTGTGCAAGTTAATCCATTGCCCATAATCTGTATGGGTATAGAATCAATATCAGCTTCCAAACCACGGATAATGGGGCAATTGCTTGCATTTTTAGATCAATGTGAGAATTTGGGATTTTAGGAAATTGACAGCTGGCTGAACAAAGAGAACAAAGCTCGATTTGTTTGGAGGAATGAGAAGCAACTCCATTGGAGAAATGCCAAAGAGAACCTGAGAGAGCTTAGCTAGTAGGGGGAATAATAATAATAATCGCTTATTGTCACAAGCAGGCTTCAATGAAGTTACTGTGAAAAGCCCCTAGTTGCCACATTGCGGCGCCTGTTCGGGGAGGCCGGTACGGGAATTGAACCCACGCTGCTGGCCTTGTTCTGCATTACAAGCCAACTGTTTAGCCCACTGTGCTAAACCAACCCCTGGAATAAAGGGGAGAGTGGAGCTCTGATCATAAACAGATAAATGATTCATGTTTCAGCAAGCCATGATTAATGGCCTTAGCAGCGAACACTCTGGCAGCAGATATGAAAGTTTTCCTCTCATCACGAGACACCAGACTATCACCTCAATCGCCTGGGATGATGAATTCACCTGGCAAACAGGGATTCGGATGGGATCCTTCAGGAAATGAACCCCAAGCCCCTTCTAGTGTTCTCACCTTTTCTCATCAGTGCAATCGTTGGTGCTTATCATGGCCAGGTTGTGGAACTCAGCACGCAGAGCAACGATCGAGACACAAACTGCTGGAGAGATAGCAAAGTCAGCACTTTCCGACAGAAGAGGCAGGTTAATGGTCCAGCTATAAATGCTTCTTCAGTATCCTAAAGTAGAAAATAAGTGGGTTCCTTAATAGACCTGAAGAAAATCACAGCCAGTCGATGTCAAGAATGTTGACTCCTGCGACAGATTGTTAGTGGGTTATAAGGTCAGCAAACCTATTTTTTGAAAAACTGGTAGAAAGGGGGAAGGGAGAAGCTTGCGTGTATATTAACACCTTCACCGCCTCCGCTAATCCTGAAATCATGAAGGGTCTTAAATTAATATAAATTTTATTCTTGTCAATGAAAACTCGTCTTTTACATCCAAACTGGATGCAGTCATTTCAGTCATACCACAAAGATGCTGCAATGCTCTTCCCTCCCTCCGGGAGCACTATATCCACCCAGTGTAGCACCTGGCTCCGTTGTTCGTACGCCTTTGCGCAATCTGGTCAAATCCTGCTCCAGGACGTGAACACAGAACCCGAGGCTGTCACTCCATTGCCGAGGCAGTGCCGTGCTGTCTTTTGGTTATGGCGTTAAAAACTGAGGCCTCATCGAGCTGCTCAGATAGGGGTAAAAGGTTCCATATGACCCCCAGTGTCTCGGCAAATATTTATCCCTCATAATCAATACAGCAAAAAAACAGATGATTTGGTCGTTATCACATTGCTGTTTGTGGGACCTGCTACATAAAATGGCAACAACATTTCTTCCATTACAATAATGTGTGCACCCATAGAATCCCTACAGTGCAAAATGAGGCCGTTCGGCCCATCAAGTCTGCACCAACCCAATGAAAGAGCGCACTCCCCATAACCCAGTAACCCCACCTAACCTTTTGGACACCAATGGACAATTTATCATGGCCAATCCGCCTAACCTGTACATCTTTGGACTGTGGGAGGAAACCGGAGCGCCCGGAGGAAACCCACGCAGACACGGGGAGAACGTGCAGACACTGCACGGTCACTCGAGGCTGGATTTGAACCCGGGTCCCTGGCGCTGTGATGCAGTAGTGCTAGCCACTGTGCCACCATGCCGCAAAAAAACACTTCAGTGGCTGAAGAAAATGTTGGTCACAAGAGGTACCATATCAATGCATGTCGTTCCATTACTGGTCTTATTTTGTAAATTTATATCCAGGCCAGTGACCTTCATCAGGATGATATTTCCAGCAGTGGAAAGAACCACCGTGGCTCCAGGGGAGTCTGAACATTCTCAAATTGCTTCAATACCTAGAGAAATTGGCCATCCTTATTGTTATGTTTTTAATGTGATAAATAACCTGAGGTGCGATCTAACGGCCGCGTGGCGCAGGGCGAGAATCCAAGCGAGCTGGTTAGATCGCGGGAGGGGTCCAAATTGGGAACCTCGACTGGTGGCGAATGGCTGGCTAACCGGCTCGCCCCCATTGGCGGATTCAAGATCCCACCCAGGCGTGACGAGAAACAATAATCACCAATTAAGGACAGTCTCCACCTCATGAACGAGACGCTCGCCCTATCTAACAGCCTCCTGGGAACGAACTAGCTCTCCACCGGGACATCACGCCGGACACCGCACCATCGCCGATGAGCGCACCTGTCATGATATACAGGCACACACACACACATACCTATTTGAAAACGGGAACCTAACGCAGTGGATGCTGAGGGGATCGGAGTACGTCAATCGCCAGCTTCGGCACCGGGCATGCAGCTCGGGGGCACTGGAGCTGCCGTCGTAGTGCTCAGAGGGAGGAAGTGGGGGGGGGAGACAGGGATCAACGTTTGCAGGGGTAACTGCACAGGGGCTGGCGAACACCAACAGGGGTAACTGCACAGCGGCTGCCTGTCTGCCCCACCACACACATCCAGGATAGAGCCGTGTTCTTGGCTATATGCTGGAGGTCACCTCAATCCCCTCTGACTGCGAGCAGCTTCTGGCTGCACAGCTGCAGGCGACTGATAATAAGGAGCTGGCAGTGTTCGGTATGCGTGCACTGCACAGCTCTCGAGTGCATTCCCATCGGTGCACCTGCCACATCTCAGATGCTGATTACTGCACCGCATTCCAATCAAACTGTGAGGCCTGGATACTTTGCCTAAACCCTGGACGTGCCAACACCATAGAGGCAGCAGCCAAACTGTGGGGCACGGTACTGGGTATCACCCCGTACACAGAGGGTGAGTGTGTGCATTGGGGGTGGGGGGGGGGGGGGGGGGGGGGAGGGGAAGCAGAGAGCAACAAGGGGTGGTGCACAACCGGGTCCGGTGTGTGGAATAACGTGACAGAAGCTTCCCGTGTACCAGGTGTATGTGTTTTGATGGTGTACAATTGAAAGGCCTATTGTCCCGAACTATCGAAGGTGCCCCCTCCCCTCAAGTGGCCACTAAGTTATCCTGAACTTACTTAGTCCTCCGTGCTCTGTCGCTACGTCCAGATGTGTCGCCAGGATGCTGCACATCTGATTTGCAGGCCGTCTGCTGCTCTCCTCACTCTGTGCCCTCTGACGCCTTTAGTGGACATCCTCTGGAGGGCCTGGACCCGGAGGGCCCCCACCCCACTTGCATCGCCATGCCACTCTGTTCTGCCCACTGCCCTTGCGACGCACCGTTATCAGGAGGTTGGGATTTGGGAGAGGTGGTGACGCCCATCACCTCCCTGGTGGGAGGCACCTGGCTCGGCTCCAGCACTCCCTCTTCCCGGATAGTGGTCCTTTGGACCCTGGGGATCTCCATGGGATGGAGAGGCAGCTGGATTGAGCTTCAGAGGCCTCTGCATCATCCAGCTATGGTGCCCCCCTATTGTCTGCATCATGTGTCAATGCCCTCAGCGATGCCCCTCAGCGACTGGGACATGTCCCCCTGCGACTGGGCCATGCTTTGTAGTACCTCAGCGATGCCCCTCAGCGACTGGGACATGTCCCTCAGCGACTGGGCCATGCTCTGTAGTACCTCAGCGATGCCCCTCAGCGACTGGGACATGTCCCTCAGCGACTGGGACATGTCCCTCAGCGACTGGGCCATGCTCTGTAGTACCTTGGCAATGTCCACTTGAGACTGGGACATGATGTTGAGGCCCTCGGCCCTGGTGGTCACAGACTGAGCCACGCCTTGGTCACCACCACTCATGATGCTGATGTCGTGCTGCTGGCTTTCCACTACGCTCGCCGCCCTAGCAGTGTTGGCCTCAGTGCCATACATTGCCGGCGCCATCTCCTGCGCCCTTAGCCTTTGGGATTCCTTCGATCGGCTCTGGACCGCTGGAATGTCGCTGACATCCCCTCAGAATCTCATGGCCGCAGCCTAGCATCTGCATCAGCCCCGGGATAACCTGGTCCAGAGGCTCGACGTCTGACTGGGACCCGGCTGAGTCCTGGGATCCAGCAGACCTCCGACTGCTGACTCCCTTCGATGTTCCTGCCCCCACCTGATGTGCATCAGCAACTATGCGGTGCTCACCAGATTGTGCCCCAGACGCCTGTCCGTGGTGTCACCCACCGAGGTGTGCGTCTCTGCGCTGGTGGAGGGTGGGGGTGATAGCTGTGGCACATTGACAGTGCTCTCCTCGGATTTCCCCTCTGAGGTGGTCTCTTGGGGGGAGAGATGGGGCTGGGGGGGGCCACCCCGGATGGCCTGGCCACATCAGGTGGAGGTCCTGCGGGAGAATGAACATGTGGTCAGTGAGAGGGAAGGGTCATTTTTCCTCGACATGTGCAACTTACTTGAGGCGAGTTC
This sequence comes from Scyliorhinus torazame, assembly GCF_047496885.1. Classification (NCBI taxonomy): domain Eukaryota; kingdom Metazoa; phylum Chordata; class Chondrichthyes; order Carcharhiniformes; family Scyliorhinidae; genus Scyliorhinus; species Scyliorhinus torazame. The sequence continues at coordinate 175,548,619 of NC_092723.1, read as the reverse complement.
TGGGTGAGGGGGTAATGGATCCTCACCTCTGCAGCACAGGCCAAGTTCAACGTCAGCGGCCACTCTATTCTCGGGCAATCCCACAATTTCCAAGGCCCACTCCAGCTTCTCCAGCTGGAACAAACAGAGGGCATTATGAGCCGAGCACTTGGTGCATCAGCTGGTGTCTGGCAGGTGGCATGTGCGGGCACCGTTTCTGGGCATGGAGGGTTGGTGCAGATGGCCCTAGGGTGTGCTGGGGATGGGGGGTGTGGGGTTTCTGTGCCAGCCAACGACGTATCGTGGGCGGGAGGGTCAAGGCAGTGACAGGCGGGACTGGTACCGGGGGCCAGTGTCAACTTACCCCCATTGGAGCTGGTTGATCTTGGTTCTGCATTGCAAGGTGATCCTCCTGGTCAGGCTGCCCGCACTATCAACCGCTACCACTGCCACCCAGCTGGCATTGACAGTCCTATTGCTGGTCCTCCGACCCTCAGGGGAAAAGAATGTCCCATCCTGCATCCACGGCATCCAGCAGCCTGGCTAGGTCGGCATCACCAAAGCGTGCAGCTGTCCTACGCAATGGCATGGTTGTGTGGTCATAGGTGTGTGTGTTCGGAGGCAGCATTTATGTGATGCACCCCCTTGTTAGCGAGGGTCCAGGCAAATCGGCTAGCAGAACAACCGATCCCACGGATAAAGTCGTGGCAGATCATTCGCGGCCTTAATTAACGCTGATACGGATCAGGGTCTCGCCAATGCGGTTGTCGAGGGGCTCGAGGTAACCCTTGCCCAGAATGGCACTTTTCCTGTTACATCATGCCCCTGGGGTTTTGTGAAAAGAGGAAGACTTTCACATCTACACGCATTGCTTGTCTCAATTGTGTTTTTCCAGTTCTCCTTCAAGTTACATCCTGGTGTAGAACGATTACTTGGTTGGTAGTGCAAGATTGAATTGCATGCATTAGCTGTCTTGTGTATACCCCACCCAATATTCAGTTTCCTTGCCTGCAGTGTGATGTGGCTTAAAAGGTTTTTGCTCACTTTCCACCACAGACCAAGACAAACATTTAACCACCATTCTCCCCCAGCCCCACCCATTCCCACCTGTCCATCTTTCCTGACACCGGTTCTTGCAACAGAAACAGTCGTACATTCAGTCAGATAGTCGGAATTAGAACTGCATGAGCTATTAAACATGGATCATTCTATATTTATTCTTCTCTTCTTAGTAGAGTCCCTCTGTTGGTACATGTGCGTACAGTAGCTTCAAACTGACAAAACACACAATGCAATTTTCAATGCAATACTCTGACTATCACTTGCATGCTCGTCATTCCTGGGGAAGGGATATTAGCAACAATGGAGAGAAATTTCCCCCTTCCCTGAATGACTTAACCAACAACATCTTTTTCTTTTACCTTCGCTGTGACAATGTACCTCGCACTTGCCTCAACCAAGATTGGAAGCATGTCTGAGAGGGACTGCGGAAAATCTTGCCACCATTCTGGATTGCGAATACATAGTGATTCCTTTATAACATGTAATGTATCTATTAACCCTTCTGCTATCTTGATAGTTCATGTATGTTGGGTTTTCCATGAAGGTGATGTTAATAAAACAGCCATTTTGTATGTATAGTACTTCTGCTTACGCTAGGTTAACTGACAGACATTAAAGTACGCTGCTTTTTGAAAAAGCTAATTGTGACTAATTGGGAGTTGCTGTTGTGTTGTTAGCTGTAATTAAAACATTCAGCCTCCACCAGTCACACAGCCTGTGCTTTCAGTAATGCCGATACTACAGTCCCTTTGGAGACCTAGGGCGAGATTCTCCGACCCCCCGCCGGGTCGGAGAATCGCCGGGGGCTGGCGTGAATCCCGTCCCCGCCGGTTGCCGAATTCTCCGGCACCGGATATTCGGCAGGGGCGGGAATCGTGTTGCGCCGGTTGGCGGGCCCCCCCTGCGCGATTCTCCGGCCCGGATGGGACGAAGTCCCACTGCTAAAATGCCTGTCCCGCCGGCGTAGATTAAACCACCTACCTTACCGGCGGGACAAGGCGGCGCCGGCGGGCTCCGGGGTCCTGGGGGGGGCGCGGGGCGATCTGGCCCCGGGGGTGCCCCCACGGTGGCCTGGCCCGCGATCGGGGCCCACCGATCCGCGAGCGGGCCTGTGCCGTGGGGGCACTCTTTTCCTTCCGCCTTCGCCACGGTCTCCACCATGGCGGAGGCGGAAGAGACTCCCTCCATTGCGCATGCCGGGAATGCCGTCAGCGGCCGCTATCGCTCCCGCGCATCGTCCATTATCAATGGACAGTAACCCAGAGACCCAGAGTAATGTTCTGGGGATCCTGGTTCGAATCCCACCACTGCAGATGGTGAAATCCCAATTTAATTAAAATCTGGAATTAAAAGTTGAATGATGATCATGAATCGATTGTCGTAAAAACCCATCTGGTTCCTTCGGGAAGGAAATCTGCTGCCCTTACCTGGTCTGGCCCGCAGACCCTCTCCAGGGCAATTAGGGATGGGCAATAAATGCTGGCACAGCCGGCGACACCCATGTCCCAGGATTGAATAAAGAAAAAGTTCACCCCCTGTCACTTCCACAGATATTCAAAAGTTGCCAGTTTCTTTATCGTTGAACTCGGTGCAAGATTCCAGGACTTTGAACCATTGGGAGGTTGATCAAGGTGGTTTGTAAAACAGAACAAAAAAGCTGAAAGGTTTCCCACACGTATCAGCTGAACTCCAGACAGCGGCGGGACTGAAAATTAGCCCAGAATCTGGATACATCAGGCCCCAGTCATGGAGCAGAAAATCCACACGGGGTTGTGAGGAGAGATTTTCAAAAATGAAGAGGGGCAGAGGCGTAGGGAGGATTGGGGGGAGGGGGGGATTGCCGAATGTCGAATGTTCCTGAATTCCTGACGTTTGGAGGGACCTACAGTTTAATTGGCACTACTCTCTCTCTGTTATGAGGTCGGGTGCATTCGGCTGTTAAAACCCAAGGAGGGATTGCGGCCTGCGGCTCTTGAGGTTTTAAGCTGTGATTTTGGTTTTTTATATGTCTGTGGTACAGAGTGAATGTTGATGCCACTGGGTGACAGATGGCAATGTGATTTGTGACTTTAATTCACTGAATTCACACTCAATTCTAAAATTCTCCAATCTCCCAACGACAACAGCATCATCCCCGCAACAGGATGCAGCGAGTGAAGGAGAAATTCCTAATAGATACATTACATTCATTAATCAGTCCCAGTCTAAACAAGAGTGAGCGACGAACCATCCAATCATTGGCATTTTGGCTGGGACAAACAGTACAGAATGTGAACAACCGGGGTTGGGGGGCGAGGGGGGGGGGGGGGCGGTTTGTGGGGGGGTGGGGGCTAAATGAGCAAAAAGTGGTGATCCCACTAACTTCAGGGTGGGTTTGCAACTGAGGAGAAAAGCCCCATAGACCTGTTGGGTAAGAAATCAGAATATCTAAATCCCTAATTAGCTCAGGCGTTCACCCAGAATCTTGGGTTGAGCAGCCAGCATGTGTGTTTTGCAGATGGCGTGGAACTCACTGGGGTCAACCAAGCGACAACAAGGCAGAGAATGCTTCCTCCGTGAAACTGGCAGGCTGGGAAGTCTTCAAAGAGAGAAACTGACTCGCTGCCGCTCTGCCTATGTGCAAGGCTGGGGTTTATTGCACTTCTTCTGAAAGTGTGCCCTTAATGCTTGGCAGATTTCCAACTTCATGTAAGTCATTTCACCTGCCGTGGAATTTGCTACCTTCAATCTGCGCGTCCCTATGGTCACCCTTCACTGCAGCACTGGGACCTCGGATGAGAAACAACAACAGTGCCAGGATGAAAGGAGCAACAGGAACAGAGGTACCTGCGACCTTGCCCTCAGCCACACGCTACTCCACGGGGCAGAAGGAATGGGGCACTCATGTCCGGCTCAAAGGAGCTGAGATCTCTGACACAGGGTCGACAGGCACAGGAATAAGTGTGAGCAACAAAACATCAGAAGGTTCAAAATCCCTGCAGGGTGCTGCTGACTGAAGACTCCTTCCTGGTGAAGCAGCTTGACGCGCATTGTCAAAGTGGCTAACTCTGGAGGACCCCCCGCTGACACTCTGCCCACCCCGTGCCCCTTCTTCAGTCAGCCATCCTTGCTTTCTGCTCTTCTTGACTTGCGCACCTCTTCTGCAATGACAGCGAGAAATGGATTGCATGGCATGGGGGCAACGTTTGTGGATGGTGGATGAGTGTTGGCTGTTCAGCCAGGGATGTGAGGAGGTGTCTGGAGAGACAGGAATGAGCAGAGGTGCAAGGTGTGTTGATCTGAGGAGTGCTGTGCAGGAGAACGCTGGAAAAATCAAAGTGTGGGAGTTGCCGCTTGAAAATGTCATGTCCCTCAATTGTCCCACACTCCTGAGATCTCAGATCCTCTTGGTGCACTGTCTCCAGGCTGGAGGGACCTCATTTCTACTGTTGACTTCCTCAACCACTTCCATCCAAGATTTCAAAGGCCGGTCTCCATCTCCCCTCCTTGGGAAACATCAGCTCGCTTCAGATCCTCAGATTCCATAGCAGGACCTCCGGACAAGAATTGGAAACCTGATGGGCAGTCTGCCCAATTCCTGTGGTCGCTGAAGCCCCAGTTATTAAATCAACAATTTGGCAATTCTGACCCCTGCTGGGTTCCTTGAAGTAAAAATATTTTCTTTGACAGGCTGGGTGCCTTATCTCACCTGCCCTGTTGGCCAGAAAAACTGGAAATAGGATGTTAATGTCGCACCTGAGTTAAAGAGCTGTGGTAAAGCACAACGCAATTCTAAATAGGTTCCCGATCCACGAACAGCCACATCCCCCTCCCCCCACCACCCCCACACACCCACAGCGTAAGGGCCCGTTGTGTTAAGATTTTAGACCATCGATAGTTTCTAAATTCAATTTGTTGCTTGAATTTTAGCATTCAGACAGAGGGTGAACAGTTTACAAACTACCGCTGAAAGTTCCCTGTCCTGTTCCAAACACACTACACAAGTGAACAATCTATAGCTGAGGTAGTCAGTCTGTTGGTCAAGCTGTCCTCTCTTTATCCTTTATCATGCCGACCCCACCAATTGTTCTTGTGTTCCAGTTTTTAGGCTTTCAATGGGGCACGTAGGCATGTTGCCTTCCAGCGAAATAGGTGCGAGCGGGACAAAAACACATCATCCATCTGCATTGAAACACTGCCCAACTCCGTCTCAGATGGTATTCCCGTAGTTTCCACCTGTGGGTCCTCTGGGGTTAGGTGCCTGTAAGTCTCAACCATATATTATTGCAAAGCAAAGCGTCACAATTTTGCTTCTCAGCAGTTTCACTCTGTGGGCAAACACCACAGCGAGCGGGTCGACATTTGTTTCCACAGGAAACACACTGCGCTCTTCACCACAGAATGCCCTTGCCTTGATGTCAGGCCTCCTTGCAAGGCCTGCCGAATCCTATTGGTCAAATCATGGCTGGTTTTGATGGGTCACGGGGGCACTCGTAGGCCTCAGCCAATCGAATTTAATTGTGGCTGCATCTCTACGCTCCTTTCCTCAGCCAGACCGAGCTCACTGGTGCATGATGGGGAGAATAGGCTAGTGAGAGCCAGGGTGTAGGCACAGAGGAATGGATGCGCACCATTAGATTCAAAAACAGGCCAAACTCCTGACGGCCCCAGGAAGGGTGGTTGAGTCAGAAACTCTCAAAACATTTAAGAAATATTTAGATATTCACTTGTACTGCCATAACCTCAGGGAGTATGAGCCAAGCGCTGGAAGATGGGATCAGTGTCGCCAGATCTTTGTTGACTGGCGTGGACATGATTGGCTGAATGGCCTTCTGTGCTGTAAATGTCTGTGAATCTGTGAAAAATCCATTGTGGTTAGTAACAGAGATTCCTGATGGAGAAGGATCCGCTCCAACTATGAACACCGCACGACTCTCTCCAGTGGCAAAACAATTGGACGACAGAATAATTTGCGAGGACTCAGTGGGAGATTTTTTTTCTCTTGCCAAGTTTGTGCCCTACTCATCCTTCACGAACAAGATAGAGAATTTCGATCACTTCTGCATTCTATCCACTGAAGATGAGGGCATTCTGCTCAATCAAAATGCTGAAAGCCATCAGCTATAAACAGCTTCTCGTTGCTTACCTCTTCCATCTTTTGGTGACTTGCTTTTCCAGTGATGGGACCTGGAGCTCAGCTCTTCCTTGCTAAGATGTGTGTGGTTTGCAGAATGAGCCTGCAATACTTCCCAGTTCATCAGTTGTAATGATATGTATAATGCCAGTCCAGCAAAGGGTTAACATCTGAATCTATGTGTAAATCAAACACTAATTGCGTTACTAATTCACTGTATATAAGACAACATCGCCAGGAATTCTGGGAGAAGCTGAAGAGAACATGATGAGAGCAGAGTGAGATTTGAATGTAGAGACATAGCACGAGGTCAAGTCATAGTGTAGTTTAATAGTTAGATAGAATATTGATTGCTGTACTACAGATTCAGTATGATTAGTTTATTATCTGTAGCTCAGTAGAGTGTGCGAACATCATTTAGGTTAGTAGGGTAAAATAAATTAGTTTTGATTCAAATATCTTATTTGTATATTCTTTGTCGACACTACATATCTGGCTGTCTTGGAGGAAAAGGCAAGGAATAGAACAACAGTTACATCCACAGTGCAGGGGCTCACAGCCCTGTAACAGAAACCCACTCTTGCTAGGAACCCCATCCCGGCCCCTGACTGTTTACCCGGGTCACGAGGCCCTCTCCGCAGATTACCCCATAAAGCGGACAAACACCACAGAGATTTCACAGGCCTGAAATGCTGGCCGATTCCTCGCGGGTGGGAAGTGGCTGACATTGCATGCCGTGACATGACTGAGGGCCACTGCCTATCTATCTAAACTGGCTTCCTATTTTACAAACTTCCATTGCAAGAGCCACAACTAGCATTTATTCCACTGCGAACACTGTTCTTTTCTGTCAACCTGGAATCATTCTTCTGCTCACAGATTTAATTCAGTGAATTAAAACAACTGCATTTTTTTACTCAGGCTTCACCCAGATCTACCTTTTACTGCCACTTTGTGTCCATGAATTAATGCCACTGTCAGACCGTTTGTGTTAGATATGCTGGAGTTACATTACTGCCGCAACTCCGCAGTGCATGAAACATTTCAGTGATCCGGGGAGACCCAGATAAATAAAGCCTTTGTGATTTGGAGATTACAGTTTATGTCTTACTTCTGCGAGAGCAATTTGTTTTTTCATTCTTTCGTGGGATGTGGGTGGCGTTGGCAAGGTCAGCACCTGTTGCTCATTCCAAACTGCCCCTGAACTGAATGGCTTGCTTGGCCATTTCAGAGGGCAGTTAAGAGTCAACTACATTGCTGTGTGACCTGGAGTCACGTGTAGGCCAGACCGGCAGATTTCCTTCCCTGAAGGAGCGCGAGTGAACCAGATGGGTTTGTAATGACAATCGACAATGGTTTCAGGGTCCCCATGACAGAGAGTAGGTTTTCTATCCTAGATTATTAATTGAATTAAAATTCCATCAGTCGCCATGATAGGATTTGAACCCTTTCCCCCAGAACTCTAGCCTAAGCCTCTGTATTACTCATTCGATGACAGTACCACTATGTTACCGTCTCGCCCCAATTACATACTACAATGTTCTATATGGCACATGATCAAAAACATTAACTGTCCACAGATGAGGTTGCCGATGTGTAATATTGGATTAACAACTGGTTGTAGGAAAATGGGTTAATGATCGTGTTAATGAGACAATGATGTTAATGATGATGTAAGCATGACATCAAGGTCAGATGACCAAAAGGCTCAAAGAGAGCAAGATACATCATAGTGTATGTCTGTGGAACCATGTGTTTACCATGGAGTTTTTGTACATAGTGTGCATAAATTGTTTCAAGAATGATTATAAACTGACCATATATCTCCAAATCTCTCATAGAGATTCATTAAATCACAGTGGCAGAAATTGAGGCCACTGATTGGTAACCCACAAGTGAAGACCTTGGAACAGCTCAACGGTTCAATTCAAGTTGGAGGAAGAAAATTGGAACCAGCTTCCAATCATCTTGGAGTCCAAGAAATTGGAAACACTCCATTTCAGCATGGTCATTTCCTTGAAGAAATCAACAAATCTGGGCAGCAGATCGGTCTGCAAAGTTGGAAGGCCAAGAATACAGAATGGAATTTAAAATGGACACCTGGGCTGAGGGGGGGGGGGAGGGGGGAGGGGGGGGGGGGCGGTCACAGTCATAAAGGACAAATTGGGCTGGCTTAAGGAAGGAGAAATACAATCATCTGAGCTAAAGCTACAAGTGCCAGGAGGCAAAGATCTCAAAAGTAAAGGGTCAGAAAACTGCAACACTTAGTCAGGAAGATAAAGAAATGAACAGAATTCTTTATATCCAACAACTGAGTAGAATGGATGAACGCTCAAGGACTGGGGACTGGAAAATCCCAACACGGCAGCAGAAATTGAAGCTGACCCATTACACGGGGGAGTCACTTTACTGCAGAAACACCATTCACTGGACCACAGGACCAGTTTGCCGATCTCTCACTGCTCCTTTGCAGACAGGCTCAAAAAGGTGGAGGCACGAGTCACTAAACAAGATGGTGACCATCCACTAGAGGAGTTTCCACACCTTGGTTGGCACTTTCAGGAGAGAGTTCAACAGAATGAAGCCACCACACAGACAGAAAGATCTGCCTGACGACCTCACCTCCTTCTACATATTTTGAGACCTAATGTTGCTGTGACATAATTGTGGTAGTCGCCACTGTTGTATTATATTGTATATACTGCACTGCATACAAGGGTATTACGGTAAGGCCCCTGTACTACAGGTACGGGGGTAGATCCCTGCCTGCTGGCTCCGCCCAGTAGGCAGAGTATAAATGTGTGTGCTCTCCGAAAGGCAGCCATTTCGGCAGCAGCTGTAGGAGGCCACACATCTCTGTGTAATAAAGCCTCGATTACTCTCTACTCTCGTCTCGTCGTAATTGATAGTGCATCAATAATGCTTCTACTCGTAACTCGCTGCCAACTTGCTAAGGGGTTACTTACAAGCCAGAATGTTGCCAAATCACACACTGACATAAATAAGCACGTATCTTCCTCAATGCCTCCTCCCATGCATTATCTTAAGATCACACAGAATTCCTCGGCTAACACAGCAGATCTCCTGTCACTCGCTCGGCCTCTGTAGTGAGCGAACCAAATTGGGATCCGAGAAGGTTTTCCACGCCTTCCATCTCCAGCTGCGTGCTGGGGAAGCGGGCAAGGAGGGGACTATCAGGTGTCTTTCCCGTGGTGGCACATTCAAGATCAGGTGCCACACGCAAGGCAGTAACTAGAATAACTACATCATGGAGAACCCAATCGCGATCTTGGCAGTGGAACAAGCCTCCATAGTACCACTGGTGCCAACACTACAAAACCTCTGAAGCTTGGGAGGTGCTGCTAGATATTCCTGGTGCATCCTCTATTGCTTCAGTCGCACGTGTGAGCCGTGCATTCATTCACAGCACGGGGAGAGACCCAATAGTAATGCCAATCAACGATTCCAGCTGGCCTGAAGCACCTCACTGAATTCCGGTGCCAATCACACTCAGTTGAACTCACCTCGAGCTGCACAAGGAACCCCACACTGGCGCCTGTTTGAAGGGGCAGGCAGCCAACTTGTGGATGAGGTGCCTTACCTCTGCTGTGGAGAAGTTGAGCGTAGTGCCATGACTAATCATTGGAGGTCTGTTGGTGCGTCCATTTAGGGAGGGCAGAGAATTTTGTCACCTGCAATCTGCCTGAGGTAGGGATGCTGTTGCTTCAATGCCTCTGGGCCTGCAACATGACCGATAAATGGAGCAGAAGTTTCAGAGAGGGGACACTCTGCAAGAAAATGGGAGAGGAAGAGAACAGGGGAAGGACGGTGCTGCCAGTGACCACTGAGGTCAAGTGGCATTAAACTTGTCAGGCGTTTACAGGCGAGAATCCAACAGCTCCCACTATGCCATCCATTGCTGCTTCCAGGGGGTGGCAGAGGCCTCAGGTGCCAAGAGATGCGATTCCATCATATTCTGCCCGAGGCAAGGGATGAATGATCACGTGGATTTTCCAGGATAGTGGTCTTCCCAATGGTGCCGAGAGCCACTCACTGCTTACACATGGCTCCTTGGGGAGAGGTATCGGATTCGCAAGATTTACCATTCCATCAATGTGCGGTTTGGAATGCGGACGCACAGTACTTTATGTTGGTGAATGCCCACTATCTGGCAGCAGCCTTCATTTGAAGCTAATCTGCCTTTGAGGCAGCAAGCACGAACGTCATGACCTCTGCCTGAGCTTCCATTGCCACTCTGGCTGGCATCTGTCTGTGCTGCAGTGCCAGAGTCCACAAGTGCTGTCATGGGGTTGGCCACCACTTTCACCCTGGCCTATTGGAATCGTACTCCTCCATGCTCCTCGACAGCTGCAAGGATTGCCAACCAGGACAGCCAACACACCAAATTTGGCAATGCACATGTTCATTAACATTTCTCTGCGTGCCAACGCAAAGAATCGTCACCTAAATCCCCTGCAGCAGAACTCCTGTGCAACCTCCCCCTTAGTCAGCTGGCACACGAGCCATCCTTTTTCGCCAGGCCTTGCTGCAGCCCACTCCTGCCTGGTGACTCACTGGGCGCGATTCCCGACTCCAGACGAGATGTCTTGTGTCGTGCCAGTATCTCAGCTGGTGGCTGCAAGTTTCAGATTGAGATGCCTGCTGCGGTCGAGACGCATAAGAGCCTGAGAGCGTAAGGTATGAAGGGGAAGGTGAGGTTGGGGTGTGAACCAAGAGGTCCGCCCATAATCAGGCTCGCCACCAACAGCTTGAACCTCATGCCAAGTAACAGGATGAGGGTGAGATGTGAATTGGGAAGGGACATAGGGCAGTAACACCCTGACATCCTGAATTCTCCCAGCGACACAGGATACTATAGGATCACACAACACATGAGGTGCAGCGCCATCTCTTCCGTTAGGCTCAGGGGATGGAAGCAGACACCCCAACCCACTGGCTCGGCTTTGATTAGAATCATAGAATCCCTACAGTGCAGAAGGAGGCCATTCGGCCCATCGAGTCTGCACCAACCCTTCGAATAAGCACTCTACCCATCCACCCCGCCCTATCCCGTATCCAAACCTGCACATTCATGGACACTAAGGGACAATTAATCACGGCCTATCCACCTAACCTGCACATCTGTGGGAGGAAACCGGAGCACCCGGAGGAAACCCACACAGACACGGGGCAAAAGTGCAAACTCCTCAGACAGTCACCCGAGGCCAGAATCGAACCTGGGTCCCTGGCGCTGTGAGGCAGCAGTGCTAATTACTGTGTCGCTGTGCCGCCCACGGTGCCCATTGTGAGAAACCTTGTATTGCAAGAGAGAACGTCAGCGTTTCTTTTTATTCCTTCATGGGATGTGGATGTTGTTGGCTCGGTCAGAATTTATTGTCCATCCCTAATCGCCCATTGAGAAGGAGGCGGTGGGCTGCTTTCTTGAACCGCTGCTGTATATGTGTTGCCCTGAGTATCTGCAAATTGGAATACTGGAGGTATGTAGAGGCAACAAGTAGTGGCTGTGAGGATGACATCATTGCAATGTATGAGGGTAAGGAGGAGTATCTACATGTTGCATCCATGTCCTGAGTGCCAGGGACTGCTGATAGGTGAGTGATGGGGATGTGGCTCATTAAGCAGTATGAGTGGTTGGTGATGTGTGGACATTCACTGTGAAGACATTCACTGACCTTAGCACACTGCATCCAGATCTTGGGGCCGGGCTCCAGGAGTTGACCAGCCTGGTCACCTGTTTGCATTCTCTTTGGAGGACAATCTTTGAGGGCCTCCTGCCAATCCCCTCCCCCTCCGCGGAACCTGACATCTCTCCTCCTGTGGGCCCACTGACCTAGGCCGCACTCGCGCACCATGTGGCCCGCTCTCTGACCTGATTCTCCATTTCTCATCACTTGAGTTGCAGGACCGAGAACCAGCAGCAACCTCCTTGCATTCAGTGCAACTTTAAGAGGGACAGACTGCTTTTAAGAGCTGCAGGATAACTGGAACATGTGCTAATCCCGGAATGTTGTTTGTTCGCCTGTTGATCGTGCCGGACTGCCAACAATTTAGGTTGTATGCTGGAACTGAAATAAACAAGTGAATACCATTCATTGGTTCATTCCTCAGAGCAATGTCTTGACCAATCAGAGTAAAGCTTAAATTTTCAAATTATGCTTGGCAGTTAACTGTCAGTCATCATTAACGAGTGCATTCTCCATGGCATCACCTCTACCAAGCGGAGTCCACATGACAACCAATCAGTACTCTCTTCGCATATGGTCTAAAATTGTTGCTTCCCCTGACATTGGAATTCTCGTGATAGTCGCGATGAGTGTAAGATGAAAAGTTTTGACAAAATGTATTTTTTTCAGCAATACGCAAATATACTGAAATGACGAAAATGAAGAGTCAGTGCGTCCCAGTGCCAGAATATGGGTACCAATGAATTTATGCCCCTTGACTTTGTACAGTAGAGTAAAATAGCTGATAATAAGCCGGCTTTGCTCCTCCACAACACCCCCCCCCCCGCCCTCCCCCCCCCCCCCCCCCCCCCCCCCCCCCCCCCACCGTCATTTTTATTTCCATTGAGTTCAGTAATAAATATATCCTGTAGAATTCGAAATGACGGCTGCTTCAGGATAAACCAATATTGGGCAGGGGACCTCAACCAGTCGTTGGCCCAAAATTTACCAGTGGAAAGGGGGTAATATCTGCTTCAGTCAAGAATGAAGGGTGTCCTTTTGTTTGGCCACACACTTCCTTTCTTGGGGCCTTAGGCCTTGGTAGGTTGCATCGTCCCTAATGTACACTAACATGTACCACCAGTCCCAATTTCTGAGCAATATTTGAACCGTAGCTTAAGCGAAAATGTGCAGCTTCCCTGAGCTTCACCCCCATCTTACCAAAGGAAAGCTTTCGGTATCCACAAGGATAGTCTCCTTTTAAAGCTGATACTGATGTCAAGTGGGCACACCAGTCTTGTCAAGCGCATCTGAGCAGCTTCCAAACTCAATATGAGAAGGCCTATAGGACATGCAAAGTGCAGTCCTGGTAAGAGAAGAGACAGAGAAACAGGTAGGGGCATTGCAAAGGCAGTGCAGCGATTTAAAAGCAGCGTTAAGAGCACTCCATGCTGCCACCACGGAGCACATACTGGTGTCAAGTGGGCACCAAGTGGGATCAGGGGTGAACTGGCAAGGTGGATACAGAACTGGCTAGGCCATAGAAGGCAGAGGGTAGCAATGGAGGGATGCTTTTCTAATTGGAGGGCTGTGACCAGTGGTGTTCCGCAGGGATCAGTGTTGGGACCTTTGCTGTTTGTAGTATATATAAATGATTTGGAGGAAAATGTAACTGGTCTGATTAGTAAGTTTGCAGACGACACAAAGGTTGGTGGAATTGCGGATAGCGATGAGGACTGTCAGAGGATACAGCAGGATTTAGATTGTCTGGAGACTTGGGCGGAGAGATGGCAGATGGAGTTTAATCCGGACAAATGTGAGGTAATGCATTTTGGAAGGGCTAATGCAGGTAGGGAATATACAGTGAATGGTAGAACCCTCAAGAGTATTGAAAGTCAAAGAGATCTAGGAGTACAGGTCCACAGGTCATTGAAAGGGGCAACACAGGTGGAGAAGGTAGTCAAGAAGGCATACGGCATGCTTGCCTTCATTGGCCGGGGCATTGAGTATAAGAATTGGCAAGTCATGTTGCAGCTGTATAGAACCTTAGTTAGGCCACACGTGGAGTATAGTGTTCAATTCTGGTCGCCACACTACCAGAAGGATGTGGAGGCTTTAGAGAGGGTGCAGAAGAGATTTACCAGGATGTTGCCTGGTATGGAGGGCATAAGCTATGAGGAGCGATTGAATAAACTCGGTTTGTTCTCACTGGAACGAAGGAGGTTGAGGGGCGACCTGATAGAGGTATACAAAATTATGAGGGGCATAGACAGAGTGGATAGTCAGAGGCTTTTCCCCAGGGTAGAGGGGTCAATTACTAGGGGGCATAGGTTTAAGGTGAGAGGGGCAAGGTTTAGAGTAGATGTACGAGGCAAGTTTTTTACGCAGAGTGTAGTGGGTGCCTGGAACTCACTACCGGAGGAGGTAGTGGAAGCAGGGACGATAGGGACATTTAAGGGGCATCTTGACAAATATATGAATAGGATGGGAATAGAAGGATATGGACCCAGGAAGTGTAGAAGATTGTAGTTTAGTCGGGCAGTATGGTCGGCACGGGCTTGGAGGGCCGAAGGGCCTGTTCCTGTGCTGTACATTTCTTTGTTCTTTGTTCTTTGTTCACAGACAAAGCTCATTAGAACATGCGAAATGCAGGAAGCAGATTGCGGAACTGCAGTCTTTGCTTTCAGTACAAAATGGGTTTCAGAGCACCTTTGGATCCCAATTAGATGAGGAAGACGGCCCTGATTGGCAAGAATTAAATGAAACCCGCATCGGTATGTTCAGGGAACATGTGCGTAAGGAAAGCCCCAAAGGAGAAAAGCACCCCGACCCCCTACAGAGCAGATAGATCGGGCACCCATGAATCCAGTAACCACCCACCGCACAGTCACATCGGACGGAGACGCGGAATTCCTTTACACCACCCCCTTAACCGTGACCCAATTACGGGACACGTGCGAAAAGATCACACCGTTCCTCTCCACCTCAGACCGCCACCACTTCTTTGCTACAGTGAAGCAGCAGGCGACCATGTACGGCCTGGATGAGCGTGAGCAAGTGAAGCTCACAGTTTTGAGTTTAGACCCTTCGGTTGTAGTAGCCCTTCCCGACACACAGAATGTAGGAGGAGGCACCCTTGCAGAGATGCACACGGCGATCCTAGATGCGATCGGCTACAACAGAGGTGACCCAATAGAAGGCCTGAATAAGTGCAGGCAGAAAAAGACAGAACACCCCACAGCATTTGCTGGACACCTGTGGATTCATTTTACAGCCGTTTTCGGCAACTTAGACCACGCCCATTTGTCCCAAGACAACATGGCCAAATGGACCTGCACCCTTATCTCCCCTGCCACAGAGGCAGGACAAAAAGCCTGTACCAATTATAACCCCTCGGAAGAAGTGCACAACGAAAAATGGGTTTTAAAAAGACTGTCCCGCTCCTGGGAGCAATCTGTCCACAACAAACCCGTAATTAGGAAACCCGAAGAACAGCAGGCAGAGGCAGATATCCAAGCAGTTAAAGCGCACCAGAACCCCGCATGGGTGAATGAAGGCAGGAACAGCCCCCCCACAGAAACCACAGGAGTGTGACAACTGTGGACAATTAGGTCACTTTGCACGAGAGTGCAATGCCCCACGAAAGCCACAGAGAGCCCAGCAGGCAGGCACTCTGAATAATAACAGGACAAAACCCATACATAGTGTGAGCGCCCGTTCAGACCAGACAGACATGAACGGAGCTGACTGACGGTGTTCGGGCTCCCCCACCTGGGTCTGCGACACCCTTTGGGATAG
Organism: Scyliorhinus torazame; assembly: GCF_047496885.1. Lineage (NCBI taxonomy): Eukaryota > Metazoa > Chordata > Chondrichthyes > Carcharhiniformes > Scyliorhinidae > Scyliorhinus > Scyliorhinus torazame. The sequence continues at coordinate 175,532,983 of NC_092723.1, read as the reverse complement.
GTCCGGCCGACCAGTCGTTGCAGCGAAAATACAGGGACAGCCCATCGAATTTCTCTGGGACACAGGAGGGTCCCGCACCACAATTAATTCCTCCACCATGTTCCAAAAAGACACGTGGCCCATTACAGCCACAATCACCCTCAGCGGCTTCACAGGCCACTCACAACAGGGACACATCACAGCCCCTGTACCCATTCAAATTAGCAACATTAAAACAAAACACCCCATAGTTTTGGTTGATCTGGACCACACAGCAGAGCACATTTTGGGCATTGATTTCATGAACTCCCACAACCTGTCATTTGACCCAGTAAATCAATGTGTCTGGAAAATGACAAAGTCAGCAAGAGCCCCCGCAACGCTCACAGTAGGTGAGTATGCAAACACGATTAGCGCAGTCGGCGAATTTTGATTCGATCCGACCACGATTAATGCAGACAAACAGGTTAGGGCAGTTCTTCAGAAGAACAGGACCGCATTTGCAAGTCATAAACATGACCGGCAGAATGGCTGGTTCGGTTCAAATAATAGGATCTGACCCTAGACCCCAGAAGCAATATGGATTTACCCAAGAGGCAGAGGGAGAAATCTCAAAGGTTATTGACAGCTTATTAGAACAAGGCGTACTTAGATCGGTAGCCTCTACTAATAATGCCCCGATTTGGCCAGTGAGAAAGCCCGATAGATCATGGCGACTGACCATCGATTACCGGGAACTCAACAAAGTCACCCCCGCAGCAGCCCCCATGGTAGCTACAAGTCCCGAGACCATGCTCAAACAGGGACTCAACTCACGATATTTTACGGTTTTGGACGTCAGTAACGGATTCTGGTCCATTCCATTGGCAAAAGCGTGCCAGTACAAATTTGCCTTCACTTTTAAAGGTCAGCAGTACACGTGGACATGCCTTCCACAAGGATTCCACAACTCCCCCTCCATTTTCCACCGACAGCTGGCAAATGGTTTATCGAAATTTTCTCGCCCCGAATGTCTGGTCCAGTATGTGGACGACCTATTACTGCAGACAGACACCAAGGCAGAGCACATCGAGATTCTGTCTGAACTCCTGGAACTCCTACAGCAAATTGGATGCAAAGTAAACCCCAAAAAGGCCCAAATTTTGGAAGACAAAGTGGTATATTTGGGAACGATTATCACGCATGGTAAACGCGAGATCGAGCATAAAAGAATTGACTCGATTGTCAAATTGCCCCTTCCCCAGAATGTTTCCGCCCTCCGGTCGTTTTTAGGACTGGTTGGCTACTGCCGAAACCATATTGACGGTTTCGCCACCAAGGCAGCACCCCTCTCGGAACTCCTAAAGAAAGGAGCCCCCTGGGAATGGCTTCCACGGCATACGGATGCTGTGGATGTTTTAAAGTGCGCACTCATTGCACTACAGGTTCCAGAGTCGCTCTCCCCCTATGCTATAGAGAGAGCTAGCACAGAGCGTACCCTTTCGGCCGTGCTCCTCCAGGAACGGCACCAACAGTTAAGACCCGTGGCTTACGCCACAGAGTTTTGGATCCTGTGGAGCAGGGATTTTCGGCCTGTGAAAGGCACCTGCTCGCAGTTTTCTGGGCAGTCCAATATTTTTCATACATCACCGGACTAAACCCCATCACAATCCTCACAGAACACACCCCCACCCAACTTTTACTAGACGGACGACATAAGGACGGTACAGTAAGCCAGATTAGAGCAGCCAGATGGACCCTTCTTTTGCAGGGACATCACTGTAAAAAGGACCAAGACTCACACTTTCCTAGCCGACAACCTTCAGTACCCAGGGACTCCCACGAATGTGAAATCATCTCACCGTGCCACAACACAGGCCTCTTTATCGCAAAATCATCCCCCAGAAAGATAGGTAGTTCACCCCAGAGCCCCCAGCACACAGACACATGCGCACCTTGCGAATATATGTGGATGGTTCGTCCACTGTATTAGACGGGAAGCGCATTACAGGATGCAGCATCTATGTTGAGGATGCTCAGGGACGCACCCTAGAAGAAATATCATTAAAACTACCAGGACACTTAGGCGCGCAGGCGGCAGAACTAGCAGCCATTGCATACATTGTGGATCACCCAGATTCCTTCCCCAGCCCAGCAGGCATATACTCGGACAGCCTCTATATCTGTAACAGCCTCACAGAATTCCTACCCCTGTGGAAAGGAAGAGGATTTGTTTCCGCGGACGGAAACCCCCTCCCTTCAGCCCCATTGCTCCGGCACATTTTGAACAAAGCACAGGACAGGATTTTTGGCATCGTTAAAGTTCGAAGTCACCACCGTTCCTCCCACCTGGAAATGTAAAAGCCGACGTACTGGCCAAAGCAGGTTCCAGGCATGGACATTTTTGGACACCCCCCGAAAGCGCCCCAGTGAATGCAGTTCAGGTCTCACAGACTAATATTGAGGATTTAATGCAGGCCCAGAAGCAAGATAGGAATCTCAGGGAGATTTTAAAAGGAAGCTTTCCAGCCCCATACGATAGGTTTAAAAATGCACTGACCACACATGACGGTGTGATCCAAAAAGACACCCTATATGTTGTCCCTGAACAGGACAGGAATCAGCTTATTTGTTTGTTCCATGACAGTCATGGACATCAGGGAATCGACCCCACTACAGCCCACCTCAGACAGCTCTATTGGTGGCTGAATTTAAAAGAAGACATCACGCTCTATGTGGAAAATTGCCTTATCTGTGCCCAAAACAATCCGGACAGATACGCAAAGTGATGATAAGAGAAAAGGGAAATAGGAAGCAAGAGAGTGAGAGTTTAAGGGAAGAGAAAGATAAATATCGGCACAAATGGAAGGTATTGTCACTCACTGAAGGACAGGGGAGGCCACGATAGAAACATGTTAAAATTCACCTGTGGGATGTAGACATCACGAGCTGGAAAGGCCAGCATTTGTTGCCCATCCTTAATTGCCCTGGAGCTGAGTGGCCAGCTCGGGCTATTTCAGAGTCAACCACACGGCTGTGGTTCTGAAGTCACAAATCGCCCAGGTAAGGTCAGGGTGGCAAATTCCCTTCCCTAAAGGGGAGTAGTGAACCAGATGGATTTTTAACCAACAATTGTCAATAGTTTCATGGTTAGCATTACTAACTTCGCTTTATATACCAGGTTTATTCATCAAATTTAACTTCCACCAGCTGCCTTGGTGGGATTTGAACCTCTGTTTCTCACAGCATTAGCCTGGGACCCCTGGATTATTAGTGACATTACTACTATACCACGTCTCCCCCTTCTGTTGAAGTCATGAACATAAATTGTAAATATCGGAGACCTCAGCACTGATCCTTGTTGCACTCCAATACTTACAGCTATTGACATGAACATTTCTTGTTTACCCCTACTCGAAGCTTCCTGTTCGTTAAGCAACCCTCTACACATGCTAATGTATTAGTCCTAACTCTGTCTGCCCTTAACTTGCATATTAACTCACATGGAGAGATGGTGACAGGGTGGTAATATCACCAGATAAGTAACTCCAATGGGAGAGTGTCAAACTCTCCCCCGAGTGATGCTAAGAAAGTAAAGAGCGGGACAGGGTGGATATGGGGAGTGTCTAAAGGGGTGGCTCATTCTCTCCCTTGCAGCCTTCGCCAAAGATGTATTTTTACCCCCGAGAGACTAGGCATCAAGGCAGGAAGAGACATGGACGAGAAACGACATGGTGACGGGTAGTGCAGAGGGTGAGAAAATTCATGGGGGAGTTGCCAGTCCAAGAATCAACTCATACTTCAATTTCTATTGGTATTTAGGTTGTCTGTGAAAAGATCCAACCCCAAGGCAGGGGAGGCAAAATAGCCAGTTAGGAATTGTCCGTCCATTAAACACCCAGCCTGATGTTCTCTTCCTTTAGTATTTGGATTGAAAACTGAATGCAGTATATAGCCAGTCCTCTGCTATATGAGATGATATGAGATCACCACTGCAGTTGAATTGAACCCGTACATCCCTGGGCAATCTTGGTAAAGATCAGCTCTTTCCGAGGCAGGGGGACCCTGACGCATTTTAATGGGTTTAAACACGAGTAGAAGGTCTGGAGCACCATCCATCATCCTTAACCTTTAGAACAGGAATATTTTAAGTACGTTTTATGAAGACGGATGAAGCAAATCAGATACCAGACAGATGAATTTGTCCTTTTTGTCCTTCTCGCTCGCCATATTTAACCTGAATTGACACGCATACTGTACACTTCATGGGACTATATTTACTTTGTAATATATATATATTCAGCGTCCCTGTACCCAGGATAATTGTATTTTGAAAATCAGTTACAACTGATCGAGTCTCAGAACTCATTTTAGACTCACGTCATTTGCTGTCAAACATTCTCCTGGGCAGGTAGCTTAGGAGCTTCACTGACGGTCCTCAAGGGGGAAAGATTGTAATTCTAAAGCAAATTGCTCCTCACAGGTGACATTCTCCTGATAGACTATTCACACCCCCTCCCCCCCCCCCCCACCGCCCCTAACAGATTAATTTCACATCATAGCCATGTTATTCTAGACTGTGGAAGGATACGCTTCTATATACGTTTGTGTAAAAGAATGCCCGAGATACACCATGGTAATTTTATTGATGAAGGAGCTTGCTGTGGTTGTGTCTGTCTTCGACATCTGCAGCTGCCTCATGACTGACACAGCCACTGCAAAAGCAAACGAGGCCTCGAAGCAACAACAGATGGAAGGGCAGAAATCCTGTGTCTAAACAAATACATGAAGGAAGGTCACCTGAGAAAACCAACGACATGGACTAAGTCCAGTGGGACCCGGGCCAATCAAAGACTGATCACTCATCCCAATTAAGTGACCCAAAATGAGTGCACATGAGGGGTGTTGCTTCGCAATTAAAGTATGAAGCAAAACTGGAGTCAATGGGAATTGGGGGGGGAAACTCTCCACTGGTCAGAGTCATACCCGGCACAAAGGACAATGGTTGTGGTGGTTGGAGGTCAGTCATCTCAGTCCCAGGCCATCACTGCAGGAGTTCATCAGGGTCGTGTCCTCGGCCCTACCATCTTCAGCTGCTTCATCAATGACCTTCCTTCCAACATAAGTTCAGATGTGGGGATGTTTGCGGGTGACTGCACAATGTTCAGCACCATTTGCAACTCCTCAGACACTAAAGCAGTCCACATGCAAATGCAGCAAGACCTGGATAATATCCAGGCTTGGGCTGACAAGTGGCAAGTTACATTTGTGCCATATACATGCCAGGCAACTGTCATGATATTCAGGTAAACATCATGGTGCAACCATACATACATACTGATGGACAGATCAACGGACCAATCAATACACACACAACATCACAGCCAATCACAGGCAAGAGCATACACACTATAAAACGGGGAACACGACACTTCCCGAGCATTCCAGCAGGAGACAGCTCAGGGCACAGAGCTCACAGCAAGCCACTCAGACATCCACCATGTGCTGAGTGCTTCTCCAAGATAGTGTTACGGCTAGGTCCACAGATTCAAGGGGAATGAACGAACCACAGTAACCAGTTTATCATTGTAAATATTGTTAGTAATAAAACTGAGTTGTACCATCCGCATCCGTGTTGGTTCATCTATGGAACAGAGCACCCAACACGACAGCAACAACCATCTCCAATGGGAGAGAATCAAACCATCGCCCCTTGACCTTCAATGACATTACCAACACTGAATCCCCCACTATCAACATCCAGGGGGTTGTCATTGACTAGAAACTGAACTGGACTAGCCATATGAATACTGTGGCTACCAGGGCAGGTCAAAGGCTAGGACACCTGCAGCGAATAACTCACCTCCTGACACCCCAAAGCCTGTCCATCACGTACAACGGACAAGTCAGGAGTGTGATGGAATACTCTTCACTTGTCTGGATGAGTGCAGCCCCAACAACACTCAAGCAACTCAACGCCATCCAGGCCAAAGCAGCCCCGCTTGATTGCTCCCCCTTCCACAAACATTCAATCCCTCCATCACCGACGCACAGTAGCAGCCGTGTGTACCATCTACAAGATGCACTGCAGGAACTCACCAAGGTTCCTTAGACAGCATCTTCCAAACCCACAACCACTGCCATCTAGAAGGACAAGAGCAGCCGATACCTGGGAACCTCACCGCCTGGAGGTTCCCCTCCAAGCCACTCACTACCCCGACTTGGAAATATATCGGCCGTTCCTTCACTATCGCCGGGGCAACATCCTGGAACTCCCTCACTAACAGCACCAACAACAATGCAGTAATGGCCAGATCATCTGTATGCTGGTTCAGGGGTAAATATTGTTCAGGTAACCGGGGAGAAATCCCTTTGTAATATCCTCATGCATGCTGGAATTCCCTCGGCATTGAGATCTCTGTACCTGCCGGCAGCACACCCTCACGGACGGATTTCCCCAAGGTGTGGGGAGGCTTCAGTGGGAGATCCCATTGACAAGCGGCGGGGGTAGAGAATCCCGCCACCAGCGAATGGCGCGTCGCCGAGGAACACACAGCTGGGGGACGGGAAAATCCCGCCCACAATCCCTCCCACCTGGGAGGACAGAAGGGATCTCAGTTTAACTGGAAAGACAAGTACCTCTGACCGTGCAGCGCTCCCTCAGAACTGCCCTGAATGAAATGAAATGAAAATCGCTTATTGTCACAAGTAGGCTTCAAATGAAGTTACTGTGAAAAGCCCCTAGTCGCCACATTCCGGCGCCTGTTCGGGGAGGCTGGTACGGGAATTGAACCCGCGCTGCTGGCCTGTCTTGGTCTGCTTTCAAAGCCAGCGATTTAGCCCTGTGCTAAACCAGCCTCTTGGAGCGGAGTGTCAGTGTAGATTTTGTGCTTTAAGGTCGGGGCTTTGTCCTTTGGGTCAGTACCCCAGCGTTGGGGTAAATGGGGGTGGCAGTATTACACTGCAGGGGGAAAAGTCACTGGCATGATTGACCCTGAATGGACCAATTATTAGCCAGAGGGCAAGCCTGCCATGAAGTTCAGGAGGGCCTCCAGGAAGCTTTCCAGCGCTGAGGCCCCAAGGTGCAGTTCAGGTCAAGGAGAGAGAAAGGGGATGAACACTGAGAGATGCTCTCTCTTCAAATTGTTAAACTTTTAAATTTAAAAGTGGAGCTTGTTGCAGTCCAGCACTGTGGAGGAGTCCTCCATGGGATACCATGCTGCCAGAGCCAGCGCCAGGCAGGGGGGAGAGGGACTTAAAGCTCGTCTGGCGCCACATTCATGATTCTCCAACGTGGCACAGAGTTTTATAAACTAGATGGCTTTATGATAGGTATCGCTAGTGATATATGGAGCTTGGTCAGCCCTCTCATTCTGAATGAGACAGAATTCTGCTTGCCAGGTCACCAGTGGGACTAACTCCAGACAGCTGGGCCTAGTCCTTGCACGGCGTAGGAGCACGAAGAGCAACTGGAAAATTGTGAAAGGTCTCTGGCAATCAGGCTTCAATGGTCTTTCAATACTGGCAGCCCCACCCCTGGCAGGTGGGCAGCCCTCTCATTGCACCGCCCATCCCCACCTCCCCCAATTCTGCCTTCTGGGTAAATGGTCTGGGAGTGGGATGTTGTCAGCAAATTTGATCACCTCCACCCCCCCCCCGCCCCCCGCCACCCCAATTGGGGGTGTGGATCAGGATTCGAGACACCTGCCCCAGACTGCTGTCACCCAGCAAATTTAAGTTAAGTGCCCTCATCCTGTTTCTTGAGAAGCTTTAGAATGAGTTAATGTTGAAATGTCTCCAGTGGGTACAATTTAATCTCAGCACCTGCATTTCACACCACACTCGGGTGCCTGACAGTGTATCAACTTGGCAAGGGGATGAAAATGCATCCTTTCCTGATATTCTCCAATGGGGCACAGAATTTAAAAAATAGATTGCTTTCCGACAGGTATTGCGAATGATATATGGAGCTGGACCTTTGGACTGGGCCAGCCCTCTCAATAAGACACAATTCTGCTTGCGAGGACTCACTGGATGAGGCGGTTCATCGAGAAAGCCACAGTTACTGAAAACCGGTGGGGGCTGTGGGGTAGAGATTGGTGCCGTGTTGGCTTTCGGTGCATCAATGTTTGCCGCACCCCCGACTGGGAATCCCAAGGCTCTCCAGCAAATAGGCCTCACGCCCACAGGCTTCAATTGACGAGTGTCAGCCATGGTCCAGCTGATAGCTCTTGCATCTGAGTCACCAGGCTCCAGGATTCAGTCCCACTCCAGGGTCTGAGCAAAGAATCATGGTTCGGACACCAATTCAGTACCGAGGGAGTGCTGCACTGTCAGAGGTCCTGGGCGGAATTCTCCCCCCACCCCCCACGCCGGGTGGGAGAATCGCCGGGGCGCCCCGTGAGTCCCGCCACGCCGCCCTGGAACCCGCCCGCGATTCTCCCACCCCACCTGGCGCGGCGAGAATCACGGCTGGCCGTTGGGAGAATCGCCGCTCGCCGTTTGCAACGGGCGAACGGCGATTCTCCGGCCCGGATGGGCCGAGCGGCCTGCCCAACACGACAGGTTTCCGCCGGCGCTGTCCACACCTGGTCGCTGCCGGCGGGAACAGCACGGGAACGCAGGGGGGGTGGCCTGTGGGGGGAGGAGGGGGGTTCCTGCACCGGGGAGGGCCTCAAAAGGGGTCTGGCCCGCGATCGGTGCCCACCGATTGGCGGGCCGGCCTCTCTGAAGGAGGACCTCCCTTCCTCCGCCGCCCCGCAAGATCCATCCGACATCTTCTTGCAGGGCGGCCTCGGGGAGGACGCCAACCCACGCATGCGCGGGTGACTTCATTTACGCGGCGCTGGCCACGCCATTTACGCGGCGCCGCTTTTACGCAGCGCCAAGGCCCAGCGCGCGTAAATGACGCGACGCCGCTGCTAGCCCCCGGGGGCGGGAGAATAGGGGGCTGGGATTGGGTTCTGACGCCGGAGTGAAACACTCCTGTTTTCACTCCAGCGTCGGGACTTAGTCTCCCGATGGGTGAATTGCACCCCCTGTCTTTCAGGTGAGACATTAAACCAAAGCCCTTTCAGCTTGCTTGCATGGATATAAAAGATCCCATGGCACTATTTCGAAGATAAGCAGGGGAGTTAACCTGGTGACCTGACCGATATTTAGCCCACAATCAACATCACAAAAACAGATTACCGGTCATTATCACATCGCTGGTTATGAGGGATGATCATATGTGGATTGGATGTTGCGTTTCCTCCATTAGGACTGTGACTACACTTTAAAAAGTGCTTCTTTGAGTGTAAAGTAATTGTGAAGGGACCATTTATGTGAGCCGTTCAGGATTGAATGAGTTGCCAGCACTTTCACTCCTCCAGAAACAGATTTCCCATTGCAATCAAATCGATTCTGAGCAGTTAACCTTGCCCGATAAAAAGGGACTGGGATCAAGAGAAGATTGGTAACGGTTTTTAGGTGTGCTAGTGCTAGAAAGAGAACATGGCCAACAGGAGAAGCTGCAGACCGGGCCCAGCCACTCCTGCCCACCCGATGATTCACGTGGCTCAGAGTGGAGAAGGAGGAATCTCAGGGCTTAGGCTGCGAACCACCCCTAGTCTTGTAAATCTGTGTTTAGTTATGTTCATCCAATCAACCAGTTTCTGTTCGGACTCAACCAGTCTTTACCAATATACAACATGGTGGCAGCTGTGAAAGGACCCAAAGTGTCTGAAAATCAGCTTTCAAAATGTTTGCCCATCTGACCTTCAAGAAGGTGCCAAAAGTGAAGACTTTGTTGAACTTCGCCACAAGTGCTCCATACAAAACATGGTGGCAGAGGCAGAGACAACCATTCAGCTCATCAGGGGCAGCACCATAGCACCTGGTGATTGTGAAAAGTTTTAATCCAACAGCAGAGTCACAGAACCCAGCAACGATCAAGGAAGCATGAGCAAACCTTGAAATTGGCAACAACAAAAAAAAATCTTCAAATTAACGGCACAGCAAGGGGGCGGAAATTGGGCAAATTCCATTTCTGACGAGTGGGGGGTTACCAAGCACCCCGCAGTCCGGATAAGAGAACTGCCCATTACACATTTGGCACGACCAGATATTGAGAGCTAAACTGGCGAGGCACCAGCTACGATGACCGAAGATCAACAAAGCCAATGGAAAGTTGTCCAAAGGGAGATGACAGATCCTCCCAGTCTGACAAGGACTCAATCAGGGAGAGTCAGGAAACCTCCAGACCTTTTGAATCAATGAAGTCGGAGACTTGGGGGTGGGGGATACATCTATATTTAGTAAAACCAGAGTGCCGTTCTGGGTGCATATAGCGGGTGTCTCTCGGCACCTGCAGCACCGAGAAAGGCGCCGCTATGAAACGGGACTCTGCCATTTTTGTGAACTCTGAGGCCGCACTTCCCTCATTTCCTGCACTGATGGCCTCAGCGTTCCGAGCATCGCAAATCTCCCGAGAGGCCGCTCGCCAGGTTAAACGCCCTCGGCAAGTCACCAAGCCGGGCGAGACGAGGCCATTGAATCGCATCGCTGCAATCATTCCTCAGCCTGTCTTAACCAATATACAACACTTGTAGGAGTCAAATTAAGCGAGGGGCCAGAAAATAGGCCTTGCGTTCAATATTAGCATATTGAAAGATGTTCCAGGCTGTCAATCCAGGGTGACATGAGAAGTAATCACACTAGGTTTAACGCATGACTAAATATCGGTGCAAATCAGGCATGGGCCATTATAAGATAAATTTAGTACATTGAGTGTCCATTTTAACCTGGAAACTACCTCGTAATGTCCTCATCTGAACTTTGGCAGTGATCCATATCAGAAAGCTGATTAGTAATGTTGTGAAATAATGGGCAGAGATCCAGAGTGTCACAGAAATATGGTATGCTACGATCCATCCAGCGTGGTACAAACCAGAATTTATTTTCACCTGTTTCAGTCTCCATTCCTTTCAACATTTTGTTTCCACGCAGTTGATGATTCCCCACAGAGTGAGGGTGTCAGCCTCAGGTGCAACATTCCAAGTCCCAAGGAGAGGCTGGGTATTTAGCCCGTGCAGGAGCGCCGTACCTCCCTGTAGTTGGTTACGTTACATCATCAGCAGAAGCGTGGGCATCATCTGGGGAATCTGCCAAATGGAAGCTGTTTTTTGTACGGTCTGACCTAGCTCATATCTATTTACGCTGGAATCCCAAATTGCCACCATCAGAAAGCCCCAGCCCCATCTCCACATTAATAAACAAAATTACTCACCTGCAGTTTCCACCTGTCTTTTCCAGGTGCAAATTGGCAAAACCAAGGCAGAAGATCAAAGAATTTCAAGCAGTGTGTCCAGGTGTATTTTGCGATGGTTTAACATGTATCCTGCTGGAAATGACCCCACCTATAAAACTGGTTGCACCTCCAGCTTGAATTAATCACCGCGATTGAGCCTGAACCCTTCATTTTTCAAATTAAGATCTTTTTGGGGGGGCTCGTTGGTATTGATCAACACCTCATTTACGAAGAAGCTGACTATAGCGTGTGAATAAAGCTGGGAAATAATCCTGTGTGAGTTTCTCAAAGTCATTTCAATTATTTAAAATTGGGAATTCACAGGTGATGTCGACCAGGGTCGAAAAGACTCATTTCTGTAATTATTCCATTGCAACTATATTAATAAAATTTCACCGGCTCTCCACTTGTTAAATATATCAGGAAATGTTTCTCATGCAATTTTTCTGAATCTTCCAGATTGTGTTGCTTCATGGGAGATTTTACCTTCAACAATTTCCGAATGAACAACATTTCTGAAGGGACTTTCAGGTGCGTCCTCATGATGTCAACAGACATTCTGGCCTACTTAAGTTGTCAATCTTTTGGGGTCCTCAACAACATGAAAGGATCTCTCCAGGCATCACAAATTGATCCTTCCTGTTGTAACTCACTCTTGCTTCGGAGCTAGAAGGTTGTGAGTTCAACTCGCCTTCCAGCTTGACATCCAAGAGAACATTCTAGTCCAATGCAAGTATATCCCTCGTTAAGTATAGAGATCAAAACTGCTCACGGTCTGTGGTCTTCCTTTGTTCCATTTGCTCTCCCCAAATGCTTTACTGTGCACGGTTTTAGTGTTCGAGGGATATATTAGATTTGAGGCCGGCAGGTTTGTGGTGTTCTTTGTGGTTCTTATCATCAGGATGGATGTCACCGTGTTCACAAAGACCATAGAAGCTGAGTTCAATAACAAAGCTAACATTTATTACACTATTTATTAAAGCTCGACAACTTACTCCTATAGCAATGAATAATCTAGTAATCTACAATCTACACTCTACTAACACTCGTCTCTACACTCTATCTATTACTGTACTCTGCACTTTCTCCAGCCCTCTCCCAGAAGCCTGAGAGTCAGTCTTTATATAGTTCTGCATCTGGCGCCATCTAGTGGTCAGTTATGATATTACATTAACCCTTTATATTCTAGACATTCTACATAATGTTACAAAGTTATGTTCCCCAGCTGAAAAGTCTAGAACTAGGGGGCTTGGTCTCAGGATAAACGCTCAATTATTCACTGTAAGAGTCTCACAGCAAAGTATCAAAGCCATCTCAGGCTCCAATTGATCTGTGGCACAGCAACATGACTGCAAGTTTGTGTTGCTCAGCTTGGGGTGGCACAGTGGTTAGCACTGCTGCATCTCCGCACTAGGAACTTGGCCTTGCGTGACTCTCTGTGCGTAGTTTGCACTTTCTCCCCCATGTCTGTGTGGGTTTTCTCCGGGTGCTCCGGTTTCCTCCCACAGTCCAAAGATGTGCAGGTTAGGTGGATTGGCCATGATAAATTCCCCCTTCGAGTCCAAAGGTTAGGTGGGGTTACAGGCATAGAGTGGGGGAGTGGGCCTAAGTCGGGTGCTCTTTCAGAGAATCGGAGCAGACTCGATGGGCCAAAAGGCCTCCTCCTGCACTGTAGAGATTCTATGATTCTATGAGATGAGGAGGAATTTCGTCATTCAGATGGTTATGAATGGTTGGAACTTTCCACCTCAGCTTTTGAAAATATTGGAGCTTGAGGTCAATAGATCTTTGACTCATTGGAAATGACCGGATATCGGGATCAGGTGGATAAGTGGAATTGAGATCAACAGTGATCTTATTGAACGGCAGAGCAAGTCTGAAGAGCTGTATGGTCTACTATTCCCAGTATTTATTCCACAGCTTGAATCCTATTTGCCAGTCCATTGATATCTTCGTAAAACCAACAGCTTCTTTCCTTGCTATAAGCCACACAATCAATTTTCATATCATCTGCAAACTTCCTAATCGTGCCTCTGAAATTGAAGCCTAAGTCATTGATATTAAGCACAAAATGAAAGGGACCCAATACTGAGTCGCCAAATGTTAAATTACACACTATCTCTTTATTCGCACTCTCTTAACGGCAGAACATCAGTTTTACAGGGACAGCCATCAAGAAGGTACTTGGTTTAAATTCCTTATCTTCCGTTAGCAGATGGAAAACCATTAGTCCTCTCTCGCTGTTTCAGTTATGCTGCCTGAGCATCTTTCTTCCATGGGAATGTTCTGCTGATTAAGTAGATCTGCTGTCAGTTCTGGGTTTCATATTACACTGCACCAAATCTGTGGCGTCCGATGGTTGTACCCAATTTCAGCCCAGTGTTAAATTGAGGTGGAGGATAATATTTCAGATACCTTCGTGCCAGTCTTGTATAAAGCGACTCCCAAAAAAAATCGATCCATTGTAAAGTTAAGAAGAGTTCCAAATGTAATCAGAGTGTGCCATTGATTACATAAAACTCAGATCTTTCCTGAAAGTTCATTCTCTGTGTCTGCGTTAAGAGTGCATATGGCAGCATTCACAAGAAGGTAGTATACGGAAGGATTAAGTTTGATGTGAAAACTGCTGCCCATGTTCCTGATTGCTGGAGGATCCGATATCCAAAATATGTGACAGTTTTTGGGCGTGCTTCTCCCGCCGCACTCGCCCGGCGATTGGAAGTTCCCGGCCGAGGTCAATGGACCTTTACGTGGTCCGCGTCCCTCTCGTGGCGATCTTGTGGCGGGTAGGGTGGAAGACTCCAGCCTCAGGGCCCTGCCAGCCCCACGGAGGCCCCAGAATGGGGGTCCGGGAACGGGCGCCGACGGCGTCATGCTCTTGTTTCTTCACTGTAAAAGACGCGGTGCCTTGGGTCCCACGCATGCGCAGTTGGGCAGGCACCCAACAAGCCGCCCCGCACAAAAATGGTGCAGGGATATAACATTGCCAGCGGAGAAAAGGAGGCCCGCCGACAGAGAGGCCGGCCCGCCGATCGGTGGGTCCCGATCGTGGGCCAGACACCATCAGAGGCCCCCCCATCCCCTCCCCGGTGAGGGAGCCCCCCTCTCCCCCCCCCCCACAGGCCGCCCCCTGAGCGTTCCCGCAGAGTTCCCGCCGGCAGCGACTGTTGCTAACTTTTGGTTGGTTCAATTGCTCTGTTTTATAACCTTTGGTCTCAAGTCGCCAGGTATCTTTATGATACCGCCACGAGGTTCACGTTCGAGTAATGACCAATAACCCAATACACCGATGAGTAAGATTTAAATCAAAGCACATTTATTATACACAGTGATCGCTACTCATGCACAAATTCTACGTCTAAGCTACTTCTACGACTAACAGGCCTGTACTTAGCTTCGGACTGGCCCACCAGGTCAGGGGAACAAATGGCCTTTCGTTCGGGTTCTGAGTCTGCGGGATTCGAAGTTGGTACGGATTGATAGCTAGGAGCGCCTATCTCGTAGCGAGCGTTGACTTAAGACTTACGATCTCTCGGTGGCCGTTGGACCGGTCACGGTCAATGTTGGTTCGTGTTGCTGGGTGAACTGGTCAAGAAGAGGAGGGCCGATTTGAACTTGGGGGCTTTACTTTATAGTCCCCAGGGGCTTCCCGCCTTTCGGGTCGGACCCTGTACCTGGTTCTAGGTGATTGGACTTCGTTCCAATCGCTTGGTTCGATTTCTCCAATACTGGAGCGGTTCCCTGATCGATGGGCGGTCTTGAGGTGCCCGTTAACCTCTTTTGTGTTGGCTCCTGCTGGCGCCGGGGAGTCTGGCTTAGTTTTGTTTGTCCCAAATGTTGCTATTGTTCCCGGGGATTGCTTATTAGTGTGTAGATGGCTGCTACATTATTATGCAGATGGCTGCTAGTATCGATGCTGTCTGGGCTTTTGCAGAGTTAAATACACAGCAAACTTGCACCTGCTGGTTTCTGCCTGTGTTGGCTGAATTTCCCTTCAGCCTTTGCCGTTCGCCATTTTAAATCGGGACTTGGCCAACTCAGATGGCTACTGCGACCAGGGGTGAACGGCACCAGCGGGACTCTGTCGTGTCGGAGCGGCAGCTCGGCCCATCCGGGCCGGAGAATCGACGGCCCCGCCGGTTCCAGCGGCCCGCGCCCAGCGCAGCGCCAAATGCACCAGCGCAAATGGCGCCGATTCTCCGCACCTCGGAGAATCGCGCGCCGGCAACGGGGCGTCGTGGTGCGGTTGCTCCGATTCTCCGGCCCGGCGCGGTGCTCGGAGAATCGCCCCCTAGATTTCTATTGCATTCAAATGTCACCATCTGCTCTGTGGGATTTAATCATGGGTCCCCAGAGTGTCACCCTGGGCCTCTGGATTACTAGCCCAGTGACAACACCACTGCTCCATTGCCTCCCCTTTGGCTCAGGGTTTTGGGTCACATATAGGTCAGACCAGATAAAGACAATAATTTAAACCTGATGGGTCTTTACAAAAATCTATTGGTTACGAGGTCACCATTCCAGGTGCTCTCTTTTTATTCCAGATTTATTTACTAATTGAATTTAAATTTGTGGGCTGTGGATGCTCAACCATTGGGAGGATCCATGACCGAGACCAATAGCGTTTTGGACATTAAGGGAATCAAGGAATAAAGGAATGGCGCAGAGAAGTGAGGTTGAAGTTGAAGATCAGCCACGATCTTATTGTTGGCAGAACAGGTTGAAGGGGCTGTCTGGCTTACCCCTGCTCCCATTTAATGTTCTACCAATCCTAATTCAGGCCTTCAACTAATCAAAGATACCTCAGCTGCTGAGAAAACTATTGAGAGGCTCAGGGGCCTGTCGAATTGCAAGGTGTTTGCGACAGTGACTTGGAAATATCCATCCAACATTTCACCTCTTGGTGCTCAATATTGTAACAAAGGGAAAACAACTCTGTCATTCCTCACCCTGATAGGAGGCAAGTGCTCCATATTATATTAAAGAGCTTCCTCAGTGCTGCTCTGAAACATTGTGTACATTTATAGCAACCAGTGACGAGCCTGGAACCTGCTCTCACTTTGATCTTATGTCTTCTTTCCAGTTGGCAGACTCCTTCAGCTCCTTTCACTGCACCTTTCCTTGTCTCGACTCCACACCAGCCATGTGGAACTTCGAGTATCATCTCGGTGCATAACACCTCAGGTCAAGCCATCCGGAGAAATGAGTGACAGCAAAACCACAGCCTCCGAACAAAAGTTGATCGTTCAGAAACAGCCCTTGAGTACAGGCTAATGGCTTGTGTCAGTGTGAACGTGCAGAGGGGCACAGGCAGCTGACACGATACACTGCAATTATTTCAATGCTCGTGTGTCGATTAAGTGCAGCAACAAATGTTGACTGCTCCATTTATTTGCAGAGAAATAGCAGACTGTAATTGTGGCAGTCTGTCCAGGGGGGCAATTTTAACACAATCAGCTTGTCAGGAAGCTCATAATGGGCGTGGTTCAACGGGAAAAATTCAAAGTGTGGACTTGGGTGCGTTTGGCGGTGTGTTCCGCAAAGGCCGAATTGGCGAGATCGCTGCCTCTATTCAATGCCACTTGATGCCAAAAATTAGCCCCCACGAGATTCTCGAAATTACTCACCATCTGATTTGCCCAACTCACGCCTCGGCAGTTCGCTGCCAACAAGGAGGAGCTGCTTGTCAACGCCCCCTCAGCGCTCACTCCCAGTCAGCACACAAGCATGACTGCGCACAGACCTGCTCCTCGCTGCGGGGATGGCGACTTCACAAGGCTTCTCGACGCTGTGCATGAGAGGCGGGTCACCCTCTTCCCACGAGGGGGCCGAAGGCCAGCAGCAGAGAAGGCAACGCCACCTGGGAGGCAGTGGCAGCAGCTGTCAGTGCGGGCAGCATGACCAGGAGGACCGCCGCACAATGTTGGAAGAAGACAAATGACCTCCACCGAGCTGCAAGGGTAAGTTACCACCTCTCTCCTGGCATCAGTTCCGCCTGCCACCCCTCAAATTCCCAGACCCCCACCCCCCCCAAAATCACTGGCTGACACCTCGCACCCTCCCTACATCCAATCTTGATGCTTGTTCCTCAGAACCCCCCTGGCACCCACCAGCACAACCCCTTCATGTCCAGATGTGGTGCCAACACATGCCACTTGCTGCAGACCCTCCTAACCCATCAAACATGCGGTTCAGAATGCCTAATTTTGTCCCTACAGGGGAGGATAGCCCATAATAAATGGGAAGTGGTCACGGCGGGGGCTGGGGGAAGAATCCCAGAGTTTTGAATCCTCACCCCCCCTATGAGGAACCGGCTCTGGAAATTGCGGGGTTGCCCGAGGAGACCTCAGTCACCGACACCGATGTTGACCTGCGCCAAAGAGGTGAGGATCCATTGGCCCTTCACCCAGATGACTGTCTCAAGTGAGTTGTTCATGTCAGACAAAATGATCCTTCCCTCTCACTGACCACACGTCCATTGTCTGCAGGATCTCCACCTGATGGGACCGGGCCATTCAGAGTCATTCCCCTTCCTTCCATCCAAGAGAAGACCTCAGAGGAGAGATCAGAGGACACCACCATCAAATGTGTCACAGCTTTGACACGCACCTTCCATCAGCATAGGGACACACATCAGTGGGCGACATGAGTGGACAGGCTTCTGGGCACAATCTAGTGAGGGCCACACGGTTTCTGATGCACATTAGGTGGAGGCAGCAACTTCCAAGAGATGTCAGTCAGATCCCCGCCCACTGTTCGCCCACCCTGGCCCCCTACCAGGCACAGTGGTGCAGGATCTTTAGCCCCCCCGTAGCAGAACCCGTTCAGAGGATGGGTGTGCGCGCACTTGTCAGCAGAAAAACAGGAGTCAGACGTTTGCAGAAACTGAGGAGCACCAGAGCTCACTAGGATCCACACCAGCAGACATTGCGATATCTGTCAGGAATTAGAGGAGTGAGACAGATAATCAGTTAAGGCTTCCACCCTCAACTGCCCACAAGCCTCCCCACCCTTCCACACCAGGACCCTCAACTGCCCCCAAGCCTCCCCACCCTTACGTGTCCCACCTTCTCTCAGAGTGCCTTCCAGTGAACCTCTTGTGCTGGCAAACCTTGCTCTGCACTCACCTCCGGCCACATCAGGAGATCCCAGACCTCTGCCGGGAACATTAGGGAGAGCGTGCTCAGTTGCCTCCGTTCATCTGCACATTTACCCTTTGGAGAAAATCCACTCCTCGAGTTCAGGCACGCTGCTCATGCTTCAAAGTTTACTGGACGTGCTGTGCACTAATCATCCTCGGAGACATGGCATGTGTCTCCTCGGGAAGGCAGTTGAGAGCTGAGGAGTGTGAAGTGCTATCAAAACTAACAAGGTTAATTCCTCATTTGACATAGCTTTAATCGTGAAGCTAGAGGCTGCTCACAGTCGAAGGGAGTGAAATTGAATTTCAGGATAGAAGCCGCAGCAGGGCTCTGTCCTGGGAGGGTTTGGTGGGACAGACAGGAGACAGGCTGCAGCTGTGGTTGCCTCTGTTATAGGTCTCCGCAATATTTAAAGATGGCTTCAAGGCCTCACAGAGATAACGCCCCTCACCCCTCCCCCGGCCCATGGGTGCCCGCCGACCTAGAACACTTCAGTCCCCTGACCAAGCCCATTGCGCTGAGGGTGCATCCACCCCCATCCCGAGCACTGGGTCAGCAATTCCGGTGCCCTTGACATGCATGCCGGAAAATGGAAACGGCTACTCACCTGCTCACTTTTCCCTCAGTATCTATCGCGGTAGGAATGCTCCTCAGTGGGCGGCATGATGGCTCAGTGGTTAGCACTACTACCTCACAGCTCCAGGGTCCCGGGTTCAATTCCGGCTTAGGGTGTCTGTGTGGAGTTTGCACGTTCTCCCTGTGTCTGCGTGGGTTTCCTCCGGGTGCTCCGGTTTCCTCCCCACAGTCCAAAGATGTGCGGGTTTGGTGGATTGGCCATGCTAAATTGCCCCTTAGTGTCCAAGAGGTTAGGTGGGGTTACTGGGTTACAGGTGGAGGCATGGGTTTAAGTAGGCTGCTCTTTCCAAGAGCCGGTGCAGACTTGATGGGCCGAATGGCCTCCTTCTGCACTGTAGGGATTGTATGATTGTATGATTCTATTGCGCCAGCTTCATGTTTTTGGAGTACTAATCGACACACACACACGTGACTACCCGCTGGGGAGTCGGATAATTACCGCAAGCCTGCTGTATTCGACTTCAGTCTCGTTAATGAGAGTGAAATGAATGCAAATAAGGGTTGATGAAATTCTCACCATTTTAGGGTAAGTTACGGAACTTGCTATCAGGAGCAGTCGGGGTAAATTGCAAAATAGTTTGTGCCTGGCGCGATTCTCAATTTTGGCCTTTCCCGCTATTCACTCTGTGCACCCAGATCGAAGCGGGCATGATACAGCCGCTGAATTGCACCCAATGCTAATTTATACCTGTCACTTTACAGGCCTCCATTGGGGAAAAGCATTGAGCAAAATAAAGCTCCCCCACCCACTGAGGAGTTTAAATTATCTTGACACTTTATCTGATTGTTAAACTCTTTTAATTATAGGATTATTACACTGATACTAGAGCCAGTCTCCAGTCCATAGAGACATTGCTATCCTTCCCGCCCCCTCCTCTGCCCCCTACTCACCCCACCCCTGCCCCAGCCCCCATTCCTTAATGTGGCACACCTCGGACCTCTCACAGTCAATATTGGCCTGGCCTTTCCCCACTGCCAGTCAATATTGGGCTGCCCCCTTTCCCAACACCAACCGCCCGTCACCTCACTCCGCAGTCAATATCAGACTCTCCTCTCTCCCCCCTCAGTCAATATTGGACTCTACTCTCTCTCCCCTCAGTCAACATTGGACTCTCCTCCCTCCCCCCTCAGTCAATATTGGACTCTCCTCCCTCCCCCCTCAGTCAATATTGGACTCTCCTCTCTCCCCCCTCAGTCAATATTGGACTCTCCTCGCTCCCCCCATCAGTCAATATTGGACTCTCCTCTCTCCCCCCTCAGTCAATATTGGACTCTCCTCCCTCCCCCTCAGTCAATATCGGACTCTCCTCTCTCCCCCTCAGTCAATATTGGACTCTCCTCCCTCCCCCCTCAGTCAATATTGGACTCTCCTCTCTCCCCCCTCAGTCAATATCGGACTCTCCTCTCGCCCCCTCAGTCAATCTTGGACTCCCCTCTCGCCCCTCAGTCAATATTGGACTCTCCTCCCTCCCCTTTCAGTCAATATTGGGCTCTGCTCTCTCCCCCCTCAGTCAATATTGGCTCCTCCCTCCCCCCTCAGTCAATATCGGACTCTCCTCTCTCTCCCCCTCAGTGAATATTGGACTCTCCTCTACGACCCTACCCCACCCCCTACCATCAATATTGGATTTTACTCCCTCTGCTCAGTCATTATTGGATTCTTCTCCCTCCCCATCCCCTCCGGTCAGTTGGATCCTCCAATCTTTACCTTCAGACAATGCTGGACTCACTCACGGTGCTGTTGGGGAGGGAGTTCCTGGATTCTGGCCCAGTGCCAGTAAAGTGAACTAAAATCCTGAGAGAGGAGATTGCCTCCAGTTGACGAACACAAACCAATGAAAGGTCCCATAACGTGGAGTGTAAATCCAGCCTTGGTTTAGTGCAGATGAGGTAGAAGTTATAGCTCTACCTGCACTTTACCAGCCATGTATGTTAACTCAGGCATAACAACAACCATAACCTTCTTTTAAATAGTGCCTCCAAGCCTGCGCCGACCATGCTGCCCGTCTAAACTAAAATCTTCTACACTTCCTGGGTCCGTATCCCTCTATTCCCATCCTATTCATGTATTCATCAAGGTGCCTCTTAAACATCACTATCGTCCCTGCTTCCACCACCTCCTCCGGCAGCGAGTTCCAGGCACCCACCACCCTCTGTGTAAAAAACCTGCCTCACACATCTCCGCTAAACTTTCCCCTTGCACCTTAAACTCATGTCCTCTTCCGCCCTGGGAAAAAGTGTCTGACTATCCACTCTGTGCATGCCACTCATAATTTAGTAAATCTCTATCAGTTCGTGCCCCCCCCGCCCCCGCTTCCATCAATCTCTGTTGTTCCAGTGAAAACAATCTGCGTTTATCCAACCTCTCCTCATAGCTCTTACCCTCCAGACCAGACCAGGTTGTAGAGTGCCTCAAGGCGTTTCACAGGTGTGGCATCCATCCAAAATGTTACACTGGGCTGCATGGGGCAGGTGACCAAAAGCTTGATGAAAGGTTTAGGTTTTAAGAAACATCTTAAAAGAGGGAGGAGGGCTGAAGAGGTTTGGGAGAGAATTACAGAACGTAGGGTGAAGACGCAACTTCCAATGGGGGCGGGGGGGGGGGGGGGGCGGGCAAAGGAAATCGGGGGGGTGCAGGAGACCAGAATTGAAGTGTGTGCTGAGTCCCCAAAGTCCTGGGATGCTGTGGGTCTGGTTGAAGTTGCAGAGATAGGGAGTTGACGGGTAATTGCTCCCTCTTCCCAGTGGACTGATCATTCTATTTGTGTTACTTCTGCGGGACAAGCCAATGAATCAGGTTTCAATATTGTCTCACTTGTCTCGATGGCCACAAAGAACAAAGAAAAGTACAGCACAGAAACAGGCCCTTCGGCCCTCCAAGCCTGCGCTGACCATACTGCCCGTCTATATTAAAATCATCTTCACTTCCTCTATTCCCATGTATTTGTCAAGATGCCCCTTAAACGTCACTATCGTCCCTGCTTCCACCACCTCCTCCGGCAGCGCGTTCCAGTCACCCACTATCCTCTGTGTAAAAAAACTTGCCTTATACATCTCCTCCAAACCTTGCCCCTCTCACCTTAAACCTATGCCCCCTAGTAATTGACCCCTCTTCCCTGGGAAAAAGTCTCTGACTATCCACTCTGTCTATGCCCCTCATAATTTTGTAGACCTCTATCAGGTCGCCCCTCAACCTCCTTCGTTCCAGTGAGAACAAACCAAGTTTATTCAACCTCTCCCCATAGCTAATGCCCTCTATACCAGGCAACATTCTGGTAAATCTCTTCTGCACCCTCTCTAAAGCCTCCACATCCTTCTGGTAGTGTGTCGACCAGAATTGAACACTATACTCCAAGTGTGGCCTAACTAAGGTTCTATAACAGCTGCAACATGACTTGCCAATTCTTATACTCAATGCCCCGGCCAATGAAGGCAAGCATGCCGTATGCCTTCTTGACTACCTTCGCCACCTGTGTTGCCCCTTTCAGTGACCTGTGGACCTGTACACCTAGATCTCTCTGACTGTCAATACTCTTGAGGGTTCTACCATTCACTGTATATTCCCTGCCTGTATTAGACCTTCCAAAATGCCACGTGTGAGAACTGAATGAATTCCCAACATCGTAACTGGATGCTTCACTTTTTGTTCTGGAATTAGAGCTTATTAATCATTTATCCCCAAACTAATCTAAATAATTGATGAGTGACATTTTTCCTGTCGTTTATGGGGATAAAAAACAACGCAAGTACAAAATGGAAACACTTGATCTGGAGTCTCACCAACTCTTTTGTTAAAGTTATTTATGAGAAGCTTTTGATCCCCAGAGTGAATTATTTGTGTTCTAAATAGGCATTTATTTTCGAACTGGCAGTATGAGGAGAAGCTGGAGCAGGGACTATATCTCTGTTAAGAGAATATGCAATCACTTTCTGGCACTGAAAACATGCTTCTTATTCTAGAAAGGATTTTCAGTATCTCCAATATATTGTTTTTGTTCCAGTGTTTAATTCACTGCCACTCCTCATCCAAGAGTACCCACCTCGAAGACGTTTGATTCTTCTATCGAACGGGATTTTCTGCTCATCTCTTTCAACTTGTTCATCTTCATTATTTCCATTTTCGGTTTTGCTCTACTTGCCGATAAACTGTCTTCCAATTTGTCTTCAAGTTTTATAAAACGGCATGGAACTTGTAGATATTAATAATCAGAGGGACTTGAGTCTTCGTGAGAAAGTTAACATGTAGGCCCAGCAAACAATTAAAAAGGCACATCGTATTTTCATAGAATTTACAGTGTAGAAGGAGGCCATTCGGCCCATCGAATCTGCACCGGCTCTTGGAAAGAGCACCCTACGCAAGGTCAACACCTCCACCCTATCCCCATAACCCAGTAACCCCACCCAACACTAAGGGCAATTTTGGACACTAAGGGCAATTTATCATGGCCAATCCACCTAACCTGCACATCTTTGGACTGTGGGAGGAAACCGGAGCACCCAGAGGAAACCCACGCAGACACGGGGAGGATGTGCAGACTCCGCACAGACAGTGACCCAAGCCGGAATCGAACCTGGGACCCTGGAGCTGTGAAGCAATTGTGCTATCCACAATGCTACCGTGCTGCCTCTATTGCAAAGAGATTGGAGTATAAGTCAGCACTGCTGCCTCACATAGCCAGGGACCCGGGTTTAATCCCAGCCTTGGATGGCGGTGTGGAGTTTGCACTTCCGCCCTGTGTCTGCGTGGGTTTCCTCCAGGTGCTCCAGTTTCCTCCCACAGTTCAAAGATGTGCAAGTTCGGTGGTGTTACGGAGATCGGGCGGGGGAGTGGGCTTAGGTAGGGTGCTCTTTCAGAAGATCGGTGCAGACCCGATGGGCTGAATGGCCTCCTTCGGCACTGTAGGAATTCTAAGTATAAATATGTCTTGCTACAATTGGACAGGGCTTCAGTGAAACCACGTCTGGAATTCTTTGTGAAGTTCTCGGGCGAAATTCTCCGTTATCGGCGGAAACTCCGCCGATCGGCGCAAAAAACGGCGCAAATCCAACTTGCGTCACGTCATAAAAATGGGCCGATAGTCTGCGGCCCGAAATGGGCTAGCAGCGACGTAACGGGATCCGCGCTTGCGCAGTGGTTCACGCCGTGCAGCGTCATACGCGCTGCACGGCGTGACGGCTCATAAGGACGCGCAGCTCCCCCCCACCCCGACCGGAACAGCCGACCGCAACACCCGACTTGATGGCTGGCCGTCGCTCAGCCCCGAGGTTCGAGTCACGCGATGTGGAGGCGCTCCTGGATGCGGTGGAGCAGAGGAGGGACGCCCTGTATCCCGGGCACGGCCGCAGAGTTGCCCCACGCCACAGCCGGCGTCTGTGGAGGGAGGTGGCAGAGGCCGTCACCGCTGTGGCCCTAACACCACGGACAGGCACCCAGTGCCACAAGAAGGTGAACGACCTCGTCAGAGCAGGCAGGGTGAGCCTCCCCCATATCCCCTCTCCCCCAAATCCCCCCCTCCCCCATATCCCCCCCTCCCTCATATCCCCCCCTCCCCCATATCCCCCCTCCCCCATATCCCCCATATCCCCCCTCCCCCATATCCCCCATACTCCCCCCTCCCACATATCCCCCCTCCCCCATATCCCCCATATCCCCCCTCCCCCATATCCCCCATACTCCCCCCTCCCCCATATCCCCCCACCCCCATATCCCCATATCCCCCCTCCCCCATATCCCCCATATTCCCCCCTCCCCCATATCCCCCCTCCCCCATATCCCCCATATCCCCCTCCCCCATATCCCCCCTCCCCCATATCCCCCATATCCCCCCTCCCCCATATCCCCCATATCCCCCCTCCCCCATATCCCCCATAGCCCCCCTCCCCCATATCACCCCTCCCCCATATCCCCCCTCCCCCATATCCCCCCTCCCCCATATCCCCCATATCCCCCCTCCCCCATATCCCCCCTCCACCATATCCCCCATATTCCCCCCTCCCCATATCCCCCATATCCCCCCTCCCCCATATCCCCCATACACCCCCTCCCCCATATCCCCCATATCCCCAAGTGAATCCAGCCCTAACCTTAACCTCTGCAATGCACGCGCAACCGATGGCGTGCATTCATATACCTGCCTAACACTGTTGCCTTTTACCCCTGCCACCACCCCCACCCCCCCCCCGCCCCACAGGAGAAGCGCGCACACAACACCAGGGAGCATGTGAGGACTGGAGGAGGGCCCGCTGATGAGAGGCCACTGACCGTACACGAGGAAAGGGCCCTGGAACTGGCTGGCGGACCTGAGGACCGGGAGGTTGCTGATGCAGAGGTCGGGGCCCCACGAGCAAGTGAGCCACCAACAGCCCGTCCCCATATCCCCCCTCCCCTATATCCCCCTCTCCCGTATCACCTGATCACTGCCTGATGTCTAACCATGCATGCTTCATTGTGTATCGCAGGACCAAACGTCCAGGCACCCATCCCCGCAGATGCAGACCGCCCGCAGGATGCCCCTCGGAGACCACGGGAGACGGAGAGACCCGCACCCTCCAGCATGCGACGCCTGCAGGATGCCCCTCGGAGACCACGGGAGACGGAGAGACCCGCACCCTCCAGCATGCGACGCCCGCAGGATGCCCCTCGGAGACCACGGGAGACGGAGAGACCCGAACCCTCCAGCATGCGACGCCCGCAGGATGCCCCTCGGAGACCACGGGAGACGGAGAGACCCGGACCCTCCAGCATGCGACGCCCGCAGGATGCCCCTCGGAGACCACGGGAGACGGAGAGACCCGGACCCTCCAGCATGCGACGCCCGGAGGATGCCTCTCGCACACCACGGGAGACGGAGAGACCTGGAGCAACAGGGAGACGACACCCCCGTCACGTGCGGGAGCGACCACCCAGCGATGAGGGGGGCAGCCACAGGCCCCCGTCACATCCGAGCCAGGACACCACTACCCAGGACACCACTATCCAGGACACCCCTACCCGGGACACCACTACCCAGGACACCCCTACCCGGGACACCACTACCCGGGACAGCACTACCCGGGACAGCACTACCCGGGACAGCACTACCCGGGACAGCACTACCCAGGACACCCCTACCCGGGAAGACGAAATACCGGACAGTGACTCAGAGTGGATGGGTGGAGACAAACCCCCACCCCAAAGGTCCATGGACTCAGAGTGGGACGAAGAGCACGACACAACGCCACTGCTGTCACCAACACCCTCCACCATCGCAGAAACACTCACCACGGTTGGGCACTTTAGTGATGAGGCGTCTGGTACACTCACTGGTGCGCACAACACAGCCGTCCCGGTACAGCAGGTGGAGGTAGGAGCAGCAGAGGGACCGGGCGGTCGGAGGGCAGCCCAGGCCAAGCGAACATCTGCCGCCCAGATGGATCCCGGGTTCCTGCAGTTACCACACCCACACATAGATCCGATGCAACCACCGACACGGAGACGAGCGAATAGGGTGACGGGTGGCTTGCGGCGGCTGCGGTCGCAGGTGGAGGAGTCCACCCGCGTCCAGGAGCTGGGAGTGGTGCCGGTCATGCGTGCCACCTAGGCTGACACCGCACGGGTGGCGTCCGCGGTGGAGGCAATGGGTGCGACGGTGTCAGACATGGGGAACGGTTTGCGAGGCCTGGGGCCTTCCGTGCAGGCGGCGTCTGTGGCCCAGGAAATGGCTGCCCTCTCACAGGAGGCCATGAGCCAGTGCCAGCGCCAGATGGCAGAGGCGCTCAACGCCATAGCCCAGTCTCAGCAGGCCATGGCCCAGTCTCAGCAGGCCATGGGCCCAGTCTCAGCAGGCCATAGCCCAGTCTCTGCAGGCCATGGCCCAGTCTCTGCAGGCCATGGCCCAGTCTCAGCAGGCCATGGCCCAGTCTCAGCAGGCCATCGCTGAGGGCATCGGCGCCAGTGGCCATGTGCGAGCTGGCGTCGCACTGTCGCAGACAGGGTTCGACAACCCCCTGGGCTCCATGGCTGCAAACCTGCAGACCCCTGTCGATACCAGCACGGGCCTCCAGGACTGGCAGCGCCAGATGTCGGGGGCGCGTCGGATGGCCAGTCCGTTCGCATCCCCCACCCATGTAGAGGCCTGGGGGCCATCGGGCACCCCGAGGGAGGAGGAGGTGGTGTGGTCCGTCCCGGCTCCCTCTGTAGGGGAGGTCCCGGTACACCGCGACACCTCGGACTCCCCCCCTTCCGTCCCAGGTGCATCGGGTGGGCAACGGGCAGGACAGGCTGGCAGCTCGCCATCCCAGTCGCCCGGGCCGCAGCCTGGCCCATCTAGGCCAGGACGCCCCAGGAAACGGCCGCCAAAGGGATCCAGTGTCAGAGGGCAGGAATCACAGGAGTCCACCTCCAGTTCTGCTGTACCGTCTGGGGAACCACGTAGACGTAGTCAAAGGGCCCGTAAGGCCAAACAATTAGACACTGAGTAAGTTGGCACGGGTGCAGGGCACAGATGAGTTTTAGGTGCTAGGGCACGTGCATGAACTCCTTTGGTTATTAAAGTCAATGTTACACCTACCGAAGCTGCCTTTGTGCTCTGTCCAAAGTGTGCGGGGGTGTCATGTACGTTGAGCGCAAGTGTGTGTGTGAGGGGTGGTCTTACCTCAGCCCCAGGTGAGTCTGCCCCCTTCCCCCTGGGCCGCCATCAACATCCCCCGGGCAGAGGACGGGACCGTGCGCTGCAGTGTCACAGCCGCATGCAGGGATGGTCCGGGTGGATGGTGGTACTGTGGCCATGGGTCAGACATAGTCCAACGATGTAGAGCCAGGAGCTCATCGGAGGCGGGTTGTCATCATTTTCCATGGCCTGCGATAGACACGCGTCCACCCGCAACTGGGTGAGCCCGGCCCATTGTGCCGCCGGTGGATCGGCAATTGGGGGTGGGGGGGTGGTGTGCATGCGGGTGGGGTGTGTGGGGTTGGGGAGGGGGGTGAGGGTGCTGGGTGGGTGGATGGGTGGGGGGTGTGGGTGGTCGGCTGTTGTCATGGTGTGCGGTCTGTGGCCATACTACCCGATTCCCACACCCATCTAGTCAGTGAAGCGGGCGTCTATCAGTCTGTCCCGTGCCCGCTGGGCCAGCCGGTAACGGTGGACAGCCACCCGTCTGTGTCTACCCCGTCTGCCCTGACCATTGCCCCCATCCCCCTCATCTGGGGAGGACTGGGCCTCTTCCTGCTGCTCCTCCACTCCGCCCTCCTCTGCCTGCGGCACATCGCCCCTCTGCTGGGCTATGTTGTGCAGGACGCAGCACACCACAATGATGCGGCCGACCCTATCTGACCGATACTGGAGGGCGCCCCCAGAGAGGTCCAGGCACCTGAAACGCATCTTCAGCACGCCAAAGCACCTTTCGATCACTCCCCTTGTCGCTACATGGGCATCATTGTAGCGGTTCTCCGCCTCATTGCGTGGCCTCCGTATAGGCGTCATCAGCCACGATCGCAATGGGTAGCCCCTGTCGCCCAGCAACCAGCCCCTCAGCCGGGGATGGCGTCCCTCGTACATGCCGGGGATGGATGACCGCGACAACACGAATGAGTCGTGTACACTGCCTGGGTGACGGGCGCAGACGTGCAGGATCATCATGCGGTGGTCGCAGACCACCTGTACGTTCATCGAATAGGTCCCCTTCCTATTAGTGAATACGGCCCTGTTATCTGCAGGTGGCCGCACGGCGACGTGCATCCCATCGATCGCGCCCTGGACCATGGGGAACCCGGCAATGGCAGAGAAGCCCACGGCCCGGGCATCTTGGCTGGCCCGGTCCACGGGGAAACGGATGTAGCGGTGCGCCATGGCATAAAGGGCATCTGTCACTGCCCGGATGCACCGATGCACCGATGTCTGCGATATGCCGGACAGGTCCCCACTCGGTGCCTGGAATGACCCCGTTGCATAAAAGTTCAGGGCCACCGTAACCTTGACGGACACGGGGAGAGGGTGTCCCCCGCCAGTGCCACGCGGTGACAGGTGTGCCAGCAGGTGGCAGATGTGTGCCACGGTTTCCCGGCTCATCCGGAGTCTCCTCCTGCATTCCCGGTCCGTGAGGTCCTGGTATGACTGCCGGGGCCGGTACACACGGGGCGCCCTCGGGTGCCTCCGTTGCCGTGGGGCCGCGACGTCCTCCTCCCCCTCCTCGTCCTGTCGGTCAGGTGTCCCTCCAGCCTGGGCGGCTGCCGCCTACCCCTCTGCGGCAGCCTGCGCCGCCTCTCTGGCACGCTCCTCCTCCTCCTCCTCCTCCTCCTCCTCCTCCTCATCCAGGGCAACATAGACATGAGCGGCTGCCACCACGGCGGCCAACATCGCTGGATGGTCTGAAAACATGACGGCCTGGTGGGGGGGAGGGGAACGACGACATGTCATCATTGCCCATATCCCCTCCTCCCCCCAGCCAGGTGGCATGGACCGCATGGGTCCAACTGTTGGAGGCTGGCACCTGGCCAGGTGGACCAACTCATTTGCCCTCCCATCACCCACCCCGGCACGGCCCCCTCCCCAACCTCCACCCCAGCACGGACCCCCCCCCCAACCTCCACCCCGACACGGACCCCCTCCCCAACCTCCACCCCGGCACGGACCCCCTCCCCAACCTCCACCCCGGCACGGACCCCCTCCCCAACCCCCAACCTCCACCCCAGCACGGACCCCCCCAACCTCCACCCCGGCACGGCCCCCTCCCCAACCCCCAACCTCCACCCCAGGACGGACCCCCCCAACCTCCACCCCGGCACGGCCCCCTCCCCAACCCCCAACCTCCACCCCAGCACGGATCCCCCCCAACCTCCACCCCGGCACGGACCCCCTCCCCAACCCCCAACCTCCACCCCAGCACGGACCCCCCCCCAACCTCCACCCCGGCACGGACCCCCTCCCCAACCTCCACCCCGACACGGACCCCCCCCCAACCTCCACCCCGGCACGGACCCCCTCCCCAACCTCCACCCCGGCACGGACCCCTCCCCAACCTCCACACCGGCACGGACCCCCCCCCCCCAACCTCCACCCCGGCACGGACCCCCTCCACAACCCCCAACCTCCACCCCGGCACGGACCCCCTCCCGGCACTCCCCCGGAGCCCAGCCTACTCTAACCACCCCCCCCCCCCCCCCGCCGCACACACACACAAGCCGAGACACACCTCTCCTCAGGCAATCAGTCTGCGGCCACGCCATTTCCTGCCCAGAGCCAACCCCCCAGGCCGTCACTCACCTCCTCGCTGGTCGGCGTGAGCCTGGAGCACCGGGTCACGCCGATGAAAAGGAGGTTTGATTCACGTCGACGTGAACGGTCATCACGTCGACGGGACTTCGGCCCATCCGGAAGGGAGAATATCGGCAGGCCGAAAATCGGCTGCCTTGCGCAGACCCGTGACATTCTCCGCGGCAGCGGCGCCATTAACGCCCCGCCGACTTTTCTCCCTTCGGAGACTTCGGCGGGGGCGGGGGCGGGATTCACGGCGGCCAACGGCCATTCTCCGACCCGGCGGGGGGTCGGAGAATGACGCCCCTCGTCTCCATATTTAAGTAAGAATATTCATTGGAGAAGGTACAATAAAGATTGGTACCTGGGATGAGAGGGTGGTCCTATGTTGAGAGGCTGAGTTAATTGTGTCCGTGTCTCTGGGAATGAAATGAAATGAAAATGAAATGAAATGAAAATCGCTTATTGTCACAAGTAGGCTTCAATTGAAGTTACTGTGAAAAGCCCCTAGTCACCACATTCCGGCACCTGTTCGGGGAGGCTGTTACGGGAATCGAACCATGCTGCTGGCCTGCCTTGGTCTGCTTTCAAAGCCAGCGATTTAGCCCTGTGCTAAACAGCCCCTACAGAATTAGAAGAATGATAGGTGATCTCATAGAAACATATGATCTGAAGGGGCTTGCCAGAGTAGACACGGTGAGATAGTTTCCCCTGGCTGGGAAATCTAGAACACCGGGCGTTTCCCCTGACTGGGAAATCTAGAACACAGGGAGTTTCCCCTGGCTGGGAAATCTAGAACACAGGGAGTTTCCCCAGGCTGGGAAATCTAGAACACAGGGAGTTTCCCCAGGCTGGGAAATCTAGAACACAGGATGTTTCCCCGGCTGGGAAATCTAGAACACGGGGAGTTTCCCCTGGCTGGGAAATCTAGAACACAGGGTGCAAAGTCTAAGAATAAGTAAATGATCATTTGGGATTGAGATGGAGAAAACTTTCTTCACTCAGCACTTTGTGAATCTTTCAAATTCTCAATCATTGGATAGATTCAAGGCTGAGATTGGCAGATTTGTTTTAAATAAATTTAGAGTACCCAATTCTCTTTTTCCAATTAAGGGACAATTTAGCGTGGCCAATCCCCGTACACTGCAAATCTTTGGGTTGTGGGGGTGAAACCCATGCAAACACAGGGAGAATGTGCAAACTCCACAGTGACCCAGGGCTGGAATCGAACCTGGGACCTCAGCGCCGTGAAACAGCTGTGCTAACCACTGTGCCACCATGCTGCCCAAGAGTGGAAGATTTTTGATCTCTCAAGGGAATGGAGTTAAAGTCACAGATCAGCGATCACCGTATTGAACGACGGGGTAAGTTCGATGGGCTATGTGGTCTATACCTGCCCCTGCTTCTTATGCCCTTAATTCTGATGAAAGGTCATCGGTCTGAACCATTGACTGGTTTCAGTCTTCACATGCACGACCCCTTAAATATTGAGCCAGTCCGTGTCCAAATGCAACAAGACTTAGACAATATCCAGGCTTGAGCTGAAAAGTGGCAAGTAACATTTGCAACATGCAAGTGCCAGGCAATGACTATCTCCAACAAGAGAGAATGTCACCATCTCCCCTTAAGATTTACTGGCATTACCATCGCTAAATCACCTACTAACAACATTCTGCAGCATTCCCATTCACCAGGAACTAAATTAGACCAGCCATATTGTTATGGGTCCGGACCAGAATCCCAATTTTGGTTCAGATCCCGGACCAGAACCCAAATATTTGCATTTGGTAAAATTGCGAGGAAATGTTACTGCGCCACAGGAGTGATAACACTGACCAATAGACAGCTTTTATATTAAAACAAATTTTAATTTGAACACAGAATTAAGCACATTAGCAACAAAGTACAGTCAACAGGTACACCACCTTAACTTACTTCCTGAAACGTCCCTCTACATTCAAATACATCAACTCATATATTTCAAATACCATTTATGTATAAAGTTGACAACCAGGTTTTACTTGCTTATCTTGGAGACAGAAACCTTTTTTTGGACCAATATGAAAACCTTCTGCTCAGTTTAAAGCCCTGGGAGCCATCCTTTATCCAAACAGACTTTATCCAGGCCCCTCCCATTAGCTACACTAGCTGCACTCAAAGTACATGGCATTCTTTTGCCTCTTGTTACAAGCTGTGCCTTGATTTGTTTAGCCAGGCTCAAACTGTTACAATGTTTCATTTGCTCTCTACATGCAAACAGGTAAAATGGCCTTTAATATCTAATAGCAAAACACTTACCCTGCAAGATACACCGATTACCTCACTTTTAATCACAGTTCTAGCAGAAATACTGTCTGTAAGCATTTTAACCTAAGTTTTTAAAAACATTATTGCAAAAATACAAACTATAAAATATGACAATTTTTAATATTCATCACAACAGGGGATGGTTTAGCTCAGTGGGCTAAACAGCTGGCTTGTAATGCAGAACGAGGCAGCAGCACGGGTTCAATTCCCGTACCAGCCTCCCCGAACAGGCGCCGGAATGTGGCGACGAGGGGCTTTTCACAGTAACTTCATTGAAGCCTACTTGTGACAATAAGCTATTATTATTATTAATATTAATACCGAGGTTTTAAGAACAGGTCAGAGGCTTGGAATCTTATTCCAAATGACTCGCCTCCTGATTCTCCAGAGCCTGTCCACCCGCTACAAGGCACAAGTCAGGAGTGTAATGGAATACTCTCCCCTTGCCTGGATGAGAGCAGCTCCAACAACACTCAAGAAGCTCAACACCATCCAGGACAAAGCAACCCGCTTGATTGGCACCCCTTTCACAAACATCCAATCCCTCCACCACCGACACACAGTGGCAGCCGTGTGTACCATCTACAAGCTGCATTGCAGTAATTCACCAAGGTTGCTTAGACAGCACCTTCCAAACCCACAAACTCGACCATCCAGAAGGACAAGGACAGCAGACACATGGGAACATCACCACCTGGAGGTTCCCCTCCAAGTGACCCACCACCCTGACTTGCAAATAGATCGCTGTTGCCTCACTGTCGTTGGGTCAAAATCCTGCACCTCCCCCCCCCCCCACCCCTGCAACTTCCCCCCTAACAGCACTGTGGGTGTACATACCCCTCATGGACTGCAGCAGTTCAAGAAGGAAGCTCACCACCTTCGCAAGGGCAATTATCATAGAATTTACTGTGCAGAAGGAGGCCATTCGGCCCATCGAGTCTGCACTGGCTCTTGGAAAGAGCATCCAACTCAAGGTCAACGCCTCCACCCTACCCCCATAACCCAGTAACCCCACCCAACACTAAGGGCAATGTTGGGCACTAAGGGCAATTTATCATGGCCAATCCACCTAACCTGCACATCTTTGGACTGGGGGAGGAAACCGGAGCACCCAGAGGAAACCCACGCACACACGGGGAGGATGTGCAGACTCCGCACAGACAGTGACCCAAGCCGGAATCGAACCTGGGACCCTGGAGCTGTGAAGCAATTGTGCTATCCACAATGCTACCGTGCTGCCCCAAAAATACAGCACATAACAGGCCCTTCGGCCCACAATGTTGTGCCGAACCTTTGTCCTAGATTAATCATAGATTATCATTGAATTTACAGTGCAGAAGGAGGCCATTCGGCCCATTGAGTCTGCACCGGCTCTTGGAACGACCACCCTACCCAAAGTCAACACCTCCACCCAACACTAAGGGCAATTTTGGACACTAAGGGCAATTTATCATGGCCAATCCACCTAACCTGCACATCTTTGGACTGTGGGAGGAAACCGGAGCACCCGGAGGAAACCCACGCAGACACGGGGAGGATGTGCAGACTCCGCACAGACAGTGACCCAAGCCGGAATCGAACCTGGGACCCTGGAGCTGTGAAGCAATTGTGCTGTCCACAATGCTACCATGCCCTTATTGTCACGAGTAGACTTCAATGAAGTTACTGTGAAAAGCCCCTAGTTACCACATTCCGGTGCCTGTTCGGGGAGGCTGGTACGGGAATTGAACCGTGCTGCTGGCCTGCCTTGGTCTGCTTTAAAAGCCAGTGATTTAGCCCAGTGAGCTAAACCACCGGGTTTTAGATATTTCAGTAAGCTCAGGGAAGGTGGTAAAAGAGGGGGAGGGGTGGCATTGTTAGTCAAGGACAGTATTACGGTGGCAGAAAGGACGTTTGATGAGGACTCGTCTACTGAGATAGTATGGGCTGAGGTTAGAAACAGGAAAGGAGAGGTCACCCTGTTAGGGGTTTTCTATAGGCCTCCGAAAAGCTCCAGAGATGTAGAGGAAAGGATTGCACAGGTGATTCTGGATAGGAGCGAAAGCAACAGGGTAGTTGTTATGGGGGATTTTAATTTTCCAAATATTGACTGGAAACGCTGTAGTTCGAGTACTTTAGATGGGTCACTTTTTGATCAATGTGTGCAGGAGGGTTTCCAGTCACAGTATGTAGATAGGCCAATGAGAGGAGAGGCCATATTGGATTTGGTACTGGGTAATGAACCAGGACAGGTGTTAGATTTGGAGGTAGGTGAGCACTTTGGTGATAGTGACCACAATTCGATTACGTTTACTTTAGGTGATGGAAAGGGATAGGTATACACCACAGAGCAAGAGTTATATCTGGGGGAAAGACAATTATGATGCGATGAGGCAAGACTTAGGATGCATCGGATGGAGAGGAAAACTGCAGGGGATGGGCACAATGGAAATGTGGAGCTTGTTCAAGGAACAGCTGTTGCGTGTCCTTGATAAGTATGTACCTGTCAGACAGGGAGGAAGTGGTCGAGCAAGGGAACCGTGGTTTACTAAAGCAGTCGAAACACTTGTCAAGAGGAAGAAGGAGGCTTATGTAAAGATGAGACATGAAGATTCAGTTAGGGCGCTCGAGAGTTACAAGTTAGCTAGGAAGGACCTAAAGAGAGAGCTAAGAAGAGCCAGGAGGGGACATGAGAAGTCTTTGGCAGGTAGGATCAAGGATAACCCTAAGCTTTCTATAGATATGTCAGGAATAAAAGAATGACGAGGGTAAGAGTAGGGCCAGTCAAGGACAGTCGTGGGAAGTTGTGCGTGGAGTCCGAGAAGATAGGAGAGATGCTAAATGAATATTTTTCGTCAGTATTCACACAGGAAAAAGACAATGTTGTCGAGGAGAATACTGAGATTCAGGCTACTAGACTAGAAGGGCTTGAGGTTCATAAGGAGGAGGTATAAGCAATTCTGGAAAGTGTGAAAATAGATAAGTCCCCTGGGCCGGATGGGATTTATCCTAGGATTCTCTGGGAATCTAGGGAGGAGATTGCTGAGCCTTTGGCTTTGATCTTTAAGTCATCTTTGTCTGCAGGAATAGTGTCAGAAGACTGGAGGATAGCAAATGTTGTCCCCTTGTTCAAGAAGGGGAGTAGAGCCAACCCCGGTAACTATAAACCAGTGAGCCTTACTTCTGTTGTGGGCAAAGTCTTGGAAAGGTTTATAAGAGATAGGATGTATAATCATCTGGAAAGGAATAATTTGATTAGAGATCATCAACACGGTTTTGTGAAGGGTAGGTCATGCCTCACAAACCTGATTGAGTTCTTTGAGAAGGTGACCAAACAGGTGGATGAGGGTAAAGCAGTTGATGTGGTGTATATGGATTTCAGTAAAGCGTTTGATAAGGTTCCCCACGGTAGGCTACTGCAGAAAATACGGAGGCATGGGATTCAGGGTGATTTAGCAGTTTGGATCAGAAATTGGCTAGCTGGAAGAAAACAAAGGTGGTTTTGGGGAAATGTTCAGACTGGAGTCCAGTTACTAGTGGTGTACCACAAGGATCTGGTTTGGGGCCACTGCTGTTTGTCATTTTTATAAATGACCTGGAGGAGGGCGTAGAAGGATGGGTGAGTAAATTTGCAGATGACACTAAAGTCGGTGGAGTTGTGGACAGTGGAGAAGGATGTTACAAGTTACAGAGGGACATAGATAAGCTGCAGTGCTGGGCTGAGAGGTGGCAAATGGAGTTTAATGCAGAAAAGTGTGAGGTGATTCATTTGGAAGGAATAACAGGAAGACAGAGTACTGGGCTAATGGTTAGATTCTTGGTAGTGTGGATGAACAGAGAGATCTCGGTGTCCATGTACATAGATCCCTGAAAGTTGCCACCCAGGTTGAGAGGGTTGTTAAGAAGGCGTACGGTGTGTTAGCTTTTATTGGTAGAGGGACTGAGTTTCTGAGCCATGAGGTCATGTTGCAGCTGTACAAAACTCTGGTGCGGCTGCATTGGGAGTATTGTGTGCAATTCTGGTCGCCACATTATAGGAAGGATGTGGAAGCATTGGAAAGGATGCAGAGGAGATTTACCAGAATGTTGCCTGGTATGGAGGGAAGATCTTATGAGGGAAGGCTGAGGGACTTGAGGCTGTTTTCGTTAGAGAGAAAAAGTGTGACTTAATTGAGGCATACAAGAAGATCAGAGGATTAGATAGGGTGGACAGTGAGAGCCTTTTTCCTCGGATGGTGATGTCTAGCACGAGGGGCCATAACTTTAAATTGAGCTGAGATAGATATAGGACAGATGTCAGAGGTAGGTTCTTTACTCAGAGAGTAGTAAGGGTGTGGAATGCCCTGCCTGCAACAGTAGTGGACTCGCCAACACTAAGGGCATTCAAATGGTCATTGGATAGACATATGGATGATAAGGGAATAGTGTAGATGGGCTTTAGAGTGGTTTCACAGATCGGCGCAACATCGAGGGCCGAAGGGCCTGTACTGCGCTGTAATGTTCTATGTTATCTGCAAGGGCAGCTTGTTTACAAATAAGTCGGAAAAACAACACTATTAATTACTTTTGTTTCCCCTGTCCCTTCCAGGCACGCCTTCCCTGGAGTTGTACAAACACTGATTTAAAGTAGTTGAATAACTAATTCAAAGACACACAGAAGATTCAAGCTGTGCGCATATTGTAGATATGAGCCACGGGAGTAACTTCAAGGCTGAAACCTAAGTTGGTGGTTATTAATTACAGGAGTTTTGCTTCGATGGTAAAGTGTCAGCTGAGGCTGGCTCGGAAACAATCTTACCTTAAAGTCGGAGGGTTATGCGTTCAAATCCCATACCTGGGAGCTTAGATGCACGCCAGGCGAACACTTCTGTGCAGAACTGAAGGAGTGCTGCACTGTTGAAGGTGCAGTGTCTCAGATGAGATGCTAAACTGAGATTTTGTCTTCCCTCTCAGAAAGGTGTGAGAGATTCACAGGCACTATTTGTACAGGGGATGGGGAGATCCCCCCCCCTAGTGTATTGAACAATAACATCAGTAAAGCTGATTATCTGATTTTTGGCCTTTGTGGGTGATGCGACCATCAATTCACTCGAAGACACGTGGAGAAGTAAACCGTGGTTTTAATCAGCTTAGAACTGAGCCTGCCTGTGACCGGTACAACACTGAAGGCGGCCCTGCAGGTCAGCAGCTCTTATACTTCCTGTAAAGGGGGTGGAGCCATGGGCGGAGCCCGTGCATGCCCCAACATATCCCCTGTGGGTGAAGCCACACAATGGCCCATAGGTAGAGCCCACAGGGTTAATAACATAACACACTGCACTGGTGAATTATCAGTAATTATACATTCACCACAGTGGGATCTTTCTACACTCTCAAATTTCTGCCACGTTTCCAACAACAGTGATTATAGGTGAACGCGATGTGAAGTGACGAGAAGTGTTATTTAGATGCAAGTCCTTTATTAATGTGACAGAATATAAACAGTAAAATGCGGTTATCTTTAAATTTCTACCACACACATTGGCCGGAATTCTCCAGCCGTTGGGATACCCGCCGCCAGCGAATGGAGCGCCGCTGAGGAACATGTGGCTGGGGGGGGGGGGGGGGGGGGGGGATGAGAGAATCCAGCCCGTTAGGTCTCAAAGTGCCTCATTTCGTGTCCTGATGTGTTTTTGTGACTGATGATAGGGCGCACGTTGCGCCCAGCACCAATCTGCTGGGAGCATCACAGGAGAGGCCCAAATTAGGCTTTGCGCTGGGCGCAAAGCCGTGTGCGAGTCACCCGACCCGTGGCACGGGATCCTGGGAGTCACCGGTCCCACCGGCAAGGCCTCATCCAGACGTCAATTAGTGCTGGTCTCCACAAGCGGAGCCACTGCCATGGTATCAGAGGCACTGCCCAGGTGCCAAACTGGTCGGAGAGGGGCTATACCCATAAACGGGGGTGAAAGGGGTTATGGAGGGTGGGGGAGGTTTGAAGGGGGGGGATTATGAAGGTTGGGAGGGGTGTAAGGGGGTCCTGAAAGGGGGCCTGAAAGTGGGGGCCCTCAGCGACCCCATAGCCGAGTATGCTTACTTGGGAGAGGCGGGGGGGGATGGGCGGGGTGATGAAATGAATGAAAATCGCTTATTGTCACAAGTAGACTGTAGTGCGCTCTGTGTGTGCGCATGTACACAAGGGGTTAATGTGTAATCAGTAGCACCACATGATCACTAGAGGGCCGGACCAACAGGGGTTTATAAGGCAGCCACATTGGGTCTCTCTCTCTCTCTTGCGTGCACTGTGACCAGGGCAACAGCAGACTAGTTCAGATGGCTGGTGGAGTTATGTATAGTTACCGTAGTTAAATCTTGATCACCTTATCACGACTATCAAAGTTAAAGTAAAGAACTCGTGCAATTATTGTTTTAGTTACTCAATAAAGCTTTTGTTACTACTGGGCGAGTTTGAGTCTTCGTCATCGAGATTCCAAAGACCTCATCACGAACCAAGGCTTGAGTAGCACATGTTACCTACCACACAGGTAACAAAACATAGGCTTCAAATGAAGTTACTGTGAAAAGCCCCTAGTCGCCACATTCCGGCGCCTGTTCGGAGAGGCTGGTACGGGAATTGAACCGTGCTGCTGGCCTGCCTTGGTCTGCTTTCAAAGCCAGAGATTTAGCCCTGTGCTAAACCAGCCCCTTTGTGATGCCCATGTCTGTGGAGGGGTGGCATTGTCTGTGAGTGGGGGGGTGTGGGGGACCCTCAAGCTCACCTAGAGATCAGGGAACCCTTTCAATATGGTGCCCCGATCTCTGAGTAGCCAGTCTTACCCTGCCAAACCGGCCCAAAAATGACACTTCATTAATTTTTGCGAGAATCATGCCATAAACCTCAAATCTAAAATTCTCAGATTTTTCAGTGCGATTTAAAAATCAATTAAAAATGTAGGTAGGAACAGGAGTCGGCCATTCAGTGTGCCCCAACATTGAATTAGAGCATAATTGGTCAGCACAACAAAAATTAATCGACCTCAATCTTCAAAATTTCTTTTGAGCCGGAACCCATATTCCATTTGGGGGAAGAATGTTCTAAACACTTGGCAAACTAAACGGGACAGGTTCGTTCAACTGAAGGTGTATTTAAATGTGGCACAATGTCCATAACCTTAATACGAAAGCGAAATGCCTGCGGATGCTGCAGATCTGAAATGGGAACGGAAAATGCTGGGAATGCTGAGCAGGTCCCGCAACAACGGTGGGAAAAGGAATTAAATTTCCCGAATGTTAATCCCATTCAAAACCCACATGGTGTGACAATCGGGGTCAATATTTTAGGTTGACCACCTGACTCTGTGCAGAGTACTTTTAAAAATAAACCTCGATCCATGCTTTTGCTGAGCACTTTGGCACAGATTCTACAGCAGGAGCAGTTAGTCATCCACGCACTCAGGACATTTGCCTTCGGAGAGCGGAGATGGCATTGGCTCGCGATGTCAGCTGCAGAGGTTTCGGCTGTTTTTATTCAATGACCCACTTTTTCTCAGTGCCTCACATTTCCTGGTTTGACTCCTCAGGGGCAGAGCCAGCCATCTGTGCACGAG
This sequence comes from Scyliorhinus torazame, assembly GCF_047496885.1. Taxonomy (NCBI): domain Eukaryota; kingdom Metazoa; phylum Chordata; class Chondrichthyes; order Carcharhiniformes; family Scyliorhinidae; genus Scyliorhinus; species Scyliorhinus torazame. The sequence continues at coordinate 175,492,854 of NC_092723.1, read as the reverse complement.
GCACGTGCAACTCCCCATCCTGCGGGGGCCTAGCCTATTCCCAGCACCGGTCCAGGTATCATCAATTTTCACCTTGTCCACCACTCGCAGCAGAGGGAGAGAGTGGGACCTGAGCCAGACCTTCCCTGAAGAGACTTGGCAGGGACTGGAGGAAATGAGGGGTTTTTTTTTGCATTTCTCATTTCGCCCTAAATAAACGCTTTCGTCAAAAAAACAAACTCAGGCAGAGATCACAGTGGATTCCTGGAATTACTGTGAATAATCCTGGGGCCTACATCTGGGGAAGGGTATATTGGCATTGGAGGGTGTGCAGTGTTGATCTACCAGAAAGATACCTGAACATAAAGGGGGAATTGACAAAGAGATTGCACAAACTGCTGCTTTATTCCAAGAGATTTAAACAATTTGGGTGTGATTTTGATCAAAGCTTTCAAGATGTTAAAGGGGAGTGGTATGGCAGCGATATGAGGTGGCACGGCAATGATTACTGTTGCCTTACAGCGCCGTGGACCCGGGCTCGATTCTGGCCTCGGGTGACTGCACGGAGTTTGCATGTTCTCCCCGTGTCTTCCCTCAGGTTTCCTCCCACAGTCCAGAGATGTGTAGGTTAGCTGGATTGGCCATGCTAAATTTGTCTCTGTGTCCAAAAGGTTAGGTGGGGTTAGGGTGGGGGCATGGGCCTAGGTGGGGGGGCTCTATCGAAGAGTCGGTGCAGACTCAATGGCCAAATGGCCTCCTTCTGCACTGTAGTGATTCTGTGATTCATAATGGGAAACTATCTCTGTTGTTTTGTGGAGCCTAGACTTGGGGGCAGACTCACAAAATTAGAGCCAGGTCTTCTAAGAGTGAAAGTGGGAAATACTTCAACGTTCAAAGGGTGGCAGAAGTTTGGAAAATCTTTTGGTAACTGATGCTAGATCAGGGCTTAATATTAAATATGAGGTTGACAGATGCTTGTTAACCAAAAGGTGTTAAGCAATATGGGGCACAGGTGACTATATGGAATCAGGTCGTGGATCAGCTTTGCTGACATTGAATGGTAAAACAGGCTTGCGTGGTTAAATGCCCTCCTCCTATTCCTGCATTTCATTCTGGAAGCCCTTTCATTTCTGCTTCCAGCTTCTCGTTTTTCGATACAAGCGGGTTTGAGGTGGAAAGAGAAGATACATTTCACCCTCGCTCCAGTAACCGATGGGGAGATGGTGACACAGGATATGGCACAGAGTAAAGGGAATCCTTAAATACCTCGTGTAAACAATACAACATCTCCCAGTAAACCTCTTGTGAGCTCGTTTCCACTTCTCTAAAGAATACCAATGAAAATGAAATGAAAATCGCTTATTGTCACAAGGTAGGCTTCAAATGAAGTTACTGTGAAAAGCCCCTACCAAAGGTAGGAACTTGGCTTTATACAACTCCTTTCATGGCCTGAGGATATCCCAAGGTACTTTATAGATTATGTACTTTTGAAGTGTAGTCACTGTGGTAATGTAGAAAACAGTCGCCATTTTGTGGATAACAAACTCGCCACAAGTAATAGTATGACTAGAAAGTTTACTTGTTTGCAATCTTGTTTGACGGATAAATAGAAACTTAATTTGAGGCCTTTCTGATTAGTTTCAACTTCGTTGCCCAGGCAGCATTCCATTGATTTGGGAACGAAGGGCAACGAGAGAAAGATGCAAGTTCATGGAAAGATGGGGAGGAAATTTTGAGGAGAAACTGGGAACTGTGGAGGAGCAGAAGGATTCAGGTGCCGATGCTGCAGGCCCCTAAAAGCACAGGTCGAAAAAAATGGAATATCAGCCTAATTCAAAAGTGAGGCCTGTGTACAGGGCCTTGGTCCAAGCCCTCCTGGAGTATTGCTTTCAGTTTTGTGATGCTGAGGGTTGGATGAACAGTGCAGAGTCAGGAATCCCAGAACTATTCCAGGTTCCAGACCCAGCACACCCTTTGAAAATCCTGGCCCACACCTCAAGAAGGATGTACCGGCCTGGATTTTCATCCTAGAGGCGTCAGGAAAATTCCCAACTAGGCCTGCCCACCTCAGGAGAAAGTATCACAAAGGATCTTCATCACTGGGTGTTTGTGGCAGTGGGGGTTGCAATGCAGACTGGAGTTGGGCCAGCCGTCCTGGGGGGAAATGCAGAGGCAGCCTCGGTGCCATGGGCCTGTGTTCCAGTTAAAATAAAAACCTCAAAGGCCCTCCATTCCTCACTCCTTTCACCCCCAAAACACTCCCTATACCTCAATCATTCCATCTTGTGCCTCTCATCCACCTCCATGGTCGCTCACATCCCCCAACCCAGGAACTCTACTTAGCTCGACTGCTAATCCCATTCTGTGGAGAAACCCATGGCTTAAAATCATACAAAATCCTTGGGCTGGTCATGAGATCTCGCACCAATTGCCAGTCGTTAAATCATAATTGTAGATCACAATCTTAACGAGATCAGCTTATTTCAGCCATCTACAAAATCAAGGTATTTTTGTCCCAGCAATTAACCTTTGAATGGTTTGACCTCAGCTGTTGAATGCTGCTGGTGATTTCCATCACTGAGCCGGAAGTGTTAGGAAATAGGTAAGTTCCCCAGCATTTGACTTAGAATTGGTGTTTTAATTGTTTTATTGTTTAATAGATTTCACTTAATGTTTAAATCAACTGCACCATATATACAGGTGGCACTGGGTGAGTTGATGGAGAAATGATTACTGCATAAAACAGAGTTTAAAAAGCCAAGATTTGCTGGCTAGACTTGTTGGCAGAGTTATTATCAGAGCTTAATAGGAAGGATGGTCTTTCTCAGTCTCTGGTGGAGGGATCATTATCCATCCTCTGTAGGATTGGAATAATGGAATCCCTACAGTGTAGAAGGAGGCTATTTGGCCCATTGAGTCTGCAGTGATGCTCTGAAAGAGCATCCTACCTCGGCCCACTCCCCCACCCCTATCCCCATAGCCAATCCACCTAACCTGCACATCTTTGGACTGTGGGGGGGAAACTGGAGGAAACCCACGCAGACACTGGGAGAAAGTGCAAACTCCACACAGTCACTCGAGGCCGGAATTGAACCCAGGTCCCTGGTGCTGTGGTGCTAACCACTGTGCCACTCTGTGAAATAGACAGCAATGCAAAATTGTGCTAGCCACAAAATTGGAAGTGATTTGGTCTGTCTTTTAAAAAGTACCTTTTTAAAAGTCTAATTCCTGTATCCAGCTGATGAATTAAACCTCCATATTTGATATAAGCACACCTTCATAGCACTATGTATACTTTAAATAGCTGAAATGAGTCTGCTGGCTCTATTGGCAGGCCCCTCAGTAAATATGGCATTACCTTCAGCCACAAAGTCCTTGAAAGCTCTATCTTCCTCAGGTAGAGTACAACTCCTTTTTTGTCACACCAGACTTTGTCATCAAGTCACTTCCAATGGCAGCTTTACTCCCGGATGGTTATACTCAAAAGGATAGACCCACCGCACTACCTTGGTTGGTTGTTGACCATCTTTAGGTTCACACCAACAGATAGCCTGCAAATTTACAGCTAAAAAAACTTGTCTCTTGTGATCTTACTGTGTTTTTTTCCAAACAGCGTCCATTTCCTTAGCAACCAGAAGTCAAGGCTGATTTCACATAAGTCTGACATCACAGCCAGGAATCCAAAGTTATGCCCCCCCCCCCCCCCCCCCCCCCCCCACATCCAGCCTGAATGTATGCATATGTGTTGTGTACACACGCACTTAACCCTTTCCCAGAAACTTGGAAGTTTGAAACCAAAGTTAGTGCAAACAATAGCTCACACATGCTTTCCCCACCCCTTCCCTTAGTCTCACTTACAGTGGATTTCCTTACAAGTAGATTGAGTTCAAGGGATGTAACGGCACGGTAGCACAGTGTTTAGCACTGTTGCTTCACAGCACCAGGATCCCATGTTCCATTCCCAGCTTGGGTCATTGTCTGTGCGGAGTCTGCACGTTCTCCCCCCGTCTGCGTGGGTTTCCTCCGGGTGCTCCGAAAGTCGCGAAAGACATGCTGCTGTTGGGTGATTTGGACATTTTGAATTCTCCCTCAGTGTACCTGAACAGGCGCTGGAATGTGGCGACTAGGGGCTTCTCACAGTAACTTCATTGCAGTGGTAATATAAGCTTACTTGTGACCATAAAGATTATTATTACTAAAAGCAAGTAAAAGGGATTGGGATACAGATCAGTCAGGACCTAATTAAATGGTGGAACAGGCTCAAAAACTGAATGGACAACTCCCTGTTTCAAAGGAGTCGATAAACAAGCACGCACAATTACTCTTCTACACACATGCGTGTGTATTTATAGCCCAAAATTGACACACATATATTGGCCTTCCCTGCATTCACTCATTCAAGACTTAAATGCATATAGGCGAGGATTTAGTATTTGGGGAATTTCATGATGCTTCACATGAAAATAACTAGACCTTTTTGCACAATACCAATGCAGAGATATTACCCGCAGGGACGTTCTCATCAGAAGAGTTAACATTAAGAGTTTAAGCTCTTAGGAGCTAAAGGCCGACAGTGCAGAAATGATGTTGAAGCCTTTCTTCCAGTTGTCTAAAACCATGCAGTAACTGTAAGCTATTTATAGAACATCGCCCTGCTCAGATGAGCTGTGACTTTATACTCCTGTGGCAAAAAAAGCACAGGTCATTGCCTCGTGAATGGTTTGTTACGCAAGAAGATATCATAAATGAGTGTGGGCAGTTGTTTCCTGAAGTCGCAACAGACTATCGGGAAGTCAGTTTTCAAACACTGTAGAACAGTTCAATTTGTTCTGAATTGCTATTTGTTTTCCTCTCTGGGCAGTGTCGAATGATCAGTTATAAATGGTGCCATGCTTTTTTTAACTATTATCCAGAAAATATAGACAATAGCTTGAGGGATCAGTCTCTATTTTGAAGGTGTTTCCATGTGTTGACCTGTGGAACGGAGCTAAGCATGGCAGTGTTAACACTTTGATCAGTGTAAACCGACAAATCACCTCCCGTGTTCTGTCCTCCATAAACCTCGGATCATTCAACACGTTATTGCCCATCACCCATCTCCTACTAAGTACCGGCTCAACTACACAAAAATAAGCAGGAAGGCAAATGCTGAAGATGCCACATATTCTACAGAGGAATGTAGACAGGTTAGGTGAGTGGGCAAAAACTTGGCAGATGGAATATAATGAAGGAAAATGTGAAGTGATACACTTTGGTAGGAAGAATAAAGGAGCTGAATATTATTTAAATGGAGGAAGAATGTAGAAAACTGCAGCACAGAGGGGATTTGGGGGTCCTCCTGCACAAATCACAAAAAGCTAGCATGCAAGTTCAGCACTTAATTGGGAAGGTAAATGGAATGTTGACCTTTATTTCAAAGGGAATGGGAGTTTAAAAATAGGAAAGTCCTGCCATAACTATACAAGGCACTAGTTAGACCACACCTGGAATATTGTGAACTATTTTGGTCCCCTTATCTGAGGAAAGATATCCAGGCATTGGAGGCAGTCCAGAGAAGGTTCACTAGGTTGATCTCGGGTATGGAGGGACTTTCTTATGAGGAGAGGTTGAGTAGGTTGGGCCTGTACTCACTGGAGTTTAGAAGAATGAGAGGCAACCTTATTGAGACATATCGGATTCTCAGGAGTTTAACAGGGTAGATGTTGTTGTTTCCTCTTGTTAGCGAGCCAAGGACCATAGGGCTTAACCCCAGAGTAACGGGTCGTTCATTTAAGACCGAGCTGAGGAGGAATTTTTTCACTGAGGGTAATGAATCTGAGGAATTCTAATTCTTTACCGCAGAAAGCTGTCAAGGCTGGGTCGTTAAGTATGTTCAAGACTGAGAGACACTGATTTTTAATCAGCTGTACAGGATTTAAGAGTTATGGGGATAAGGTGGGAAAGTGGAGTTGAGGATTATCACATGAACCATGATCTCATTGAATGGCAGAGAACACTCGATGGACCAAGTGGCCTATTTTTCTGCTCCTATGTCTTATGCTCTACAATCTAATCATCATTCAACTTGCCCCTTCTTAAATCCGTAATCTCTTCCATCTGTAGCTGCCCCAATCTTTCTCTGTTCTTTTGGTTCTCATTGCTTGTCCCTTCCACTCCCCCTCTATCTTTCACCTCATCATTGGCAGGTATGTCTCCAACCAATTTGCCTCGACACTTTGGAAGCCCCTCCACCTCCCTCATCTCCTTTTTAATGTCCTCTTTCACAACTACCTCTGCAGCCAAGCTCTTGATCATCACCCCAATGGATTATTTCCGTGGTTTGCCCCAGAAAGGTTTCCAATATGAAAGGTGCTATTTAAATGCAAACTGCATGTTTTGAGGCATGCCACTGACCATAGATGAGCCACCTAGTGAAGGCACCTGCGTCACGTTGAAGGTAAAGCTAGCTGCCACCATGGTTATGACCATGAGAAATGTGTTGCTAAATGTCCAGAGATTCCGGTGTGTAAAACATTGTCCCTTTTGGAAGGATACTCCATGGAATCAGCGAATCAGTTAATTGCATCATTGGTCTTTCACCAACCTCACTTCACCCCCACAACAGGCAGCAGGAAATCATCACGCATATCTCCAGGTTTTGAAATAATTTGGAATTTGTGCTGCCTATTTAACACAGGTATGATTTGATTTATTGTCACATGTACCGAGGTACAGTGAAAAGTATTGTTCTGCATACAGTCCAGACAGATCGTTCCATACATGAAACGAAACATAGGACATACATAAATACAGTAAATACATAGACATCGGGTGAGCATATTGACTGTAGTGCTAATCAGTAGAGAAGATACGTGGAGCGATCGGTTCAGTCCAAAAGAAGGTCGTTTAGGAGTCTGGTATCAGCGGGGAAGCAGTTTTTGAATGCGTGTTCTCAAACGTTTGTATCTCCTACCCAATGGAAGAGGTTGAAAGAGAGAATAACCCGGGTGAGAGGGTTTAGGCGTTTGTACAACATTTCCACTGAAATATTCGCTGCACTCGTTTGTGATTCACGTTACCAAGTTTCAAACTTACTGCACATTAATAATTCCGTAAAATAATGTAATCATTCCAACACTTTCCCAGCCTCCAATAGTGTCAAAAGGTGTTGTGCTCTAACCCTTGCCTGGTTTAGTTCTACAACTTGTTTCCTTCTGTGCTTAATTGTACAAACCGCTGAAGAACTTGTTCAGTTGCTTTTGTCTGTTGATGGCTTTGTCCCTTTTGTCCACACGGAAGATGACCTCCAAGCTATTCCAACCAATCCTCAGATGCATGCAAGGAAAGTGATCCCACAATTGGTCTGAAGATGAGATGGAAGTTAAATAGCACCGTGCCCGGGTAAACTACTTTTTTACCACCTAAAATGACCCAGTGAAAATCATACACAGCCTGCAGTAGATCGGATTGTCAAGCCTGGAGGTTCAATGTCATGTGTTAAACTGAACAACATGTTGCTTCAAACCAATAGCTCTGTGATTGTTATGAGCTGAAAGAGGCAATACGGTGAGAATAAAACTTAAGCTTTGCAAGGCAATTATTAGAAGATCATTATTTCATGTGTCCTGCGTCTTGATGGCAGTCAGTGGTGGAGATTGAGGCTTTCAGAAACACAAACTTTCCAGGTATTTGTTGCTTGTTTTTATTCCCTCGCCTGGTGGTGCAGTAAGCCAGACTTTTATCTGTTCCCATTGCAAGGATTTGTCTGGCACAGGTCACCAGTCTGTCGCCAGAGGATTATAGCTGGAGGGCTGACCAGGAATCTCTCCTGCATTTCAAAATCTGTTGGCGGATTTGAAGCCCTTTTTGAAGTGTACTTGGCTTTAGAGGAAGGCTCTGACACTTGACACTTGTAACAGCTGCTGCTTCAAACACTTCTTTCAGAGGCAGCAGATGTTAGGAAAGGGTAAATCAAAATCCAGGCAGGGATCTTGATAAGGATCTCTGATAGGGAGGGGTCGGGTCACCCTCATAAGTGTGTACTGTGAGGGATGACCTGTTATTACCATGGTGGCAGGGGGGGGCATGCAGGATTAGTGTTGTGGGGAGGGGCCTACCGCTGGACCTCGCGATTGGGCCGCCCACTCAAATTGGTGGCCCGATACCGGGATTCTGATGGAACCCGGCAGATAAATACGGGCCCCGCGCCAAGCACCAGCGGAGACCAATTCCTATTCTCCGCTGGTGGGAGCACTTAGGCTCCAGAACGGAGAATGCTGGCCTTGGAGTCAGGAATACCCGGAGGCTTATTGCTTTTCATTTGCGGCAGCTGTGGTTCAGGGGTAGCGCTTTGCTCTTTGAGTCAGAAAGTCATGGGTTTGATTCTTTCTTCAGGGACTCCTAATCCAGCACAGTACGGAACTTAAGGATGTGCTGCATTGCCAGAGGTCCCGCCTTTCTGATGACATATTAAGCGCAGTCTCAGATGGGTGTAAAACATCCCATGGGCTGACAAATATTCAAATTAGGAGCAGGAATAAGCCATTCAGCCCCTCGACCCTGCTCTGCCATTCAATAAGATCATGGCTGATCTGATCGTGCGCTCAACCCCATATTCCTACCTACCCCCGATAACCTTTGACCCCTTGTTTATCAAGAATCTATCCAGCTCTGCCTTAAGAATATTCAAAGATTCTCCTTCCACTGCTTTTTGAGGAAGAGAGTTCTTTGTTTGTTTGTTTAAATTAATATTATTAAGATTGTAGTGTTGCTACAAAGAACATGCAGACTCTGTACTAAATCAAAGTCAATTTATTTACACCTACGCTATCAACTGTGAATTCTTAAGTATGCTGAAAAGCTAAGTATTAGATCAAATAATTACATTACACAGAACTACTGAAAAACACGATGGTCTCTTACCTCTCCACTAACTCACTCCAGAACACACACACCACCGTGTGACACTCCATCTAGTGGCTGGATGCTGTAATTACACACATTTCTACATGACCATTCATATATACAAAGACGATGTACTAGATATCATTACAAGTTCCAGAGACCCACCACCCTCCGAGAAAATAATTCTCCTCATCTCGGTCTTAAATGGGCAATCTCTTATTTTTGAACCTCGAACCCTGTTCTAGATTCTCCCACAAGAGAACATTTTATTTAAGATTGGCTTGTTCAAAAGAAATTTAACAGAGCACTATTTGTCCTTGCCAATACCTGTCCCCCAATAAAAGGTAATGATTTTGTCTTTTATGTCATTGCTGTTGTGGGACATTACTGTATGCAAATTAGCTTCTGTGTATCGTTCATCACCACAATGGCCATGAATACTTCATAGACTGAAAAATTCTTTCTGAGCTTGTGAAAGGTGCTATACAAAGGCAAGTCCTTTTTCACCAATGGTCAGATTGAGCCCATGCTTTACCCCATTCAATGAAACCGGTCTCGCACGATCAAAATACTAAATGCTTATTCCAGGCACACACCAGGATTTGACATGCAGAACAATGTGCTTATGCATTAGCAGAGCGTCTTAAATTCCACGTGATTCTTTTTCCAGCGTCCTACATTACATTCACTGGAAACTGTCGCAGGTATTGATGAATCTTCTGTTTATTTCATAGAATTTACAGTGCAGAAGGAGGCCATTCGGCCCATCGAGTCTGTACCGGCTCTTGGAAAGAGCACCCCACCCAAGCCCACGCCTCCACTCTACCTCCATAACCCAGTAACCCCACCCAACACGAAGGGCAATTTTGGACACTAAGAGCAATTTAGTATGGCCAATCCACCTAACCTGCACATCTTTGGACTGTGGGAGGAAACCGGAGCACCCGGAGGAAACCCACGCAGACGAGGGGAGAACGTGCAGACTCCGCACAGGCAGTGACCCAAGCCGGTATCGAACCTGGGACCCTGGAGCTGTGAAACAATTGTGCTAACCACTATGCTACCGTGCTGCCCCAACTGTATAGCACCAGCCCTATTTTGGGCTAAAGATGAAAACAAAAGATACCGCACAATTTGATAAATGTGTCTTCAGAAACGGTTAAAACTCTTGGGAGTAAAGCAAGGGCACGGAGTAAAGGTCCTGTCTCCCTCAAGCATCACTGGAGAAATGCCTGAACACCAAGTGACATCTCTGAAAACACAAAATTGAACGTTACATTTGCTGCTGAGGTGTAGCCTAAACGAAGACGTCCCAATGGTGGTAGCCCACCAGTTATTGATTTGAATCTCCGTTGTCCTTTGCAAAGCAGACTTAATAAAGATCGGGAGCGCTCCCAGGTTGTTCTTGAATGCACTGCAGCAGGAGGCACCCTCTGTCCTCTGACAAGGGAGGCCAAGCATTTGCCTCCCGGATCCTTTAATCCGATAAACAATGGGGGGGAAAAGGGCTGATAATTCATGGAAAGCTGATGAGCGCATGTTTGGTTTATTCAATGAAAGAATGCTGCACAAACTGTCTTTGTTGATATGGCTTTTCATCTCCAATCCCAGCTTGTCCTAGATTTCACACCTGGGGGAAAGAAGTGGATTTATTTTTGAGCTCTCGGTATTCTCAATCCCCACAAGTCTAACCTTGGAATGCAAACATCCACTTTGCTTTTGTAGTGTCTGGAACACTTCTAAACGAGGATAATACCCTGCACAGGCCTCTGAGAGACATGTTTTAAATAAAAAGTGCTCAAATAAAAGGTGATTGTGAGTGCAAAGGTATCTGGGTGTTGGATCATGTTATGAGCTGATTGCATTACTTACATGACGTTGCATCACTTACATGACGTTGGGTCCAACCGTTTTGGGCTGGAGTGGGGAGCTGAGGGAAGGGTCGGACTGAGATGTGAAGCATTCCCCCATGGGCAGCACGGTAGAACAGTGGTTAGCACTGTTGCTTCACAGCTCCAGGGTCCCAGGTTCGATTCCCGGCTTGGGTCACTGTCTGTGCGGAGCCTGCACATTCTCCCCGTGTCTGCGTGGATTTCTTCCGGGTGCTCCGGTTTCCTCCCACAAGTCCCAAAAGATGTTGTTAGGTAATTTGGACATTTTGAATTCTCTGTGTACCCGAACAGGCGCCGGAGTGTGGCTTCTAGGGGATTTTCACAGTAACTTCATTGCCATGTTAATGTGACAATACTTGTGACAATTATTTTTTTTAAATGGAGGTGGATAGTTGACCTATAAAAACCATGTGACATTCCTTTGGCTCACCTCTCAGCAGCCAATGAGAGCAATGCATTGACAGCAGGTGAAAGTTCACCTGTCCAACCTAGGATTTGGATTTGTTTTCTTGTCACCGGGGGACAGTGAAAACTATTGTTCTGTATACAGTCCAGACAGATCGTTCCATACAGGGGAAAAAAACCATAGGGCACACATACACACCATAAACTGCTGGCCAGCATCAGGTAGGAAGTTACAAAGATGAGAAAAAATGTCAAGAGCAATGGGAGGAATGCCTCATTCTCGGAGGTCACCTTTTATGAAGCTTAATTGGAATTTCATCAATCAGTTCGATGAACGCCCTCATTCAATCGTGCAGTTTGGACTTTTGTGTCTTCCTGTGATAATCATTATCATACAGTAAGGTTGATAACATGTGACAGTGCAGATTTTTAAACGTGGCATTTCCACCGCGTGAATCTTTGCATGAATATTTTATTTTTCAGAAGCTTTTCTGGTCACTTGATTTTTATTTGTTGCTGAATCGTGCCTCACCCTCAGGGTTTTTGGGGGGATTGGTATTCAATGTAATATGGAGGGTTCCAAATATCACAACCTTCTCCGGGTTGTGGCAGAGTTAGTTACTGGGAGAAATCTCACTAAATTTGAAGGTGACTATTCGCATCGCCTGTGACCTTCTCTCTGACTCAAAGCTATTACATTCTCTCGGTATTTATACAAAAAGTTGAGAAAACAGGTCAATGTCTGAGGCTCATAAAACCAGACCTCCGACTTCAGGTTAAAGTAAATGGTTAAGCTCCTTCACACAACCTTTAGACATACGATAAAGAAATTCATGAAACTCTAACTTGCAGCAGCAGCAAATCTCTCTCAGCAGGGCAGCGTGGACAGGTTCTCTGGTCTCCTCCAAAGGGCCGGTGAGGCAACTGTGGTGCAATATTCAGGTGTGATGTTCCGAGAACTGGGTGAGCTCGAAACTGCAGCAGAAATTGAAGTCAACTCAATTACGCAGTGAGTTAGTCTTTCTTGAAGGACCGCCATGCATTGGACCACAGGAGGAGATTTCAGATTCCTCACTGCATTCCATCAACAATTGCAAAAGGCAACCCAGGGAGATTGAGATGCTGAAGACCAAATTGGATCAAACCCATAGTGAACGTTCAGAGTTCATTTATAAGTTGGAGTTTACACTTGGATCTCATCAACAAGCCATGGGTGTCCTTGAGCTTTCCTGCAGTATAGAAGCAAAGGTCCAGGTTACAGAGCCTCTATGGCACTTTAGAAAAACGTTAAAGTTGAATGTCAAATAGGAGCTTAAGCATACTGAAATTAAGTCGGAGTTGGGAGAAGTCTAACTACCTAAAAGCGAATACAGAACTAAAAACCTTGCCATTGGCAGTCACGCTGCGTGGGCTGGCTTGTGGCCCTTGTGTTGTCTTCTAGCTGGATGAGGCGTCTCTTCCTCTAGGAGTGACTGGGAGATGGACAGTTGATTTACACTCAGTAAATTCAGGACCTCCTGGTAAATACATTATTCTCTGGTAAATTCAGGACCTCCTGGTAAGTACATTATTCTCTGGTAAATTCAGGACCTCCTGGTAAGTACATTATTCTCTGGTAAATTCAGGACCTCCTGGTAAGTACATTATTATCTGGGCACAGACTGTCCTGAAACTTGCTCCCAAGTAATCTCATGGCTATTTGACCCTGATATTATGGTTACACCATCATTAACATGTGTTAGGATATCGAATCAGACCCCAATTTTGTTAGAATGCCAGACAAGAACAAGGGGCGGGATTCTCCCCTACCCGGCGGGGCGGGGGGTTCCGGCGTAATGCAGTGGCGGGACCCACTCCGCCGTCAGGGCCCCCCAAAGGTGTGGAACTCTCCGCACCTTTAGGGGCCAAGCCCTCACCTTGAGAGGCTAGGCCCGTGCCGGAGTGATTTGCGCTCCGCTGGCTGGGGGGAAAGGCCTTTGGCGCCACGCCAGCCGGGGCCGAAAGGTCTTCCTCGGGCGACGCATGCGTTGGAGCGTCAGCGGCTGCTGGCGTCATCCCCGCGCATGCACAGAGGAGGGGGTCTCTTCCGCCTCTGCCATAGCGAATACCATGGCGAAGGCGGAAGAAAAAGAGTGCCCCCACGGCACAGGCCGCCCGCAGATCGGTGGGCCCCGATCGCGGGCCAGGCCACTGTGGGGGCACCCCCCCCCCCCCCCCCCGGGGCCAGTTCACCCTGCGCCCCCCCCAGGACCCAGGAGCCTGCCCGCACCGCCTTGTCCCGCCGTTCAAAAGGTGGTTTAATCCACGCTGGTGGGACAGGCATTCCAGCAGCGGGACTTCGGCCCATCGCGGGCCGGAGAATCGGCGGGGGTGGGCCCGCCGATCGGCGCGGCGCGATACCCGCACCGGCGGGAATATCTGGCGGCGGAGACTTCGGGACACGGAGGGGGCGGGATTCACGCCAGCATCCGGCGATTCTCCAACCTGGCGTGGGGTCGGAGAATCCCGCCCCAGTTTTCTATTTGTAAAACTGTGGGAAAAGGATACTTCACCCCAGCAGCTGACTCTGACCAATAAGGATCTTTTATGTTGAAACAAATTTTAATTTTAAATGCAGAATTAACCACATTAACATAAAAGAAGATAACATCGCAATCATTAGGGGCAGAAGGAGGCAATTCAGCCTTCGAGCCTACTCCGACATTCAATCAGATCATGGCTGATCTCTATCTGGTCTCAAATCTGCCTCCACACCTGTTGCCCATACCCCTTTAACCCTTTATTAAAATCAAAAATATATTTATCTCTTTCTTTAAACCATTTAATGACTCCGATCCACCGCATTTATGGGGCAGCAAGTTCCACAAATTTACCACCCTCTGCGGGAAGTAGTTCCTCCTTATTTCAGTTCAGTTCTACATCCACCACCGCTCAATCTATATCTGTGACCTCTCATTCTAGATTGCCCTACAAGGGGGAGCATTTGGCCTACATTTACTTTATCAATCTCTTTTAGTATTTTATATACCTCGATCAGATCCCCTCTCATCCTTCTGAACGTCAGCGAGTATAATTCCAAACTGTTTAATCGCTCCTCCATATATTTCAAGCCTTTCATCCCCGGAATCGAGAACCTCCTCTGAACTGCTTCCAATGCCACCACATCCTTCCACAAATAAGGAGACCAAAACTGGACACAATACAACAGTTCTTAAAAATAAAATGGAAAAACCTGAATTTACTCTCTACACCTGCTACTAATTCCAGTTGAGCAACCCAGTGCCATTTAAATGTCACTCCTAAACAAAGGCAACAAAACAGGTTGCTTACTTAGCTGTGCAGAGACTTTTGGGGCGAGATCCTTTCAAGAGCAGACCTAATACACTTCTTCTGGCTTGTCAGACTCTAATCCAATTGTAAACTGCTGTTCAGCTTAAAATCTTCTTTCAGACTGCAATACTACAGACAGACCTGGCTCCTCCCACTAATTACATAATCTGTATCCTACTAAGTTCCATGACCTGCATAGCTAGGACTAAATACAATCCCTCATAAATTATCGACACTCCAGGGAACCACTCAAAGTATAAACAATCTTCCATTAACCCTTTATCTGTAACTAAGTAAGTGGCTGGAATGAATAAGGCACCTTAATTACAGTCTGTATGCATTTTAAACCAGGGTTTTTAATAATATTACTGCCACAAATGTGAAATATAACATGCACAATTTCTTACATTCATCACACACTGTTGTCTAATCAACATAACCATTAAGTCGTAACTCTACATCTTGATACCTCTCTCTCAAATAATAATTTCAGAACTGTTAAATTATTTTGTTAAACTATTATATTCCCGCCTCCTGCCACCCTACTCCCCCAACCTGCCCATCCAACCATCTATCACCCTATCCAGCTGACAGAAGACCCACCTTGCCACCCTACCAATTTACCTTATTCATACTCCTGGCACGGTGGTTAGCACTGCTGCCTCACAGTGCCAGGGACCCAGGTCACTGTCTTCCTGGAGTTTGTACATTCTCCCCGTGTCTGCGTGGGTTTCCTCCGGGTGCTCCAGTTTCCTCCCGCAGTCCAAAGATGTGCGGGTTAGGTGGATTGGCCATGCTAAGTTGCCCCTGAGTGTCCAGGGATCTACAGGTTAGGTTATGGAGCTAGGGCAGGATGCATGGGGGAGTGTAAATGGGTAACTCATTCGAAGGGTCGTGCAGTTTGATGGGCTGAATGGCCCCCTTCTGCACTGTTGGGATTCTATGATTAACACAATGAAAAGTGATTTAAATGTCCCCAAACTTTTCAGTGTCAGCATGCGCAATGGACGTCTTCTCAAATGGTCCAGGTGTTTCTTTACCCTTTTCTTTTCAACATCTATTTCATAAGACATTGGGCCTGTTCTGGCTAGGACCATTCCAGAAATCCAATTGAGACCAGCAACAAAATTCTTCACATAAACCTAGCCACCCACCTCCATGCTCTCTTAGTTTTTGTCAAATCATGGTCTCCTTAGCCTGGATGAAGTAACGCGTGCGCTCCTCATAATGACTCCAATCTTCTCCGTTAACATGGTAACGGTCAGGTTTACTAAAGGGAGGCAGAGGCTGCTTGTATTCAACTATTGAAGGCTGCTTGGAAAAACTTACTCCTCATGGTCAACATAATAATTTCGACAAGGCCAGTCTTCCATCAATAACTCAGGAAAGTAACAAAAAGGGCCACTACCACAGTGAACAACATTTGCATCTCAGCCTGGGGACCTAGGGAGATGCCAGTCCAGGTCAGAACTGCAAGTTTTTAACTGATTCCATGCATCTTCTATTGGGCTAGCTTTGTCTGCTCAATGGGGCCATTTGTATTTCCCGAAGCCTACTGGGAGATCTATTGATGATACTCTCATTTCTTTTGTGGCCACCATAACACAGTCCATGTACAAATGCAGCAAAACCTGGACAATATTCAGGCTCAGGCTGATATGTGGCAAGTAAAATTCACACCACACAAATACCAGGCAACGGCCATCTCCATCCTGGGGGTTACCATTGACCAAAGCTGAACTGGACCAGACATATCAATTCTGTGGCGACAAGAGCAGGTCAGAGGCGGGGAATTCTGGATAGTAACTCCCCTCCTGATTTCCCCAAAGCCCATCCACCATCTACAAGGCACAATTCAGGAGTGTAATGGAATGCTCTCCATTTGCCTGGATGAGTGCAGCTCCAACAAGGCAGCATGGTAGCACAGTGGTTAGCACAGCCGCTTCACAGCTCCAGGGTCCCAGGTTCGATTCCCGGCTTGGGTCACTGTCTGTACGGAGTCTGCACGTTCTCCCCGTGTCTACGTGGGTTTCCTCCGGATGCTCCGGTTTCCTCCCACAGTCCAAAGATGTGCAGGTTAGGTGGATTGGCTATTCTAAATTGCCCTTGGTGTCCAAAAAAGGGGAGGTGGGGTTATCGGGATAGGGTGGAGGTGTGGGGATATGGTGGAGGTGTGGACTTAGGTAGGGTGCTCTTTCCAAGGGCCGGTGGGGAAACAATGGGCTGAATGGCCTCCTTCAGCACTGTAAATTCTATGGACAACACTCCAGAAACTTGACAACATCCAGGACAAAGCAATCCACATGCTTGGCACCTTATCCACTGCCTTCAACATTCACTCCCTCCATCACTAATGCAGCGACAACAGAGTGTGCCATCTAGAAGATGCACTGCAGCAAATCACCAAGACTCCTTCGGCAGCATCTTCCAATCTCGCCATCTCCACCACCGAGAAGGTGAAGGGTGGCATGGGAACTCCAACATCTGCAAGTTCCCCTCGGAGCCACTCACCATCCTGACCACTGCTGTTCCTTCACTGTCGCTGGGTCAAAATCCTGGAACTCCATGACTAACAGCACTGTGGGTGTACCTGCACTACATGGGACTGCAGTGGTTCAAGAAGGCAGCTCACCACCACCTTCACAAAGGACGGGCAATCCGAATGCTGCCCGAGTCAGCTTCACCAACGCCCAGTGAAGTAAAAAAAATTTTAACCTCCATTTGGAGCGATCATAGGCTTTAAATGTCCTAATTCTGTAATCTGATAAACATATACTTGTTATTACTTCATCCTCATTTGTGTATGACCTTTGTGCGACACTTGCATTTTATAAGCAGCCAGCGTAAACATTAAATGCAAAGCAAAAAGATTAATCAACGAGGGAGGGACTAGAATATGGTCATTATATTGTGAGGAGGTCATGAGAATCCATTTGTCTTTAATTCATTTATATTCTGAAGGGTTTATATAGCAATAGACAATATGGTGAGCACCAGTTTTTTTTTTTAAATTACAGAACAATGTAGTTAACTCTACTGAGATGGTTGGAATAAAAATAATGGACAAATAAATGAAAATACACCAGTTTCTAAGTGTGTGCGTCTGTGAGTGGTGTGTGTGCGTTGGGGGAGGAAGGATTTTCTTCAATATCAGTGCTCTGTTACAACAGTGAACATCTGGGGTTAAAAGCACATGAGCAAATGGGAATTTCAATAACCCCTTGCTCTCTGCCCATTCCATTACGAAGCAGTATGCAAACTGGTCGAAACAAATGCTCTTGAGGAACTGTCTACATATTAAGTTGCAAAATAGTTGTCATCAAGGGTTTACTTAAAGCTCAAGTGATCACAGATGCCAGGGAACCCCGGAGCTCTGTAGGTGGATGAAGTTAAAGAGCAGATGTGTCAATGCTGAAACATCTGTTCACTTTTGGCCTGTCACATTTGCTTATATATGATAAATTGTGCGTCGAATCCTCGTGTCCTCGTGGAATAATCATCATATTCTGGCTTTTCAATTGTATTAATTAAGAAACAATAGCATAGATACAAAGGCCTGGGATTGTTTGAATGGTTTTGCGCTGTTTTAATGCACAGCTAATGTTTGCTTTCTCGGAGATTCGTTCTATTTTTGCTGCGAATCAGAGGCACATTTCTTTTAATATCCGCGATTGCAATTTTGCTGTAAACGGAAATCGGAGGAATCTTTGCCTGTGCTTAAAATTATCCATTAATTACCACTTTGATTGCAGATTACATTTTTACCAAAAGTGAATTTTCATTGAATTAGCAACCCATTCCAGAACATTCTATTCAGATGAGCATCTGCAGACATGTGATGAGTGACAATCTAACACATATATGGAGTTCACGTTCAGCATCACAGAGCAACGGGTTCACAGCCAAAACCCTCGAGGTGGGCGTCACGGTGGCGCAGTGGTTAGCACTGCGGTCCCATGGCGCCGAGGACCCGGGTTTGATCCTGGCCCCGGGTCACTGTCCGTGTGGAGTTTGCACATTCTCCCAGTGTCTGTGTGGGTCTCACCCCCACCACCCAAAATAGGAAACAAAGAAATGGCAGAGGAACTGAATAGTTACTTTGCAGCTGTCTTCATGGTGGAAGACACCAGTGGGAGGCCAGAGCTCCAGGAGAAGTTCTGGGGAAACTGAAAGGTCTGAAGGTGGATAAATCACCTGGACCGGGTGGACTACACCCCAGGATTCCGAAGGAGATAGCTCAGGAGATTGTGGAGGAATTGGTGGTGATCTTTCAGGAAGGGAGGGTCCCAGAGAACTGGAAAATGGCTAATGTAATCTCCCTGTTTAAGAAGGGAGGGAGGCGAAGATGGGAAATTATAGGCTGGTTAGCCTGACTTCGGTCATTGGTAAGATTTTAGAGTCCATTGTTAAAGATGAGATTGCGGAGTACTTGGAAGTGCATGGTAAATTAGGACGGAGTCTTCACGGCTTCGCCAAGGAGGGGTCATGGCTGACAAATCAGTTAGAATTCTTTTGAGGAAGTAACAAGGAAGTTAGACAAAGTAGAGCCAGTGGACGCAATCTACTTAGATTTCCAGAAGACCTTTGATAAGGTGCCGCATAGGAGATTGTTAAATAAGTGAAGAGCCCATGGTGTTAAGGGTAAGATCCTGGCATGGATAGAGGATTGGCTGACTGCCAGAAGGCCGAGAGTGGGGATAAAGGGGTCTTTTTCACGATGGGCACCGGTGACTAGTAATGCGCCTCAGGGGACAGTGCTGGGACCACACCTTTTCACCATATACATTAATGATCTGGAGGAAGTAAGAAGTCTTACAACACCAGATTAAAGTCCGACAGGTTTGTTTCAAATCACTAGCTTTCGGAGCAGTGCTCTTACTGTGCTCACCCCAGTCCACCGCCGGCATCGCCACATCACGATCTGGAAGAAGGAACTGAAGGCACTGTTGCTAAGTTTCTAGGTGATACAAAGATCTGTAGAGGGACAGGTAGTATTGAGGCAGCAGGCGGGCTGCAGAAGGACTTGGACAGGCTAGAAGAGTGGGCAAAGTGGCAGATGAAATACAATGTGGAAAAGTTTGAGGTTATGGGCTTTGGTAGGAAGAATGGAGGCATAAACTGTTTTCTCAATGGGAAAAGGCTTGGGAAATCAGAAGCACAAAGGGACTTGGGAGTCCCAGTTTAAAATTTTCTAAAGGGTAACATGCAGGTTCATTTGGTAGTTAGGAAGGCAAATGCAATGTAAGCATTCCTGTCGAGAGGGCTAGAATACAAGAGCAGGGATGTACTTCTTGAGGCTATATAAGGCTCTGGTCAGACCCCATTTGTAGTATTGTGAGCGGTTATGGGCCTCGTATCTAAGGAAGGATGTGCTGGCCTTGAAAAGGGTCCAGAGGAGGTTCACAAGAATGATCTTTAGAATGGTCCAAGAATGGGCTTGTCATATGTGGAGCGGCTGAGGACTCTGGGTCTGTACTCATTGGAGTTTAGAGGGATGAGGGGGATCTTATTGAAACTTACAGGATACTGAGAGGCCTGGATAGAGTCGGCGTGTAGTGGATGTTTCCACTCGCAGGAGAAACTAGAAGCAGAGGGCCTCAGACTGAAGGGACGATGCTTTAAAACAGAGATGATGAGGAATTTCTTCAGCCAGAGGGTGCTGAATCTGTGGAACTCTTTGCTGTAGAACGCTGTGGAGGCCAAATAATTAAGTGTCTTTAAGACAGAGATAGATAGGTTCTTGATTAATAAGGGGATCAGGGGTTATGGGGAGAAGGCAGGAGAATGGGGGTGAGAAAAATATCAGCCATGATTGAATGGCGGAGCAGACTCGATGGGCGAAATAGCCTAATGCTGCTCCTAGGTCTTGTCTTCTGGCCTTATGTGCAGGGTAGGAGGATTGGCCATGCTAAATTGTGTCTTAATTGGAATTTCTCTTTTTAAAAAAGCCTCAAAAAATCAGCTTCAATCATAAGCATGGTGTCTGCTGAGGCAGAGAGCAGAAACTCAGATGTTTCCCCCACAGGAAGGTTACCCCAGGCCACCCTAACACGCAGTCTAATGGCCAGCTTCAGAGCAGCCATTGCTGAAGATAGGTTATGAGTTCGTCCTCTCAGCTCATGACGCCCAAAAATGAAGGTAACTCACGGTAGCACAGTGGTTAGCACGGTTGTTTTACAGCTCCAGGGTCCCAGGTTCGAATCCCGGCTTGGGTCACTGTCTGTATGGAGTCTCCCCGTGCCTGCATGGGTTTCCTCCCACAAGTCCCAAGAGATGTGCTGTTAGGCAATTTGGGCATTCTGAATTCTCCCTCTTGTGTACCCGAACAGGCGCCGGAATGTGGCGACTAGAGGCTTTTCACAGTAACTTCATTGCAGTGTTCATGCAAGCCTACTTGTGGCCAATAAAGATTATTATTAATTAAGAGGTAGGAGAAAGCAAGCATCTCAGAAAGAGGGGGGTATTTAAAGATCTCTGAAGCCCGCTAGTGAGAAATATTTTAGTCGCTCAATTTCTACATCCATTAAATCAAATTGAACGGCCAGAAGAGAACTCCACACCAATTGTTGGTGTGAGCGACCAGAAAATTAAAAGAAAGGAATGAAAATATTGTAAATATTTTTTCAGATTCCACTTTGAATTACAGTTGAATTTGATTGAATTACAATACAAAATTGACTTTAAGCTGGTCAATGTTCTTCCCGCATCAGAACACCAGTATATAATTCTATCATTTTCTGTATTTATATCTCCAAATATAAATAGGCTCTCTCGCTTTCTCCAGGATGGTAATTGAACTCTTAAAACCATATCAGATGGTGGTGTGCTGGAACATTTATCAGAAGGTAGGGATTTTTGAAGCATTAAACAGCTTCTGCGTTGTAAGCACGAGGGCTTATGTCCTCAGTATCCTCATAAACTCCCGAACTGTGACATCTATCACTTGTTTTTCACAGCCGATAACACAAGGCGGCCTGATAAATTACAACCCTTAATAAAATACGCGACAATTGTGACTGCTTCATTATAAAAAGCCTCCTGGTTGTATTATTATCTGATAAACATCCTTGTGCAACCCCTGGAGGCCATCCCTTTACTGTGAAGGGGATCTTATTGAAACCTACAGGATACCGAGAGGCCTAGATAGAGTGGACTTGGAGAGGATGTTTTCACTCGTAGGAGAAACTAGGAGCAGGGAACACAATCTCAGACTAAAGGGACGATCCTTTGAAACAGAGATGAGGAGGAATTTCTTCAGCCAGAGGGTGGCGAATCTGTGGAACTCTTTACCGCAGAAGGCTGTGGAGGCCGAATCACTTGAGTGTCTTTAAGACAGAGATAGATAGATAGGTTTTTGATCGAAAATGGAATCAGGGGTTACAGGGAGAAGGCAGGAGAATGGGGTGAGAAAAATATCAGCCATTATTGAATGGCTGAGCCGACACAATGGGCCGAGAGGCCTAATTCTGCTCCTAAGTCTTAGGGTCTAAATATAAAAATGGTTCATGTTTTCTAGTTTGCCTCTACTTTCGCATCAATAAACTTCCATATGTCTTCCCCACTTACCCACAAAACATTTGTATGATGTTAAGGTTCCTTATCACCTCTGAACTCCCTTTTGAAATTCAACAGCTGGAAAACCAGATCTCCCACTTATCTCACAATGCAAATTTTAGATCTCTAGTAATTCGAGTAATAGGGGCTGTTTAGCACAGGGCTAAATCACTGGCTTTGAAAGCAGCCAGCAGCATGGTTGAATTCCCGTACCAGCCTCCCCGAACAGGCGCTGAAATGTGGCGACTAGGGGCTTTTCACAGTAACTTCATTTGAAGCCTACTTGTGACAATAAGCGATTTTCAATTCAGGAGACACAGAAATGAAGGTTTAAACAGATTTATTCTAAACCCAAAAGTAAAACCGCACCCACCGACACAATGTCGCTGCCCAGAACTAACAGAATACCCAGTCCGGGTCTGGGATGGAATTTAAAGGGCTCAGTAACCTGTTCCTGCCGTCCGGGTCTCCACCCATTACCATGGGAACTCTTACTCCAGGAGCCCGAAGAGTGATTCTCCATAGTCCTCGTGAGGGTTATCACAAGATCCAACCTATCTTGTAACTCAAACTCACCATTACCTCTCCTGACAAATGCACCTAACACCTTTTAACCTTTCATCTCTTAGCCCTCACGGACAACCTGTTTCTAGTAACCTTACCCCTGTTTACTTAACACTGGAGGATCACAAAAGCTTTCATTACCTACACCACATGCCAACATAATCCCAAAGACATTTTTCTTTTTAAATGTCTCTCATCGCAGTGGTGGAGTCCTTCAAGAACTAAGTCGAAAACCACCTTTTCTCCCCACAGGATGTGACACTTGTCACGTCATTCTCAAATGTACTGCACCTCAAAATGTCTACAGATAGATTAGATTTTTTGCAAGTTTGAAAGAAATCTCTCGAATTTACCAACCTCCAGAAACTACTACTGGAAATCTAAAATGAAAACACAAACGGCGGGACATTCTGCTCCCACCGTCAGTGGGATTTACTGGTGCCACCGAAGTCAATGGCCTCTTGAATGGCTGACTGCATCCACCATAGCAGCGGCAGGAAACCCCGGCTGAAATGCTGGAACTATCACCAGGCACGGCAGTATCTGCGGAGAAAGAAACTTAAAAAAAAAAAAATTTTCGAGTACCCAATTCATTTTTTCCAATTAAGGGGCAATTTAGCGTGTTCAATCCACCTAGCCTGCACATCTTTGGGTTGTGGGGGCGAAACCCACGCAAACACGGGGAGAATGTACAAACTCCACACGGACAGTGGCCCAGAGCCGGGATCGAACCTGGGACCGCGGCGCCGTGAGGCTGCAGTGCTAACCCACTGCGCCACCGTGCTGTCCTTGCGGAGAAAGAAACTTAACATTTGGGAGTCAAATGCGACAATTTTTCAGAGTTCGTCCGTTCTGAAAAGAAGCAGAGAACCTATCCAGGGTGATCTGGCCAGTATCTATCCCTCATCGGTTAATCAACAATGCCTATCAATCAACATTTCATTAGTTCGAACATGCACTCATTGGAATGTAGAAGAATGAGAGGCGACCTTATTGAGTCATATCGGATTCTCAGGGGGTTTGACAGAGTAGATGCTGAGAAGTTGTTTCCCCTTGTGGGAGAGTCAGGACCAGAGGGCATAACCTCGGCTTAAGGGGTCGCCCAAGACCGCGGAGAGGAGGTATTTCTTCTCTCCGAGGGTAGTGAATCTGTGGAATTCTTACCGCAGTGGGTTTGTAGAGGCTGGGTCGTTAAGTATGTTCAAGGCTGAGATAGACCAGAGTTTTAATCAGTAATGGAATTAAGAGTTATGGGGTCAAGGTGGGGAAGTGGAGTTGAGGCTAAGGTGGGGAAGTGGAGTTGAGGCTAATCACATCAGATCAGACATGATCTCATTGAACGGTGGACTAGACTCGATGGACCGAATGGCATACTTCTGCTCCTACATCTTATGGTCTTAACATTGCAATAATCGACGAACTGGTCATCAATCCTCACATTGCTGTTTGTGGGAGTTTGCTGTGTGTAAATTGGCTGCTATAATTCCTACAGTACAATGGTGACTAAGGGTGGGAATTTTCAAATGTGCCTGCCCAAGACTGGAAATTCCTCACGAGGTCAACGAACCCTTCAGAATTTCCGTCCCATCCGTGACGATTCCTGCGGTGGGCGGGAGTGGAACGTTTACGTGTATATTTCAATAACATCATTGACTGTAAAGCCCTTTTGAGACGTCCAATGGGCTGTGGAAGGCAAGAATACGATGTACACGAGGGTTAAAATAGAAATAGAATCCTTCCCTCTGGATCCACTATGGGCGAGGACTGTAGCAAAGTCCTAATTTAATAGATTTTTAATTCCGAACATTGACTCACACAGTCCCTTGTTGTGAGACCGAATCTGGAGCAGAGAGTAGGATGCAAATTATTCAGAGAGGCTTTGATGATGATGAAGATCGTAATCTCCATGGTGCAATTGCGGCACTGAGGACTTGGATACGGATAAACTAATTACGATGATCCCCGAAAGATTGCCAAGGGAATACAGTACTTAGGATAAATCCTCATTGTCAATATTTTCACAGCACCAAAGTGTTTGTTTGAGCCAATCCTGAAATCCATGCGACAGCAAAAATAAACTCGAAGGAGGCTGAGAAAAAAGATGAACGATGCTCATTATCTTTGAGGAGAGCAAACCTCTCCAACCCGATTTGAGTTCAAACCAAGCCTTTTATTAACTACTGACAGCTTTGAAAACACCACTGGCAGAATTACCTGGGAAGATCAGAGTTTTCGGTGATTTACATCAGTCACGTTCTACATTCTTCTTTCAAAAGAAGACATTATGGGCAGCATCAGAGCGTTCCGCACAACCTATATACCCAACAAGGTCACATACCCGACAGTCACATCTTTCAGAAGGATGAAAGCTTTTCTATCTCCATTGCACTATGGTTCTTACATCTATATTACCCCAAATCTCTCAGCTCGTGACTACAATTTTACTTCATTGTCTTTAAGGCGTCCTGAAGTTGTGATAGGTGCTATATAAATGTAAGTGTTTTTTTTTTTTAATACTCGAAAGGTCCTTTTTGGAACTTGGAAGTTCTCTGCATTTTCTCCCATAAACTACGTAAGACCATAAGTCATAGGAACAGAAGTAGTTTATTCAGCCCATTGAATATGCTATGCCATTCAATGAGATCAGGACTGGTGTGGTAAGTTTTGAATTTGTAAACTGGGTGATGGTTAGTTAGCAATGCATTTCACATATTGTTCTATTCAGTCCTGGGATGTGGATGTCACGGCAACAGCCAGCATTTATTCCCTTTTGGAAATGCTGTAGTCTGGGCGGCACGGTGGCACAACGGTTAGCACTGCTGCCTCACAGCGCCAGGGACCCGGGTTCGATTCCGACATTGGGTTATTGTGCGGAGTTTGCACAATAATTCACCTCGTGTCTGCGTGGGTTCCCTCCGGGTGCTCCGGTTTGCTCCCATGGTCCAAAGATGTGCAGGCGACGTGGATTGACGTGTCCAAAGATGTGCAGGTGAGGCGTGGTTAGGGGTAGGAAGAGTGGGCCTAGGCGAGGTGCTCTTTCAGAGGATCGGTACGTACGCGGAGCACCCGGAGGGAACCCACGCTGAATGGCCTCCTTCTGCACTGTAAGGATTCTATCTGTAGACCTACAGTGTTGAAAGTTAGGAAGTTCCAGCATTTCTTTCTTTTCTTTTTCTGCACCCAGTGATTCTGAGGTGTAGTTCCTAAGTCAGGGTGGTGTATAGGTTGGAGGGGAACATGGAAATGCAGGTGTTCCCATGAACTTGTCCTTCAAGATGTAGAAATCATGGGTTTGGGATGTGCTGTTGAAAGTGGCTTCATGAGTTACTGCAATGCATCTTATCGAAGGTGCACCCTGGGCAGCAGGGTGGCACAATGGTGGAGGGAGTGACTGTTTAAGGCGGTGAATCGGGTGTCAATCAAGCAGGCTGCTTTGTCCTGGGTTATGTCAAGCTTCTTGAGACATTTTGGAGCTGTATTTGTCCAAACAAGTGGAGAGTATACCATCGCACTCCTGACTTGTGCCTTGTAGAGGTGGAAATGTCATTGGGGTGTCAAGAGGTCAGGAGCTCACTGGGAAATATCCACCCTCTGACCTTGTTGTAGCCACAAACGTTATGTGGCTGGTCCTGGTAGGTTTCTGGTCATTTTCTTTATTTTTGTTGATTTCAGTGGAACTGTCGCTCAGTCAATATCCTGGGATGCGCAGTGAGTGTCCCTACACCACAGGGCCAGCAGTGGGTCAAGAAGCTGATTCACCACCACCTTTACAAGGGCAATCAGACTGGCTGCGCCAGCAATGCTCGCCTCTCATAAATGAACAAAGAAAACAATGGCTCATAACTCCTGGCCTCCACATTGTTGGAAACCGGATGGAGACGGAGATATACACTGGGACCCTGTGGAAGTTTCAACTTCAGATAGGCAAATTCCCTGTTGCCAGGGTCTCCCATGAATGCTCCGACACTGAGGTTATAGCCAGAGACTTCGGACAGAAGCACTTAATTGAATAATTACCCAGGGAATGTTAGACAGCAAAATACTAGTCTAACTCTTGGATAATGACAGAACCCCACTCCTGAATATACCTATGACCAACACCCTGGGGGCGATTCTCCGATGTGGCGGCCAAGTGTTCTTGCTGTCGTGTTTCACGATGGCGCAAACAGGGCCCGGGTATGACCTATTCTGGCCCCCACAGGGGGCCAGCACAGCACTGGAGCGGTTCACACCGCTCCAGCCTCCGTACGCGGTGCCAAATGGGTGCCGTGCAACCCGCGCATGCGCAGTTGGGCCGCGCCATCCTGCGCATGCGCGGGGAACTTCTTACGCGCGCGGCCCTGACCCAACATGGGGTCGGTGTTTAGGGGCCGGCCGCTCCAGAAATTAGGCCCGGGGGGGAGAGGCCGGCCCGCCGATTGGTGGGCCCCGATCGCGAGCCAGACACCATCGGAGGCCCCCTCCCTCCCCCACAGGCTGCCCCCTGAGCGTTCCCGCAGAGTTCCCGCCGGCAGCAACCAGGGGTGAACGGTGCCGGCGGGACTCTGTCGTGTCGGAGTGGCCGCTCGGCCCATCCGGGCCAGAGAATCGGCTGCCACTCTGATGCCAGCACCGTGCCAAATGCGCCGGGGAAAATGGTGCCGATTCTCCGCACCTCAGAGAATTGCGCGCCGGCGTTGTGGTGCGGTTGCTCCGATTCTCCAGCCCGGCGCGGGGCTCGGAGAATCGCCCCCCCCCCCCATGACTGTACTGACCATCCTGACTACCTCCTGATCGGACCCAACTCTGGCCCAGACTACTCCACTACCACCCTCCAACCACCCCACCCCAGCCCTCTAACCACATGACTACCCCTCCGAACATCTAACTAACTATCCCCTGACCACTTGATTACCACTACCCAAAACCTGACAACCAGCCCCCCCCCAACCCAATTACCATCTCATCCCAACCCAACCGCCCCTAGACCTGAATACCATGTCACCTACCTGCCACCTCACCCACCTCCCAATGTACCCACTTCACCCACCCCGACAATCATACCCACATAGCTCACTCACCTGCCCATTTACCCATTCACTGACATTCAAACTTGCCACATGGCAAGTGCCGTAAGAAGGGGGGCGTGAGCTGTCTTCTCCCTGTTACAATGGAACTCTCCAAGGGACTCTCTGCTCCGCATTTCTGGAAAGACCCCGGAAGGAATGCGGAGCAGTGTCGAGTTGGGGAAATGTTCAATCCGGCGATGATTGCCGCTCCTTAAAAGATTTGGGTCAATATTGGGAAGAACGTAAAATGATCTGACAATTCATTGTCACCCATTTTACACCATTGCTCAAAGTCAAAATCCAACATCATGAAAATAATTCTATAACCCACTTCCTGAAAATTCAAGATACAATTCAAGAAGTTGCTGGAATCGATCATTGAGGAGGAGATGACTGAACATTTGGGGGGGAAAAAGCTCAATCCACTATTGTCAGCATAGTTTTACGAAGGGTAAGTCATACTTGATAAACTTGCTCGAGTTCTTTGAGGATGTTACCAGCAAGGTGGATAATGGGGAACCTGTGAATGTGATATATTTAGACCTCCAGAAGGCATTTGACCAGGTGCCACATAAAAGACTGACCCAGAATGTGGGATCACAGGGGATTGGGGGTAGAGTACGAGATTGGATTAAGGATTGGCTGACTCAGAGAAAGCAGAGGGTTGGGATAAACGGGTCCTTCTCTGGCTGGCAAACTGAAACTAATGCAGTGCCACAGGGCTCAGCCCTCGGACCCCAACTGTTTACAATCTATATAAGCGATCTGCAGGCAGGGACAGAGTGTAACATAGCAAAATTTGCAGATGAAATTAAAATAGGTGGGAAAGCAGGCAATGAAGAGGAGATAAAGATTTTACAGACGGATAGAGATAGGCTCGGAGATTGGGCCAAAATTTGGCAGATGAAGTTTAATGTAGATAAGTGTGAGGTTATCCATTTTTGGCTGAAAAGGGGCTTATACTCGCTGGAGTTTAAGGATGAGAGGGGATATAAAAGGTATATAAAATATTACACGGGACATTAAAAAACTGAAAGTAGACCAAATGTTCCACCTTGTGGGGCAATCTAGAACGAGAGGTCACAGATATAGGTTGAGAGGCGGTAGATTGAGAACTGAGATGAGGAGGGACTACTTCTCGCAGAGGGTGGTGAATTTGTGGAACTCGCTGCCCGATAGTGCGGTGGATGCTGAATCATTAAATGGTTTCAAGAAGGAGATAGATATATTTCTGATTTTAAAAAACAGGTTAAAGGGATATGGGAGGTGGATTTGAGATCAGCCATGATCTGATTGAATGGCGGAGCAGCCTCGAACGTCTGAATTGCCTACTCCTGCTCCTAATTAAAATGTTCCGATGTACTATTAAAGCTAATTATTTTTATATATCATTTAATACTCTGGGACTTCTGAATTTTAAAAGGTTTCCTCTAATCAAGATGTCAGTTTTAACATCTCAAAACATAATTAACCATGTGTGCTATTTCATTTCTCCAGCTCTCAGATCTGGAGTGAGATTAAATATGATACAATTCAACTGAACATGGTTATCAAAGTGGACATTATGTCTTTAAGTAAAACCATTGATCCAGTTGTAGGCATGAGAAGCAAAGGGCAGTTAAATGTTTAATTAAAAGAGAGTACTTGATCTAATGCTGTTCCACCAACAGAATGCGATCTGCATTATTGGGTTTGTCAGCAGAAAGGGCAATGATGGAGCTTCACAATTTAGCCCGGAATTAAACAGCATAAATCACTCCATAAGCCTTCAGCTGAAACAAAGCCAAGAAGAGTGGATGCTGCAGACCTGGAATAAAAATCGAAAGCACTGGGAAAACTCAGCAGGTCTGGCAGCATCTGTGGAGAGAGGAAAATATAGAGTTAACGTTTCGATGCGATTCCCCTTTGGAACTAAAGCTGTGTTTTGTACAAGTTATACTGGACTCTCAATGTTAACTTCTGTGTTTCTCCCCCTCCACGGACCCTGCCAAACCAGCCAAGATGTTCTAATTAGCAATTCTGCTGGTATTTTCTCACTGTCTGGATTAGGTTGCATGAGAAGCAGGATTTTTGGTCGCGTGGTGACTTCACTCACTTTTATCTTTTAACTGCAGTCCTACAATTTTCGAACAGAGCTTCGTAACATTGTGATTTGTTCTCGGCGGAGAGCCTGTGGCGCAGTGATAGCGCCCCTACCGCTGGTTCCAGCACCAGGACTTGTTGGCCATTCAACGCCGCTCAACAGGCTGACAATCAGGGACTTCAGGGAGGAAACCGGAGCATCCGGAGGAAACCCACGCAGACACTGGGAGAACGTGCAGACTCTGCACAGACAGTGACCCAAGTCACAGATAACTGGGGAGTGAGCATTGGGATCTCCTGTCACACACTCCATACACTGGCGTCACTCTTTTCTTTTCCATCCGCCTTCTTACTTTTAGAATTAAACTTGCGGGGCTGGATTCTCCGATCGCTGATGCCAAAATCGCGTCCGTTCGGCGATCAGCCGGAGAATCCCCGTTTAAGGCTGGAATCGGGGGCATCACCATTTAGGCGATGTTCCGCCCCCCTCAAAAACGGCATACTCTGGGAGTACGCCCCATGCCATTGGGACGGCATCAGGACGTCACCTGAGGTCGTCCTCCGATGCTCCGTCTCCGATGGGCCGAGTCGCTGACGATGTGCGACACAATGTCCTCACACCATTCGGGGACCTCGCATGGCAGCTGCGGACTGAGTCCAGTCGGGCGGGGGGGAGCGGTTCCGCGAACAGGCGGGGGGGGGGGGCTTCGGCGGGGTGTGGTGAGGTTGGTTACAGGGGAGCAGTTCATGGCAGGTCTGCGGCGGCCGCGCCATGTTGTGTGGCACGGCCACTGCTGGCTGCCACCGTGTTGTATGGCACGGCCACCGCTGGCTGCCACCATGTTGTATGGCACGGCCGCCACAGGCTGCCACCATGTTGTATGGCACGGCCACCGCAGGCTGCCACCGTGTTGTATGGCACGGCTACCGCCGGCTGCCACAGTGCGCATGTGCGGCCACGGACCCGGCCATTCTCCGGCTGTATCCGCAGGTAAAGACGGGGTTTTACGCTGCGCAGTTGCTCCCACCGGATGGGCAGCGGGGACGGCACCGACTTTCTGCCCATAAGACCAGACGGATCGTGCGGACATAGCCGCAGGATCAGAGAATCCAGTCCCCTTGCCCCTGGATTTCTGCCCTCCCCACAGTTGGAACAAAATATTCCTCCACAGGGATAAATCACACAGCAAGATTATCTCAATGATTAAATTATGCGGAACTCTACGGAACACGTGGACGGACGGGAGAGGAGAGGCCACTTGAATCAACCGACTGCGTTGTACTGGCCTCCCTCGTGAGCTCACGCCTGAGGCACTGAGTGAATAATGGATGAAGAATGAAACCAACAGTGTGCCAGAGTCCTGATAAGGTGCATGTCGGGTGCACAGTTTTAATAATGAGCGGTTTCCCTTTCAAATCTGCGATGAGGAGAATTGTTTTGTCTCGGAGCGTTTTTCTCTCTGTTGGAATCTCTTCCCCATGAGGAGTGGGGGCCGGGTCATTGAATTAATTCCAGGCTGAATTAGACGGATTTGTGTTCGGCGGGGGAGCCGAGGGTCATGGGGTGATACAGGGATGATGGAGTTGAGATTACGGCTGGCTCCGGCATGGGTTTACTGAACGGCGGATCAGGCTCGAAGGCCGAATGTTCCCATGATTTTGAGGAATGTCTCCAATCCCCTTCCTCCTCTGCTCCATCCGGGCAATCCCGGGCGATCCACGTCAATGATTTCCAATGTGACCTTTTTTTTGGTAAAGGACCCAATACGAATGGAACACCCCCTTCTTCTTCCACCACCTGGTATTTACTACCTTGCCCTCTGAATGGGCAGCACTAAGGGGCTGGTTTAGCACAGTGGGCTAAACAGCTGGCTTGTAATGCAGAACAATGCCAGTAGCGCGGGTACAATTCCCGTACCGGCCTCCCCGAACAGGCGCCGGAATGTGGCGACTAGGGGCTGTTCACAGTAACTTGTAACATTTGAAGCCTACTTGTGACGATTTATTATTAAGTCGGACCCAGGTGCCATCGATTGTGAGGTTATGAGTACATAGATACGCATTATGCAGCTGCAAGAAGAGGTTTTGGAGTGGTGGGGAAATGGGGAAGCTCCACTTCCTCATGTGCCAGCTATAATGTAGGCAACCACATCTTATCCATTTTTTGAAGCCAGCAAATCGTTTTCATGCCAAGCCAGATCTTCAAGGTGGGCACAACATTGGTATCACCTGTTTCATTTACCCCCAGCACTGTCCTGTGGAAATGGTGCTTTGGCATTCCCAAAAGGGCTACCATTCCATGCCCACTTCCTCCAGCAGCACCTCTGCGGAAGTATTAGGAAGCCTTGATCCTTGAAACCTTGATGTTTTTACCACAGTAGACCTCCATTTTCATCCTCTGTAGTGTCCAGAATATACCAGTGATTATATTCTCTCCAAACAAGTGCTCACATTTAAACTACTGCCGCAGCCCTATTAGTAACATCAAATACCCTATTCACAAAACTACAATTCCAAATCGTTGCTAGATTATAAACATTGTCAGAGACCCCTCCCAACCAAGGCTTTGCCCCCTTCCATCAGGCAGAAGACACAGAATTCTGAAGACCCGCACATCCAGACATAGGAACAGCTTCTTCCCCACAGCTACCAGACTCCTCAACGACTCCACCTCGGACTGATCTGTTCCCTGTAGGAACACTATTCACCACGTCCTATGCTGCTCTTGCTCATGTATTTGCTTTGTTTGGCCCCTTGTTCCGCACTGTAACCAATCACTGTTGATGTGCCATTTGTCAATGTACTCTGTCGATTATTCTTGTGTCTGCTATGTACGTACAGTGTACGCTCCCTTGGCCGCAGAAAAATATTTTTCACTGTACTTCGGTGCATGTGACAATAAAAATCAATCAATAAAGGTCACTCCAGATGCCTAAAAGAGACATGATTACAGCAGGATTGGCCTTTACGGATTAGCCAGGCCCACAACATTTCAACAGAAGTGCTGACAACTCCTTAGAGGAACAGGCATCTGTTAGACATCTGATCATCTGTGTCCAAAATATTGCTTACATCAAGATCTGTTTTTTGTTTCATTTGGAAAAGTGTTCTACAAGCATTCCATTGTGATCAAATCCATGGTTTGGGAGGAAAACATGTGCGAGCTGTTTTCTGCGCTGTCTCTGGTTTTGCGAGCTGTTTTCTGCGCTGTCTATGGTTTTGAAGCCTGTATCTGTTTGTGACAGTCCCTGATTGAAAGAGAAACTAAAACCTCCGTTTCTGGGAAGGGGAGTTGTAACTTTGAATTCTGCATTTGTAGCAAGAGGTTTCTGGGAAATCAAACAGTAAATTCAAATTGCTAGGGAAACGGAGGCTAATTTAATCCAAAAACAAAACACACAAGCCCTCCGGTGTGGTTGCTGGGAGGCCTTGGAGAGCCATGTGTGTGTGTGTGTGTGTGTGGGACAGCTGAAATGGATGAAGGTGATCCTGGGAGTCCATTCCATTAAGACCATCATGAGCTAAGCTAAAGAAGTTCTGCAAAAATGCGTTTCTTTGGTGACCAACCACATCAATGGAACTCGGGATGGAGTAAAGCTATTGTTGGAGGAGACGGGATGACCAAATCCTGGGTGAAGAAAAGGAGATGAATCTGAAGACAAGAGTTTGGTAGGTCTTTGAAGACACACATGTACCTTAGTTGTGGAAACAACTGCTGGTAAATCCGTAACACCTATCTTTGTTGTTTGAGCTATTTGCAGTCTAACTTCTAGATTCCACTGAATCGTCTGTTAATTTATGCTGATTTTGTTTAGATTGCTAAAGTAAAAGGTTTAAAAAGGTAAAATCTTGTTCGTTTTTTTTCTAGTTGGGGAGATTGGTTCTTTTAAGTTAGCAATGGTCTTCATGGGGAGTATAGCACAAACTTTCCAATGGTGAAATGCTGCCATGCAAATGAGTACATTAGGAATTTCTAATGCATTATTTCTCGGAGAATTTCTTGATATAATTGAACCATTTTCATTACCTAGTAATGTAATTGCTTTTAATAAGGTTACTCACATAAACTCAACAGTGAAGCATCGTTGGCTCATTTTATTAAAACCCAAACCTATTTTCAATCAAGCTCCTCTAATTTGCGGTCTTTACTTTTTTTAGTCCATAATATTAACATTTTTTTCCCTCTGCGTCATCAGCGGCCTCCAGAGATCGCTGTTAAATACTAACCCAAGGGCTATTACAACTTTGTGGTTTAATTAAATTCAGAAGCCAACATTATTGTGCTAAGTCCCTTGACAGTTCGCATGCCAGAGGATTGACTTCATTACTCCTCTGTTTCTTCGAGGTCCCATTCATATGCCAATTCTTGATCAACTACTGAGTTTCTAAATGAGGAAAAGGGTCCAGCTCTCCATAATCCCTCCACCAGGTAAAAGTCTCACGGAGACTTTACATAGCGTGAGAGGATTAGGTGAGAATTGAACCTAGACACAGTGTTAGCTTTGGCCTGGACCAGCTGGTGCTCACCTCACCCGCACTCCCTCAACAATGACAATCCTCCTCCCTCTAGCCCCTGAAACATTCGAGCTGTTTCTCAATCGATGTTAGACTTCGACTTCCCTCCTCAATTCTGTTGCCTTTGTGAGCCTGAGTGGGTCAATGGGGAACGCACCAAGATCTGGCGGCATCCACTCCCTTTCTCTCCGGTCGAATGCCTCTGAAGACGTGAATTGATTCTGATGTTCAGCGACTGCATTGCGCCCGGCACGGATTGGAGGCGCGTGGGGTGAATTGCCAGGCGGGGCAAAATCGAGATTCACACCGGGAACAAACCATTTTGCGAGTCACACGGCCCGCTCACGATGGCAAGTTCCGCATCTTTCCCAAAAGTGCCGACAATATCATTAACTCTCATTTGCATTCATTTCAATCTCATTAACGAGATTAAAGTCGAGTGCAGCCGCCTCCCGGGAATTACCCAACTCCCCAGCGGGAAGTCACACGGTTCAAAAACGTGAAGCTGGCACAACACAATGGCTTCTGAGGGTAACCGAGAAGGTGAGTATCCATTTCTGGGGGTGAGTATGCAGAGCAAGGTTCGCCAGCACAAATGGCTCACTGAGTCATGGTAAGGCTAGGGGAGGTTGGGGGACTTCCCGGGATGGAAGCCCTAACTGATTGTCGGTCTCTCTCCTTCTCCAATTCCTTCCAGATCTAACTGTTTTCTGGCGTTGCTTGTGGCAACCGAGGCAGGCAGACGCTGACATCATAGGCCGGAGGCAGCACCCCATCTGCACGGGGCCGCCGCAGACCCTGAAACCGGCCGCCCATCCGGCTGAGGAGGGACCCAGAAAGGGAGGCCAGTGAAGACCCAAGGAGTATAAGCATTGTTGGTCATTCAACGAGCTGACGGACACCATGTGCCGCAGAAGACTGTGTCTCAGCAAGGAGACAGTGTGGTACCTGTTGGGGCATGACAGTCCATGGAGGAGGAGGGCACCCACTCCCGGTGAAGGTCACTGCAGCCAAAACTACGCCATTAGGTCATTCCAGGGCTGCAGCGGAGATCATTGTGGCATTTCACAATCTTCAGCCCATAGATGTATCTAGGATGTGATGGATGTTCTGTATGCCCGGGCATCCGACCACATGGGATTCGCCGCCATTGGCAGGATGCCCCAGGACCAGCGGTCGATCAAAGCCAGGCATATGGCCATGAGCGCATTGGGGCATTAGGTGTTCCCAATATTAACAGGAAAGGGTTCCACTCCCTGAATGTCCAAGGCCCACCCTAGAATGACAGTTTGGCTCATGGGAACAAGGGATACCCGCTGAGGTCATGGCTGATGACGCCGGTGCGGCGGAGGCCTGAGACCGAGGTGGACATCGGTTATAATGCCCACGTTGCCAGTCCCGCTGTCATTGAGTGGTGCATCGGGCTACTCAAAATGTAATTCCGATGCTTGATCACTCTGGAGGTGCCTTTCGGTACACCACCCAGAGAGTATCCCACCTTGCGGTGGCCTGCTCTGCCCTCCTCAATCTGGTACCTCCCAGTGAGGCGAGGATGCATCTGTAAGCTCAACCCCTTCTCCCCCCTCCACCCATTTCCCTCCCTCTGCCCCAATCCCCTCGCCCTTCCCCCATTCCCTGCACCCCGCATCACACTGTTCCCTCTCTGACCAACCTGTTCCCCCTCCCCAATGAGAAGGATCTGTGTCAGCTGGTCAATACACATGGCAGCAGAGTGATGATCACTCGCTGTGAGTCTGACTCCTATCTATCTGCTGACAGCACGCTCACACCCATCATCTGAATGGGGTCTGCATTAGGGGCATTTGATCTTGGACCGTCTGTGCCCGGGGGCAGAGGGAGCGGAGGGCAACAGGGGGCAGGAGTACGGGCAGGCCCGCTGTGAAGATTACGTGACAGAGGCTTGACATGTATGAGGTGTGACATGTTTTAAGTGATCATTTTTCAGTGGCAGATTTCTATTCCCACTAGTTACAGATAGTGCCCCCCCCTCCACCCCAACTCAGCGATCCTCGCTCTTCTTGCTCTTTCATGCTACATCTAGGTGTCTCCCCAGGATGCACATCAGAGGTGGAGACAGCCTGCTGCTTTCTGTGACCTGTGGCCTTTGGTGAGTGTCCTCTGGAGGGTCTGGGCCCTGGGTGACTCCATGGGACAGAGAGGCAGCTGGAGTGAGCTCCGGAGGCCTCTGAGTCACCTACCAGTCCTGGATTTTCCCCATTCTCTGCACCGTGGCAGCAACGCCCTCCGCGATGTTCAGCACTGCCTCGGCAATGCCCACCTGCGTCTCGGACACATCCTCAGCAACGGGGACATGATGTCGTGGACGACAGCCATGGTGGTCACAGACTGGGCCAAGGCTTGGACACCACCACTCAAAACGTGGATGTTGTGCTCCAGGTTTCCCACTGCGGTCGCCACCCTAGTGGTGTTGGCCTCGGTGCCACGCATTGTCGGCATCATATCCTTCACCTGCAACTTTTGGGACTCTTCCAATCAGCCTCACAGTCACTGGAATATCATTGACAGTTCCTCCTGCATCCCACAGCCATGTCCTATCATCTGCATACGCTCTGGAGAACCTTGTCCAGAGGCTCAGCATCTGACTGGGACCCAGCTGACTCCTGGGATCAAGCAGACTTCTTTTTTTTAAATAAATTTAGAGTACCCAATTAATTAATTTTTTCCCATGAAGGGACAATTTAGCATGGCCAATCGACCTACTCTGCACATCTTTGGGTTGTGGGGGCGAAACCCACACAAACACGGGGAGAATGTGCAAACTCCACATGGACAGTGACTCAGAGCTGGGATTGAACCTGGGACCTCAGCGCCATGAGGCAGCAGGGCTAACCCACTGCGCCACCGTGTTGCCCTTGATCAAGCAGACTTCTGACTGTTGTAACCATTGGATGTTCCTGCCTGAAGTGCATCAACAACTGTGTGGTGCTCACCAGATTGTGCCCCAGAAGCCTGTCCATTAATGTCGCCCACCGAGGTGTGTATCTCTGCTGGTGGAAGGTGAGGGTGATAGCTGTAATGCCTCGCCCGTGGTTTCCTCGGAGATCTCCTCTGAGGTATTCTCTGGAGTGACAAGGGGGTGGGGGGCGGAGGTGAATGACTACGGATGGCCTGGTCCCATCAGGTGGAGATCCTGCAAGACTATGGACATGTGGTCAGTGAGAGGGAAGGATCATTTTGTCTGACATGAACAACTCACCTGAGACAGTCATCTGGGTGAAGGGCCAATGGATCCTCACCTCTGTGTCGCAGGCCAACCTCGCTGTCGGTGACTGCCGTCTCCTCGGACAAACCCCCCCCCCGGATTTCCAGGGACCGTACCTCAAGGGAAGTGAGGACTCCCCCCGACTTGGCCCTTTCCTGCATATTATGGGCTATCTTCTCCTGCGGGGACAAAGAGAGGGCATTGCGAGCCATGGGCTTGATGAATCAGGGAGTCTTTAGCAGGCGGCATGTGTGAACACCGCACGTGGGCATGAAGGTGTTGTGCTGGTAGGTGCCGGGGGTTCTGAGGAACAAGAACAAAGGTCAGATATTGGGAGGGCGAGGGGTCAGCCAGTAGTTTGGGATGGAGATGGGGGGGGGTTAGGGATTTGAGGGGTGGCAGGCAGAACTGATGCCAGGAGAGAGGTGATTACTTACCCTCGCAGCTCATTTAGAGGTCGTTGGTCTTCTTCCGACATTGAACGATGGACCTCCTGGTCATGCTGCCCGCACTGACAGCCACTGCATCCCAGGCAGCATTGCTGACTCTGCTGCTTGCCCCCTGACCCTCTCGGGGGAACAGGGTGCCCCACCTCTCATTGACAGCGTCGATGAGCCTGGCCGGGTTGGCATCGCCGCAGTGAGGAGCAGGTCTCTGAGCGCCGCCGTGCTTGTATGGTGACAGGGAGTGCGCGCTGAGGGAGGATTAAACGCACCTCCCTCGTGTTAGCGGTGAGCAGCTGAGGGGCGAGTTGGGAGAGATCAGGCGACGAGAGAGCCAGCAATGTTGAGGATCTCATGGATGTTGGCACTAAGTGCCGTTGAATACGGGCTGCCAACATGGCCTAGGCGAAACACCTCGCCAAACACGCCCAAAACCAGACTTTAACTTGAGTCCGCTGAATGATGCCCTAAATCTTGCCTGGCACAGTGATTGAGGTAAATCCTAACTCTACGACAGTGTCAAATGGGAGAAAGTGAATCGGGCGCCCATTCGCATCATTTTAACTTCCATTGATTTCAAATGTCGAGTTCAGTCTATTTACGTGAAGAATCCCCGATTACTTCTCTCATAACAAGCT
This sequence comes from Scyliorhinus torazame, assembly GCF_047496885.1. NCBI lineage: Eukaryota > Metazoa > Chordata > Chondrichthyes > Carcharhiniformes > Scyliorhinidae > Scyliorhinus > Scyliorhinus torazame. The sequence goes on along the minus strand of NC_092723.1, from coordinate 175,454,277 downwards.
CTTGCTTCCATTGCTCAAAAGGAAGAGACAGTCCCCAAGGGACCAGTCTGCTCCTTCAAGCGTCAGACACCTCTTCTGGGATGCCGAGAGGAGGAAACGCAATGAAAGGCCAGGGAGATCCCGCTGTGAGATATGGAAAGCAGCTTAGTGATCAAGGCACTGTCTGGTGTCGAGAGAACAAACATTAGCAGCACACAATTTAGATTAAGGGAGCATCATGTTCTGAGAGAGCTGCGGTAATTTAAGAAGCCAATCAAAATTCAGGCAGCAACGGAAATACTGTTCGGCTGAAGAATGATCGAGAACTGTTTGGAAAAACTAAAAGCAACTGAATGATGGCTCGTTACGTCCAACAATTCTTGTAGAATGCATTCACCAGAATGCTTGAGGTAGTTTGCCCGAGTTACATTGCGACCTTATTGGAATTAATAATGGTGGCTCGGCAACACTGTGGTTAGCACTTCTGCCTCACAGCGCCGGGGACCTGGGTTCGATTCTGACCTTGGGATACTGTCTGTGTGGAGTTTGCACGCTCTCCCCCTGGTTTTCTCCGGGTGCTAAGCCCAAAGCCCTAAGATGTGCAGGTTAGGTGGATAGTCCATGCTCAATCGTCCCTTAGTGCCCAAAGGTTAGGATGGGTTACAGGGATAGGGCAGGGAGTGGGACCAGGTGGGGTGCTCTTTCAGGGAGTCAGTGCAGACTCGATGGGCCGAATGGCCTCCTTCTGCACTGCAAGGATTCTGTGACTCTCTGAAAATTCTATGCTAATGTAGGATGTTCTTATATTTACATTGACACAGAATTAAAAGCAGAGAAACAGGTCTAGGAGGACAGTACCTGTGTGTTTATGCTCCACACCAGCCTCTGTCATCCTGTTTGATCGAACCATCCGTATACCCTTCCGACCTTCCTCACTCGTGTTTATCTAACTTCCCTTTAAATATCTCTACACCATTGACCTCGATTACTCAGTATGGTAACATTCACTGGGTAAAATGTTCTCTCCTCAATCTCATACTCGATTCATTATAGATTAACTTAATGTTGATGACCACTAGTTTTGGACTTCCCACAAGTGGAAATATCTTCTCTTCACCAACCTATCAATGCCCTTCATGATATTAAAGCGTGACCCATCAATCATCTCTTTCCTAGAGAAAGTAGCCTAACCTGTGCAGTCTCTCCTGATAGTTACAACTTCATAGCTCTATTAAGCTATTTTTTCTCTTAAAATGTACAGTGAGCAACATCACAATGTCCTGTCAATATACAATGTGGAGTAATGGAATGGACAGCACTGAAGAATGAGCCATTCAGCCCATCCAGGCAAGTTCTTTACCAAAGCGATTGAAAAATGGTTCCACTGCTTGGCTGTCACACTCAAAAGACCTGGTGCATGGACCACATAGCTGAGCGCAGTCAGACTAACATCTGCACAGACATTACCACTGCCGGTTGACGTAATACTGGCCAAGAGGGTATTGGTGGTAGGGGATGAGCAGGGCAAACGGGACATTGGCAACTTCAGCAGACATCAGAGTTGGCTTGAGGCCGTGGGTTTGCTGCTTGTCAGGAGATCACCTTTCAAAGAGTTGGCACGTCTGAAGTCAGGGATGCTCATAAAATGTGGCACATGGCCTACCAGCCTGCAACCTGCCTCCCATTTTATGAAGGGGGGGTTGGGGGTGAGAGTGTTGCCTCAGGCAGCCCAGTCACCCTGGGCCAATTAATGACCACTTCAACGCATCAGTCTCAGGCAAAGTGGGTAGTCTGGCAGCTATTACTGAGCGAGCTGATGTTGGAAAAGTTTGGGGGTCCCCTGTGCACATTGGAGGCACCTCACCACTACCTCCTCTCCCCCCCCCCCCCCCCTACACCCAAGGTCAAAGCCCCCCTTTATCCATCCTGGTCCCTGGCCTCTCAAATCCAGCCTCCCACCCCACTAACCACATTCACTTGGATCTGCCAGTCAGGCCCACTGGTACACCGGACCTAGCTTCAGTCCGGTCCGTGTCCATCATCTCCTCTGCTTCGGGGACTGCCTGTAATCCCAACAGTGGCCACCACTCACATCTGGCGCTGCTGGGCCGACAGAGCTGCCGGCCAATCAGTTGCTCTTAAGACAGGATTTACTCCTAAAATGGGCACAGTAAGAAGTCTTACAAGACCAGGTTAAAGTCCAACAGGTTTGTTTCAAATCACTTAGCGTTCGGAGCACTGCTCCTTCCTCAGGTGAATGAAGACGTAGGTTCCAGAAACATATATATGGACAAAGTCAAAGATGCCAGACAATACTTTGAATGCGAGCATTAGCAGGTGATTAAGTCTTTACAGAGCCAGAGATCGGGGTAACCCCAGGTTAAAGAGGTTTGAATTGTCTCAAGCCAGGACAGTTGGTAGGATTTTGCAAGCCCAGGCCAGATGGTGGGGGATGAATGTAATGCGACATGAATCCCAGGTCCCGGTTGAGGCCGCACTCATGTGTGCGAAACTTGGCTATAAGTTTCTGCTCAGCAATTCTGCATTGTCGCACGTCAATGGGGCTGTTTAGCACAGGGCTAAATCGCTGGCTTTGACAGCAGACCAAGGCAGACCAGCAGCACGGTTCGATTCCCGTAACAGCCTCCCTGAACAGGCGCCGGAATGTGGCGACTAGGGGCTTTTCACAGTAACTTCATTTGAAGCCTACTTGTGACAATAAGCGATTTTCATTTCATTTCAGTTCCTGAAGACTGCCTTGGAGAACGCTTACCCGAAGATCAGAGGCTGAATGCCCTTGACTGCTGAAGTGTTCCCCGACTGGAAGGGAACATTCCTGCCTGGCGATTGTCGCGCGATGTCCGTTCATCCGTTGTCACAGCGTCTGCATGGTCTCGCCAATGTACCACGCTTCAGGACATCCTTTCCTGCAGCGTATGAGATAGACAGCATTGGCCGAGTTGCACAAGTGTGTACCGCGTGCCTGGTGGGTGGTGTTCTCACGTGTAATGATGGTACCTATGTCGATGATCTTGCACGTCTTGCAGAGATTGCCATGGCAGGCTTATGTGGTGTCGTGGTCTCTGTTCTGAAGGCTGAGTAGTTTGCTGCAAACAATGGTTTGTTTGAGGTTGCGCGGTTGTTTGAAGGCAAGTAGTGGGGGGGTGGGGATGACCTTGGCAAGATGTTCATCTTCATCGATGATGTGTTGAAGGCTGCGAAGAAGATGTCGTAGTTTCTCCGCTCCGGGGAAGTACTGGACGACGAAGGGTACTCTTGTCGGTTGTGTCCCGTGTTTGACTCTGTCCCGTGTTTGTCTTCTGAGGAGGTCGGCACCACCAGGCTAGGTGGATTGGCCATGCTAAATTGTCCCTTAATTGAGAAAAATGAATTGGGTCCTCTTAAAAAAAATTTTTTTTAAGGAATGGTTTTATTTGTGAATTAAGCACGTAAATGGGGTTCTGCACCACCTCGAAGATCAAGTCTTGGGGAAACAAATAGGGCCGTGGGGGACTGTATGAGTTTGGGGTGCTTCTGAGGTTTTGTGATCACGGTGGGGAGAGGGTCACTGGCGAACCCCATGGGAGCAGCACACCAGTTATCATAGCTCGGGTCACAGATCAGAAATACAGGACCTAGACCACCCCAGCGGCAGTCAGCCCAGGCCTTAAATACTAGGCAATCCCAGAAGATCTTAGCTGGTTGGTCACCCTTAGCAGATGCATGGGAACATCACCATCTGCAAGCACCCCTTCAGGTCTCACACATTTTTTAACTTCAGCATAATTCGCTGATTCATCGTCGCTGGGTCCAGATCCTGGAATTCTCTACCTAACAGCACTGTAGGTGTACCTACACTGCAGAGGTCAAAGCAGTACAAGAGGGCTGACTACCTCCATCCCACGGGCATAGCGGGTGGGTAATAAATGCTGGCCTTGCCAGTACCAACCGTAGCCAGAACACTTTTAAACAAAATAACTTGTTGAAATTTCCAGCGAAACTATGGAATGGGAATGAGAAGGGCTCAAGGGAGATTTGCCGTTTATATCTTTGTGATACTTGCTCTCAGGTGGAAATGTCTCATTCGTTGAGCAGGCAGTCTGAAAACACAGACAGCAGCGACATTTACATTTTGTGTTTAACTTAGAAAAATATCCCAAGATGCTTCACACCAGCATTAGAACCATCGAAAGGTTGCAGTGCAGAAAGAGGCCATTCAGTCCATTGTGTCTGTCCCGGGAAAAAAGTAACTAGCCGCTCATTTTAATCCTGCTTTCCAGCACCTGGTCCATTGCCTCGCAGGTGACAGCACTTCAGGTGCAGATCCATGAGTTGCTGCTTTAGTGTCTCAAATCTGACTCTCCAAACATGTTTGGTGGGGTTACAGGGATAGGGTGGGGTGTGGGCTTGGGTGGGGTGCTCTTTCCAAGGGCCGGTGCAGACTCGATGGGCCAAATGGCCTCCTTCGGCACTGTAAATTCTATGACTACACACACACACACTCCTCTGCTTAAAGCTGTCTGCTCTGCCAGCAGGAACGTTCGACTGCAACATTCCCTGTTGCTTTCAGGTGGGAGGATCAGAAATCAGCAATTTCTCTCTGCCCCTGTGCTTGCTGTCCAATCGAATGCTCTTTTCCTCCAAGTATTACTCCATTGTAAGATTAATAGATTTTGGAAATCAAATCTTTAAATAGGCGATGGTCAGAATTTTACATTTTGAAATGAAAATGAAAATTGCTTATTGTCACAAGTAGGCTTCAAATGAAGTTACTGTGAAAAGCCCCTTGACGCCACATTCCGGCGCCTGTTCAGGGAGGCTGGCCTTGTTCTGCTTTACAAGCCAGCTGCTTAGCCCACTGTGCTAAACCAGCCCCATATGCAATGGTCAGAATTTTACATTGCTCTTGTGAAACATGTGAAATCGTGCAAAGTTCTTTGGGGCGGGCGTCCCGATATCATCGGACAGTTTTGGAATGTTTCAGTTAGAACATAGAACATTACAGCGCAGTACAGGCCCTCGATGTTGCGCCTACCTGTGAAACCACTCTAAAGCCCATCTACACGGTTCCCTTATCGTCCATATGTCTATCCAATGACCATTTGAATACCCTTAGTGTTGGCGAGTCCACTACTGTTGCAGGCAGGGCATTCCATGCCCTTACTACTCTCTGAGTAAAGAACCTGTCATGATATTCAAACACACACATCATGATGGACACACTAACAGGCAAATCAGAGTACACAACACCACAACCAATCACAGACAAGAACACCAACCATATAAAAAGCACAAGCACGACACCTGGTGGTCAGTAGGTCTGGGGAGAAGGGAACAAGAAAGAGCTGTTGAAACACCACAAGCAGGGAGCCCCCCACGTGCAGAGTGCAAAGACCAAGCTGTAAATAGTGAGTTCAAATAAAGAAGCGTTGTACCATATGCAACTGTGTTGGCTCATCTGTGTGTCAGAACACCCAACACCACATGGTACAGGAGTGGATCGATACCTGCCTACTAACCTGCCATTCTGGACATGGACCACACCGGCAAACCGCAGCCGATGCAAGTCACGGGGAACCTAGGCACCAACTGGAAGCTCTACAGGCAGCGATTTGACCTGTACATCCGTGCCACCGAAAAACAGAATGTCTCGGATGATTCGAAGATTGCAATGCTCCTCTTCTACGCAGGCCCGCACCCAACCGATGTCTTTAACTCACTGGTGTTCGAAGAAGGCGAAAACCAGGCCAAATATGACACGGTCATCCTCAAACTGGACCAGCACTTTCAAGTTGAAGTAAACGAAAGTTTTGAAAGATACATCTGAGGGAATCCTGAAGGGGGAGGGCAAACAGGTAGAGGTCGTTGTACATATTGGTACTAACGACATAGGCAGGAAGAGGCATGAGGTCCTGCAGCAGGAGTTCAGGGAGCTAGGCAGAAAGTTAAAAGACAGGACCTCGAGGGTTGTAATCTCGGGATTACTCCCTGTGCCACGTGCCAGTGAGGCTAGAAATAGGAAGATAGAGCAGACAAACACGTGGCTAAACAGCTGGTGTAGGAGGGAGGGTTTCGGTTATCTGGACCACTGGGAGCTCTTCCGGGGCAGGTGTGACCTGTATAAGATGGACGGGTTGCATCTAAACCGGAGAGGCATAAATATCCTGGCCGCGAGATTTGCTAGTGTCACACGGGAGGGTTTAAACTAGTATGGCAGGGGGGTGGGCACGGGAGCAATAGGTCAGAAGGTGAGAGCGTTGAGGGAGAACTAGGGAATATGGACAGTGTGGCTCTGAGGCAGAGCAGACGGGGAGAAGTTGCTGAACACAGCGGGTCTGGTGGCCTGAAGTGCATATGTTTTAATGCAAGGAGCATTACGGGTAAGGCAGATGAACTTAGAGCTTGGATTACTACTTGGAACTATGATGTTGTTGCCATTACAGAGACCTGGTTGAGGGAAGGGCAGGATTGGCAGCTAAACGTTCCAGGTTTTAGATGTTTCAGGCGGGATAGAGGGGGATGTAAAAGGGGAGGCGGAGTTGCGCTACTTGTTCAGGAGAGTATCACAGCTATACAGCGAGAGGACACCTCAGAGGGCAGTGAGGCTATATGGGTAGAGATCAGGAATAAGAAGGGTGCAGTCACAATGTTGGGGGTATACTACAGGCCTCCCAACAGCCAGCGGGAGATAGAGGAGCAGATAGGTAGACAGATTTTGGAAAAGAGTAAAAACAACAGGGTTGTGGTGATGGGAGACTTCAACTTCCCCAATATTGACTGGGACTCACTTAGTGCCAGGGGCTTAGACGGGGCAGAGTTTGTAAGGAGCATCCAGGAGGGCTTCTTAAAACAATATGTAAACAGTCCAACTAGGGAAGAGGCGGTACTGGACCTGGTATTGGGGAATGAGCCCGGCCAGGTGGTAGATGTTTCAGTAGGGGAGCATTTCGGTAACAGTGACCACAATTCAGTAAGTTTTAAAGTACTGGTGGACAAGGATAAGAGTGGTCCGAGGATGAATGTGCTAAATTGGGGGAAGGCTAATTATAACAATATTAGGCGGGAACTGAAGAGCATAGATTGGGGGCGGATGTTTGAGGGCAAATCAACATCTGACATGTGGGAGGCTTTCAAGTGTCAGTTGATAGGAATACAGGACAGGCATGTTCCTGTGAGGAAGAAAGACAAATACGGCAATTTTCGGGAACCTTGGATGACGAATGATATTGTAGGCCTCGTCAAAAAGAAAAAGGAGGCATTTGTCAGGGCTAAAAGGCTGGGAACAGACGAAGCCTGTGTGGCATATAAGGAAAGTAGGAAGGAACTTAAGCAGGGAGTCAGGAGGGCTAGAAGGGGTCATGAAAAGTCATTGGCAAATAGGGTTAAGGAAAATCCCAAGGCTTTTTACACTTACATAAAAAGCAAGAGGGTAGCCAGGGAAAGGGTTGGCCCACTGAAGGATAGGCAAGGGAATCTATGTGTGGAGCCAGAGGAAATGGGCGAGGTACTAAATGAATACTTTGCATCAGTATTCACCAAAGAGAAGGAATTGGTAGATGTTGAGTCTGGAGAAGGGGGTGTAGATAGCCTGGGTCACATTGTGATCCAAAAAGACGAGGTGTTGGGTGTCTTAAAAAATATTAAGGTAGATAAGTCCCCAGGGCCGGATGGGATCTACCCCAGAATACTGAAGGAGGCTGGAGAGGAAATTGCTGAGGCCTTGACAGAAATCTTTGGATCCTCGCTGTCTTCAGGGGATGTCCCGGAGGACTGGAGAATAGCCAATGTTGTTCCTCTGTTTAAGAAGGGTGGCAGGGATAATCCCGGGAACTACAGGCCGGTGAGCCTTACTTCAGTGGTAGGGAAATTACTGGAGAGAATTCTTCGAGACAGGATCTACTCCCATTTGGAAGCAAATGGACGTATTAGTGAGAGGCAGCACGGTTTTGTGAAGGGGAGGTCGTGTCTCACTAACTTGATCGAGTTTTTCGAGGAGGTCACTAAGATGATTGATGCAGGTAGGGCAGTAGATGTTGTCTATATGGACTTCAGTAAGGCCTTTGACAAGGTCCCTCATGGTAGACTAGTACAAAAGGTGAAGTCACACGGGATCAGGGGTGAACTGGCAAGGTGGATACAGAACTGGCTAGGCCATAGAAGGCAGAGGGTAGCAATGGAGGGATGCTTTTCTAATTGGAGGGCTGTGACCAGTGGTGTTCCACAGGGATCAGTGCTGGGACCTTTGCTCTTTGTAGTATATATAAATGATTTGGAGGAAAATGTAACTGGTCTGATTAGTAAGTTTGCAGACGACACAAAGGTTGGTGGAATTGCGGATAGCGATGAGGACTGTCTGAGGATACAGCAGGATTTAGATTGTCTGGAGACTTGGGCGGAGAGATGGCAGATGGAGTTTAACCTGGACAAATGTGAGGTAATGCATTTTGGAAGGGCTAATGCAGGTAGGGAATATACAGTGAATGGTAGAACCCTCAAGAGTATTGAAAGTCAAAGAGATCTAGGAGTACAGGTCCACAGATCACTGAAAGGGGCTACACAGGTGGAGAAGGTAGTCAAGAAGGCATACGGCATGCTTGCCTTCATTGGCCGGGGCATTGAGTATAAGAATTGGCAAGTCATGTTGCAGCTGTATAGAACCTTAGTTAGGCCACACTTGGAGTATAGTGTTCAATTCTGGTCGCCACACTACCAGAAGGATGTGGAGGCTTTAGAGAGGGTGCAGAAGAGATTTACCAGAATGTTGCCTGGTATGGAGGGCATAAGCTATGAGGAGCGATTGAATAAACTCGGTTTGTTCTCACTGGAACGAAGGAGGTTGAGGGGCGACCTGATAGAGGTATACAAAATTATGAGGGGCATAGACAGAGTGGATAGTCAGAGGCTTTTCCCCAGGGTAGAGGGGTCAATTACTAGGGGGCATAGGTTTAAGGTGAGAGGGGCAAAGTTTAGAGTAGATGTACGAGGCAAGTTTTTTACGCAGAGGGTAGTGGGTGCCTGGAACTCACTACCGGAGGAGGTAGTGGAGGCAGGGACGATAGGGACATTTAAGGGGCATCTTGACAAATATATGAATAGGATGGGAATAGAAGGATACGGACCCAGGAAGTGTAGAAGATTGTAGTTTAGTCGGGCAGTATGGTCGGCACGGGCTTGGAGGGCCGAAGGGCCTGTTCCTGTGCTGTACATTTCTTTGTTCTTTGTTCTTTGTATCTTTCAGCAACGCCTGCAAGGTAAGGAGGAGCTTTTTCAACCCTTTTTGACGCACCTCCGGATTCTAGCGCAGTCCTGCGGTTACGGCACCACTACAGAGTCCATGATCAGGGACCAGATTGTTTTTGGCGTTGCCTCTAGTGGCCTACGCCAGCAGCTTCTTAAAATGAAAAGCCTCACCTTAGCGTCTGCTGTGGAAGCCTGTGTCCTCCATGAAAATGCTACCTGCCGTTTTGCCCGATTTCAGGCGTCCGAGTTGGCACGGAGGGGGTCCCCAGCTGTCGAATCGGCAAGCCAGGCCGCCCACGACGTCGAACGCATCCAGGCCGTCGATTTCTTCCCGCCCCACGGCCCGGACGACAGCGGCCGCTTCCCGCGCTTTTCGCGGTCTCCCGCGCAGGTGCGCGCCAAAAATAACGGCCACAACGAGGGACGCACTGCGCAGGCGCGCCCACCGCAAGATCGCACTGCGCATGCGCAGTGGCGCAACGAACGCCGTGACGTCATGACGTGCAGCAATTGTGGAGGTCTACACTTAAAAGGGCAATGTCCTGCAAAAAACCGACAGTGCCACAGATGTGCCATGATGGGCCACTACTCAGCCCGCTGTCGTGCGGCTCAACCCATGGATCCGGCGCATCCTCGACAACCTCGCACATGAGTCAGGACCGTCCAGCCCCCGCATCAAGACTTCCAGTTAAGTGATGCAGATGACCAGGATGCCTTCCGAGTTGCCGTCATTGATGTCAACAAGGTCAATGCCATCAATCCAGCCGATGAGTGGTGTGCCACCCTGACGGTCAACCGATCTCGCGTCGCCTTCCGTCTGGACACCGGCGCATCCGCCAACCTGATTGCTTACTCTGCAGTCCAGGCCATGAAGGTCAAACCACCCATCACACCATCCCGGCTTAAGATGGTTGACTACAACGGGAACGTTATCCCGTCCATAGGTTCTTGCCAGCTACAGGTGACTCACAAGAGGTACACGGCCACACTCCCCTTCGAAGTTGTGGGCTCATCAAAGGACTCGTTACTGGGCGCACAAGCGTGTAAGGTCCTTTACCTGGTACAGCGCATTATGTCTCTCTCTCCAGATGAGATATCCGACTTCCCGGATGCTGAGTTCCACGCGAATCTCCATTCCCTCCTCGCTCACAACCAGGAGGTTTTTGAAGGCATGGGGACATTGCCACACACGTACAAGATTCGACTCAGACCGGACGCCATCCCTGTCGTTCACGCACCTCGCAGGGTTCCTGCGCCTCTCAAAGACCGCCTCAAGGCACAACTGCAGATTCTTCAGGACCAAGGGGTCCTATCCAAGGTCACGGAGCCCACGCCATGGGTCAGCTCCATGGTCTGTGTAAAGAAGCCCTCTGGCGAGCTCCGTATATGTATAGATCCAAAAGATCTGAACAACAACATCATGCGGGAACACTATCCCATCCCGAAACGAGAAGACCTCACCAGCGAAATGGCGCGAGCCAAGATATTCACTAAATTGGATGCGTCCAAAGGATTCTGGCAGATCCAACTGGACCCGGCCAGCCGAAGACTATGCACATTCAACACCCCTTTTGGCAGATTCTGCTACAACCGGATGCCATTCGGCATCATTTCGGCATCTGAAGTATTCCACCGCATTATGGAGCAGATGATGGAAGGCATCGAAGGGGTACGTGTATATGTGGACGATATCATCATTTGGTCCACCACTCCGCAGGAACACATGCATCGTCTTCGACGTGTCTTTACCCGCATACGACAAAATGGCCTGCGTCTCAACCGTGCGAAGTGTGCTTTCGGCCAGACGGAGCTGAAATTCCTCGGGGACCACATCTCAAGGTCCGGGGTCCGTCCCGATGCAGACAAGGTTAGCGCCATCACAGCCATGCCACGACCGGCTGACAAGAAGGCTGTCTTAAGATTCCTGGGCATGGTCAACTTCCTTGGGAAGTTCATTCCCAACCTGGCTTCTCATACAACAAATATGCGCCATCTCGTAAAAAAATCGACGGAATTCAACTGGCACCAGTCGCATCAGCGGGAATGGGAGGAGCTCAAGCACAAACTGGTCACGGCACCAGTGCTGGCCTTCTTTGACACGACTCGCCCTACAAAGATCTCAACAGACGCCAGCCAATCTGGTATTGGAGCGGTACTCCTGCAAAAAGACAACACGTTATCATGGGCCCCGGTTGCGTATGCCTCACGAGCCATGACCCCTACCGAACAGCGCTACGCGCAAATCGAAAAAGAATGCCTGGGCTTGTTAACTGGACTGGACAAGTTCCACGACTATGTGTATGGCCTGCCACGATTCACGGTCGAAACTGACCACCGCCCCCTGGTCAACATCATTAACAAAGACCTGAACGACATGACTCCTCGCCTCCAGCGCATCTTACTTAAACTCAGGAGGTACGATTTTGAACTGATCTACACTCCGGGGAAGGAACTCATCGTGGCGGACACTCTTTCCCGAGCAGTGAGCACACCACCAGATGCAGAGGGGTTCGTGCGTCAAATTGAGGCACACGTGACTCTGACAGCAGCAAATCTGCCAGCTGATGATCCTAGTCTGGCCCACATACGCGCAGAGACGGCGACTGACCCTCTGCTGCAGCGAGTGATGCGCCACATGACGGAAGAGTGGCTAAAAGGGCAGTGCCCCCAGTTTTATAATGTGCGAGATGATCTCACCAATATAGACGGGGTCCTTATGAAATCGCATAGGATCGTTATTCCACACAGTGTGCGCCAGATGATTCTTCATCAACTACACGAAGGCCACTTGGGCGTCGAAAAATGCAGACGAAGGACCCGGGAGGCGGTATATTGGCCGGGTATTAATGAAGTCATAGCCAACATGGTGCTCAACTGCACAACCTGTCAGAGGTTTCAGCCGGCGCAACCTCCGGAAACACTTCTACCACACGAGATGGTGACGTCCCCCTGGGCGAAGGTGGGTGTTGACCTATTTCACGCGCTCGGCAGAGATTACATTGTCATTATAGACTACTTCTCAAACTACCCGGAAGTCATGCCTCTCCATGATCTGACGTCGTCCGCAGTCATTGGGGCCTGCAAGGAAACGTTTGCTCGCCATGGCATTCCAAGGACTGTCATGTCAGACAATGGACCTTGTTTTGCCAGCCGTGAATGGTCGTCCTTTGCCGCAGCATATGGTTTCACTCATGTGACATCCAGCCCTCTGCATCCACAATCGAACGGGAAGGCTGAAAAGGGTGTCCACATCGCAAAGCGGCTCCTGTGCAAGGCGGCTGATGCCGGATCGGACTTTAACCTTGCCTTGCTGGCCTATCGATCAGCCCCGTTATCCACGGGCCTCTCGCCAGCGCAGCTACTAATGGGTCGCTCCCTCAGGACGACGGTACCTTCCGTCCTGGCACCGACAACAGACCATGAGGCGGTTCTTCGGAACATGCAACTGCAGCGTGATCGCCAGAAAGGTCGGTACGACACACGAGCGACGGACCTGCCTCCCCTGTCCTCCGGAGACAAAGTACGCGTCCATCAACCGTATGGTGGCTGGTCAGCACCGGCCGAAGTCCTCCGACAAGTGGCTCCCCGCTCGTTCCTGGTTCGCATGCCGGATGGTTCCGTGCGTCGCCGCAATCGGCGCGCCCTTCGCCGACTTCCACGCTCACAGCCACACAGCACGCCAGATCCTCAACAGGCTTCCGAGGATGACTTTGTGGAGCTGCCGCACATCACGCCCTTTCCATCGCCACCCATGGCCATGCCTGCACAGCAGCCGGTGGTTCTTGATCCACCCTTGAGGCGGTCAACCCGAATTCGTCGCAAACCCATTAGAATGGACTTATAATACAGTTCATATGTTTAATAAGTTGCACAATTTTACATGATAACCTGTTGTTGTTTATCGTTCCAGATGTCGTCTGACTGGACAACTGTTCAAGTTTTTTTTTCTTCTTCTCTCGTTCGCATTTCTGTTATGTTATGGTACAACTGGATTCATGTGACGCACTCGACATCGCCCCATGTACATAGTTCCGTCATAGACACATGCTGCACACGACACGCACACACTCTTAGATGCACTCACGTCACGATCATATTTAATACCACGTAGGCACATATCTTTGTAAAAAGGGGGGATGTCATGATATTCAAACACACACATCATGATGGACACACTAACAGGCAAATCAGAGTACACAACACCACAACCAATCACAGACAAGAACACCAACCACATAAAAAGCACGAGCACGACACCTGGTGGTCAGTAGGTCTGGGGAGAAGGGAACAAGAAAGAGCTGTTGAAACACCACAAGCAGGGAGCCCCCCACGTGCAGAGTGCAAAGACCAAGCTGTAAATAGTGAGTTCAAATAAAGAAGCGTTGTACCATATGCAACTGTGTTGGCTCATCTGTGTGTCAGAACACCCAACACCACAGAACCTACCTCTGACATCTGTCCTATATCTATCTCCCCTCAATTTAAAGCTATATCCCCTCATGCTCGACATCACCATCTGAGGAAAAAGGCTCTCAATGTCCACCCTATCTAGTCCTCTGATCATCTTGTATGCCTCAATTAAGTCACCTCTTAACCTTCTTCTCTCTAACGAAAACAGCCTCAAGTCCCTCAGCCTTCCCTCATAAAATCTTACCTCCATACCAGGCAACATTCTGGTAATTCTCCTCTGCACCCTTTCCAATGCTTCCACATCCTTCCTATAATGCGGCGACCAGAATAGCACGCAATACTCCAAATGTGGCCGCTGAGTTTTGTACAGCTGCAACATGACCTCATGGCTCCGAAACTCAATCCCTCTACCAATAAAAGATAACACACCGTACGCCTTCTTAACAACCCTCTCAACCTGGGTGGCAACTTTCAGGGGTCCATGCACATGGACACCGAGATCTCTCTACTCATCCACACTACCAAGAATCGTACCATTAGCCCAGTACCCTATCTTCCTGTTATTCCTTCCAAAATGAATCACCTCACACTTGAAATGAAATGAAAATCGCTTATTGTCACAAGTAGGCTTCAATGAAGTTACTGTGAAAAGCCCCTAGTCACCACATTCCGGCGCCTGTTCGGGGAGGCTGGTACAGGAATTGAACCCTGCTGCTGGCCTGCCTTGGTCTGCTTTCAAAGCCAGCGATTTAGCCCAGTGTGCTAAACCAGCCCCTAAAAGCCCCTAGTCGCCACATTCCGGCGCCAATCGGGGAGGCTGGTACGGGAATTGAATCGTGCTGCTGGCCTGCCATGGTCTGCTTTCAAAGCCAGCGATTTAGCCCTGTGCTAAAACAGATCTTACTTTTCTGCATTAAACTCCATTTGCCACCTCTCAGCCCGGCTCTGCAGCTTATCTATGTCCCTCTGTAACTTGTAACATCCTTCCGCACTGTCCACAACTTCACCGACTTTAGGGTCATCTGCAAATTTACTCACCCATCCTTCTACGCCCTCCTCCAGGTCATTTATAAAATTGACAAACAGATCCTTGTGGTACACCACTAGTAACTGGACACCAGGCTGAACATTTCCCATCAACCAACTCCCTTTGTCTTCTTCCAGCTAGCCAATTTCTGATCCAAACTGCTAAATCACCCTGAATCCCATGCCTCCGTATTTTCTGCAATAGCCTACCGTGGGGAACCTTATCAAACGCTTTACTGAAATCCATATACACCACATCAACTGTTTTACCCTCATCCACCTGCTTGGTCACCTTCTCAAAGGCGGGCACGTGTGAATCAGAAGCGTGCCCACCGACAATCAGACAGGAAATTTAACTCGGTAAAGGGTCAATTGAATGCAATTTTCCACTTCCCGTCTGCCTTTACGGTTGGCGAGCTGGAACGTTAGTAAAGCTGCCTTTTATGTTTTGGCTTCATCCTCAACATAAGGTGGGATGATCTGTCGGGGCACAAATCAAACATTTGAAAAGTGCCTGGTGGCTGAAGTTGTGTTTTAATGTGCTGCCGAGATAGTCTTTGCATAGTTATTCCATATGTGCGTATGTGTGTACGTAGTCCAGTCAACAATTTGTTCTTAAGCAGGTGGCACGGTGGCCCAGTGGTTAGCACTGCTGCCTCGCGCCGCTGAGGACCCGGGTTTGATCCCAGCCCTGGGTCACTGTCCGTGCGGAATTTGCACATTCTCCAGTGTCTGCGTGGGATTCACCCCCACAACCCAAAGATGTGCGGGTTAGGTCGATTGCCCCTTTATTGGAATTTGGGTACTCTAAATTTTTTTTTAAACAATTTGTTCTAGAGGGAGTACAGAGCAGGTGTACCGGACTGAGTACAGGGCAGGTGTACCGGACTGAGTACAGAGCAGGTGTACCGGACTGAGTACAGAGCAGGTGTACCGGACTGAGTACAGAGCAGGTGTACCGGACTGAGTACAGGGCAGGTGTACCGGACTGAGTACAGAGCAGGTGTACCGGACTGAGTACAGGGCAGGTGTACCGGACTGAGTACAGAGCAGGTGTACCGGACTGAGTACAGGGCAGGTGTACCGGACTGAGTACAGAGCAGGTGTACCGGACTGAGTACAGAGCAGGTGTACCGGACTGAGTACAGGGCAGGTGTACCGGACTGAGTACAGAGCAGGTGTACCGGACTGAGTACAGGGCAGGTGTACCGGACTGAGTACAGAGCAGGTGTACCGGACTGAGTACAGAGCAGGTGTACCGGACTGAGTACAGGGCAGGTGTACCGGACTGAGTACAGGGCAGGTGTACCGGACTGAGTACAGAGCAGGTGTACCGGACTGAGTACAGGGCAGGTGTACCGGACTGAGTACAGAGCAGGTGTACCGGACTGAGTACAGAGCAGGTGTACCGGACTGAGTACAGGGCAGGTGTACCGGACTGAGTACAGGGCAGGTGTACCGGACTGAGTACAGGGCAGGTGTACCGGACTGAGTACAGGGCAGGTGTACCGGACTGAGTACAGGGCAGGTGTACCGGACTGAGTACAGGGCAGGTGTACCGGACTGAGTACAGGGCAGGTGTACCGGACTGAGTACAGAGCAGGTGTACCGGACTGAGTACAGGGCAGGTGTACCGGACTGAGTACAGGGCAGGTGTACCGGACTGAGTACAGGGCAGGTGTACCGGACTGAGTACAGGGCAGGTGTACCGGACTGAGTACAGGGCAAGTGTACCGGACTGAGTACAGGGCAGGTGTACCGGACTGAGTACAGGGCAGGTGTACCGGACTGAGTACAGGGCAGGTGTACCGGACTGAGTACAGGGCAGGTGAACCGGACTGAGTACAGGGCAGGTGTACCGGACTGAGTACAGGGCAGGTGTACCGGACTGAGTACAGGGCAGGTGTACCGGACTGAGTACAGGGCAGGTGTACCGGACTGAGTACAGGGCAGGTGTACCGGACTGAGTACAGGGCAGGTGTACCGGACTGATGTCTGGGATGGCAGGACTGACGTTGGAGGAGAGATTGAATCGGTTAGGATTATATCCACTGTGAGGTTAGAAGAATGGGTGGGGGACCTCATAGAAACCTATAAAAGTCTAACAGGACTAGACAGGATAAATGAAGGAAGCATGTTCCCGATGGTGGGGGTGTCCAGAACCAGGGAGCAATTTCTTCACCCCAGAGAGTGGGGATCCTGTGGAATTTGTTACCAGAGGAAGTAGTTGAGGCCAAAACATTGTCCATTTTCAAGAAGCAGTTAGATATAAGACTGAGGGTGAAGGGGATCAAAGGATGAGGGAGGAGAGTGGGATTAGGCTATTGAGTTGGATGATCAGCCATGATCATAATGAATGGCAGATCAGGCTCGAAGGGCCGAATGGCCTGCTGCTCCTGTTTTCTATGGTTCTGAGTCAACACGGAACCAATGCCTTCTTGCTAGCTCGCAACTATTTTGCTTCCTCGTTCGCCTTTGTTGGTATCTGCAATAGGACTTTCCTTACCAGGGGAAACCCATCTTCTCAAATAATTTACTGATATAGAGTACTAGGGCACCAGTTATTATCTCTCGGCTTCAGAGGGAAAATGTCATTAACAGACTGCGGGCTCCATTATGTACTTAAACCTGGAAGGAGTTTCCACCTCATTACAGACTCTGGCAGCTGAAAAGATAAAACGCCTCAATGCGACTAGACGCGTACAGGAAACCAGATTTACTAAATTCAATCAAGCTACTCAAAAGGAAATTAGGCTGTTATCTGTGAATGAAGGCTGTGCAGGGTTACGAGGAGGAAGCGGGGGGACTGGCCGTCGTCTCTTTCGAAGAGTGTGCAGGCACGATGGATCAACGGGCCTCATTCTGTGCTTCGGCAGCTCTCCAATTCTGTCTAACTAATATTGATTACCTATCAGAAATGAAATGTTGGAATAGTAGTACACAAAAGATCCATGTTCAGCTTGATAGAATTTCTTAGAAGAAAGAAGTGGTTGGATGCAGGCGGACCTTTTGTCTGCCTGTATGCTGCCATGCAGTGCTGTTGGCTGCTGGGACGACAGTGCAGAAGGAGGCCATTCTGCCCATTGGGTCTGCACCTACCCTCTGAAAGAGCACCCTAACTAGGCCCACTCCCCCATCCTATCCCCACCTAACCTACACATCTTTGGACTGTGGGAGGAAACCGGAGCGCCCGGAGGAAACCCACGCAGACACGGGGAGAACGTGCAGACTCCGCGCAGACAGTGACCCAAGGCGGGAATCGAACCCGTATCCCTGGCGCTGTGAGACAGCTGCGCTAACCACTGTGCCGCCGTGCCTGTCAGAGTGTGATGCAATGTGTTAAAGAGCATAAGAAATAAAAACAGAACTAGCCTTCCGAGCTTGCCCTGGCCATTCAAATCATGGCTTTTCTTTTTATTATATATAAATTCAGAGTGCCCAATTCATTTTTTCCAATTAAGGAGCAATTTAGCGCGGCCGATTCACCTAGCCTGCACATCTTTGGGTTGTGGGGGTGAAGCCCACGCAGAGACGGGGAGAATGTGCAAACTCCACACAGGCATTCAGCCCTTTGAGCCAGCTCCGTCACTTGATAAAACCACTTCACTATCGATAGCCCCTCCAGTCCCTCGAATCCCTTGTCTATCACAAATTCTGCCTTGAATACACTCACTGGGCCAAACCTCCAGTGCATCCTGAAGATGTGAGCCCCACAGGCCAATGATCCTCCGAGACAAAAACCTTCCTCATCCCCATCTTGAAAGGTTGAACTCTTATTCTTAAACTGTGTCTCCTGGTTCGAGTCTCTCCCACAATGGAATCATCCTGCCCGGTATCCACCCTATCACGTTCCCTCAGGATCATATATGTTTCACTTTTCTAAACTCCCAAAGGGTATAGGCTCAAGCTGTTCAGCTTTTCTTCATAGGAAAACCTTTCATCTCGGGAATGAGCCGAGTGCAACTTCTCTGAACATTTAACAGCGCAATTATTTCCTTTATTCAAATAAAGAGACCCAACTCTACACAACACAGGATGCGGTTTCACCAAGGCTTTAATGTCCTTTAGGGAAGGAAATCTGCCGTCCTTACCTGATCTGGCCTACATGTGACTCCAGATCTACAGCAATGTGATTGACTCTCAAATGCCCTCTGAAATGGAGGGCAGTTAGGGACAGTCAATAAATGCAGGCCCAGCCAGCGACTCTCACATCCTGTAAAATTAATTTTGTAAACGCTGCAGTAAAACTGGCCTACTTTTTATGTTCCATTGCCCTTACAGTAAATGGCAATATTCCATTTGCCTTCCTAATCTCTGCACACTAACATTTTGCGATTCTTGTATCAATGTATTCATGTTACCATGCCTCAGTGAAGTTTTAACTCATACTTTCTGGTTTTACCGCATCTTCATAGAATCATAGAATTTACAGTGCAGAAGGAGGCCATTCGGCCCATCGAGTCTGCACCGGCTCTTGGAAAGAGCACCCGACCAAAGCCCACACCCCCATCCTATCCCCATAACCCAGTAACCCCACCCAACACTAAGGGCAATTTTGGACACTAAGGGCAATTTAGCACGGCCAATCCACCTAACCAGCACATCTTTGGACTGTGGGAGGAAACCGGAGCACCCGGAGGAAACCCACGCACACACGGGGAGAACGTGCAGACTCCGCACAGGCAGTGACCCGAGCCGGGTATCTTAATGCGGCTTTGCTTCAGACTTACATTATCAGCATGGTTCAACTTCAAACCATTTATTGAGAACTATTTACAAAGAGCTCCGGGTAAGCACATGATATTCAAAGCGCAGAAGGTTCTGCCCCTCGCTCTCTCGGAGCCTCTCAGTCGTCTCACTACTGATGTCACAGTTACATCATTAATATTGTCATGATCTCATTAACATATCCATTACTTTTCACTTCCTTTCTTGAAAAGGTGTTTTGATGATGTGGTTATCAAGGCTGAATAGTGTGTGCAAGCTGCCAGATGGAGTTGGGAGGTTTGCAGACAATGCTGTAATAATTGCTTGTTGCAGCAGTGTGAAGTGAGGATGAGGTGAAGCTATGAATGTGAGGTGTAAATCTTGATTGACGGAAACTGTTAGTGAGTGAGTAATTGGGGAGGGTGGTACTTTGAGTAGTGTATGAGGTTTGTATCTGATCAGATCTGGTGACTCGTGTAAAGTCATTGAACTTGCACCCCTGCATTCATGTCCTCGGCGCTCGACAGCGAGCATTGGCCTTTATGGCTTCACAATATCTGTCTAGAACAGTGTTTTTCCCAGCACCCAACTGGCTAACCTTCGAGACCACACCGGCCGACCTTCGCTACGCACGACACTTTCACTTGCCTTTAAGGGGAGCCTGCTTGGTCCTCACGATCTCACTCCAATCGGATTCACAGGGGGAGAGGGCAATGCGCCTATCAGGCACAGTCTTCAGCCAGTTCCTTTGTGCCATCTTCATCTCTGTGAGAACAGAAAATCAAACCTTCCATCGTAGCAACAAAATGCTCGTTTCACTCAGCACTGGATACTCCTGGGAGATGCTGCTCCAGAACGGTAACAGCCTCATGGGGTTTTGGCATGTTTTTAATGTGCTGTCACAGGTCAGGTACAGCAGCTTGGGGTGCGATTCTCCTGAAAGATTTCGAAGTGTGGTAGTGAGCGGAAATTGCCGCGAGCTTCCCGCCGCTCAGTCCAGCGAGGCCGGCAACGTTATTCAACGTTAATTCATCCACTTATAATAATAATCTTTACAATAATCTAATTAATGGGGCACCAGGGGCTTCTCACCGTAAATGAAGGCTCGTCAGCTGATTTGCCGGCACCACGCTCGCCAGCCCCCCGCCAACAAGGTCGGGCAACAAGGTCAACAACCGAAAACGGGCAGCACGACTGAATAGACACTAATACCTCACCCCTGAGACCTTTCCACCCCCAAGCGAGCATCCACCCCCCCAACTCTCCATGTGACACCCCACCCTCAACCCCGCCTTCAACCCCCCCCCCTCCCAACACTCGAACCTCGTGCGTGGCTAACAATGCCCCCTGTGTCTCCTCAGAAAAAGCTCTCCCACTATTACGAGGGAAAGCCCAGACTGGTGGTGGGGTGTCGGAGTTAAGGATGGTCATTCCAACCTCTCTCCTTCCAAACTTTCTGCTCTTCGCTCCGTCAGGTCTAACCCTGACTTTGTCATCAAACCTGCCGATAAAGGAGGTGCTGGTGTCGTCTGGCGCACTGACCTCTACCTCGCAGAGATTGAGCGCCAACTCTCAGATACTTCCTCCGACCTCCCCCTGGACCATGACCAGACCACTGAACATCAAGCCATTATCTCCAACACCGTTAGCGACCTTATTTCCTCCGGATGCCTTCCCCCTACGGCTTCCAACCTCATAGTCTCCCAACCCCGGACAGCCCGCTTTTACCTACTTCCCAAAATCCACAAAAAGGACTGTCCGGCAGGCCCATTGTGTCAGCGTGCTCCTGCCCCACCGAACGTATTTCCTCTTATCCTGACTGCATCCTCACTCCTCTGCTCCATTCCCTCCCCACCTACATCTGGGATTCCTCTGATGCCCTGCGTCATATTGTCAGCTTCCAGTCCGCGGGCCCGAACCGCATTTTCACCACGGATGTGCAATCTCTTCACACCTCCATCCCACACCAGGATGGCCTGAGAGCTCTTCGCTTCTTTCTCGAAAAGAGGCCCGGACAATTCCCATCCACCACCACTCTCCTCCGCCTGGCTGAACCCGTTCTATCTCTCAACAACTTCTCCTTTAACTCATCCCACTTTCTCCAAATCAAAGGTGTAGCAATGAGTACCCGCATGGGTCCTAGCTACGCTTGCCTTTTTATGGGGTATGTGGAACGTTGCTTGTTCCAGGCCCATCCGGGCCCCCTCCCACAACTCCTTTACCGATACATTGATGACTATTTTGGTGCCGCGTCATGCTCTCATCCGGACCTGGAAAAGTTCACCAATTTCGTCTCTAGTTTCCACCCCTCCATCACCTTCACCTGGTCCATCTCAGACACTTCCCTTCCCTTCCTTGATCTTTCTATCTCCATTTCTGGCAATAGACTATCTACTAATATCCACTACAAGCCCACTGACTCCAACAGCTATCTGGACTACAGCTCTTCGCACCCTACACCCTGTAAGGACTCCATCCCTTTCTCTCAGCTCCTTCGCCTCCGTCGCATTTGTTCCGTTGATGCCACTTTCCAAAATGGTGCTTCGCAAATGTGTTCCTTCTTCCTCAACTGTAATTTCCCACCTACAGTTGTTGACAGGGCCCTCAACAGTGTGCAGTCCATCTCCCGCGCCACTAACCTTGCCCCCTCCCCTCCCTCCCAGAACAAAGATAGAGTCCCCCTCGTTCTCACATTTCATCCCACCAGCCTCCGTATGCAAAGCATAATCCTCCGCCATTTTCGCCAACTCCAGCGTGATGCCACCACCAAACACATCTTCCCTTCACTCCCTCTGTCAGCATTCTGCAGAGACCGTTCCCTCCGAGATAATCCAGTCCACTCCTCCACCATACCCAGTACCACTCCCATCACCCATGGCACCTTCCCATGCAATTGCAAAAGGTGTAACACCCGCCCATTTACCTCTTCCATGCTTAACATCCCAGGCCCAAAACACTCATTCCAGGTTAAGCAGCATTTCACTTGCATCTCTTCCAATTTGGTCTCCTGTATTCGCTGCTCCCAATGTGGTCTCCTCTATATCGGAGAGACCAAACGCAGACTGGGTGATCGCTTTGCTGAGCATCTTCGGTCTGTGCACATTCAGGACCTTGACCTTCCCGCTGCTTGCCATTTTAACACAAGACCCTGCTCCCATGCCCACATGTCTGTTCTTGGCCTGCTGCAATGTTCCAGTGAAGCTCAACGCAAACTGGAGGAACAACAGCTCATCTTCCGGTTAGGCACGCTACAGCCTTCCGGTCTCAACATCAAATTCAACAACTTCAGATGATCAGCTCTACCCCACCTCGACCCATTTGTTTTAATCCCCTTTCATTTTAACTGTCTTTTACCATTTACCATCTTAGTGTAATAAAGCCTCGGATTGCATCCAACTCTCGTCTTTGTGTAATTGATTGTGCTTCAACCCACTCTCTCCTCTCTACTGTTTCCTCTATCCTCTTTCCCTCCCCCTATTGTCACTCGACTCACTAATTTCCACCGACTCTCTGTCTTCCCTCGGTCGCCAAACACTTCCATCATCAGGCTGGCTGGCTGACCTTTGTCGATATGGAGGACTGTTCGCCTTTTTAAAGTGAGGCGTGAATGTATCCAACAGAAAAAAAGTTCAATCAATAATCAGTACAGCAGCTGGAAGTGGCATCAGCGGGGTAGAGGTTGTGAGTAAGTAGACCTCCATAGTCTGACAAAACAGGTAAGGACAGAGCATCCTGAAGCTTATCCACCTATAATCAGACGTTTTATGCCCAGTGCTCAGATCTTCATTCCTGTTTGGGCTTTTGAGGCTACTCACCTATTATTTGCATGAATCAGAGGAATGGCATTGCATTTTCACTGTAAACTCCCATTCTCTCAGGACCTTTGGCTGATTTATATCTCATTATTATAGATCATAGAATTTGCAGTGCAGAATGAGGCCATTCGGGCCATCGAGTCTGCACCGGCCCATGGAAAGAGCATCCTACTTAAACCCACACCGCCACCCTATCCCCGTAACACCGCCACCCTATCCCCGTAACCCAGCAACCCCATCTAACCTTTTTGGACACTAAGGGGTAATTTAGCAAGGCCAATCTACCTAACCCGCACACCTTTGGACTGTGGGAGGAAACCGGAGCACCCGGAGGAAACCAGTGCAGACTCCACACAGACAGTCACCCGAGGCCGGAATTCAACCCGGGTCCCTCGAGCCGTGAGGCGGCAGTGCTAACCACTGTGCCACCGTGCCGCCCCCTCAGTAGGGTGAAATTGGTCGGGATCGCAAACAGGTAGGCAATCCATTCCGTCCCGTAAACAAAAGCCTATGCGGTGAAGGTGGAAATTCGCCACACCACCTGCAGCACATTCATTCTTCCGCAAAAAGCTAATATTTAAAATTGGAGAACAAGTACTTTCCAGCCCTATTAATTCAGCAAGTGAACATTCGTGCTGTAACTGAGACCCTTGACAGAAACCAGGCCACCTTTTCACTTTGGGTTGGATTGGATTTGTTTATTGTCACATGTACCGAGGTACAGTGAAAAGTATTTTTCTGCGAGCAGCTCAACAGATCATTAAGTACATGAAAAGGAAATAAAAGAAAATACATAATAGGGCAACACAAGATATACAATGTAACTACATAAGCACTGGCATCGGATGAAGCATACAGGGTGTAGTATTAATCAGGTCAGTCCATAAGAGGGTCATTTAGGAGTCTGGTAACAGCGGGGAAGAAGCTGTTTTTGAGTCTGTTCGTGCGTGTTCTCAGACTTCTGTATCTCCTGCCCGATGGAAGAAGTTGGAAGAGTGAGTAAGCCGGGTGGGAGGGATCTTTCATTATGCTGCCCGCTTTCCCCAGGCAGCGGGAGGTGTAGATGGAGTCAATGGATGGGAGGCAGGTTCGTGTGATGGACTGGGCGGTGTTCACGACTCTCTGAAGTTTCTTGCAGTCATTTGGCACAGAATAGCCGGAAATGATGAAAGAAAAGGAACATTAAAGAAAATTAGTGCTTAATGAATGAAGCTACTGTTGATGATGAAGCATGTTAATACAGCATAATTCTGAGGGGTTAATCTGATTGAAGTCAATGTACAATGAGTATCTTACATTTATCCAATTAATAGTTTGTTCCGCTCTGAAATGGTGAGAGATTTCCCCTGTGTGCTTATCCCAAAGTCCTAAGTGTGCTTGACAAAGAACAGGTTTATGGTGTTGCCGCTGATGGTGATTTTTAAAATTACTTTTGAATTGCCTTCAGAGTGTCCTTTATCTGTTATTTCAAGGTTTACTAAGTCTATCATTTTTCTTGACCTATTCAAAGACTTAGCTCTGGTCTCAATTGGCAGTTCCACGCGCAAGATACCACACTAATGCTCACTTGACACCAAGACCATTCCCTTGATTTACATTAACTGCGACATTTTAATCAATGTGATGAATGTCTTGATAAATCTGCCATGATCCATTCAACTCACCAGATTTACAAAAAAGTAGATTCTGTTTGAAAGGTAATGTTACGACCAATGGAAATTGTATGCAGGCCACAACGTTGTCTAATTTTAGTGGGTGCACAATGACCTTTTAGGGTTGTTGACCAGGACAGGCCAAAGTGGTTCAATTCCAACCCAGAAAAAATTGTTCAATTTAGTTCTTTTCTGGGCAGCACGGTGGCGCAGTGGTTAGCACTGCAGTCTCACGGCGCCGAGGTCCCAGGTTCGATCCTGGCTCTGGGTCACTGTCCGTGTGGAGTTTGCACATTCTCCCCCTGTTTGCGTGGGTTTCACCCCCACAACCCAAAGATGTGCAGGCTAGGTGGATTGGCCACGCTAAATTGCCCCTTAATTGGAAAAAATTAATTGGGTACTCTAAATTAAGAAAAAAAAATGTAGTTCTTTTCTCCCCTTGCATTGAGATGCCAGGGCAGACAGGGATGATATGAATATAGATTGAATAATAACTCCTTAAGAGCCTTTCCAAAGTGGATTGCCTGCCAGTTGAGAAATTTGAGGAAGACAATGCAATTAAATACAAGAGTTTTTGCACATCCATGAACCCAAATATGTACTAATGGAAGGGTAGACATTCGAGTTTTATGGGCTTGATGTGAGGTGGGAATGCTTCATGTATGTTGCGTACATCTAACTCACAATTAACCATCCATTATTGGACAGACGACGACAAGCTTGGAGGTTGCAACGTCACAACACACATCTCTGGGGAAGTAAAACTTCCCACCCGTGGCGTTTCCAAAATATAGCCTTGGTTCAAGACTGAAATAGTGGGGCTAACTTTTATTCCAGCTATGGCAAAACAAAACTGGGTGGATCAGATTTCACAAGTGAGGAGTATCAGGTGGAGTGTGTAGAGAGTGTCTGACCATCAAATTTGTACCTCCACGAGAAATGAAATTACACCCTATGTATCTAAAAGAGGAGAAGCATCAAGAATCTGCTGGCTAGTTACCCTGCAATCTTTGGGAGACAAGCTGGCAATGTGTGCAGAGAATTTAGCAGCCCCCATGGCATAAATGTTTTACAAGTGCCTTCTTTAAAAATTCAACTGTCAACTTGGCACAGTGGCAGGGCTGTCACACCTAAGTCCAGTAGCGTGGGTTCAGAACTTATAATCTAGGCTAATGCTGAAATGCAATACTGAAAGAGTGCTGCATTGTTGATGAGGCTGTCTTTCAAGTGAAGCATTAAACTGAGGCCCCACTGTTCTGCTCAGGGCATCGTTGTAGGATGTTCGGGACTGTGAGAGTTAATGTGGGACTATCGAAACAGTACCACAGACATTATGATATAGAGGATCACATGGGAGTAGCAGAATGTTTAGTAGAAAGTCGGTATGAAGATAGAACCTAATCTGGACTATATCCAGACATGTATGTCTGGAAATAGTTGTGTGTTATTAAGCAGTTATTGTTCAACCATAACAAGCCTCTAAAAGTCTCCCTGAGACAACATTCAACCTTACAAATGGAGGCAGCAGGTGAAGGACCTCCATGTCCCGAAGAATGAAAAAGTAAAGAAACTGTAGCCTGACCTGAGAGAGGACCCCGAACTTGAAGACAGTGAATACACAGCTGAAGATGACCCAAGAAGCTCCATTACAGGTGTGGATGCTGAAAGGCAGAAGAAAGATCCGCTGTGCAGTGTAAAAAGACTCCACCAGAGCATGTGGACATCCTTTACGAGACCTGATTGAAAGCACGGTCAAAGGACCTAGCCAGGTGGCAACTGGGCGAGCAAACTCCACACAGAAAAGGCTGATACCAGCTTTTAAATTCTACTGTCAGACTGATTGGTTTAACGAGCGCAGCTAGCAGAATGCTACAGCCCAGATCCAGAGTGCCCACCATGTCAATTGGAAACTGCATGTGAACAGAAAAAATAAATAAATGAAGATAACACAGAGCAAAAAGTTGGCTGCAGTTTGATTCTCCAAGTTTCGGAAAGCAACTTGGCTGAAGCAATTTGTTCAAAAGACTTTCACCAGAATCGCTGAAGTTTTAAAATGGTTCTGTAACTGTAATGGGAGCCAGACAAATCCCAACAAATATGCAAAGAAAAAAAACCATTATTGCAGTACCATTTCAAAAAGAAACGTAAAGCTGTACTCCCCTGTGCTGACAACAACCACGGATGATAAATCAACACTGCCAGACCAATTAAGGCTAACGGAAGGGTCGGATCCGGCGCAAAATTGGGCGTTATAGAGAAGAAGAGTAAGATATATGAAAGCATCAGACTTGAATATGAAAACAGAGGCTGTACAAGTGAATATATTCAGTAGGTTCAATAGCCAATGACATAATTGCTAGGCAAAGAATAAATGAGTCGTCCAATAACTTTGAAGAGGTCATGAAAGTCTTTGACACTGACTTTAACCTAAGAAGCAATAATATTTTGGAGCAAGCAAAATTTTATCAAATGTCTAAAAGCCGGGGTATCCGTAAACCCTTTCACAATGAGTTATACAGATTGGCTGAAGGTCGTGACTATGGCAACCTTATGTCGGAGCTCATAAGAGACCGAATAATAGTGGGAGTGGCTGACGATACTCTTTCAAGTGTGCTCCAATCTAAAGAAGATCTGACTTTGGAAAAAGCCACCCAAATCATCAGACAATCGGAGGTCCGCCCGTAAAACCAATCGATTTTCCATAGCGACGTTAAACCACGGTACAGAACAATCCCAGCTTATAGGGCAGCTGAAGGGAAAGGAGACTCCAGGGTAAGAAAGCAATACCCAAGCAAAACACAAAATGTTGATAGACAATGTCAACGCCATGGCACCAAAATACGTCATAGGTGCGAGCAATGTCCAGCTATCATAACACTGTGCTTTCACTGCAACCACCTGGAATACTTTGGAAAGACGTGAAAGTCCAAAACCTTGAGACATGACGAGAATCCCAAACGTGTCCGTGAGATAAACTAGGTACACTGGGTTTCTTCTGGGTGCTCCAGTTTCCTCCAGTGTGCAGGTTTGGTGGATTGGCTATGCTAAAATTTCCCCTTAGTGTCCAAAGATGTGCAGGTTAGGTTATGGGGATGGGGCAGGGGAGCGGGCCTAGATAGGGTACTCTTTCGGAGGTTCGGTGCAGACCCGATGGGCCAAATTACCTCCTTCTGCACTTTCGGGATTCTACTAATTCTAAGGACGAAGTCCAACATGCTTGCTGGGAGAAATCAAGGACCCCAGGTTCAAATTTTGGAATGCTGACATATCTGTACATTGTCACCTCATGAATTTCAAGTTAGACACAAGAGCCAGTGTGACACCCCTGTCATGAACTGGAGCTTAAAGACCTCTGGCTGCGGGTGACAGACACATCACTGTACGGTCGGGGAGGAATCCAACTATCGGCCCTGGACATGACTCCAGAGCGAACAAGCAAATAATCAAAGTTCTGCATGTCATTGCAATCAACTCTTTTTTTTCTCTGTTGAGCAGAAGTGCATGTATTGTCCTCAACCTCTTCAAATTGGCAGAAGACATCAAAGCTGTGGTCAACCGCACTGAATTGGAGACTCCTGGGTGAGGCCCACCAGTGCTGAAGATCTCGACTGGGTCCTCAGTTTGGAATTGTCCTCAGCAGAGGCTGTTATTCCAGCTCCTTTGCAGATGGCAGAAAATACTCTTCTATGGCCAGACCAGCCAAACAGACGGGCACCAACGTACTTAAAGCAGAAGATTCCGAGGAGCAGAAGATTCCGAAGAGAAGGAACAGCAGAAGAAGGTTGAGCTCAAACGTCTCAGTCTAACATTTGCAGTCGCCGAGCCAGTCAAAATTACAGCAACGAAGCCGGAGTTTCAAGCTCGCGCGCGCAGCATGAAGTCAATCCTGGAGCAGGAGGGAAGAGGCAACAACTCACCAAGATAAAACTCAGAGAGGCACAAATGCCCATGAAGGAACAGAGCACTGCATTAGAGGCCCAACTGCAGGTTGAGCTCAAGAATGGACTACATATAAGCATAAAGGAGGTAAACCTTCAATTTCCAGGGAGATCATGGTGGACCTCAACGAAATAGAAACCCTGAATCTACTCAATGGATGGAGGGAGCACTCCCTCTGAAAGGAGAGGAAGAAGCCCCTGATATCCGACCAAAGAAGACAGATTGTCAACAAAGGAAAATACGACACTGCGAAACGCAAGAAGGGAACAGAGTACTGAAACTCAAATGGTTGACACACCTGAGTAATGCAACTTTAACTCCACGCCCAAAGCAGTTGCGACCACCACTGCTCCAGACTCGAAAAGAACGAGATTTGAAAGAATCATAAAGCCTCTAAAACATCTGACTCAAAAAGTCAGAGACCTGCGGGAAGAAGGTGAAGCATGTAAGTATTATTGTAAAGCCATTGGGTAAATGGTTCCCTCCTGAGGTAGCAAAAGGCGCCCCTTCTGAAACCACGCTCATTTCTGGCTGAAATGAAGCAACATTGGGAGTAATCACTGTAGCCCCCCTCCTAAAGTGGTCCATGTGCTTTTGCACTTCACTCGTAGGTCCACCAAATACGATGCAGGCACAGACATTACTACAGTTCTCCCCACCATGTTGGTCCAACCCCGAAATTTCCAACAAAGTCTCAATCATCTACTTTGAAGGATGTTATCTTTGGTCGAGTCACGGCATTTCTTCTGCATAGCTTGCCTCGCCTCCACCCTTCCCTCCACTCTTCCCACTAACTTGGGAGCACTAGGTCCAGCCGAGTTCAGAGATGACGCCCCTTCAAGCGTTCCGCTGGTGTTACCCCGGTGGTGATGTTAGGGGGGTGTTGTTGTAAGAAGGGAGCGAAGTGGCTAGCTTGAGTCCCAATGGCCTATCTGGTTGCCTTTGCATCGCGGATTTGAAGGTTTGGACCGCTTTTTCCGCTTGGACATTCATGGTGTGCTAATGGCTGGATACCATTGGTCTGTGTAAAACACTGAAATAATTCCCCTGGTGCCGTTATCCCAAACGATCTTGGCCAGGAGGCCATGCATCACAAAAATCTGTCTTCACCTTTTGATGGCGGCCGCTGAAGTAGTGTGCACATTTCTCGGACATCTAACCACTTAGAATGGGCATCCACCACTACTAAGAACATTTTCCTACAAAGGGACTGGCAAAATCTACATGCGATCTTGAGCCTAGCCATGCCCAGGGATGTAGTTGAACCACAGGCGGTAGGATCTGTTGTGATTGGCAAAAGACGCAATGGCGGATCAAATTTTCAATGTCTTTCACAATGCCCGGCCACTTGATGTAGCTCCTGGCCAACATCTTCATTTTGGTTTGTCCAGGATGCCCGCTGTGTCGTTCTTGTAATAGTGTCTCTTTTGCTGGGGGTGGTACCATCACCTGGAACGCCCAAAGCAATACCCTGTCCACGCAACTTGTGTTTGTCTTTCCTCAGCTGGTAGGGTCTGAGCTGAGCTGCACCAAGTTATCTTCATGCCAGCCACATGAAACGTTAGACGGGATCATGTCCCCCGAGTCCAAATTCGAAAATGATCCGATGTTACGGGCAAGGCCTCCAAAAAATGTAAAGTTCGGGCACCCGGGGTAGAGCCACACTCGAGGGAGTGGGAGTTGACTCAGAGAGGCGTCACTGGAAATCTGAGTCCCCCGGCCAATGGTGAAAAACATAACTACAGGCAGCCAAATGTAAAGTCCACCTCTGCACCAGTAATGATGGTAAAATGGTGATCATCGACATATCGGCGGACCTTTTTAGCCCTGCACACTACTGCCAGGTCCTCTTTTTCAAATCGCAAATATCTTCTTTCTGTATCGATTAACGTCCCGGTGGAGAAAAAGCTCGGGTCGGTCGAAGGCTTGTCCTCGTGGGTCATCCCAATGCCAGCGCTGATATTTTTTTTAGGACATGCTGCAAGGACGTTAATGTTGCTAAATTTGCTAACTTTAATATATAACTTCACTGACCTGAGAGGTGCAGTATGGTTGACCAGGAAATGGTGACCAGGTCTTTCCGCCTGCCGCTAGGCCTATTGGAAGGATTTACAGGCTGACGAAGCAACCGGTTTGGTCACATTACACATGCGCCCTTTTCAAAACTCATTCTTGGGATGTGGTCGTCGCTGGCTGGGCCAGCATTTATTGGCCATCCATCATCCCTAATTGCCCCTTGAACCTTTCAGAAGGCAGCTGAGCGTCAACCACATTGCTGTGGGTCTGGAGTCACATGTAGGCCAGACCAGGAAAGAACGGCAGATTGCCTTCCGAACCAATTGGGCTTTTAGGACGATGATCATCACCAGACTTTCAATTCCAGATTCACCATCTGCTGGGTTGGGATTCGATCCCTGGGTGCCTCGATTCATTGTCCACTACACTACTGCCTCCCCACTTTCTGTGCTCCATGAAGTCCCAAAGTACGTGGGCCTTGAACCCAGAGCTTTGGGTGCTATTGCTGCGCTAAATCATTTCATCTCGAATTGCGGAGGGTAATAGTCATTCTTGTCATTGTCATAATATACACCAGTATATCATGGTGCAGACACACACACACTGATGGACATGCAGTGGGATCAATCAGCATACACAACACCGCGGCCAGTCACCAGTGAGAGCACACGCACTATAAAGACAGGGGACAGGAGAGTTTCCGCTCATTCTAGTAGCAGCCAGCTCGGAGCACAGAGCTCACAGCCTGCAACACAGACATTCACCATGTGCTGAGTGCATCACCTGGTTAGGACTGGGCAAGGGTCAACAGTTAAAGCTGGTATTGCATTTACCCACAGTTCAAGTATGTTAATATCGTTAACCTTATAATAAAATAGAGTTGCACCACTTCCAGTGTTGGTGACCTGTTTGTGATCAGTCATATCATTTAAATACCCGCATAAACTGATCCTTTTACTTATTGACAATAAAATTCTCATCATAAATTGTATTGGGGTCAGTTTCAAACCAATTGATTTTGTTTCTCTGCAAATTAAGAAATCACATTACACTTTGAAGACAGTTGATTGGCTGTAAAACAGCTTCAGGTCATCCTGAGGTCAAGAAAATATCTTTTCATTTTCTTTGCTTCCCTGAGACATGAACAGTTCTGTGAGGTGATGCGCCAGAGAGTCCAGTGAAACTCGAAGCTTTCCTCCACATCACAAGTGGGTTGGGGAGGGAGAAAAACTAACTTGTGGGTTTGGTTTTTGTTACGATAGGGTTCTCCGTTGCGGCAAAAAAAATCCCAGAAATGGGGGAAATGTCAAAGTCCCCCAGCCCCCCCCCCCAACCCCACCTCTCCGTCGTTTCTCATCTTTGTTGGCCTGGGGTTCATGCATGCGTAATTCGTGGAGGCAGTTAGTCACTTGGAGAACTGCCTCGTGCCACTGTCTGTGGGGCGTCTGCACTTCCTCTCCATGTCTGTGTGGGTTCCCTCCGGGTGCTCCGGTTTCCTCCCTGATGTGCAATCAATTACTCTCGAGACAAGGTGAGTCATAACTAATAGGCTTTAATCTGCTAGAACTGTTCCCCAGCAGCTTCGATACAGAAAGTGAAGGCTGCTGGGATGGCATTGGTTCTTATACTCCGCCTCTCAGGGCGGAGCTATGTACATCAGCCAATGGTAGACTCCTGGGTCTAGCCAATGGTCATCCACCTCTCAGGTACCGCAATACCTGGTATTACCACATTCCCACAACCCAAAGATGTGCAGGTTAGGCGGATTGGCCATGCGAGATTACCACTTAGTGTCCAAAGATGTGCAGGTTAGGTTACGGGGATAGGGCGGGGGTGTGGACCTAGGCAGGGTGTTCTTTCAGAGGGTTGGTGCAGACAAGATGGGCCGAATGCCCTCCTTCTGCACTGTAGGGATTCTGTGCTTCTACATCACCAGCTGCCCCCACTTACTTGTGATTTTTGAAGCCTAGCTATGTGAATCCTGCAGTGTGCAGAGCAGACCAGGTCAGATGGCATCTCTGGAAGGCGAGGTTACACTCACATTTAGTGTACCAGGAGCTTAACAACTGACAGCCCGACTAGTTGACGGTCTCACTGAGACTGTGATGCCCTACACTGTGCAAACACGAGTGACCTGGTCAAGGGCCCATATTGTGGACGCATTCCAGAGAGACGAGTGGCAGTAGGGTAAGTGGATAGGGTAATCAGCATGGCAATGCTGCCCATTCATCTGCTGAGTGTAGCCAGCTTGATAATCACTGCAACTTCTCTGCATCGTGGTGGCAACCCAATGCCATCTCCATGGTTATGCCTTCGGGAAACAGTGGTTTCGGCTGGGACACTTCCCATGAGTAAGCACCAGTGACAACTCTTCCATAGGGAACACCCATAATTGGCCACCCGTTCGAGGATCATCTAACAGTTGGACAACTCTTGTAGCTTTGACACTCATCCGACCACTCCGCAACATCCAAGGCTCCCGCCATGCTCCAGGGCTGACAATTCCCACGGGGAGCATTGCATATGCGCCAGAGGCCACACTGCCTCTGACCCCTCTCCACTTCCAGGGTCCCCCCCCCCCCCCCCCCCGCACACCCTTACCCCGGCCCGTATTTCAGCCCCACAGAAAATCCAACCTGCAGGCGGACATTTTTAAAGCTCCCGTGCACCAAATTGGAGAAATCCACGAAGCCTGCGCCCCCGACCCGGGCTGGGAAATCTGGGCCGATGTTTCGTTTTGCTGAAAGTTTGCTGCAGGATTTTTGATCAATAAGTACAGTAATGTTATTCTCTTTCAGGCTGCGTGGGAAATTAAATTTCACAGCTTTTCTTTTTAAAATTGCGTGCAGCACTGTGCTCTGGTGAGAATACCTCCCAGAGCACTGCAAATATCACACCGCCAAAAATAAGTCTGATTCCCATCTCAGGGCTGAATCTTCCATACATGGGAGCAGAGTCCACAATAATCTGCAGACTTAACCTTCCTACAGCTGAAACATTTCAGTGCCTCTTCCGCACTCCGGTAACTAACGAATGCTGACTTATCCCAACTGGGATGAGATTGGAACGATTGATTTTACAAAGTGCAAACTGTCCCTTTTTTGCCAAAATAAACTTTAAACGATTCAGTTCAGACTTTACTCTGGGCTTTGAACTGGAAGAGGCCAGAATCCATTGGGAGATTTATTTTATTCCTACTAACCCTCGTGGAACGGGTCACGTTTCCACACCCTCCTTTCATGTCTGTTCCAATTTTAATCTCAGGGCAATGGGTGAAATAGGTGGGGGGGGGGGAAGAGTTACCCAAACCAAGTGGTGACCCTGTGAAGTCATGGTGAGCCAGGGTTACCAACTCTTCTGAAATGATGTAAGGGACGCTTTGACCATGGGAGCTGGGGATGGAGGGGTGGAAGGAAGGCAGGGTGGGGGGGAGGGGTGGAAGGAGGGGGGGGGATGTTGCTGCTGACCATCAGATTGGGGGGGGGGGGGCAGTGTAGATCGGAACTGTCCCTGGTGGCCAACAGCCTCAGCGTGCAGTCTCAGAAGGAAAGCAAAGAGGCCGAGGCAATGGGAATCTCCCAGGCTCGGTCTCCCACAGGCTTTCCCAGAAACTAGGGACAAAAGGGTCTGAGTGATCACAGGACTAACAGTCAAAATGGTGGGAGGGGGGGGGTGGTGGTAGCGGGTGGCGAGCCCTTAAAATATGGGACAATTGGTCACCACCTGTCTGTGACAGATGTAGAAATTTCAGATATATTGTATTATCAGTATCTGGTGCAGTGAAGGGCTAAAATCTTGGGTTACTGTGCGTATGACTGCTGCAGTAGTGTTGTTAAAAATTCCGGTTTGAAAGACAGCTAGGCTTTTTAGAGACAGGGGTGCAATGAAAGCATCGTAAAAGTTTGGGCCAATGTACTTTATTGAGCAAGGTTTCCCTGAGGAATAAATAATTTGAGACATTGTGTTCAGCTTAGTAAGGTGATGTGAGCTAATGGGAGGAGTCAGATTTGAAGCAGTTTCTGCAGTTTGAACTTAGTTTGAGATAGGGATGAGACAGAAGCAGCCAATTTCCAGACAGTGAGGTTAGATCTGTCTGTGGACAGACTAGTTGTTTCTTTCTAAACAGTTCAGTTAAAGACTTGACTGGCGACAGACCAGAAGCAGCTGATCTCAAGACAGTGAGTTAAAGATTTGCCTGTGAGTGGGATGGGAGCAATTACAAAGGCTGGCATTTTAAACAGTAAGTTGAGACAGGCAAGAATTTGCAGCTGCGTCCTGAATGATCTCTCTTTCTCAAAATGCTTTATCCAAGACATCTCTTTTGCAGCAAGTATTGCTGAGTCTGTTAACTGTATCTAGTGGATTGTGACCTGAGACAGGTTTTGTTTGATAAAGATAGCAGTTAGGATTGTTTCATTGTATTGTTAAGCATCGTTCAACTGGTAATTGAAAGCTATTTGTCTTTATGATGTTAAAGTTAGTAATATTGTGTTTGTAATAAAAATTTGATTTAATACATCTCTATTTGTGCGTGGAATCTCAGTCTTACAAATTAAGTAAAATATTGGGGTTTCTGTCCAGTATCCTAGCAGTTGCTGGGGTTTGTTCCGGGATCGTAATAGTGTTGAACAGGCTTCTCGTGTCAAAAGGACCCTGATTGCATTTGAAGTGAGGTAGTTTGCTGAGCTTTTTTGGACAGGGAAAAGAAGGTCCACAACTGGTCAGCAGACAAGTGAGGCTTTCCATCAAATAGAGCAGGAGTCCTCCTCCAGGAAGCCTCCCCTTCATCCATTGTCCCCTCGCACTCTTTCTCGCCTGCAAAAGCCTGCTGTAACAGACCCCCCCCCCCCCACCTTTCCCACTATTTGCCATGACCCATGTTGTTAGTACCAGCTGGTGGGTGACCTCTGGATGCGTGAGCTTCCTCACCCCTCAGCCGGCCAGCTGGCACTTTCCACCACTTCTCGACAGGCAGCTGACTGGGTGGCAGCTGTAGATGAGGCCCGGTCGTTAAATTATTCAGAGGCATGTGGTGCAGTGGTTAGCACTGGGACTACGGCGCTGAGGTCCCAGGTTCGATCCCGGCTCTGGGTCACTGTCCGTGTGGAGTTTGCACATTCTCCCCGTGTCAGCGTGGGTTTCACCCCCACAACCCAAAGATGTGCAGGGTAGGTGGATTGGCCTCGCTAAATTGCCCCTTAATTGGAAAAAAAATGAATTGGGTAAGCTAGATTCATAGAAAATAAAATTTAAAAATTAGTCAGGTGGCCCAAACGTGGGCTGGCAAAGTGCCCTAAGCAGAGCCGCCATCCCCCCCTCTCCATGCACCCAGAACCTCCAGGGTTTAAACCGGTCCCTCAATTTCACTTCTCATCCAAAAACACTTGTGCGGAACCACATTGCAAAATATCCTTGCCCGACTATAAGCTACTTGTGAGTTTGAAGGTTGCCATGTTTGATATGTTGTGGTATTGCTTCGATAGCAGAGGCAGATATTTAGTATCAGACAGGCGGTCCTCACATGGGGGAGGTTAGACAATGAATGGCAGTATCCCAGTTTGGTACATCTGAGTCTAATCCCATCATTTCCCAGGCCCTGACCCCGTGGAATGTCCCCCTCTCAATGTCCAACGCAAGGATATTTTCCAAGGTCGATGCTGCATGGACATTCTGGTTTTATTCAAAATCAGCTTTGTTCTAGTGAAATGTTAAAACTGAGTGAGGGGGCAGTTAAAAGTCAATAGCACTGTGGTGGGTCTGGATTGACATGTACGCCAGGCCAGACAAGAGCAGCCAACTTCATTGCCTCAGATGGATGGATTTTCCATGATCATTATTGCTGACACTAGCATCTTATTCCACATTTATTTAACTAACTGGATTTAAATTCCTTAGCTGCTGTGTTGGGAAATGAACTTGTGTCCTTGGATTACTTTAACCTTACCACCCTGCTGCTACACCATCACCTTTACACATGTACCTTTTGTCCTCCAACCCAGAGAATGATGGAAACATTGCTTGCAGGTTTGAAGAACATTTAAATACAAGGACCCAGGTGAATTGGCGCCTCATTAAGCCACACTTTCTCTTCTGCAAGGTGCCTGAACATTTCAGTTTCTGATGATTGATGACTCACTGTGTAAGTATCTACCTGTCCAGCAGGGCAGACAGTCAAATCTCTGTGATCCAGCACTCTAGCAACAGGAATTCTCCATGAGCCAAAATTCCACGGTTGGGTCTGTATTTTAACTCGATACCTCAAACTTACCAATAGTAGTTATTGGCGGCCTTTCCTCCATCCGACCTCAGCCCCTCACTGTTCAGCAGCAGCATCGATACTGCTCACTCATTCCACACCCTTTTGCACCTCTCGAGACTGCAACACCAACGTGATCATCCTGGAGCTTCCTTATTGGATGAAAACATGGAGCACACCTGACACCTCCGTTATCCGGCATATTTGACTAACTGATATTCCTGGGACAATGCTGGATAATAGAGATTTTCCTTTGTATTCAATCAGGATAAGAAAAGCATCTTCACAGGGCTGCACGTGGCACAGTGGCTAGCACTGGGACTAGGGCGCTGAGGACCCGGGTTCGATCCCGGCTCTGGGTCACTGTCCGTGTGGAGTTTGCACATTCTACCTGTGCCTGCGTGGGTTTCACCCCCACAACCCAAAGATGGGCAGGTTAGGTGGATTGGCCACGCTAAACTGGAAAGAAAAATAATTGGGTACTCTAAATTTACAAAAAAAGAAAAGCATCTTCACTTACAGATATCTTTCAGACACTATTATCTGGGAATCATGGCAAGTCCTTCCTTTCCTCCCTCCCTCCTGCTATGCCCGTCCACACAACTGCCTTCCCTCTCTCCATCCCACAGTGGTTCAAGGTGGTGGCTCACTACCATCTTTTCAAGGTCAGTGAGGGATGGGGAACACATACTGGCCTTGCCAGTGACGCTCAACTCCCACAAAATAATGTTTCAAATGTTAGCGTTTTCAAGTCAATGAGGTTTCATCAGAACCTGCAAACTTTTTATTTCTGATTTTCAGCATCCTCGGTATTTTGCTTGCTTATTTTATTACGATCCCAGACCAGACCTCAACAGTGGCTAGGATACTGGACAGAAACCCCAATATTTTATCTTAATTTTGCGAGACTGTGAGGAAAGGATATCTCATTCCAGGACTAGTTTCATGAAGAATAGGGATATGGTATATTAAAACAAACTTTATTACTAACAGTGTTAAAATATTGTTTTATATTAAACAAGAAAACAGTTTGCACTTACCCCTTAAACAATGCTGATCAATACAGTGACACAATAACCCTTAAAGAAAAGATCTGAATCCTGGCAGAACCATGCAGAAACTCTGGCTGTGTTTCTTCAGAAGCAAAAGGGCAGCACGGTAGCATAGCCGTTAGCACAGTTGCTTCACAGCTCCAGGGTCCCAGATTCGATTCCTGGCTTGGGGCACTGTCTGTGTGGAGTTTTCACGTTCTCCCCGTGTGTGCGTGGGTTTCCTCCGGGTGCTCCGGTTTCCCTCCACAGTCCAAAGATGTGCAGATTAGGTGGATTGGCTATGCTAAATGCTAAAGGGCTTTGGCCCTTAGTGTCCAAAAAGGTTAATTGGGGTTACTGGGTTAAGGGAATGGGGTGGAGGAACTGTGTGCTTGAGTGGGGTGCTCTTTCCAAGGGCTGGTACAGACTCGATGGGCCAAATGGCCTCCTTCTGCACTGTACATTCTATGATTCTATGATACTTCTCAGCTCGTTTCAGCTCACCTTCCAGCCATACAATTCTGAACTGCTTGTAAAGAAACTGCTGGTCTGTCTACAGACATATCTTTAACTGAACTGCAGTGATGCTTGACATCTGCTCACATCTCAATCTAAAACTCAACTAACTGTTTTTCTGAAAAATGCCTGATACCTTAGCTCGTCCCACTGATTGCATCATCTTACCAAGCTGAAATCTAATTAACTCCACAGGGAACCCCTTAATCCAAACAAAACTCCATTAGCCCATGCTTTTATGATGCCTTAATTGCACCTCTGGGCTTCCAATACCTTTCAAACCAGGATGCTTTATAAACACTGCTGCAGCAGCCATACACACACTAACCCAGTTTTTAACCCTTACTGCACCAGATATCTAGAATATAACATCTGAAATTCCTACGTACATCACACTTTGCAACAAGTTTTCTTTCCCCAAAACAGTCAAGGAGACACTTGGGCCAGCGTATTCTGCAGAAGAACAAATCGATAAACAATACGAGTGACTTGCTCGGTCATTTTAGAGGACAATTAAAAGTTGTGGCTCTGGAGTATGGAGCAGATTCCCCTCCCCTGAGAAAAGCATCAGTCCAAAGATGTGCAGTTTAGGTGGATTGCCCCTTAATGTCTAACGAT
Source organism: Scyliorhinus torazame (assembly GCF_047496885.1). NCBI lineage: Eukaryota > Metazoa > Chordata > Chondrichthyes > Carcharhiniformes > Scyliorhinidae > Scyliorhinus > Scyliorhinus torazame. The sequence continues at coordinate 175,415,072 of NC_092723.1, read as the reverse complement.
TAGGTGGGATTAAGGGGTTAGGGTGGGTCATTCAGCGGGTCAGTGTGGACTCGATGGGCCAAATGGCCTCCTTCTGCACTGTGGGGATTCTATAAATTAGATGGATTTCTTTTTGATGATTACCCAACACCACCATTACACACATTAAGATTTAATTCCTGATTTATTTAAGTGCTTCCGTTGGGATTTGGTGGGATTTATAAAACCCTGTCTCCAGATCATCAGGTCAGATCTCTAGTCTGCTACCTTACTTCACAAGAAAGATTGAATAATTTCGCCCAATCTTACGGCCAAATGTATCCTCCAACCAAAATTGCTACATCAGATTGTCAGGTCCTCCATCACATTGCTGTTTGTGACATTCTTGCTGTGTACGTTTCCATCGATGACAACTGTGACCACACTTGTAAAGTACTCCATCGTGGTGCCCCGAGATCGTGTAAGGTGCCAGTCGGCTATTGAATAAGATCGAGACCAGCACTGGACTCAAAGCCAGCGACCCTCTCAGGATCCAGAATTCCTCCACACCTTCCACAGAACAGAAAACTTGGTGATGCAAGAGATTATTCTCTGTATCCTGCCTCCCAGATTGCATGGTTCAATTTAAATTATTCATGGGCTCAACTGTGTTGCCTGGAGCAAGCTACCTTCAGTAATAAAGAGAAGAGTCTGAATAACTGCAACATTGAAGGATGGACGAGTTGAATGTAAACACACTGGGGTAAACACACTGGGGTAAATTTCCAGAGACCAGCTCTGCAGCCAAAGTCTGATTTTCATGCTCCACCATTGATTGTGAACAAGCTCCATGCCCTCACTGTCACCATGCTGAAGGAGGCTTTGCGGACTTATTTCAACATCGCATGATGGGTGAAATATTCAGAGATTCCAATGCGTAACGCGTGACATTTTTAAACAGTTCCTCCATGAGGATCTGATCTAAAACCTGATGGATAGGAGGGGTAATGGTAGATTTTGCGATCAGTTCTTCTGATTTTTACGTCTGCAAAATGGATGCGAGGTATATTATAAAATGCAGCCCGGAGGAATGAAGGGGATAAATTTCAATCCCACGCCACCAGGCGAAACACTGGATTTATACACCACCCGAAGTTACTCTTCTCTGTGTTCAATTGCATGTCAGTTTTCCACCTTGCGAGTTGGGTTAACCTAGGGTGGAAGTTAATCGGCTGGATTCTCTGTTTCTGAGACTAAGTGTTGACGCCAGCCAGGATTCGTGGACTTTCATGACAGCAAAACTGGCGCTGCACCTGGAGCGATTGCGCTACGGTTAAGGGGCTAGCACCGGCGCCACGTGGAAGACAATTGATTCTAATGAGAAACGGTGCCGGATTCGCCAGATTTGTGATTGACGCTCAGGAGGCTGACAAGCTGCAGCTGTATATACGCACTTCACTCCACACGCACACACACCAGCCAACAAAATGGCAGTGAGGCGAGCAGCCCCGAGGTTTGCGGACAAAGGCTCGAGACCCTCCTGGACGGCATGGAGGAGAGAAGGATGATCTTGTACCCCGCCCAGGAGGGAGGCCGCCAGCCGCCGCCGTTCACCGTGCCAGGGCGCAGTGGACAACGTCGTCCAGGCCATCCAGCAGTGCCTCAAAGCACTGCACGTCCTCCTCAGGGTGGCCAGGGTGAGTAGGCAACACCGTGGCCCTGGCGCCAATCCCTGTCCCACACACTCGTGACCCCCCCCCCCCCCCAACCCTGCATCACTTGCCGGTACTGTGCTGCTGAGACCCCCCACCTTTCTGCTCAGATCCTCGCCCCACCTTTTCTGCTCAGACCCCCTCATCCCAACCTCCCTGGGGTCCCTTGGCAATCCAAGGCCTCTGGTGTGTGTACATTGCTGGCTGCTGCTCACATTGGCGCTGCCTGATACGCACTTCAGGTTTTGGATTTGCCAGCCGCTCAGGGTGGCGAGATTTCCTCCCATGGGTACTTGCTCCCAAAGAAGGCCCCGCAGTGTCCACTTAATGCCGGACTGGTATTTCATTCAGCAAGCACCTGGACTGCAGCGGTTCAAGAAAGCAGCTCGCCACCACCTTCTCGAGGGCAATTAGGGATGGGCAACAAATACCAGCCTAGCCGGTGATGCCCACATTCCGTAAAAACAAGACCGTCCCGGAAAGAGATGACCCAGCAGCCGGCAAGACCCCCATCATCTATATTAAAACTGGAAGCACTAGTTCCTGTAGTGTAAACTTATCCTGCCTTGTTTGTGTCATAATATCCACTCATGTATATAATGAAATGCAGACAGGCAATGATTGACACACAGGATGACCAGTAAGCACACAACACAGTGCAGCCAATCACCAGACAGGACACTACCACTATAAAGCCAGAGGGCACTAGGTTTCCCGCTCTCTCGGGACCCAGCCACTGAGACAGTCAGGGTCCACGAGCTAGCAAGTGTGAACACCATGCGGTAGCTAGTAAGTCTGGTCAGGCTACTACAAGGTCTCTAGTCAGTTCAGTATAGTGTCGACCCACGGCTGAATATGTATATCAGTTCTATCGTTGGATAAAACAGTGTTGGATCTTCTCCAGTGTTAGACGTCTGTTTCTGGCTTCCCTGCATCGAGTGCAGTCCACATCGAACATCCCTGCCTAACACATCATGGTACCAGAGTGATACTGATCTTGACAGACCTACCTCGAGTGAATCAGCATTGACCAGCAAGCAGCCATCCGGTGAAGTGGAAAACATCCAGCCTCCTCCGCAGCTCCGCATCTCCGGCAACCTCTGCGCCAATTGGAAAATCTTCAAGCAAAAGTTCCTCTTGTACATCTAGGCCTCCGACCTCGAAGCAGCATCGGATGCCAGGAAGATCGCGCCATTTCTGTCCACCGCGGGGGACCACGCCATCCACATCTACAACTCCCTTACGTTCGCTGACGGCGAAGACAAAACGAAATTCAAAACAGTCCTGTTGAAGTTTGACAGCCACTGTGACATTGAGGTGAATGAGAGCTTTGAACGGTACGTTTTCCAGCAGAGGCCTCAGGGTAAGGATGAACCTTTTCAGTCCTTCGTGACCCATCTCCGCATCCTAGCGCAGTCATGTAACTATGACTCGACGGCTGATTCCATGATCCGGGATCAGATCGTTTTCGGGGTCCACTCTGACTCCCTTCGGCGGCAGCTCCTGAAAGTCAAACAGTTGACCCTCCCTGTCGCTATCGAGACGTGCGTTGTCCATGAGCATGCTAAGAATCTTTATTCCCACATCAGGGCGGCAGAAACTACGAAGCTGGCCTCCCACAAGGTGGAACGGGTGCAGGCCATTGCACAAATGCAGGGCCTGAGCATCGAGGAGAGTGTCCGTTTTGCACGCTTTTCCCGGGCCCCTGCGCATGCGCGCCACGACCGAGTGGACGACGAGCCCGACAACCCGACTGCGCAGGTGAGTACATCGACCAACCACACTGCGCATGCGCGATGGGGCTCGGAACGCGCTGACGTCTTGATGTGTCCGAATTGTGGCTCCGCCCATTTAAAGCAGCAATGTCTGGCAAAAGGACGCCGGTGTCTACAGTGTGGCAAGCTTGGCCACTACGCAGCCCTATGCAGATCTGCTCCACCACTCAGCAGCCAGCGATCCCAGTTGCGGCGCAGAAGTGTCCGCTCAATACAACAAGGCATGCCAGATTCCGATCCCGACAGCCCAACAGGCCCTGATGCTGAGTGCCTCGAAGTCCCCATACCGGGTGGGCATCATATACTACACATGCGCTGCCTTCCACCACAACGGCGAAAAGCCTCTCGATCCTCAGTGTGGATCCCGACGACGAGTGGTGTGCTGTCCTCACAGTTAACAAGGCTCGCATCCGATTTAAACTGGACACCAGCGCATCAGCGAAACCCATCTCAAAATCCTACCTCGACACCATCCGCGCCAGACCAAGCATTCTTCCACCGATCTACCAGCAATCCTGCCGGCCCATGCGACCACCGCAATGGCAGCGATCCCACCTATCCACGTGCAGGCGGCTCCTGATCCAACTCTGCGGCGATCGACAAGAATTCGTTGCCCACCCTAAAGACGGAATCTGTAGACTGAATTTTTGTACATCTTATGACTTAATCAATTTAACCTCTGTAAATATTGTTTCGTTTGCCATGTATCTGCACTATCGACACCTTCCTATGTATATACGTTCATTTAGACACCTTTTGTACATAGTAAACGCACGCACACCTTAGTTTTTATTTATCTAAATAAAAGGGGGGGAGATGTCATAATATCCACTCATGTATATAATGAGATGCAGACGGGCAGTGATTGACACACAGGATGACCAATAAGCACACAACACAGTGCAGCCAATCACCAGATAGGACACTACCACTATAAAGCCAGAGGGCACTAGGTTTCCCACTCTCTCGGGACCCAGCCACTGAGACAGTCAGAGTCCACGAGCTAGCAAGTGCAAACACCATGCGGGAGCTAGTAAGTCTGGTCAGGCTAATACAAGGTCTCCAGTCAGTTCAGTATAGTGTCGACCCACAGCTGAATATGTATATCAGTTCTTTTGTGAGATCCACGAAGAATCCAGCATGAGTTTCAAGGATACAAAGAAATAACATTTATTTACAATAACATAGATATACACAACAGCAGCAACCTCACTTGCTGCTTACTCCTTCCTGCTGGTTCCAAACTGGCCAGCTTTATTTATACAGGGAGTCTGCTAATGATTTCTCCGCCCCCCCCTCATTGGGGAAGCTCATACTCCCACAGGATTGTGGGATTGTCATTAGTCCCCAGCCAATGGTAAGCAGGCAGGTTATAACAAGTTCTATCGTTGAATAAAACAGTGTTGGATCTTCTCCAGTGTTAGACGTCCGTTTGTAGCTTCCCTGCATCGAGTGCAGTCCACGTCAAACCTACCTGCCTAACACATCAGTTTGTTCCTATATTTGCAGTAATTCTTGTTGGTAAAACTATTTAAATGAGCCGTTATTGCAATGACCAATATTTTTTGGTTATGATTATTCTTTCCAGCCCCCGAAGTCTATTTCAAATGGATGCAAGTGACTGCTCGTGGGCGATTAAACACTTTAGGGAAATAAGATTTGTCTGCCTTCTTTTGTTACAATATTTACACAACCTCCTTAGCACCTTGTTGGTTTTCAGCAGAGATTTAGTTACATCCGTTATTGTCTGTGCAAACCGCAGAACAGCACAAACACATATAGACACAAACTGGGATGATCATATTGTACGGCACAGGCTCTTTACATATTGAGGCCTCCGCTCTTTTCATCTTGAAATTTTGGGGATCCGTCCAACCTGGCACTAGAATAAATAAACTCTCCGGACATAAGTATTCTCACTTGATGGGTACCTTGTCCATACAGGGCCCAATATGTATTAACGGGCACAACGTTACGCTGTTTTGTGGCCATGGTTGTGTTTGGTCCTCTGTACGTCACAAAGGAATCCACCAAACACTTTGACTTGTCCAAACCAGAATCTTTTATTCAGTCTCGTGTGGTAAGACAGCAATCTGATACAGAGCACGTCATCATGGAGTCTGCTAACTACTCCGCTGGAACTTGCGGCGAGCACCGACTATTCACATGTATGTCTTATTCCCCTCTCAATCTTCTTCTGAAGATGGCTGGATGTGTCTCCCTTTAGATCGGAGTCACCGGTTACATGACCTTGGTCTAGAGACCGCATGGTTTGTCTGTACCGCCACCTGCTGGTTGGAGGTCGCACACCTTCCAACTCTGATATCGACCATAGGCATATCACCACAGTTGTGAAGTACTATTAAGGTAGCATAGGAACAGTGCATTGGGAAAATGTTCAGATCACCAGTATTAGTATGATTTGTATCCAGAAAAGTGAGTGAAATCATTAACGGTTAAAGAAGTCTCAAGTAATTTTTTTAAATTATCATGAGATGTGGACACCACTGGCTAGGCCAGCATTCATTGCCAATTCCTAATTGCCCTTGAGGTAATTAGGCGACTAGAACCAGAGGACACCATCTAAGACTAAAGGGACAATCCTTTAAAACAGCGATGAGGAGGAATTTCTTCATCCAGAGGGTGGTGAATCTGTGGAACTCTTTGCCGCAGAAGGCTGTGGAGACCAAAATGAGTGTCTTTAAGACAGAGATAGATAGGTTCTTGATTAATAAGGGGATCAGGCGTTATCGGGAGAAGGCAGGAGAATGGGGATAACAAAAATATCACCCATCATTGAATGGCGGAGCAGACTCGATGGGCCGAGTGGCCTAATTCTGCTCCTATGTCTTATGGTCTTATGTTCTTGAGGCGTGGATGAGCTGTGTTCTTGAACCACTGTAGTCCACGTGGTGTAGGTACACCCACAGTGCTGTTAGAGAGGGAGTTCCAGGATTCTGACCCTGCGACAGTGAAGGAAAGGCCATATATTTCTAAATCAGGATGGTTAACAGCTTGGAGAGTGTTATGCATTGTTATAGAATCAGAGAACTCCTGCAGTGCAGAAGGAGGCCATTCGGTCCATCGAGTCTGCACCGACCCTCTGAAGAGCACCCTACCCAGGCCCACTTACCTGTTTAATTTTGTATTTAATCATAAAATGGTAAAGGTTTCTAAATCAAAAGGTAGAAGAGCATTAGAAATAAAGGATTGTACAGTCGTAATTCCCTGCCCCTCACCATTAAAGAGACCCACACCCTGAAAATGTGAAGCTTTTCCAATGCTAGTTCTGCCATGGTTGCACTCATATTGTTCATCACTAATAAAGGCCCGCCCGCAAGACATGGAATAATTCATTGATAATCACAAGGTCTGCTTTGAGGTGGCCTCCAGATCCCAGTTTCTCGTTTAAAAAAAACTCAATCACAGTTACACTGGCTTACTGGTTGTGGTTTTATCATAACTAAGAACTTCAAGGGTTAATGAAGTGTCTAGAGTAGCCACTGGAGGGAGCTACAGTTACAACTATATAAGGCAGTGATGCTAAGCCTTGGGGGGGGGGGAGTGTGTGCAGGCGTCAGATAGAGAGAGTCAGAAGTACAGACAGTGTAAGTTTATATCAGTAGTAAGATTAGCTGTCGATTGAGTGTATTTTAAATGTTATTCATCAACTCTGTATCCTTTAGGAGTTTGTGTCAAATCCAAGTCAGCAGTGTTAATAAATTTATAGCTTTGTTTAAGATCTGTGGTCTTTGTGAACATTACGCCAACTATCCTGAAATAAGCGACCTAAAGAACACCACACTGGTAAGAGCAGTTCATTTCTCCCAGAACTGTCCTTTCCCTCACAAAAGCCCAGGACCTGATAATCATCAATTACAATTGACAATTCTAATTATCAACTCCCATTGACAATGAGTTCAAGAAATACAAATATTTTCCTTATTGGAACTTTGCATCTCTGAATCTCTGCGACGTTATGTCATAAGCAAACATTTCAAAATACAATTGTGGCACACTTCTGACATTGCCAAGATACTTTGTTAGGAAGAGTTTGCAGCTCAAAACTGGGAGAACACCCAGTCCTAACATGCTTTTTACGTGGCTGCTAGATGTATTCTCTGTGGGGTGGTCACTCACTCTCGGATCCCATTGGTGCCTCAAGTCAGGTGGCCCAAAAGAGACAGACACCACAATCACAACAAAGAGGGGAACTTCTAGGTGGTGGTGTTCCCATGTATCTGCTCCCCTTGTTCTTCTAGATGATCGTGGTCGTGGGTTTGGAAGGTGCTGTTTAAGACGTTTTGGTGAGTTCCTGCAGTGCGTTTTGTAGATGGTACACACGGCTGCTACTATACTTTGCTGGCGGAGGGAGTGAATGTTTGTGTGAAGGACACCAATCAAGCGGAGCTGCTTTGTCCTAGATGGTATCGAGCTTTTTGAGTGTTGTTGGAGCTGCACTCATCCAGGCAAGGGGAGAGTATTCCATCACATTCCTGACTTGTGCCTTGTCGGTGGACAGGCTTTGGGGAGTCTGGAGGTGAGTTACTCTCCGCAGGATTCCTAGCCTCTGACCTGCTCTTGTAGCCACAGTACTTAAATGGCTGGTCCAGTTGAGTTTCTGGTCCATGGTAACCCCCACGATGCTGATACGAGGGGGTTTCAATGATAGTAATGGCATTGAATGTCAAGGAGTGATGGTTAGATTCACCCTTGTTGGAGATGGTCATTGCCTGGTACTTGTGAGACACGAAGGTTACTTGCCACTTTTCAGCCCAAGCCTGGATATTATCCGGGTCTTATTGCATTTGGACGTGGGCTGCTTCATTTGAAACAATTTTTTCGACCTTCTTTGAAAGTGTGTAAACTTGCTTAATTTAAAACTTTATGATTTCAAAATTTCAATTAAATTGAAAAAGAAATTGATTGGGCGTGATCTAACAAAGAAAAAGTGTGTTTTGGGTGGGAGTACAGGGAACGACCCCGCTATCTAACGACACTGTTTTTCGGGACTCAATGGGAAATGCCCAGCCAAGACCTCACTTAGCCGCATTTCCTGCACTGCGGAGCTCCTCAGTACAAGAAGAGACCGGGGCGCCAATTAAAAATGGCGCCCTGATCTCTTGACCCACCCCCGATGTGACCCCCGGACTCTCCCAGCTCACCTGTCGGTCATCCTCGAGCCCCCAGCAACCCACCTCATACGGTCAGGGCATCCCCGGGGCCCGATCCCTGGCATGGGCAAAATGCCACCTGGGCACCCTGGCAGTGCCAGGCAGACACCTGGGTGGCACTGCCAAGGTGCCCAGATGGCATCAGCAATGTCAGGATGCCACCCGGCTCAGGTACCAGAAATCACCTGGGAGACCCCCCCCCCCCAAGTGTTGTTCTGCCTGGTCCTTGGTTGTGGCTGGCTGGGGGTCTCCTCGGTGAGGCCGGTAGATCCTGGGGTGCTGGTTAGATCCAGCGTTGGCGGCAAACCCACTTAACTCCGCAAGTCTGGGTCCCGACCATTGTGGGTGGGATCCAGATCGCAACGTCTTGTGACAACCCGTTCGATCTCACTGGGCCTAACGACCATCGGGAATGCTGGGAGAGACAGCCTGTTATGATTCCTGGGGTAAATCGTGCCCATTATATCTTCCTATTTGTATAGATTGTTTTCTCTCAAACACACGCTGACTTTGAAAACGCTCGAAGACGCACCAGAGTGCCGTGAAAATAATTGCAAATCCGCAATATCTTTTTCCAATAAGAGTCTTCATTTGCTCCTGGCTGTGGCCGACGATGGTTTCGGAATATCAAAAGTGGTCAGATTTGCTGACTACCTGGATCTTCTTGCAAACGCTCTAATGAGGTTATTCAAACTGTCAATCACAGGTCACCTTGTAATGCGAGCACAGTTTAGGTCACAGAGGTGTTAAATTATGAATGCAGACATTCACACCAGACACACCGATATGCTCGAGTTCAATTCTCCTAAAATATGACATTAATTCAGATATCTGTCTGAGAGCTTGCTGTAGATTTAACAGCGGACTGGTGGAAATTACGGATTAGCAAGTGCGCTATCGAAGATTGTGCCTTGTTTTGAATTAAATTTTATAATCAACCCTTTTTGTTTGCCGTACAACATAAGCCGATGGAAACAGGGACTAACGTGAGCTGTTCCACAATTGTTTTGCTATTTGCATATCTGATATACGAGAAACTGAAACAATCTTCCCTTGCGAATCACTAATGCTTCCTCGCGTTACTTCAGACAAAGCATCAATCAGTTATTTCGATCAATGAAGTAATTTGTTGAGGTGCAGCCGTTGGGTGTTTTGCAGGCAGATGCAGCAGACGCCTTGCTCTCAGGCTCATATAGCTGCCCTGGGCCTGCTGCAGTGTTCCGAAGTGTAGCCAACACGAGCTTGAGGGACTGCACCTCATCCTCTGCTTGGGCATTTTACAGCCTTCAGCACTCAACGTTGATTTCAACAGCTTCTGGGCACGAGCTCCGTCCTCCATTTTGAATTTTTGCCCCCCTAAGTGCCCGTCTATATTTTATCCTCATGTTTTTGCGTTCAGACAGTGCTGACCCCTGGATGGTCATGCACAGACCATTCACATAAACGATATATGCCAGTGTACTCAATGTGAACAACCTCCTTCATCACGCCAACTCGATCAAAATAACCCTCTACTTCTTTCTCCCCCATGTGTTTGTCGACTTTCTCTTTAAGTGCAGCATGTTATTTACCTCAGCAGCTCCTTGTGGCAGCAAGTTCAACTTCCTACCGTTCACAAAGTTCCTCCCAAATTCCTATGAGATTTATTGGGAACTATCTTATATTTGTGGTCCCTAATGTTTTTTTCCTACAAGTGGAAACCTCTTTATGTCTACCCTATCAAACCCCTTCTTAATTTTTAAGACCTTGGACAACGCCTTGCATTTCATTAAAGAGGTTGCTAAAAGCAAAGTGGTCCCACAGGTAATAATGTGAACAGAGATTGAAATGCTCTATTTCCCACAATCTCCAAGTGTCTATTTTCTAACTGATTTAATAGATAAATACAAAAATACACAATGCTGCTTCCAGAGTGGGGATACATAAATAATGTAGCACGTTTCATCACCAATGTAAAACTCAATGTCTCCAAATAACCTTGGCCGAAATCTGTGTTTATTTCCGTAAAATGGAGCATGCTGTTGCATTGGACCTAGATATTGGACGGCTGGAGAATAAAGGTAAAATTAAAATATGTTTTTCAGTATTTTAGGGCAGATCTTTGCACCAACAAACGTATTCTTACCAAATGGATCATTTCAACAACATAAATGATTTTAACAAGGCTATTCATACCTGACAGAATTCCTCATTCAGACCACTGATATTTCAGAAAAACGTCCTGAGCTGACATCAGCACTCCAATATTGACCCAAATATTAATGTCGACCCAGTTATCTGTGACACACGCACCATAAAAGAGGCATGAATTGGGCATGAGTTGTCAGAAGTAGGTTGTTAACCTGCACTAAAAGTAGTTATAACAAGAGACAATCTTTGAGTGAGTTTCAAGATTAATGAAGCAAACTGCGTATTGACTTTTCAGAGGGAACTCCACCACCTCCGAGTTACACACCGTCCTGATTCACACACATCTCGCCATTGCATCATAGTTTCTTGATCAAAAACCAGCAGCGCCCTCCCTAACAGCACTGTGGGAGTGCCTTCACCACATGGACTGCAGTGTCTCAAGGAGACAACTCACTGTAGTCGTGGGCAGCTGGGGATGGAAATCAATGCTGGCCTTGCCGATCCGATGATGCTATATTCTGTGAAAGCATGTTTTTGTTGTGTCAAATTTACGAAAGACAGTTCTGTGTCCATGATACAGAGTGCAATTCTGTGTACATGGTACAGAGTGCAGTCTCGATGCACCGATGATGGAGGAAATGAAGCTTTGAGGTAGCATATTAGCTACTGTTATGGAAATTATAATAAAGACATTCTTCAAGATTCGATTCAGGAAATTTATTGGAACTAATATTTGCGGAGAGGGTCGTGGTCTGGCTAAGTAGCCATTCCACAGTACTCTGAATTATACAGTTGAAAACCATTATATTTAAAGTGTGAAATAAACAACACTGAAAAAATAAAACCTTGGGAACATATGCAAGAGGAAATATGAATGTTTTGCCCTTGGTTTATAAACAATTCTCGTACGCATTTGTTATCTTTCGGGAGGACACTATATTACCATAACAAGGCCGAGAACAAAATATTAAGCAGTATGTTTTTCCGTTACCTGAACTTTAAAAATTTTGTTCAGAAATTAATGTATGCTCTAAGTGGGCAACTAATCCTCACCTTAAATTCCCTTCCACAGCAACCAATCCGAAGACTAGCTCTTTTTTTGTTATCCTGGTCGCACAAAATAAAGCATGGGCGTTCCTTGTCCAGGAGTGTCTCAAGGTTAAACATTAATCTCCTGGGCCCTTCTGTGGGAATTCCAGGAGAAAAATAATCAGGGCATGTCCTCCTGTTGGACACAGTAAAAACCTTCAGAGACACACTGTGCCCTGGATAAAGTAACCCTGGTACGTGCATGCTCCAGTAAAGCCTGGTGGGAGCGTAGGGATGGGACGGTTGGATTTTGATTTGATTTGATTTATGATCGTTCCACACATGAACAAGCATAGTTCATGTGATAAATACACAATATAAATACACAGACACATTCATCGGGTGAAGCATACGGAGTGTAGTACGACTCAGTAGAGAAGATGTGTGGAGAGATCAGTTCAGTCCATAACAGGGTCATTCAGGAGTCTGGTAACAGAAGGGAAGACGCTGTTTTTGAACCTGTTAGTGCATGTTCTCAGACTTTTATATCTCGTGCCCGATGGAAAAGGTTGGAAGAGAGAACAACCCGGGTGGGGGGGGGGGGGGGTCTTTGATTATGCGGCCCGCTTTCCCAAGGCAGCGGGAGGTGTAGACAGAGTCAATGGATGGGAGATTGATTATACTGAGATGAGTAGGGTTCAACCAAAACTGGGAATTCAATACTTAGCTGAGAGAAATGACATACAAAAGCGTTTGTATCTTTCCTGAATGTTAATATTAGAGTCACAGATAAACATGGTTTCCAGTGACATGCTGTAGACTGGTAAACAAGTTAGGCTACTTAGTTTTGAAAGGTGCTCAATAAGTAGGGATCTTGTTGTTTTGCCAATTCTCTCTCTTTCTTCGTGATACTCCTTAAAACCTACATCCTTGACCACACCTCTGGTCACCTGCCCTATTGTCCCCTTCTTCAATGATTTTGCACAATGCTCCTATCAAATACTTTGGCACATTTTATTGTGTGAAAGTCACGGTAGGAATGTGAATGGTTATTCTTGATTGTGTAGGGGCAAGTAAGGTAGTGAAACAGTGTGGGGGGGGGAAAAGATATATGTAGAATGTTGCTTCAAACTAAATCATGAAAGTAGCACAACAGCACACTGATCCAAAATAGTCAGGGCAAATTTAAAGTTGATTTCAGGCTGCCCTTCATCCTGCAGAGATCCCAGGGGTAGGCTAGTCAAGGCAGACTTGTGTCCGCTGAATCGTGCTCACAGATAAGAGGTATGGCAGAGCCAAACAAAACAGCTAAAACGAGGCATTAGTTATGAACAAATATGCGGCCATGTTTTCCAGTGCCCCACACCACCTTCATTTTGTGTAACCATTTGATGGGATTTTCTAAAGGACTCTTTTGATTGTGGATAAGCCACTGTTGTATAGCCCATCCAAATTTATTTTCCAATGATGGCAATTTGAACCAGCAGTTTCATACCTCCGTTCAAAGTGAAAATCCTTGTTTGCAAATGCATTGGGTGGGATTCCAACCCCCCGCCCCCACCCCCATCACCCCCGTCACCATGGGCATGTTTCTCCTGGTGGCCCACCATTAGCCGCTGATCGCTAAAACATAGAACATACAATGCAGACGGAGGCCATTCGGTCCATCGAGTCTGCACCAACCCACTTAAGCCCTCACTTCTACCCTATCCTTGTAACCCAATTACCCCTCCTAACCTTTTTTGGTCACCAAGGGCAATTTATCATGGCCAATCCACCTAACCTGCACATCTTTGGACTGTGGGAGGAAAACAGAGCGATACCCACGCAGACGCGAGAAGAACGTGCTGACTCCGCACAGACAGTGACCCAGCGGGGAATCGAACCTGGGACCCTGGCGCTGTGAAGCCACAGTGCTATCCACTTGTGCTACCGTGCTGCTCGTGGATCATCCGGCCCCGCTGATATCTACGGTGTATTGCATGGTTCACCGTCCCTCAACCGGGGAACCCACCGCCGGGGATAGCCTTCATCAAGATCTTCCAGTACTGCCACCGGGAAGGGCTGGAAACTCCCACCCATTCTCTCTAAAGGTTACAAAATAGTTACAGATAATCTGCAGAGCAAACTTTCCACTTTATTCCTTATTTATGTCAAAAGAATTCTCAGTTGTGTTCCTTATTTATGTCGAAAGAAATCTCCGTTATTAGCTCCACTAATGTAAAATCATACGCCAAGTTCATTGAGCAGTTCAAACTTTGGTGGAAATATATTGACGTTGTTTATCAAAGTAGGCTTGGTTTCACGCTGTCCAAATGAGCTGAAAATGCTTCTCTAACAGTCTGTAAACGTAGCAGGGAATGGGTTTTTGCAGCGAGTCTGATCCTGCTGTTCTTTAATAAGTAAATGATAGCCAGGAGGATGCTGAAGGCTGTAACACAATGTCTGTGCTCAGCTGACTTATATAAACTGCACTGTCTTCATTATCCTGCTTTGTGATACTATCTGAACTGCTCTGTGGTGTCACTGCTGGTTATTCGTTAACTCTCCATTATTCTAAGTGCGCATCGACTGCGTTGCGGTCTGTCTGAAGGCGAAAAACTGTGCTGCGTTATTGGTGGTGTCTCATTCCTTGAAAGTATTCAAAGCAGCTGCACTTACTTTTAAGTCAAAGTCAGAGTGTGTTAGCTGATTCAAAGGACGGCTGGAGGCGTCTGCTTTAGAGACGGAAGTCAGTCTCATTGAACTCCAGGGCTAGATCTTCCACCCATTGAGCATGAAAGGGTAAAAAAAAATGAGTTAGACTTTTTTTTCCCTCAAGTGAATTATGTTTAACATCTCTCCTCGAGTGTGGTGCTGAGACTTTGAGCTTCCGAGCTGATGGGTGAGTGGCACTGGAGATCGTTACACAAAACCTCAGGACAGCTTGCATTCTGTGAGATCCACGGGGTAGTTAGTCATCCCTACCCTGTAAGATCCGTGTGGGTTATAGCACCCAGGTTTCAGATCTTGCAGAGGCAGCACCTTGAGATACTTCAGTGGTCCATCATCGGACCAAACATTTGAATGAGCTTTGTTACGAGGAATTATTACCAGACACACACAGGAACAGCTTCTTCCCCGCAGCTACAAGACTCCTCAACGACTCCCCCTCGGGCTGATTTGTTCCCTGTAAGAACACTATTCACGACGCCCTATGCTGCTCTTGCTCATGTATTTGCTTTGTTTGGCCCCTTGTTCCACACTGTAACCAATCGCTGTCTGTCAATGTACCATTTGTCAATGTTCTCTGTTGATTATTCTTTTGTCTACTATGTACGTATTGTGTACGTTCCCTTGGCCGCAGAAAAATACTTTTCACTGTACTTCGGTACATGTGACAATAAATCAAGTCAAATCATTCACAAGAGAATGTGGCAGCAAAGCTCCCATTGGTGGATGTCATTAGCAGAGGCAATGGGAAGGTGAGAAGTGAAATACAAAGAACAAAGAAATGTACAGCACAGGAACAGGCCCTTCAGCCCTCCAAGCCCTTGCCGACCATGCTGCCCGACTAAACTACAATCTTCTACACTTCCTGGGTCCGTATCCCTCTATTCCCATCCTATTCATGTATTTGTCAAGATGCCCCTTCAATGTCACTATCGTCCCTGCTTCCACCACCTCCTCCGGTAGCGAGTTCCAGGCACCCACTATCCTCTGTGTAAAAACCTTGCCTCGTACATCTACTCTAAACCTTGCCCCTCTCACCTTATACCTATGCCCCCTAGTAATTGACCCCTCAACCCTGGGGAAAAGCCTCTGACTATCCACTCTGTCTATGCCCCTCATAATTTTGTAGGCCTCTATCAGGTCGCCCCTCAACCTCCGTCGTTCCAGTGAGAACAAACCAAGTTTATTCAACCTCTCCTCATAGCTAATGCCCTCTATACCAGGCAACGTTCTGGTAAATCTCTTCTGCACCCTCTCTAAAGTCTTCACATCCTTCTGGTAGTGTGGCGACCAGAATTGAACACTATACTCCAAGTGTGGCCTAACTAAGGTTCTATACAGCTGCAACATGACTTGCCAATTCTTATACTCAATGCCCCGGCCAATGAAGGCAAGCATGCCATATGCCTTCTTGACTACCTTCTCCACCTGTGTTGCCCCTTTCAGTGACCTGTGGACTTGTACTCCTAGATCTCTCTGACTTTCAATACTGCTGAGGGTTCTACCATTCACTGTATATTCCCTACCTGCATTAGACCTTCCAAAATGCATTACCTCACATTTGTCCGGATTAAACTCCATCTGCCATCTCTCCGCCCAAGTCTCCAAACAATCTAAATCCTGCTGTATCCTCTGACAGTCCTCATCGCTATCCACAATTCCACCAACCTTTGTGTCGTCTGCAAACTTACTAATCAGACCAGTTACATTTTCCTCCAAATCATTTATATATACTACAAACAGCAAAGGTCCCAGCACTGATCCCTGCGGAACACTACTGGTCACAGCCCTCCAATTAGAAAAGCATCCTTCCATTGCTACTCTCTGCCTTCTATGACCTAGCCAGTTCTGTATCCACCTTGCCAGCTCACCCCTGATCCCGTGTGACTTCACCTTTTGTACTAGTCTACCATGAGGGACCTTGTCAAAGGCCTTACTGAAGTCCATATAGACAACATCCACTGCCCTACCTGCATCAATCATCTTTGTGACCTCCTCGAAAAACTCTATCAAGTTAGTGAGACACGACCTCCCCTTCACAAAACCATGCTGCCTCTCACTAATACGTCCATTTGCTTCCAAATGTGAGTAGATCCTGTCTCGAAGAATTCTCTCCAGTAATTTCCCTACCGCTGAAGTAAGGCTCACAGGCCTGTAGTTCCCTGGATTATCCTTGCTACCCTTCTTAAACAGAGGAACAACATTGACTATTCTCCAGTCCTCCGGGACATCACCTAAAGACAGTGAGGATCCAAAGATTTCTGTCAAGGCCTCAGCAATTTCCGCTCCAGCCTCCTTCAGTATTCTGGGGTAGATCCCATCAGGCCCTGGGGACTTATCTACCTTAATATTTTTTAAGAAGCCCAACACCTCGTCTTTTTGGATCTCAATGTGACCCAGGCTATCTACGCACCCTTCTCCAGACTCAACATCTACCAATTCCTTCTCTTTGGTGAATACTGATGCAAAGTACCTCGCCCATTTCCTCTGGCTCCACACATAGATTCCCTTGCCTATCCTTCAGTGGGCCAACCCTTTCCCTGGCTACCCTCTTGCTTTTTATGTACGTGTAAAAAGCCCTGGGATTTTCCTTAACCCTATTTGCCAATGACTTTTCGTGACCCCTTCTAGCCCTCCTGACTCCTTGCTTAAGTTCCTTCCTACTTTCCTTATATTCCACCTAGGCTTTGTCTGTTCCCAGCCTTTTAGCCCTGACAAATGCCTCCTTTTTCTTTTTGACGAGGTGAGTGGCCTCCACCACTTATCTGGGAAGCTTGTACTCCACGAGTCCCACGGGAAGATCAATGACGTTTCCCCATGGTCCTTGTGGGGGTTATGACAGATGCCCTGAAGCTATTCAACTTCGCTGTTCATTTTTTGGAAGCTTCCCCCTCGGAAAAGCCTCTTGTATTTTAAACTACTGTGGGCTTGCGATCAATCTGGTTTACCCTGGTTTAACATGGTGGCTTGAGGTAGCACTAGGGAGACGTCCAGTACAATGGAACAAGGTGCGCCTCCCAAGGCCCTGCACATTTTCCCCATTTGTCAGGGTTCGCGCGTTGCAAGGCGATAGGCCTCGAGCAAGTCACAAGGACCGTGAAGGCTCACCCCTTAAAGGGGCCACGCTACCGGACATGTTTTATTTCCCATGTCTAGATTTTCCTCACACCTACCCGAATCTGAGAGAAGATGATGTGACCCACTTCCTTTCCACTCCCAAGGCCACAAGTGTACCACTCGTTTTCACCCCTATTCAATAAAGAATCACATGGTTTTTACTCTGCACTTTCCCATGACTATGCACATGTGCTCAATTGTTTAGAGGGCCAACATATTTGAGCACAAAATTCTAGGTTGAGTGCAGTACTGAGGGAGTGTTGCCTTGTCAGAGGCATAGTTTATGGGGTGAGATGTTAAACCGAGGCCCTACCTGCCTGCTCAGCCGAACATAAAAGGTTCCAGAGTACTATTTTGGGGAATATCATAGAATTTACAGTGCAGAAGGGGGCCATTCGGCCCATCGAGTCTGCACCGGCTCTTGGAAAGAGCACCCTACCCAAGGTCAACACCTCCACCCTATCCCCATAACCCAGTAACCCCACCCAACACTAAGGGCAATTTTGGACACTAAGGGCAATTTAGCATGGCCAATCCACCTAACCTGCACATCTTTGGACTGTGGGAGGAAACCGGAGCACCCGGAGGAAACCCACGCACACACGGGGAGGATGTGCAGACTCCGCACAGACCGTGACCCAAGCCGGAATCGAACCTGGAACCCTGGAGCTGTGAAGCAATTGTGCTATCCACAATGCTACCGTGTTGCCCAATGGAAGAGTTCTCCTTGGCACCCTGACCTATATTACTCCTTCAATCACCATCACTAAGGTCCAGTCATTAGTGTGACTGCTGTTCATTGGACCTGGCAGTGCGCATTTTGGTGCAGCATTTCCGATACTTCATTGGCTCTTATATGATACTTCATATAATGAAAAACATTATATTAATGGAAAGAACTTCCTTTGCAGTGAAGTAAACTGCAGCAATTAAAGCCCACAAATTGGTGCAGCATTTTGCAGTGTAGTAAGTCAATGAATCTTTGCACCTTTCTGAGGCACCAAGATTCTTGTACAGATGATCTTTGGGGGTCTAGTTACCTTAGTTAAGTCGGCCTAATCCCAGGTGACCATAGGCTGCCTTCTCCATTGAGGAAGACAGCTGACTGGTGGTGATGTAACCCGAGGATCACCACACCTCAGGCAAGGGCCATAGTTGAGAAGACTTCAAGAATAACCTCAGCCGGTATAGGAATTGAACCCATGTTGTTGGCCTTGCTCTGCATCACGAGACAGCTGTCCAGCCAATTGAGCTAAACCAGCCCCCAGTTACCTGTAGGCGCACCTCAGCACTGACCACAGTGGTCCACCCCCGGTTGTAATGAGAATTTTGTCCCAGAATTGTTTCTGTCCAATCTATGACTATGCATGAAGGATGTGAATTCTCAATCATCTCAAATTAACAAAAGTTAATGCAATAATCAGAAATACCCTTGAAAATTAAATTAAATTTTAGTTCCTTGGACACTCATAACCTTGATCTAGTGACAAGATTCTAATCTGTCTAATTGTGCAATTACAATGCTCAGTGAACATCAGAGAGCGATTCTCTCAAAATCATTACAATTTGTTCTTCAATCTCCTTGAAAATGTCTGACCCATTCTCCATGAACATCCAACAAAATTTCCGAAGTACTACTTATAAATTCCCAACCAGTAAGTTAACAATGGCACTCATTCCGTGGACAGTGGTGATCAAATGACCTCCGAGGGATGTATTTCCTCCTCCCTGTTGTTGGATTGCATCTGGCACAAAGTCAAAATGGATCTCCAGGTACACAGCAACACTGATATCATCAAATAGGGTACGTAGCCAATCACATTGAAGTATTCCCACTGACAGAAAACCAGGAAGTAAAATGCACTGAAATTTTCACTGTTAATTAGAAGTTTACAAAGGACAAAATAAATGATTGGGGCATGATTAAGGGGTTAAGGTAGCATCTGAAAATCATGAACTTAAAAAATATATAGCTTTTAAAAATCAGATTTTTAAAAAAAAGAATGTAGAGTTTGACAAATATAAAATTAATTTTCAGGGTCAGTGAGGCTGCTCAACGATAATTATGAATTTAATACACTTTTAAAAACCTTGCTACACCTCATTCAACAAGGTGTAGGGTAACAAACCTTATGGAGGGTTTTCACAGTGAGATTAATTGTGTAAGAAAAGAACTTCTCGTCAATTTACTGATTTCTACTTAACTGCAACTTTGGTGGGGAGCTTTAACCTTCCCCTGCGTAGAATCACTGTCAGCAACTTCTGGAGTTCTGCATTTAACTGCGCATGTGTAGACTCCACAAGTCATTGTCAGTTTGAGAGGAATAAAGTAAAGTCGCCGTAGTCCCAGATGACCATAGGCCTTTGAGGTGGACAGCTGACTGGTGGCGATTGAGCCCGAGGACCACCACACCTCGGGTGAGGGGCCCGATGATCACCACACCTCGGGTGAGGGGTGAGTAACCTCAGTCGGTGCTTTGCGGGATTGAGCTGAGCAAGGTGGTCCAAGCTTCAATCCCTGCCCCAAGATGTATCAGATAATCAGCCAAGGCAGCAATGAGGGAAAAGCTATTGGGCTTCTTGGCATCCGCGATCTATGGATGTGGGTGAGGGCTGGAAAGTTCCACCAGGGTCAACTCAAAATGAGGACATCAGCATATAAAAATAAATTAGAGAATGTTTAAGTATCTCACAGATTACATGAGTCATACACCAGCAAATACTTTGCTTCTGTCTACTGGAATGGGTCACAAAATTTGAGTCGGTGGCATCACAGTGGTAGTGTGTCAATTGGTATAATGCTGGCATCATAGATTGTGGTAATGTTGTGTTTTTATTACTGGAATAGAAATCCAGAGGCCTGAGCCAAGAATGCAAGTTCAAGTTCTTCCTTATGTCCCCTCTACACCTTCTTCCACTTATCTTGAACCTATGTCTCATGGTTCTAGAATTCTCCACCAAGGGAAACAATTGTAACCTGCTCACTCTATCCCTTCCCCTCATAATTTTGTACACCTTAATTAAGTCACCCCTCCGCCTTCTTTGTTCCAAGGAAAATAACCCCAACCTAACCAATCTCTCCTCGTAGCTTCATTTTTCCAGCCCTGGCAACATTCTTGTAAACCTCCTCTGCACTCTCTCCAGAGCAATAACGTCCTTCCTGTAATGTGGTGACCAGAACTGCACACAATACTCCAGTTTGGCTTCATTGATGTCTTATACAATTAAAGTTCATTAATGTCCCGTGTGTATGGCCAACATGTGACTCTATTGCCATAGCAACGTGCTTGACTCTTAACCGCTGTCCGAAGCAGGCAAGGAAGTGTCTTGTGTCGCGTTTCTACTTGCGGTGGTTCAATAAAGAATCCCCACCAACATCTTCTCAAGGCTCAACTAGGAACGGCGAATAAATGCCAACCCGGGCAGGGCGCCCACATATGAAGAGAATATACCGACCCCAGACCATCCGATCAACTAGTCACCTTACTCTTTCTTAATGAAGAAAATTATAAATCCATATTTGATCCAGAAACAAATGATAATTAATTTTGGATGATACGGTTTTGTGCTAGTTCACTATGGCTGGACCAGGGCTTATTTTAGTTTGAATTGATACTCACACTAAGTGGGCTGCGTTAATTTTCATGGCAATCTGTTAAAGGGGAATAGTGCTTGCTCTGTAAAGCTGGTATTGATCACCTGTCAAGATTTAATACTCTGCTTTTGATGCTCAACTCCTTTAACCTCCTCTTAGAATTAGTGATTTTTTTTTCCCCCCTTGCAAATGTAATGAGTGGAGATGGCAGTCTACGCCATTCCAACAAGAAGATTGCATTTTTCATAGAAATGTGTTGAAACATTTTTGACACAAAACCTAATTTACTAAAAGTAGAGTTCAATCTACTTTTCCAAGTGAAGGCTACATTGCTCACAATTATATTACGGGTTGTTCATCATCCAGACAGTGCCAGGAATGCTCTTTCTTCAATCTCTCCTACCATCCATGTATTTTAGTGTATATTTATTCATTATTCTAACTAACTTGTCATTTTTGTGATGTTGTGTTGCATTGAGTAGTTTCCTGCAGTTCTACTTAGTGAGATAAATGGTGGTGCATGAGAGAGTCGGGTCCATCTTTCCACTGCCTTTGATCAATAGGTGAAATCAATGTTGCTTTGAAGTGTGTCGTGACAATGAAGACATCAATATGTTACTTAAATATCTGTCTGTAGCTTTTGAGTGCTTGCGACGCTCCACACTGCTTGCATCTGATGAAAGGTCGCCTGACCTGAAACATTAACACTGTTGATTTGCGCAGCTATTGCCCCACCTGTTGAGTTATTCCAGCAATTTCCGTTCGAATTTCTCTTCAGTTTAGGATTCTGCAGTTTTCAGCAGTTGTGCCTTATTTTCCCGGACTGCTTGTCAAATCGCCCCTTTTCTGAGTGGAAAAAAATAACCCGAACTTGTAAACATTGCTACCATGTCCCTTCTCCTCCAGAAGGCTGTGGGTGCTACGACAATCAAAACTTCAAAGACTGAGAGGGAAAGATTTAAGGTTGGGAAAGAGTGTCACCTTTAAGAAGTTAGCTTGAAAAAGTTCTATGAAGTTACAATTTTGGACGCCCTGCTGATATGCGCAACAATGAGCAGCATGGCTGGGTGCACACTGGGATCATTCGAATGACCATGTTGGAATCAATGTTGTGATGTTTATATTTTGTGTGTGCTATATATTGTTGCGCGGTAGATATTCTGCGTAAGTAAGGGAAACTGTGTCGGTTTGTCACCAGGGTTAATCAAGGAGAGGTTTCTGCAGCCATAGAATTCCTACAACGCAGAAGAGGCCATTTAGCCTATCGAGCCTGCACCGACCCTCTGCAAAAGCACCCTATCAAGGCACACTCCCCCGCCCTATTCCTGCAACCCCACCTAACCTGCATATCTTTGGACACTCCGGGACAATTTAGCATGGCTAATCCACCTAACCTGCACGTCTGTTTAGCACAGGGCTAAATCGCTGGCTTTGAAAGCAGATCAAGGCAGGCCAGCAGCACGGATCAATTCCCGTAACAGCCTCCCCGAACAGGCGCCGGAATGTGGCGACTAGGGGCTTTTCACAGGAACTTCATTTGAAGCCTACTTGTGACAATAAGCGATTTTCATTTCATTTTCTTTGGATTGTGGGAGGTAACCCATCCATATACGGGGAGAACGTGCAAACTCCACACAGACAGTCACCCGAGGTCGGAATTTATAATTATCATCTTTATTATTGTCACAAGTAGGCTTACATTATCACTGCAATGAAGTTATTGTGAAAAACCCCTGATCGTCACACTCCGACGCCTGATCGGGTACACAGAGGGAGAATTCAGAATGCCCAATTCACCTAACCTGCACATCTTTCGGGACTTGTGGGAGGAAACCGGAGCACCCGGAGGAAACCCACACAGACACGGGGAGAACGTGCAAACTCCGCACAGAGAGTCCCAAGCAGGAATCAAACCTGGAACGCTGGCGCTGTGAAGCAATAGTGCTAACCACTGTGCTACCATGTCGGCCATTGAACCCGGGTCCCTGGTGCTGTGAGGCAGCAGTGCTAACCACTGTGCCACCATGCCACCAAATTGTCTGTGGAACATAAGGGGTGAAAGAGTCCAGGTGCTACCTCTTTAGCACGTGTAATGAGCCCTTATGGTGAGGTTCAGAACAGAGTAGGTTTGACATTTTCATTTGGGGCTGAATATTGGAATTGTTGTGTAATTATTGCATTTCAACAGAGATTCAAAGGTGCCAGGGAACATTTGCATCTGGAAAGAGAGTTGGGAGTAACCAGGGGTAGACATTTAAAATGTTATTGATTTAAAATATAGGTAATAATGAAACATGAGAGGTTTTAATACTTGCGGAACCTAATTTAAAGAGATTTGGGAAGACAAAGTGAGGGTGAAAGTGGTGGGCGAGTATGAGATCAGGTTTTCAGCTGGAGTGGAGTTGCTGGAGCTGGCGGTGGGGGCGGGGGGGGGGGGGGGGGGGGGGGTTCACTCAAGTCCACTCAAGACCAGGACTTCCTTGAGTTTGTCAAAAATCTGTGAAAGTTGAGAACTTGTGAAGCAAATTGAATCTGGCTTTGGAAAAACCGCATCAGTGTGCTTGGTTCTGGAAAGTTGTAGCATGTTCTTCTGTTTGTGGTGAAAGGTGTGACATTATGGGAAAATGTACCAAACTGTAAGGGTTAATGTTATGTCCAAAACAACCACGAGATGGAGCTAGATGCAGGAATATACAAAGCATTGAAGCAAAGCCTTCTGGGAGAGAGTTGAGGAGAAGGCTAGGAGAAAGACGGTAGGAAAGCTAGTGTGAGTGAGAGCAGATCATAGTTACTATATTACTGCAGAGCTCAGTGGTAGATGAGTGTAGATTGTATATTTATTGTCAATTGTTTATTGTATAAAAATAAGAAGTCGAATTCAATTAAGTAGTGTAAATAAATCTTTAGCTTTATTTAAGACAAAAGCTAGTTGTGGTCTTTGTGAACACTACGCCAGCCATCCTGGATCTGAACCACAAAGAACACCACAAAAGATAAATTCTTGATTTGGGTAACTGTAGAAAACACGCAGAGTGAATATACATGGAACGGTTGGCTGGAGACAACACTACTGATTTATAAGGTGCATAATATCTTTCCACTCCCCGGAGGGTCTCCCTTCTTCACCTGCGCCCAGGCCGGTGTTTTTATACTATGAGGGCTCCCCTCATTAAAGGGGAAGCCCGGCCCCCTTACCGGGGATGTTCAGATTCCTTGGAGGTCACGGGGAACTGGATGGCCCACACCCTATGATCTCCATGGAGGTAGTAACAGTAACATTTCCTGCACTTTCCAGTTAAGGATCTATAAGGACTGTTGCCGAAAAGTTAGTTTCTAGCTGGGCAGGCTAGCTCACGGAAGCGCAGTGGGGGGGTGGGTGCATATGTTCGGTTTATCAAAGGGGTTGGGTTACAGAGTGTTGTTACTAGGTGGGGGGGGGGGAGGGGGGGAAATGTTCTGCTGATCAGGGAGGGACTTGGGCCAAGGGACAGAGAGGAGGTTGGGGGCGGAGGAAGCCTGGGGGCGGGCTGGTGGAGGCGTGCCGGATGGGTTGGAGGCGGGCCCAGAAAAGGGGATGGCTGATTGGCAAAGGGGGGGGGGGGGCAATGAGCCCCCCAACTAGGCTGATCACCTGGAATGTTCGAGGGTTAAATGGGCCGGTCAAGAGGGCACACGTGTTCGTGCATCTTGGGGGACTGAAGGCGGACGTGGTAATGTTGCAGGTGACGCACCTTAGAGTGACTGACCAGATTAGATTGAGGAAAGGCTGGGTCAGTCAGGTCTTTCACTCGGGACTGGATTCAAAGACTAGAGGGGTCGTGATCCTGATCAATACGCGAGTGGTGTTTGAGGCGGGTAGAATAGTCTCGGACGTGGGAGGTCGGTACATTATGGTCAGTGGGAAACTGGAGGGGGTGCAGGTGGTATTAGTGAATGTGTATGCGCCAAATTGGGATGATGTGGAGTTTATAAAGAGGATGCTGGGGAAGATACCGAACCTGGACTCGCACAGGTTGGTCATGGGAGGGGACTTTAACACCGGCCTGTAGGACCCACATAGCTCCGGGTTCTTGTCCCGCTTCAGAATCAGCGAAATCGTCGCCTGTGACATCGTCAGGGGCAGCACCCCAACATCCTCACCAACACCGGCCCCAATATCCCAGAGAACTTTTTATAAAACTCCACTGGGTACCCGTCCGGCCAACAAAGTGATCACTGGCTTTGATTGGGTGGGCAAGGCCCCGTGGGTAAGGAAGGTAATGCTAGAGCGGAGTCGGGGAGAAGGCGGGCTGGCACTGCCAAATTTTAGTAACTATTACTGGGCGGCGAATATAGCCATGATCAGGAAGTGGGTGGTGGGGGAGGGGTCGGCATGGGTGCGTAGGGAGGCGGCTTCATGTAAGGGCACCAATTTGGGGGCGTTGGTAACTGCGCCTCTGCCATTCCCGCTGGCACAATACTCCACCACCCCTGTGGTGGTGGCGGCCCTGAGAGTCTGGGGGCAATGGAGAGACATGTGGGAGCAGAGGTCTGGTCCCCGATCTGTAATAATCACCGGTTTGCCCCGGGAAGTATGGATGGGGGTTTCCGGTTATGGTGGAGAACAGGGATTGAGAAGATGGAGGATATGTTTATAGAGGGGAGCTTTCTGAGTATGAGGGCGCTGGAGGAGAAGTTTAGGTTGGCGAGGGGAAACAAATTCAGGTATCTGCAGGTGCGGGACTTCCCATGTAAACAGGTGTCAACATTCCCGCTCCTACCTCTCAGGGGGATTCAGGACAGGGTAGTTTCCAGAGGGTGGGTAGGAGAAGGGAGAGTCTCGGACATTTACAAGGAACTTATGGGGTCAGAGGAGACGCAGACCGAGGAGCTGAAGCGCAAGTGGGAGGAGGAGCTGGGAGGAGAGATAGAGGATGGTCTATGGGCGGATGCGTTGAGTAGAGTTAATGCATCCACAACATGTGCCAGGCTCAGCCTGATACAATTTAAGGGCGTTCACTGGGCTCACATGACAGTGGCCCGGATGAGCAGATTCTTTGGGGTGGGGGACAGGTGCGCAAAATGTGCAGGAGGACCGGCGAACCATGTCCACATGTTGTGGGCATGTTCGAAGCTTAGGGGATTTTGGCAGGGGTTTGCAGATGTCATGTCCACGATGTTAAAAACAAGGGTGGCGCTGAGTCGAGAGGTGGCGATTTTCGGGGTGTCGGAAGACCCGGGAATCCAGGAGGAGAAAGAGGCAGACGTTCTGGCCTTTGTTTCCCTGGTAGCCCGGAGATGGATACTATTAGCTTGGAGAGACTCAAAGCCCCCGAAGTCGGAGATCTGGTTATCGGACATGGCTAGCTTTCTCTGTTTGGAGAAAATCAAGTTCGCCTTGAGAGGGTCACTGTTAGGGTTCGCCCGGAGGTGGCAACCATTCGCCGACTTCTTCGCGGAAAATTAATCGTCAGCAGAAGGGGGGGGGGGGGGTTAGTTCAGCTTAGAGTAGGGGGTTAATAAAGGTGGGACCTGTAAGGGAGGGAGACAGCTTTTGCACTATGTTTATAGTTTCATGTACATTGTTTATTGTGTTGTTGTTATAATACCAAAAAATACCTCAATAAAATGTTTATTAAAAAAAAGTTAGTTTCATGGTGTCTCTTTTGTGAGGCATTTTTTGGGGGTGAGTTTGTCAGATCTTTTCCAACTGCAGATCTTTGTACCTTAAATGTTTGAGTTTCATCTTTTATTTCCATAAACGTTTTAAAATTCTTCCAATGTTAAAAGATATCACTGGAGTTCTGCATTTCTGTGTTCTCCGCATTTCTAATGTAAAAAGACGGATTACAACCTGCCCAGACAGATTTCATTCTGAGATCTGACTCAGCACCAGCTACAGCCATAACAATGAACATTGGGTTAATCATACATTAATCATACTTCTCCATTCCGCGATTGTTTTCGGACCCTATGCAATTTCGCCCCCTGTGCTTCTATGACCAAAACCCTGTTCGGTTTTCTTCTATCTATCCGTACTTGCACTTTTAAGGGAATTAAGCATTTGAACCCTAGGTCCCATTATTCATTCACACTCCTCATTGACTTCTAATTGAATGAACTTTTGTTTCTTGTTTGCTAAAATGTATTACTTCTCACTTGTCCGCATCAGAATACATTTGTCACCTTTTGGCTCGCCAGATATAATATCTTTTTGGGTTCATCATCAGTTTAAACGGCTGTGATGTGCCTTGGGATGTTTTCCTAAGTTGAAGCTGCAAGTGAGTGAGAATTAATGTTCCTGGTGGACATTCTTCCACAATCGCCCTCGCTCTTTGCCAAAGCTGCCATTTGTATACTGTCAGAGAATCTTGAGATTTGGTGCTTCATATGTTTTAAGCTCTGCGTTGCCTACGATATGCAAACTCATGAACTAGGAGCAGGAGAAGGCCATTCGGCCCTCAAGCTCGCTCCGCCATTCAATAAGATCATGGCTGATCTGATTGTGAACTCAACTCCACATTCCCGTCTAGCCCCAGTAACCTCTGACTCCCTTGTTAGTCAAGAGTCTACCTACATCTTCCTTAAAAATATTCAATGGTCCCGCCTCCACCAATAATCATTGCTATTTACCCATTTAGTCAGTGGCCGGAACAGGTGAGAACACTTATAAGGGGAGGGGGCTGATAAAGTTTGTTCTGATCCAAGTTACGGGGGAGGGGGCTGATAAAGTTTGTTACGATCCAAGGTACGGGGGAGGGGGGAGAGGGCAGGTAAAGCTTGTTACGATCCCAGATGGTGTTCCTCCTGGATGGAAAGATTTAGAATGGAACCCAGGCACAGAAGACTGTAACGTTTTACTGTTTTTTAAGAAAGCATGGAGGAACAGAGTGACAGGACGGCTAATTAGCTTTTAACAGCAAGAAACAAAATTATTAAACATGAAAAGTTGATTTTAATGCGATACTCCTTTATTACCCACTTAACTTCACAAATGCACAGAACATCCCCCTTCCAAGAGAGCTCCCCCCATGGACCCCCCCCTCCCCCCGACATGGAACACCCTAAGTGCTGCCCGGCACTGCAGTGTGAGAGGGCAGTGCCGAGTACTGCCCGGGCATGACGTTAACTCCCCAAGGGATGTACTGGACTCACCTGTGCACCTCTGGTGGGTTCTGGTCACCAGGTGCACATCGTGGGCACCATGTCGTGATTTCACCTTGGCGTATCCTCATGCCAATGTGAATGGATATTCTAATGAGGGGGGAGGGACTATATATTTAAATCGATTCAAATCGTCATCCTGTCTTTCAACGCCGGGATTTCAATTACGCCACTGTCGGAGGGCAGGGACCATCACAACGGGAAATCCTGCCAGCGTAAACCACATTTTCAGATTCCCCCAAGGTTACCCACTCCCACGGCCGATCCCGCCCACCTGAAACCGGTGGGGGGGGGGGGGGGGGGGGGCGGCAGAAAATCCACCCCAAAACCTTCCCTCATTCTTCCTCCCCGTCACTTTGCACTTACTGAGTCATAGGGGGAATCATTTACAGCACAGAAGGAGACCATTTATTTCATCAAATCCATGGGAGGCTTCCCACAGAGCAAATTGGCCAGAAGCCCTGCCCCACTCCGGCCCCAAGCTTCTGTCCTTCACAAGACCAACCAACTTCCTTTTGAAATCATAGCGTGTCTCCACTCCAACCTCCCTCGTCAACAGCGAGTTCCAAGTCCTTACCACTAGCCGCATGAAAAGGTTGTTCCTCACATCCCTACTCGCCTCTTGCCCAAAATCTTAAATTCATGTCCCCTAGTCCACGTGCTATCAGCTAAAGGAAGCATTTTTCGCTGTCTACCTTACCTAAATCTGTCGTAATCTCGTACAGCGAAATACAGCTATTGCTCTTGACAGTGGACTGTGGGCTGCAAAACGTTAATTGCTCTCAGTCTTCTTTGCTCCCAGTCTTTCCAAGCTAATCTTGTAACTAAATTCCAACCCCCCCACCCCTGTTCCTGGAACAATTCTAGTAAATCTCTTCTGCACCCTCTCAAGGCACCTTCTCCTCCTTCTATTTTCCAGTGTGCTGACCAGAACTGAATGCAAGAGTCCAGTGAAGTTGTGTGAGATTCTGATTATATTACTAATTTTTAGAATCTGTAACATATTTGGAATTTATTCCTTAACCATTTTTAAGAAGGGTTAGTTTGAATTTCTACTAGTTGGAATGCTTTACAGGAGGGGTGTTTCCTGTGAAGAAGAAAAATAGTTTTACTGTTCCTTGAGCTGATCCAACTGTGTGTGTCTTAATGGGCCACAATATAATTAGCTGTTTTTTCTCAAATCTGATTGAAGGAATGGCTAAAATAAGACCATAAGACATAGGAGTGGAAGTAAGGCCATTCGGCCCGTCGAGTCCACTCCACCATTCAATCATGGCTGATTTCAACTCCATTTACCCGCTCTCTCTCCATAGCCCTTAATTCCTCGAGAAATCAAGAATTTATCAACTTCTGTCTTAAAGACACTCAACGTCCCGGCCTCCACCGCCCTCTGTGGCAATGAATTCCACAGACCCACCACTCTCTGGCTGAAGAAATTTCTCCTCATCTCTGTTCTAAAGTGACTCCCTTTTATTCTAAGGCTGTGCCCCCGGGTCTTAGGCTCCCCTGCTAATAAGTCTGAACGTGAGGTGACACTACATTTAAACAAACTATGTATTGCTTTAATTGATCTGTGCTAGAGGGAAACCTTAATTTTGTGATACCTTTGGGGCTTGGGTTAAAATATGTCAAATATGTTCATAAGAGTATGTGTCTTTACTTATGGTTTTTCTGTACCTGGAAGGAACTGTGCATTTGTTTGGAATGGTATGTAACTCTGAGGGGCCCAGGGGAAAAGGGATGCACATTGTCCTTAGTCTGCATGGCTCTAGTTAGATGAGGGATGGCACAAGATGATTTGCATCTTGTAGTCAATAGGAGGGATGAATTTGGACCATTCACAAAAAATTAAGGAAGATTGCGATTCTGAGGGATAAAAGTTGGAGAATTAGTGGCTTTGTTGGCACAGTAATACCATGGCATTTGGGGTACAACTCTTCTGGGCACAGTTCAACATCACTTCAAAGAGTAAGACATCACCTGTGCTGATAACACCAAGAATTCCGAGGATCTTGAGAAATGAGAAACTATTTTGTTGCCTTCACTGCTTCTTGTTAAGTAGATGGAAAATCTTGCTCAAATTCTACTTGATTCAGAAATACCTTGTAGGACAAGCATAACTGAGGACACTCATTTTAGGAATTGAGAATTTGCACCTTAAGAGATTTTTTTTACCTCAAAACCCTAAACCATACACTGGACAAGGTTGAAACAAGCCCTTCCACTATATAGATATCCATTTATGGCAAGCCTTCCTGACCAGGTGACTTATCCACCCTAATCTTTCCAGTACATCCTCCCTTTCAATTTTCACACTCTCTGTACCTCCAATTATACTGATATTTTGTCATATTCTTCTTCCTTGTCTTCACTGATACGAAGAACTCATTAAATATTCCAGCTTTGGGGTTCTTACTTGAAGAATTCACCTGGCATGTATCATACACCTGTTATGGGCCAGGGTTTAGAGAGCCCCAAAGTGTATCATGGAGTTCACCCGACCCACAACTTTGAATAGATTGTAGTTATGGGGAACAGACGGGCTTACTCTGAAGGTGTAATACAACATAAAACAATGTTTATTTGTGAAACCAGTTAACACTTTATAAAGCCCACAGTACACATCTTAACAACTACCAACATCAATAATTCCCCAAAGAATACAGTACTCTATAGATAACCCTTAAATTCCCAAACAACATCCGGAAGACAAAAGAACCTTTTTAACATCGAGATCAGGTTTAAATTCTCTACTGAGAGCAGTCATCACTTTCAAATCACCCAAATGAACACTCTTTAGCTTGTAGAGTGATCCATGCACATCTGCTGGCTTTCACTGCAGCTCTTCTCTCTGAAAACAAAACTAAACACACCCTGTAGCAAACAGCCTAAAGCGAAAGTAAAACGCAGAGCTCAGCTCCACCCACACTCTGACATCACTGCAGCCACTTGAGCAGACAAACATTTCTTAAAGTGACATTCCCATGACACACCCTCCTTTTCAGTTACTTCATAATCTCTACCTGGCTTGATAATAGGCAAAGCGATATTGTTAAGAAAACCGACTGCAGCAAATGCTGCAAAATCGAACCTCCGCATCAACTATTTGCATTTAGACAGATTATGATGGTGGTCTTTGGATTTGAGCACTAATTTTTGCAATCAATGCTTCGCAGCACACAGTCCATTGTCAAGTACAATAACTGGATTTCATTGCTAAAGGAGCTGGGAAGTGCTTTGCCACCATTGAGACAAATGACATTACTTTTGGAAGCCCAATGAGTGCAGACTGGGTAAATGATGGGTTATCATTTGGTTGAACCAGATTTGATTTTATGAAAATATGCGTTGCCCCCAAATTTCTACCTGCTGGCAGGAGGGCAGGCTTCAGTTTTTTTCTTTCTCCTGCGTTTAGATGTCAAATAATAAAAGCTAAAACCACCTTGGGGCAGGGGAAGAGAAAAAAGAAAACATGTTTTTGGAATAATCAGTCGGATGAGATGCCAGTGCACCTTGTGTTTCTTACTGACGAAAAGTTGCTTCAAAACTTTGGTCGAAATTGAGGTTTGCTCAAATTGGCTCAGGAGCTCATTCTGTGAAGATGACATTTTTGTCTGCGTGAACTACACAAATTAGTGACCTTTTACTTGATAGGTTTGTCATAATAAAAATAGCGTGATGGAACTGAGTGTTCCGATAATACTTTCATGAACAGAAAGGGGATATACATGCACTACATTAAATTTGTAGCTTTAACCTGCTAATTTGTCAAACTTAATACTTCTACATGCTGTCTAGTTTATAGGGTGACTTAGAAAGAAAAGACATACATTTATATAGAACCTTTCACAACCTCAGACCATCCCAAAGTGTTCTACAGCCAATATGTTCCCCCCCCCCCCCCCCCCCTCTCTATCTCTGTAACCTCCTCCAGTCCTCCACCTTCTGAGATCTCTGCAATGCTCCAATTCTGGTCTCCTGCGCATCCCCAATTTTAATTTCTCCACCCTTGGCAGCCATGCCTTAGCTGTCAAAGTCCGAAGATCCAGAATTCCTCCCCCAAACCTTTCCCTCTTACTACCTCTTTTTACCCCTTTAAGGTACTGCTTAAAACCTACCTCTTTGGCCAAATGTTGTGGTCGCCTGACCGAGTATCTCCTGATATGGCTTTGTGCTGATCTTAGGGTGCTACAGAAATGCAAGGTGTTGTCAAAATGTTGATAGACAGAACCACTGGCGAGTATTTCAAGGTAGATAGCACCAGTGGAATCTGAATGTTGTCAGGGTGCAGACCTACCAGAGGAGAGATCGTCTAGTTGCCTCATGGATGCATCAGACAGCAGAAGCGCGGAGAGGTTTCTAAATGTCAACTCTCTCACCCACAGATAAATAATCCCACAAAGGGTTTCAAAGGGTAAGAGAACTTCAAGCTTCACCTTTTCACTTTGGCTGATTATCTTCACCTAACTACTGGGGGTGGGGTCCAGGTTCAAAAATATCAGGGATATATGAGGGAGCGGTGGCACAGGATAGTGAGAGGGAACTTGACTGTCAGAGTGCTACAGGCTGGGGCAGGAAATATAAACAAAAATATACAACACAGAATGCGGACTTGTAGACTCGTGTTTTTAAAAAAAAATCAAAGTTAAATGTCCTTTATTTGAATGCAGGAAGCATTTACAACAAGACAGATGAGTTGATAGCACAGATTGCAACATATGAGGTATGATGTATTAGCTATTACAGAAACATGGTTGCAGGGTGACCAGGACTGGGTGCTCAACATTCCAGGGTATGGAATGTTCCAAAAGAAAAGGCCAAAGGGGAAAGGTGGTGGGGTAGCATTGTTAATCAAGGAAGGTTTCAGAGCAGTGCTGTGTCATGATATAAAGATCAACAGGTTTGTTTCGAACCACTAGCTTTCGGAGCACGGAGGAAGGAGCAGTGCTCCGAAAGCTAGTGGTTCGAAACAAACCTGTTGGACTTTAACCTGGTGTTGTAAGACTTCTTACTGTGCTCACCCCAGTCCAACGCCGGCATCTCCACATCATGATATATATAAAGGCAGTGGATAGTGACGTAGAATCGGTTTGGGTTGAATTCATGAATAGCAGGGGAAGGAAGACAAGGGTGGGAGTAGTCTATAGACCCCCAAAATGTGACCTTTCACAAGGTCAGAGCATCAATGGGGAAATATCAATATGAAGGGAAGTGCAATTATCATGGCCGATTTTAATCTGCATTTTGATTGGACAAACCAAACCGGCAAGGGTAACGGAGAA
This sequence comes from Scyliorhinus torazame, assembly GCF_047496885.1. Taxonomy (NCBI): domain Eukaryota; kingdom Metazoa; phylum Chordata; class Chondrichthyes; order Carcharhiniformes; family Scyliorhinidae; genus Scyliorhinus; species Scyliorhinus torazame. Next base: position 175,381,445 of record NC_092723.1, on the reverse strand, counting down.
GGAGAATTTGCGGAGTGCATCAGGGATTGCCTTTTAGAGCAGTACGGTGTGGAACCTACCGGGGAATGGGCTATTTTAGATTGGGCTTTGTGTAATGATGAAGGATTAATAAGAGATCTTGTGGTTAAGGATCCCCTAGGGGGTAGTGACCACAATGTGATAGAATTCCAGATACAGTTTGAGATTGAAAGCCATAGGTCCATAACCAGTGTCTTCAACTTAAATAAAGGCAATTGGATTGGATTGGATTTGTTTATTGTCACGTGTACCGAGGTACAGTGAAAAGTATTTTGCTGCGAGGAGCTCAAACAGATCATTAAGTACATGAAAAGAAAGGAAAATAAAAAGAAAATACATAATAGGGCAACACAAAGTACACAATGTAAATACATAGATACTGACATCGGATGAAGCATACAGGAGTGTAGTATTAATCAAGTCAGTCCATAAAAGGGTAATTCAGGAGTCTGGTAACAGTGGGGAAGAAGCTGTTTTTCAGTCTGTTCGTGCGTGTTCTCAGACTTTTGTATCTCCTGCCCGATGGAAGAAGTTGGAAGAGTGATATGAGAGCAGAGTTGTCTTAGGTGAACTGGGTAAACAAGCTAAGATACAGGTTAGTAGATGAGCAGTGGCGGGTATTCAAACAGCTGGTCCATAATGCTCAGCAGTTTATCCCAATAAAAAAGAGGGATTCCATGAGAAAGAGGCAAAATACATGGTTAACAAAGGAGGTCAAGGATAATATTAAATTGGAAAGCAGGATTACAAAGTGGCAAAGGACAGTGGTAGACCAGCGGACTGGGAGGTTTTTAGGATCCAGCAGCGGCGAAAGAGTAAAATTCTCATAAGAAGGGAGAAAATTAAAGTTGAGAGAAACCTGCATAAAAACAAACCAAGGAGTTTCTATGGACATATAAATAGGAAACAGGCCGCTAAAGTAAGTGTGGGACCTCTACTGAATGAGGCTAGTGAATTAATAGCAGCAAACAAAGAAATGGCAGATATGCTAAATACATTTTTTGCATCAGTCAACACTGTGGAAGACACTGCAAATATCCCAAAGATAGCAGATGGGCTGATTTCAAATATTACAATACTCCCAATCACAATTAGATAAGAGTGTTCGAAAAGGGAGGGTCCCAGAGGATTGGAAAATGGCTAATGCAATACCCCTGTTTCAGAAGGGAGGGAGGCAGGAGTCCCGGAATTATAGGACTTCAGTTGCTGGTAAGATTTTAGAGGTTATTATTAAGGATGACATTGCAGAGTACTTAGAAGTGCACGGTAAAATAGGACTGAGACAGCACGGATTCATCAAGGGAAGGTCATGCCTGACAAATTAGAGGAGGTAACAAGGAAGTTAGACAAGGGAGAACTATTCGACGTGGTCTATTTGGATTTCCAAAAGGCGTTTGACAATTTGGTCCTAAAAGTGGTTCTCTCTTCAATGTCTCTGCACCAAGATAAGCAAGTAAAACCTGGTGGTTAACTTTATACGCAAGTGGCATTTGAAATATACAGGCTTGCTTATTTGGAATGTAGAGGCAGATTTCAGGACGCATGTTAAGATGTTGTAAATGTTAACTATAAAGCTATTTCTTTGTTGCTAATTTGTTTAATTCTGTGTTAAATTGTCGCACTAGCTGAATTGTTAATGGGATGACGACTGCACTACAGGCGCATCTCGCTGTTTCCAACGTGGGAAGGGGGGGAAGATGGAGTCAAAGCAGGAGACCCAAAAAAGGAACTACACCAGAAGACCTGAAAGGACCTGAGACTCCGTCTATGTGCAAACTTTGGAGATGGCTCCCAATGGATTGCAGGGGTCATGTTGGAAAAGACTGGTCAGGTTTCTTACAAAGTCAAAGTTCAAGGGAAGGCCGTGAAAGACACCTGGATCACCTGTGAAGCAGGTAACCCACTCCAGCAGAGACAGCATCAGCAGAGACGATGTCCTTGATGCCTGTAATGACTACCTCTATCATGGGGACTCAGTCTATTGGGGGGACCTGAGAGTCGTTCCTCTTCAGCGATGAAGATTTGGAGTCTGAAATGGAGAACTGAGGAGATTGAACCTCTGATGGAAACCAGATTCCATCTGTGGTCCTTCGGCATTCAACAAGGAAGCAACAATCCCCAGACTGCTTCACGCCCCCTAATCCGGCTCCACCTGCCTCCGACTCGAGGCCTTGTGCCAAGTGATGAAAGAGGCCTCATTTCCATGGGAGTAATGTTGCCTTTTTACCATTTAGGTGAACACAAGCTGTTTCTTATATTGATGAAAGGAACACACAACCAGTATGTTAGCTCAAAAACACAGTTTGTTAATTACACAGGACATGTATCTCTATGCAATAATACACGCGGCTCCATACTAAACTACACCTAATAACTAAGATGACCTTTACTTAACTTCGAGTGACGGCACTGTGCGAGATAAGGCCTTTATCCGGGTCCACGTGGTCGGTTGGAAGTTGTTGGGTTCGTCGCAGCTGGGCTCGTCTTCAGGAAATGGTCGCGGGTCCTTGAACTTGGTTGTTCTGCTACAGTTGGTCGCGCACAGGCCGGTCCCAAAAGAGGCCGATCCCGAGTGCGCAGGGCTTTTGATCCTTCGTCTCTTTTGCGCCCTTTTGGGCGGTCCTTACTCCAGGTCCAATGGATCGATAGGGTTTTGATCACCCTCATCGATCTTGGCCAATTAGGGGACGGATACCTCGATGGCTGGGCGGGTCCTAGCTATCATTGTCCCAGGCACGTAGGCCTTTCCAAATGAAGGGGGTGGCGCCGGTTAGTCTGCTATCATTGATGGTCCTTAATGCGAATGCTATTGTCTTGGGGAAAATGGTGATCAATCTTTAATGAACTGGGAGTTTCTTACCAGGTCTGGTTCCTTTGCACAATACACAGAGGGTGTAACTGTCTGTGTCCCAAATTGACCACAATACCCATAGTCCTTTGCAGGTGGCCATTTTAAATGGCTACATTCCATCCTTTTGATCCTGAACACTAGGCGTGGTGGATCACAGTCTTGATCCCGTAGTCTATCTTATCAAGCCGGCCACTGGTCAGTCAGTTCAGGTCCTACTCTACTCTGTCCTGGAATTCATTGTACCATTTTACCTAATACCTTACCACATACATTCATTAAATCAATTCACTACTAATTTATATCTAAATTAAAGTAATATAAATTAATTTAACTTAAATTCATACTAAACAGTCGGTTGCTAACTAAACTTTCTATGCTACAGTAATGCTGCTGCTTTTACAAAAATAACTTATTTACAACACAAAATCTACAAAATGTAAACAGCAGCACCACATTCTTTCTTGTTACCACATTTTGTCAGTACAGAGGCACAAAGGGTCCATTTAGCAGCGGCTGTTACAATTTTTTTTAATAAGTTGTACATTCTTAGTAGAGCTCTATTGGATTCCAAAGAGGGGGGCTCGAACTATGTATATAGGGGCCGGGAGTCTTTTGACTTCCATTTACGGAGTTTGAATGTGAGGACTACACTATAGATTACTGCAATCCGGAGGAGGGTCTCTGTTATGTATGAGAGTGGGTTCCATTTTGCAATGCCTTCCCACCAGGTGGGGGTTTCGGTCTCTATCTCCAACAGTTGTTGTGTGGTATCCTGACTGGAGGTGGTCTATGGGGTGGTGTCGCTCGAGGCTGGCTTAGGTCCTACTCTAATTATGTGTATTGCCAAATTACCTTTAGTGGGTGTCCCGGGGCAATTTTGTCCGATTCTTATTGTGTTCCCTGCAATTTTCTTTAAACATTCAATTTTGGGGCACCCTTCGTTAGTAAGTTCCCACCAATCTCCTTTTTCAGTTGTGCTAATGTAACATTCTGATGTGGTCCCGTTGGGCTTTCAGTAAACTGTCCGTTGATTATTGCACCCAAATATGATGCTTTTGTTCTTGCGCACCCATCGGGTGCCACTCTCGTAGTTCCCTGCATCTGGGGGACGGTACCGCAGACCGCCGGGCTGTGGAACGTCTTGGGTATCTTCTGCTCGGAGTTCGGTAAGTGCGGCAATTATCCATACGAAGATCATGGGTGCTGGGTTGATCATGCTGTGCCTGGTTTCCGTGTAATCCTAGGGAATCAAGCATAGTATCATGTCCGTATCATTGGTTAATGTCTGTGTGTGTTAGTCTCTCTTATTTCCAATTTCCCTTTATGATTGTCACCATGTGTGACTCCCCCGTTTTGTTTTTAAAAAAAAGATTTTTGAGAGGTACTAATCCAAGTGTCTCAATTCAATTATTCAAGTGTCTCACAGCTTGTGTGGTCGATGCGAGGAGTGGGCGGATGCTTTCTTCGACCATTCTCCACCTTTTAAACATCCATGGGAGGTCGAGGCTTTGCTTAGCCAGCCGAATTTCAGGGCGGCCAGTTTAATATATTTCTTAGTCGCAATCACGTTTGCCCTGGGGCGTAACTAGCATATGGAGTCGGTGTAGCGTGACCGAAGAAGAGAGGAAGAACGAGAAAAATAAAAATGAAGTGGCATTGCTGAGGTATCGCTGCCATGAGAAGTGGTGGGTAAGCGCTCACAGTGTGCATGGGGCAGCTGGGACCTTGTAGCTGCTGTGGGTGGTGTTCTCTTTCATATCTGGGGGCTAGTCTAGCTGGTGGGGGTCTCCTGCAATCTCGGGCGAAGTGTCCTGAGTGCCCACAGTTGTAACATGACCCCCGGGGCGCGTAAGGTGGAGCAGGCTCTCTGGTGTATTGCTCCCTTGGGTATGGTTCCCTGGGATATTGGACTTCTCCTCTACCCTCGTTTATCCATGCGGGTCCCTGGCTAGTTCTAACTGGGTACATTGTGGCTTCTAATCCGTTCTGATCCATCTGATCCTACAGGGACTGTTCCCATGCCCTAGATAGGCGTCTGAGTACCCAAATCTCTGTGTGTGGTATCTGCCAGGTCATAATTTGCACAAGCCCTTTTTCCTGCTTCCGTGACATGTGTAACTAAGGTACGGGACCATTTAGCGGTATCTTCCTCATCGAGGTGAGCGCGGTCTAAGTTTCCATATACTGTCTTGAAATGTGTCCAGAGGCGACCAGCAAAGGCGGTCGGATATTCCCCTTTCTTTTGCCTGCATCTGTTCAAACCCTCTACCGGATCCCCTTTGTTGTATCCGATAGCATCTAATATTGCAGCCTTCATTTCCTCTCGTGTTCCCTCCTCCTACGTTTTGGGGTTCTGGCAAAGTTGACCGTACGGATTGGCTGAGACTCAGCACAGTCAATTTTACTTCCTCCCTCTCATCTAACCCATACATAACCTTTGCTGGCGCACCTCCTCGAAGAAGCTATGTGGGTCTGCGATGGGCTGAAATGGAGCGATTTTAGTGCAAGTGTCCCTTAACTGGGTTACCGAAAGTGGGGTGGTGTAGGTGATATCTGGGCCTGCCTGATCCCTTATCCTTCTCTCTGTGGTTATCGGATTCATGGGTGTCGGGGTGACGGGGTTGGTGCGACCTGTGCAGCCGGTGCCTTTCTTTTTGGGATGCGTGGCGGTTGCTTTGACTTTCCGTTCCTTTACCATACATCTGCGCGCTTTCAGTTAACATCCCAATCTACCATCTGTTCCTCATCTGTCTCGTCTGTCCCGAAGGCACACATTAAACCATTCTGAACTGAAAGTAATGGCTGGAGCTTATCTATCTTCCGCTGGCATTTAACGTGGTCAACAGTGCTCTGCCTTTGTTCTTTAGTGGACTGGTGGAGCGCTCTTCAAGCTGCCTGTAAATCGGCGCATTTCTTTGTTAATTGGATGACCCGGTGTTCAGTCTCCTCTCTTATCAAGACTGCACGCTGTGTGTCTTGATAGGCCTTGTCATACTGGGTTTGGATGCTGCTAAGGTGTACTGTGCAAGACTGGTGGGTTTAACATTGGCGATTTCCCCGTCTTTAGCGGCTAACTTCTCCTGGAGTTCCTCAATAATGTTCTCACTTAGGGCAGCACGGTGGCGCAGTGGGTTAGCCCTGCAGCCTCACGGCGCCGAGGTCCCAGGTTCGATCCCGAGTCACTGTCCGAGTGGAGTTTGCACATACTCCCCGTGTTTGCGTGGGTTTCGCCCCCACAACCCAAAGATGTGCAGAGTAGGTGGATTGGCCACGCTAAATTGCCCCTTAATTGGAAAAAATTAATTGGGTACTCTAAAATTTAATTTTTTTTAAAATAAATAAATAATGTTCTCACTTTCTTTACTGTTTCCCTCATTCTCTTCCTCCTTCTCTACTGTCTGCGGAGCGTCTCGACGACCTCCTCGGTGCCTCGCAACTGTGCCAAGCAGCACACTATTGCCATTGGCTTTCTGAACTTTGTGGAATTCTTCTTGCATTCCTCGCATAAATTCTCCCACCAAGTCTGTCCTATCTTCCCTGGACCTGACTCAGTATTTGCACAAAAATTCAACCAAAGGGGCCATCCTTTCCCCTTTAAATACTTTCTCAACACATCCTCCCATATGGGGCACTGCTCTGATATGTCGATTACTGCGACCTCAGGTTGCTGCTGTGGATTCATCATTCTCTCGATCATCTCCGCTGCCATCTCTTCTCTACTTCGAATTTGGAACAGGGGGAATAAGGAGTCGATGAACAACGGGTACGGCTTATGGCTATATTCCAGTTCACATTCCCTCTAGATTTGCATGCAAGTCTGATGAGTTTACCTTACCCTTCCCTGTTAGTTGCGCATGCGGTTTAGTGCACACTTCCGAATTCGGTTATTTGGTCGCTATGAAACTTACTCTTGTGGTTCGTTCTCTTTCCCCAACTTAATTCAAAGTTGTGAGATCCCTCTGAGTAACAGAGTCACTTCAAATCGAGGTCCCATCAGGGTCGCCATTAAATGTTGCCTTTTTACCCTTTAGGTGAATCACAAGCTGTTTCTTATATTGACCAAATTACCACACAACCAGTATGTTAGCTCAAAAACACAGTTCATTAATAACATAGGACTTGTATCTCTATGCAATAATACACGCGGCTCCGTACTAAACTACACCTAATAACTAAGATGACCTTTACTTAACTTCGAGTGACTGGCATTGTGCAAGATAAGGCCTTTATCTGGGTCCCCGTGGTCGGTTGGACGTTGCTGGATTCGTCTCAGCTGGGCTCGTCCTTCAGGAAATGGTCGCGGGTCCTTGAACTTGGTTGTTGTGCTACAGTTGGTCGCACACAGGCTGGTACCAAAAGAGGCCGATCCCGAGTGCGCAGGGCTTTTTATCTCTTTCGCGTCCTTTTGGGCGGTCCTTACTCCAGGTCCAATGGATCGATAGGGTTTCGATCACCCTCATCGATCTTGGCCAATTAGGGGACGGATACCTTGATGGCTGGGCGGGTCCTAGCTATCATTGTCCCAAATAAGAGGGGGGTGGCGCCGGTTAGTCTGCTATCGTTGATGGTCCTTAATGCAAATGCTATTGTCTTGGGGAAAATGGTGATCGATCTTTAATGAACTGGGAGTTTCTTACCAGGCCTGGTTTCCTCGCACAACACACAGAGGCTGTAACTGTCAGTGTCCCAAATTGACCACAATTCCCATAGTCCATTGCAGGTGGTCATTTTAAATGGCTACAGTGAGGGGATGATCCGGACTCAGGAGGGGGGAGGAAATGTGATAACCTTCACGAGGGCCACGGGGGATCGCTGGCGCTTTGTAGCGGGAGCTTTAAACGTAGCTCCCAGTCCCGGACCCACGTTTCCCGAAAGTCCTGGGCTGGGATGTTTGTTTAGTGAGTCATGGTATGGGTTTGTTTTCAGTTTAAAATCAACAAGTTTGGCCTTCCACTCCTGGATTTATTACATTTTACCTTCAGGCAGTGCAGCTAATTATGCCCCCAAAGAGAAACCGGCAGCAGGTGAGACAGTCCACTAGGGGGAGGGCCCAAACACGAAGAAGTAGACAGCATTTCAAAGAACAGACTTTGATCTCCAAATGAATCAGGCAGACTTGGTAATCACCGATGATGGGTTTAATGGACCAGTCCCTTATGGGAGTGAGTGCACAGTAGTATCTGTTCCTGCTGTAACACATCAAAGGGAAAACCTACTCTAGCCTCCAGGCTGTTTGTATCTCACTTTATCCCCTTGTGGGGGCTGCGTTCCGCAGATGGAGGTGGAAGAGGGTCAGGACAAAAGAAGCTGGAAACTAAGAAAACAAAATTTAGTGATGCTTAACGTTGGACTGTTATTCCGCTAAGGCCCTGGCTCGAAAGGGTCTCTGGTAAGACGATACACTTGGATTTTATTCTGATGCTGTTACAGGCATCGCATAATGAAGTGTGACGAAAACACATCAAAATAGTCAAGTAATTAATTTAAAAAAAACAATAATTGAAGTCAAATAATTCCAGATGTTGTGGCAGGTCCCTGTCTCCTGTGACCCATTTTCATTGTCAATCTGCATTGAAATCCACCCACTCAACTAATGAGGCCAAGTGGATGTTGTGGAACACAGAAAGCTCATTACTTTTTGTACTTGCTTTTTGCTTCCAGCTAATTACGTATTTACTTCAGGAGAATGTTTTTCCACAGCGCAAAACATTCCCCAAGAAATTAAAAAGAATGAGTCACATCAAATCTTTAGCACAGTCCAGGGCTTTGGGCAAAGGAACCTCGAAGAGGATTGTGCTGCTGTGGTCAACAGTGGACTGCTTATTGGGACTTTAACAAGCATCCTCATGCGGCTACTTGACGCTGAGGGCAATGGGACTCCCTTGTTCTCAACTACTGAGGAAATCAAAGTTAACACGGAACCTCCTTGTTGTTCCTCCTCTAGTGCAGTGGGAACCACCAGCAATCGCCTGATGGGGAAGCCCTTTCTCATTTGACTCGATTAAATTATCTCTACGGGAGACAGTGGGACAGGCAATTTTAACTTTCATCACTATGCAAAGAATGGGCGGCGGGGAATTGTCCACCAGTCCCACATCCCAGCCAATTTTCAAGTAATTTTAAGACAGGCTGTCAATTCACAATCGCCTTCTTTTGGAATGAGCTAACTTTTGGTATTTGTAGGCCGGAATTCTCCCGTCGGCAGCGCACCCTCGCCCCCGGGTTTCCCAGAGGAGTGGGGGTGGCTGCAATGGGAAATCGCATTGACAAGCTGCGGGAAGAGAGAATCCCGCCGCCAGCGAACTGCGCGCAGCCAAGAAACACGTAGCTGGGTGACCGAATCATTCCACCCATAGTCACTGGTGTAATGTTGAAAACGCACAGCAAGACTCCACAAATAGCGATGTGATAATTGTAACAATATGGATATTTTATGGGAGATAAAGTGTTAACAATTTCATGTAAATGCACCTTACCACCAGATGGTGATCAAGAGCAGTCACATATATATCATGTGACTACCCTTGATTCGGGGAGAAAGTGTTCAGGTGAGAGAATGAGTAGTTTGTGTATTTGAGAGTTCTGTAGTTAGAGTTGTAGCGTAGTTTATTTTAGCAACCTTTGTACTTAGGAATACGTTCAAATCTAATAAAATAGTGTTAATAAATCAGCTTTGTTTGTTAACATCGCTTGATGTTCTTTGTTAAACATCACGCATTTAAGACATCCAGACAAAGAAAAGAGAGAACATCACAATAATGACCAGCTAGTGATGTCGATACACCGCTCTATCAGATCCACAACACATGTACCTGCAAATGTCTTCTCACTGGTACTGAGCAATAACCCGGGAGGTGATATAGAGTTAGTTCAATTCAATTTCTGATAGAAATTCATTTAGGGGCAGCACGGTAGCCTTGTGGATAGCACAATTGCTTCACAGCTCCAGGGTCCCAGGTTCGATTCCAGCTTGGGTCACTGTCTGTGCGGAGTCTGCACATCCTCCCTGTGTGTGCGTGGGTTTCCTCCGGGTGCTCCGGTTTCCTCCCTCAGTCCAAAGATGTGCAGGTTAGGTGGATTGGCCATGCTAAATTGCCCTTAGTGTTGGGTGGGGTTACTGGGTTATGGGGATAGGGTGGTGGTGTTGACCTTGGGTAGGGTGCTCTTTCCAAGAGCCGGTGCAGACTCGATGGGCCGAATGGCCTCCTTCTGCACTGTAAAGTCTATGGTAAATTCTATGGGAAAAATATTGCAATCAAGCCGTAAAGCCCTGCGATGCTATAGGGTCTTTGTTCATAGGGTGAATGCTTAAGGGGAACAGTTACAAAAGAAATTAGTGGCAAATTGTGTCATATTTTCTGCAGCACAATTTTGATAGATGGGGTACTAAACTTCAAATATGAAATATTTTTTATTGTTGCCTGCGAGTGCTCTATTCAAATGGCCACAACAGCTCCATCAATGCAGTTATATTACAGTGGAGAAAAAGGAGAATGCGGGCAGGAAGTACAGATGGTGTAGGACTCACACAATCACCGCAGTTTCTGCCCCAGACAGATGTGGAGGAGGTGTGTAGTGCACGGGAAGGTTCACGAGGGAGCTGTGACTGCGATATTTCACTCACCCACAAACAATGCAGGAATAGTCAGTCATCAGCAACACATCTCGAATGGTATTGAAGACTACTGAAACTCTTCTCAATTTTTATATCAGTGGGAAGGATCTGCCTTTTCGGCAAATTACATTTTAATTTTGTGCAATCAAAGAATAGTCAGCAAGAAATGATGTAAGTGAAGCCATTGTGAGTTTTCCCATGTTTGTGGCATGTAACGTGTATGTTTACACCTTGACCTGCTGTTGACTCTCGAATGTGGGGGGCATCTCACACTGGTTTGCCCTACTGTGAAGCGGAGTAAAGTTGTATCCCACAACTCTCCAACTCTCACCTGTGACTCCGAGCAGCTGGTTTTGTGCACACAGGGTCTTGACAGGGCGGCGGTGCAAGTGAGGGGCCTACCCGCTCTGGTTAGTGCAATGTGGAGATGTCAACCCTTCTACGCACAGAAAGATTGGGACCAATGAATGAGGCAGAAGATGCTCACAAGGCAGCAGGACAATGGCCCTGAAGGCAGAAAGCAGCAAGGTGTGCGACACATCTGGGGCACTATCATGGCACTGAAGGCTATTCACCTGTGACGAGTCTGGGATCTCGCACAGTATAAGCTCTGTAGTTAGCCAGGGAATATCACCATGATGGCACAGTGGTTAGCAATGTCCGGGTTCAATTCCTGACTCTGTAGAGTTTGCACATTCGCCCTGTGCCAGCGTGGGTTTCCTCCGGGCGCTCCGGTTCCCTCCCAATGTGCAAAGATGGGCAGCTTCAGTGGGGTTACAGGGGTAGGGTGAGGGAGTGGGCTTAAGTAGGGTGCTCTTTCAGATGGGCAGTGCAAACACGAGGGATTGAATGGCCTCCTTCTGCGCTGTAGGGAATCAACATTCTGTAACGTAGGGACAGATCTCCTGGGAAGAGTAGCTACTGTCATAACATGGGTTATTTGTTTTTTAGAAAATGTTTTATTGAGGCATTTATAATTTTAACACACGCCACAGGTTATTAATGCAGCTGTGGTAGTGGCTCCTTAAAAAGGGCTGGAATTCTCCCGCTGATCGCTGGGGGAGCGATTCTTTGGTCCCGCCGGCAGGGGACCTATGCCCACGGGTTTCCCGGCAGCTTGGGCGGCTTCAATGGTAAGTCCCACTGACCGCGACGGGAACAGAGAATTATGCCGTCAGCAATCGGTGTGCTGCCTCCCGCTGTCGAGAAACACGTAGTTGGGTTTTGAAGCTTGTGTGTTTAAACATCGACACCTTTATTGGTCGGCTTTACCGATTAACATTTCCAAGTATGGTTTTGCAGGATGTGGGTCCCACCATGCAGAGTAGCTTTTTAAAAATTAATCAATGGACATGGGCGTCGCAAGTTGTGCCAGCATTTAATGCCCATCCCTAATTGCCCTCGAGGGGGCAGTTAGGAGTCAACCACATTGCTGTGGGTCTGGAATCACGTGTAGGCCAGACCCAGGTAAGGGTGGCAGATTTCCTTCCCATAAAGGACATTTGTGAACCAGATGGGGTTTTACGACAATCAGCAAAGATGGTCATCATCAGGCTTTTAATTCCAGATTTTCTCTTTATTGAATTCAAATGTCACCATCTGCTGTGGTGGGTGTGGAGCCTGGGTGGCCAGGGCATTACTCTGGGTCTCTGCTTTACCCGTCCAGTGGCAATACCACTCCGACAATACCAATATCCTGCTGACAAAGTGTTCTTCTGGACTGTTCTTTGCCCATGTGACTGTGGGCAGTGCCACTGCCCAGACCCATCTTAATCCTTTCTGTGCTGAGTCTTGTTCCATTATGATAAATGCAGGCTCACATTGTTGCAGTGACAAGCAGAACAAGAGTGGGCCTTCACCTGCTATAATAAAAACAGGCCGTGCTGGAAAATTCCAGCATGTCTGTCAGTATCTGGGGAGAGAGAAACAGAGTTAATGATTCAAGTCCAATACGACTGTTCTTCAAAACAGTTAAATGCTCTGCTGGGGGGTGCTGAGCAGGGTGGGAGGGTGGGTTAATATTTTATTTGGTTGATTATATTTTATTTGGAATTTTTCAGCTCTGGTGGGCATCGCCGTGGGCGGGACAGGAGATTTTTTGACTTTTAACAGCTCTCAAAATCTTCCTGTCCTGCCCCCCCAATGGTGCCCACCAGAGTGAGTGGTCAGAAAACCCTTGCAATCCTTCTTGTCCACCTCTTCAGAGTACGTGAGTAAAGAGACTCCCAACCCAGAACAACATAGGAATTAGGAGCAAACGCGGGCGATTCAGCCCTTCGAGTCTGCTCTGTCATTCAATCAGATCATGGCTGATCTCTTCCTGGTCTCGAATCCACCTCCCCTCCCCCCCCCCCCCCCCCCCCCCCCTCACCCACCCTTTAACCAATTTTTAAAATCAGAAAAATATCTACTTCTTGAAACCATTTAATGACTCGGATTCCAATGCACTGTGGGGCAGCGAGTTCCACAGCTTCATCATCCTCTGCGAGAAGTATTTCCTCCTCAACTCAGTTCCAAATCTACCGATATCCATGCTATCTCCGTACTCACAAAACCCGGCAGAAAAAGTCTTTGGAGGAATTCAGGAGAACCATCCAACAGTTGGTCTGAAGGCAAAATTTCTCCAGGCTTCAGTCATGGTTTTGAGGTACCACTCTGCTGCCCAGGCACCCACTCCTTTGGTGCGGGCATGAACCGGAGGGCAGGATTGGTGCGGACGTTGGTGGAAATGGTATGAGGAAGACTTGCATGTGCTTGTACGAGATCCAGGGCACCAGGTTCGCAGCCTGTTGGGTTTTCAGGGGGGCAATCCTCTTGCCGCTATTGTATGCAAAATCCTTACCAGTCTGTCTTGCTGGTGTGAGATCGAAAATGGACAGCAAACATCCTGCCCTGGCAAGGCTTCTAAAGTGGAAAATGTTCCGTTCCCTGATACCAAGATCAGTGAGAATAGCGACAACATAACTTTGATAATCAAGCAGACAGTTACTTGCGGAATTAAGGTACCACTAATTATTTGTTATGACCGCATCAACTAACAATGGGCCAGATCTGTCTCATTCCAGTCACACTGGAAAACAGAATGAAGAGAAAACGATCTGTGTTGTGAATTCCAGTCTTCTCCCCTTCTTTATCACCATCTGGAGCTGCACTATGACATGTGGCAGAAGGTAATTAAGTGCTATTAGCTTCTGCCTGCGAATTAGGTTGCACAGCTGGTGCTCCGATGCAGACTGAAGAATTGTAAATGACACTTGGCTTTCAGGTTGGACTTTAGAAAGAGTGGTCAGTGAGCCCAGGAAAGGATTAGAGGAGCAGAGGTTAATTATCAGCATTGTAGGACACGCTAGGACACAAATGGTATAATATCAGTAAGATGATTAGACTTGGTGACAGTGCCAAGAGTGCATAGCGACAGAACGCAGGCTAAGAATTGAGCAAGTAAACGGTTGCACAGGAAACTGGAAAGACAACTGGATAGGGGAGAATTCGGTGACGTTGAATCCAGTAAATGGTACCTGCGCAACATCATTGTGTTGCAGCTTGATGATCTTCCGCCCACCTCCCCCAAAACAAAACATACAGTCTGGAAGCCGAACTAGTATTGAATGTCATACACTACTCTTAGTTATTTTCAATTTACCTGACTCAGCACCAACTTCACACCCGAGGCATAAGAATACTGTTTGCACTTATACGCTAAAAGCTAAGGCAGGTGGTTTAGATAGAAGAAGGTCAAAAGTGAATATCCGTAGCAGGGAGCTCTGTACTGGCAGGAAAGGAAAGAGATGAGAGGAGAGAAACAGCTGGTAAACAGTTACAACCATAGTCACGCCCAGCTGGACAGAAAACCTCCCAGAAAGCAGAATGGATTCCAGGCTAGAACTACACTGAACCAAAGAAAGTCTTCCTAAAATTAAAGAAAACTCGTGGATGGTAACTATTTGCTGGATTTGGCTCATAGAGATACATTGTATGGGATGTTGTTTTGGAATGAGGAACATTCCTTGGAGTTCAGAAACGTAGATGGATGGGAATTGTGTTAATTCCACAATATGGTGGGGGGGGGGGGTCACCATCATTGTAGTTACGTGTTATATTGTGGCCTTTCTGCTTGTGTTTTTTTACATGTTAATAAGCATTAGTTGATTTGAATGGTGACAACTAGCCTGGACTTTATTCCTCACTGGTTTATATATCTATCCTCACAATACCCAGACATTGCCTTCTTCCAGCCCCTTCCATCAGGTAGAAGGTACAGACGTCTGCAGACCCTCACATCCAGACATAGGAACAGGTTCTTCCCCACAGCTACAAGACTCCTCAACGACTCCCCCTCGGACTGATCTGTTCCCTATAAGAACACTATTCACGACGCCCTGTGCTGCTCTTGCTCATGTATTTGCTTTGTGTGGCCCCTTGTTCCGCACTGTAACCAATCGCTGTCTGTCAATGTACCATTTGTCAATGTTATCTGTTGACTATTCTTTTTGTCTACTATGTACACACTGTGTACGTTCCCTCGGCCGCAGAAATCAGAAAAATACTTTTCACTGTACTTTGGTACATGTGACAATAAATCAAATCAAATCAAATTGAAAAATTATACTCTGAAGAACCGGCGTCCAAGTTACCCTTCTGCGTTTTGGGATACCCTCGCCTCGGACATCAACAGGGTTCCTCCCGGTGCAAAAGTGACAAAACTTCACCAGAAAGAATGAGTTCTGCAATGACATAGCACTATTTATGTCTCCAGAATGCCCTAATGCACTGTCTGTGAATCATTTTAAATTCTGCAATGTAGGTAAATGCAGGAGCCTGTTTATACACGGTCCCACACACATTGCAGGGGATAAACACCTGCTTGGACAGAATAATCCCCTTTTCGTGTTGTAATTCCTAATTATAAGCATACTTCCAGAGAAAGAGAATATCGTCATTACAGTACAGGAATGCAATCCTTAATAATTCCAGGAAAGAGAGAACATTTGGCAGATCCCAACCAAACCGTGGACTCCGGGTTTAGTAAGAAAAATGACGCTGTAACAAAGTTAGAAACACACTACTGGGAACCATCAAGGTTTTCCCACATCACATGGAAGGGCGATAGTCCTGGCAGAAAAGCAACACGTGGAAATGTTCAAGTGGATTCTCACTGGAACGAAGGAGGTTGAGGGGAGACCTGATAGAGGTATACAAAATTATGAGGGGCATAGACAGAGTGGATAGTCAGAGGCTTTTCCCCAGGGTAGAGGGGTCAATTACTAGGGGGCATAGGTTTAAGGTGAGAGGGGCAAGGTTTAGAGTAGATGTACGAGGCAAGTTTTTTACGCAGAGGGTAGTGGGTGCCTGGAACTTGCTACCGGAGGAGGTAGTGGAAGCAGGGACGATAGGGACATTTAAGGGGCATCTTGACAAATATATGAATAGGATGGGAATAGAAGGATACGGACCCAGGAAGTGTAGAAGATTGTAGTTTAGTCGGGCAGCATGGTCGGCACGGGCTTGAAGGGCCGAAGGGCCTGTTCCTGAGCTGTACATTTCTTTGTTCTTTGTTCTTTGATTAATCTAAACTCTAAAGGATTAGATTCCGTATCGAAGAGCGCTTTGAAGTCCGTGAAATTAAAGATAGATCAGAAAGAGTTCCATCACCGCTGATGGGCTGCCCTACCCCCTGACAATAAATCTGCTATTGCCTGATAACCCCTCGGCTAAGTCGTTTGATGATCTATAAAAGGTTTTAAAGATCATTTCACTTGAAAGCTGCCACACTGTTTGAAGTAGAGCGGAGTCAGTTGAAAAGAGACTCTGATTTTCACTAGGAATGGAGGGGAGAGGCCGGGGTCAGGGGTAGGGGTACTCTGGAGGTGGAGGAAAGCAGACTCGGGGGTATCTGCATTGGGGTGGGGGGGGGGGGGTTGGGAGGCTACCCCAGAATCAAGCAGGCTACCAATGGCATATACGGCATTGGATTTGCAGATGGCACTGAACCTTGCGACAGAGTCAGACTCACTGGGGCAGTGCTGCTATCACCTTGCAGATCAGGCGTTACACCGTGGGTCTGTCTTGTCTTTCCAAGTTCTGGAAATAGCTGTCTGTATGGAAGCTGTTGATAAAGAAGGGAAGGATCCGGCGCACGCCACACATTGGCTGATTATTTCTGGCGCAGAAAGAATTAATCCAACAATTGCTAGCTTTGATGAAAACACATAATTCTGTCTATGTCTGAAAGTCGACTATCGACTTCGAAATTCCACAGCAGGTTTAAAAGGCTGGTCGTTTAAAGGAGTCTTAAAGGCAAGAAATCTCGACGGAAACATTCGGCGCCCAAGGGAGTGGCTGAAGAGAGCGGTGGCAGAGAGGGCAAGGGAAGGGTACTGCCCCCTTTGCTGACAGCACCCAGCAGCTGCTGCCAAAGGGCACACGGCACGCGGGGATGTGAGGGGCACCCTCCTCAAAGGGCTGCAGTAAAATCTCTCCAGGCGGAGGTTGTGAAGGAAGCTGCTTTGAGAGTCAGCCTCACGGATGAAAGAGAGAATTCCCAACTTTCAGGGCCAAGGTAGGTGGACGGCGTTATGACACAGAGCAGCCATGATCTCACTGAATGGAGGGAGGCACAGGTTCAAGGGGCCGAATGGCCTCCTGACGTTCCTCCATTTTTTCAAGATTCATGGAGTCTGCATTCATCTGCAAGAAGGTTGCTCCGCGGGGAGCTGGCAGGGACTCGATGGGCTGAATGGCCTTTCTCTCTGTGCCCTATTGCCCCCATGACTCTTAAGTGTGTGTGTGTCTGAGGCAAGCACTTTCACCTCAAATAGCTACATGTTGAATGCAGACACATAATTAGCACTTAGGAACATCTTCCACACAATCAGAAGAAAGCCTATTTTTCAGCCACCAAGGGGAACACAAATATTAAAAGCTTTGGCAAGTGTAGCTTGACGAGAATAGCTTCCAGGAACAGGTACATGTCTCATCTATATTACGGATAGCAGGAGGCAATTGCATTGTAATTCCCAGTTCAAACATTTCACCAATAGCTTGCAGGAAAAGGGGGCACTTAATAAGGAGGCCGCTTACAGCAGCCAATATTTCTTTCTTAGACCCAATGACTATGTACCATAAATCCGATACAAACTACTTCAGAGGGCCCAGGGTGGGCTCTTCCTAACGTACGTACTGTGGTAGTCACCACTAGCAGTATTATATGTATTACGGTAAGACACGTATAGTAGAGGTACATGGGTAAATCCCTGCCTGCTGGCTCCGCCCACTAGGCGGAGTATAAATGTGTGTGCTCGCTGGTGCTGCAGCCATTCAGGTTCCAGCTACAGGAGGCACAACATCTTTGCTCAATAAAGCCTCGATTATTCCACCACTCTCGTCTTTGTGGTAATTGATAGTGCATCACGTACCCATTCCTACTCCCCAGATTGCATTGGTGGAGTGAGCCCCGATGGACAGCAACAAAGATTCCCCCGACCCCCAAGAAGCCAGGAATTCTGGAAAAGCGTTCTTCCGCTACCTGGAATAGTGGCCGTATCATTAGCGTTGGAAAACAAGTGACCTGCTGTCTGCAGCTAGTGAGATGACTGATTTGGCAGATAACCACCTCCTGCAATGTGAAAGATGCCTGCCGTACTTCAGGGAACGGAGAACACCATTGCCATGGGCTGTGGCCTGAATTTTAAAAGCACACACGCAGGAGTGCAGTGTTAAAATCTGCATGAGGAGTGCACTTAGCAACATTTCTAACCTTTCTGCAGTAACTGGAGAAGTGATTATCCACTTCATAACTGGATTAGGTAGAATATGAAGTATCTATTAGATTATTTTAACCTCAGATTGTATATCAGTAAAGAAATTGTTTTCATTTATCTCAGATCCACAAACTCAGCGTGTTCCAATTAAGTCCTTTCCCACTTAAGTAAGTTGTAAATGGCAGAAACACAGCAGACATTTTGCATACAGTAAGATCCCACAAATCGATTTGAGGTGGTTACCATATAATCTTGTTTGTGTGATGTTGGAACAGGGATACATATTGGCCCACTGGGAGGAACTGCCCCGTTCTTTCTCCAATTCTGCTGCGGGATCTTTTCTGTCGAAGAATGCAAGCCAGCCTTCCACGAGTGGTGCATCCAATGCGAAGAAGTACCCCATACCGCCTCAATAGAGAGCTGAGGTATCAACATGCATCAGTACGTGCAGGAATCTCAACATTGGGACATGACTCAGAAGTAAGAATGTGAGAAGTAAAAGGGGCCAAAAACACGCCGAGAGTTCAGTGAACAGGGGAAGGCGTGTAACAGTATCGAGTTTGGTGAGCGGGTGGCTGTAACAGAATCCAATTTAGAGAGGGTGGGGCTGTAAGAGTATTGAGTACAGTGAGGGAGGACTGTAACAGTATTGACTATAGTGAGGGGACAGTCTATGACAGTATTGGTGAGAGGAGGGCTTGGAACAGTATTAAGTTTGGTCAGGGGAGGGTCTAACAGTTCTGAGTTTGGTCAGGGGAGGGTCTGTAACAGTATTGAGTTTGGTCAGGAGAGGGTCTGTAACAGTATTGAGTTTGGTCAGGAGAGGGTCTGTAACAGTATTGAATTTGGTGAGAGGAGAATCTGTAACAGTATTTAGTTTGGTCAGGAGAGGGTCTGTAACAGTATTGAATTTGGTGAGAGGAGGGTCTGTAACAGTATTGAATTTGGTCAGGAGAGGGTCTGTAGCAGTATTGAATTTGGTCAGGAGAGGGTCTGTAACAGTATTGAATTTGGTGAGAGGAGGGTCTGTAACAGTATTGAGTTTGGTCAGGAGAGGGTCTGTAACAGTATTGAGTTTGGTCAGGAGAGGGTCTGTAACAGTATGGAGTTTGGTCAGGAGAGGGTCTGTAACAGTATTGAATTTGGTGAGAGGAGGGTCTGTAGCAGTATTGAGTTTGGTCAGGAGAGGGTCTGTAACAGTATTGAGTTTGGTCAGGGGAGGGTCTGTAACAGTATTGAGTTTGGTCAGGAGAGGGTCTGTAACAGTATTGAGTTTGGTCAGGAGAGGGTCTGTAACAGTATTGAGTTTGGTCAGGGGAGGGTCTGTAACAGTATTGAGTTTGGTCAGGAGAGGGTCTGTAACAGTATTGAATTTGGTCAGGGGAGGGTCTGTAACAGTATTGAGTTTGGTCAGGAGAGGGTCTGTAACAGTATTGAATTTGGTCAGGGGAGGGTCTGTAACAGTATTGAGTTTGGTCAGGAGAGGGTCTGTAACAGTATTGAGTTTGGTCAGGAGAGGGTCTGTAACAGTATTGAGTTTGGTCAGGGGAGGGTCTGTAACAGTATTGAGTTTGGTCAGGAGAGGGTCTGTAACAGTATTGAGTTTGGTCAGGAGAGGGTCTGTAACAGTATTGAGTTTGGTCAGGAGAGGGTCTGTAACAGTATTCAGTTTGGTCAGGGGAGGGTCTGTAACAGTATTGAGTTTGGTCAGGAGAGGGTCTGTAACAGTATTGAGTTTGGTCAGGGGAGGGTCTAACAGTTCTGAGTTTGGTCAGGAGAGGGTCTGTAACAGTATTGAGTTTGGTCAGGGGAGGGTCTGTAACAGTATTGAGTTTGGTCAGGAGAGGGTCTGTAACAGTATTGAATTTGGTGAGAGGAGAATCTGTAACAGTATTTAGTTTGGTCAGGAGAGGGTCTGTAACAGTATTGAATTTGGTGAGAGGAGGGTCTGTAACAGTATTGAATTTGGTCAGGAGAGGGTCTGTAGCAGTATTGAATTTGGTCAGGAGAGGGTCTGTAACAGTATTGAATTTGGTGAGAGGAGGGTCTGTAACAGTATTGAGTTTGGTCAGGAGAGGGTCTGTAACAGTATTGAGTTTGGTCAGGAGAGGGTCTGTAACAGTATGGAGTTTGGTCAGGAGAGGGTCTGTAACAGTATTGAGTTTGGTCAGGAGAGGGTCTGTAACAGTATTGAATTTGGTGAGAGGAGGGTCTGTAGCAGTATTGAGTTTGGTCAGGAGAGGGTCTGTAACAGTATTGAGTTTGGTCAGGGGAGGGTCTGTAACAGTATTGAGTTTGGTCAGGAGAGGGTCTGTAACAGTATTGAGTTTGGTCAGGAGAGGGTCTGTAACAGTATTGAGTTTGGTCAGGGGAGGGTCTGTAACAGTATTGAGTTTGGTCAGGAGAGGGTCTGTAACAGTATTGAATTTGGTCAGGGGAGGGTCTGTAACAGTATTGAGTTTGGTCAGGAGAGGGTCTGTAACAGTATTGAATTTGGTCAGGAGAGGATCTGTAACAGTATTGAGTTTGGTCAGGGGAGGGTCTGTAACAGTATTGAGTTTGGTCAGGAGAGGGTCTGTAACAGTATTGAGTTTGGTCAGGAGAGGGTCTGTAACAGTATTGAGTTTGGTCAGGAGAGTGTCTGTAACAGTATTGAGTTTGGTCAGGGGAGGGTCTGTAACAGTATTGAGTTTGGTCAGGAGAGGGTCTGTAACAGTATTGAGTTTGGTCAGGAGAGGGTCTGTAACAGTATTGAGTTTGGTCAGGAGAGGGTCTGTAACAGTATTGAGTTTGGTCAGGGGAGGGTCTGTAACAGTATTGAGTTTGGTCAGGAGAGGGTCTGTAACAGTATTGAGTTTGGTCAGGGGAGGGTCTAACAGTTCTGAGTTTGGTCAGGAGAGGGTCTGTAACAGTATTGAGTTTGGTCAGGGGAGGGTCTGTAACAGTATTGAGTTTGGTCAGGAGAGGGTCTGTAACAGTATTCAATTTGGTGAGAGGAGGGTCTGTAACAGTATTGAGTTTGGTCAGGAGAGGGTCTGTAACAGTATTGAGTTTGGTCAGGAGAGGGTCTGTAACAGTATTGAGTTTGGTCAGGAGAGGGTCTGTAACAGTATTGAGTTTGGTCAGGAGGGTCTGTAACAGTATTGAGTTTGGTCAGGGGAGGGTCTGTAACAGTATTGAGTTTGGTCAGGAGAGGGTCTGTAACAGTATTCAATTTGGTGAGAGGAGGGTCTGTAACAGTATTGAGTTTGGTCAGGAGAGGGTCTGTAACAGTATTGAGTTTGGTCAGGGGAGGGTCTGTAACAGTATTGAGTTTGGTCAGGGGAGGGTCTGTAACAGTATTGAGTTTGGTCAGGAGAGGGTCTGTAACAGTATTGAGTTTGGTCAGGAGAGGGTCTGTAACAGTATTGAGTTTGGTCAGGAGAGGGTCTGTAACAGTATTGAGTTTGGTGAGGGGAGGGTCCGTAACAGTATTGCATTTGGTCAAGGGAGGATCTGTAACAGTATTGAGTTTGGTCAGGGGAGGGTCTGTAACAGTATCAACTTTGGTGAGGGGAGGGTCTGTAACAGTATTGCATTTGGTCAAGGGAGGATCTGTAACAGTATTGAGTTTGGTCAGGGGAGGGTCTATAACAGTATCAACTTTGGTGAGGGGAGGGTCTGTAACAGTATTGAGTTTAACATAGAACATAGAACATTACAGCGCAGTACAGGCCCTTCGGCCCTCAATGTTGAGCCGACCTGTGAAACCACTCTAAAGCCCATCTACACTATTCCCTTATCATCCATATGTCTATCCAATGACCATTTGAATGCCCTTAGTGTTGGCGAGTCCACTACTGTTGCAGGCAGGGCATTCCACGCCCTTACTACTCTCTGAGTAAAGAACCTACCTCTGACATCTGTCCTATATCTATCTCCCCTCAATTTAAAGCTATGTCCCCTCGTGCTAGACATCACCATCCGAGGAAAAAGGCTCTCACTGTCCACGCTATTCAATCCTTTGATCATCTTGTATGCCTCAATTAAGTCACCTCTTAACCTTCTTCTCTCTAACGAAAACAGCCTCAAGTCCCTCAGCCTTCCCTCATAAGATCTTCCCTCCATACCAGGCAACATTCTGGTAAATCTCCTCTGCACCCTTTCCAATGTTTCCACATCCTTCCTATAATGCGGCGGCCAGAATTGCACACACTACTCCAAATGCGGCCGCACCAGAGTTTTGTACAGCTGCAACATGACCTCATGGCTCCGAAACTTAATCCCTCTACCAATAAAAGCTAACACACCGTACGCCTTCTTAACAACCCTCTCAACCTGGGTGGCAACTTTCAGGGATCTATGTACATGGACACCGAGATCTCTCTGCTCATCCACACTGCCAAGAATCTTACCATTAGCCCAGTACTCTGCCTTCCTGTTATTCCTTCCAAAATGAATCACCTCACACTTTTCTGCATTAAACTCCATTTTCCACCTCTCAGCCCAGCGCTGCAGCTTATCTATGTCCCTCTGTAACTTGTAACATCCTTCCGCACTGTCCACAACTCTACCGACTTTAGTGTCATCTGCAAATTTACTCACCCATCCTTCTACGCCCTCCTCCAGGTCATTTATAAAAATGACAAACAGCAGTGGCCCCAAAACAGATCCTTGTGGTACACCACTAGTAACTGAACTCCAGTCTGAACATTTCCCATCAACCACCACCCTTTGTCTTCTTCCAGCTAGCCAATTTCTAATCCAAACTACTAAATCACCCTGCATCCCATGCCTCCGTATTTTCTGCAGTAGCCTACCGTGGGGAACATTATCAAAGGCTTTACTGAAATCCATATACACCACATCAACTGCTTTACCCTCATCCAACTGTTTGGTCACCTTCTCAAAGAACTCAATAAGGTTTGTGAGGGACGACCTACCCTTCACAAAACCGTGTTGACTATCTCTAATCAAATTATTCCTTTCCAGATGATTATACATCCTATCTCTTATAAACCTTTCCAAGATTTTGCCCACAACAGAAGTAAGGCTCACTGGTCTATTGTTACCGGGGTTGTCTCTACTTCCCTTCTTGAACAAGGGGACAACATTTGCTACCCTCCAGTCTTCTGGCACTATTCCTGTAGACAAAGATGACTTAAAGATCAAAGCCAAAGGCTCAGTAATCTCCTCCCTAGCTTCCCAGAGAATCCTAGGATAAATCCCATCCGGCCCAGGGGACTTATCTATTTTGACACTTTCCAGAATTGTTAACACCTCCTCCGTAAGAATCTCAAGCCCTTCTAGTCTAGTAGCTTAAATCTCAGTTTTCTCCTCGACAACATTATCTTTTTCCTGTGTGAATACTGACAAAAAATATTCATTTAGCACCTCTCCTATCTCCTCGGACTCCACGCACAACTTCCCGCTACTGTCCTTGACTGGCCCTACTCTTACCCTAGTCATTCTTTTATTCCTGACATATCTATAGAAAGGGTTATCCTTGATCCTACCTGCCAAAGACTTCTCATGTCCCCTCTTGGGTCTTCTTAGCTCTCTCTTACGGTCCTTCCTAGCTAACTTGTAACTCTCGAGCGCCCTAACTGAACCTTCATGTCTCATTGTTACATAAGCCTCCTTCTTCCTCTTGACAAGTGTTTTGACTGCTTTAGTAAACCATGGTTCCCTTGCTCGACCACTTCCTCCCTGTCTGACAGGTACATACTTATCAAGGACACGCAGTAGCTGTTCCTTGAACAAGCTCCACATTTCCATTGTGCCCATCCCCTGCAGTTTTCTTCTCCATCCGATGCATCCTAAGTCTTGCCTCATCGCATCATAATTGCCTTTCCCCCAGATATAACTCTTGCTCTGCGGTATATACCTATCCCTTTCCATCACTAAAAAAACGTAATCGAATTGTGGTCACTATCACCAGAGTGCTTACCTACCTCCAAATCTAACACCTGTCCTGGTTCATTACCCAGTACCAAATCCAAAATGGCCTCGCCTCTCGTTGGCCTATCTGCATACTGTGTCAGGTAACCCTCCTGCACACATTGGGCAAAAACGGACCCATCTAAAGTACTCAAACTATAGCGTTTCCAGTCAATATTTGGAAAGTTAAAGTCCCCCATAACAACTACCCTGTTGCTTTCGCTCCTATCCAGAAGCATCTTTGCAATCCTTTCCTCTACATCTCTGGAACTTTTCGGAGGCCTATAGAAAACCCCTAACAGGGTGACCTCTCCTTTCCTGTTTCTAACCTCAGCCCATACTACCTCAGTAGACGAGACCTCATCAAACGTCCTTTCTGCCACCGTAATACTGTCCTTGACTAACAATGCCACCCCTCCCCCTCTTTTACCACCTTCCCTGAGCTTACTGAAATATCAAAAGGGGAGGGTCTGTAACAGTATTGAACTTGATGAGGGGAGGGTCTGTAACAGTATTGAGTTTTGGTGAGGGGAGGGTCTGTAACAGTATTGAATTTGGTGAGGGGGAGGGAAGGGTCTGTAACACTATTGAATTTGGTGAGGGGTATGTAACAGTATTGAATTTGGTGAAGGGTCTGTAACAGTATTGAGTTTGGTGAGGGGAGGGTCTGTAACAGTATTGAGTTTGGTGAAGGGAGGGTCTGTAACAGTATTGAGTTTGGTGAGGGGAGGGTCTGTAACAGTATTGAGTTTGGTGAGGGGAGGGTCTGTAACAGTATTGAGTTTGGTGAGAGGAGGGTCTGTAACAGTATAGAGTTTGGTGAGGGGAGGGTCTGTAACAGTATTGAGTTTGGTGAGGGGAGGGTCTGTAACAGTATTGAGTTTGGTGAGGGGATGGTCTGTAACAGTATTGAATTTGTTGAAGGGTCTGTAACAGTATTGAGTTTGGTGAGGGGAGGGTCTGTAACAGTATTGAGTTTGGTGAAGGGTCTGTAACAGTATTGAGTTTGGTCAGGAGAGGGTCTGTAACAGTATTGAATTTGTTGAAGGGTCTGTAACAGTATTGAGTTTGGTGAGGGGAGGGTCTGTAACAGTATTGAGTTTGGTCAGGAGAGGGTCTGTAACAGTATTGAGTTTGTTGAAGGGTCTGTAACAGTATTGAGTTTGGTGAGGGGAGGGTCTGTAACAGTATTGAGTTTGGTGAGGGGAGGATCTGTAACAGTATTGAGTTTGGTGAAGGGAGGGTCTGTAACAGTATTGAGTTTGTTGAAGGGTCTGTAACAGTATTGAGTTTGGTGAGGGGATGGTCTGTAACAGTATTGAATTTGTTGAAGGGTCTGTAACAGTATTGAGTTTGGTGAGGGGAGGGTCTGTAACAGTATTGAGTTTGGTGAGGGGAGGGTCTGTAACAGTATTGAGTTTGGTGAGGGGATGGTCTGTAACAGTATTGAATTTGGTGAAGGGTCTGTAACAGTATTGAGTTTGGTGAGGGGAGGGTCTGTAACAGTATTGAGTTTGGTGGGGGGAGGGTCTGTAACAGTATTGAGTTTGGTGAAGGGTCTGTAACAGTATTGAGTTTGGTGAGGGGAGGGTCTGTAACAGTATTGAATTTGTTGAAGGGTCTGTAACAGTATTGAGTTTGGTGAAGGGTCTGTAACAGTATTGAGTTTGGTGAGGGGAGGGTCTGTAACAGTATTGAATTTGTTGAAGGGTCTGTAACAGTATTGAGTTTGGTGAGGGGAGGGTCTGTAACAGTATTGAGTTTGGTGAGGGGAGGGTCTGTAACAGTATTGAGTTTGGTGAGGGGAGGATCTGTAACAGTATTGAGTTTGGTGAGGGGAGGATCTGTAACAGTATTGAGTTTGGTGAGGGGAGGGTCTGTAACAGTATTGAGTTTGGTGAGGGGAGGATCTGTAACAGTATTGAGTTTGGTGAGGGGAGGATCTGTAACAGTATTGAGTTTGGTGAGGGGAGGATCTGTAACAGTATTGAGTTTGGTGAGGGGAGGATCTGTAACAGTATTGAGTTTGGTGAGGGGAGGGTCTGTAACAGTATTGAGTTTGGTGAGGGGAGAGTCTGTAACAGTATTGAATTTGGTGAAGGGTCTGTAACAGTATTGAGTTTGGTGAGGGGAGAGTCTGTAACAGTATTGAATTTGTTGAAGGGTCTGTAACAGTATTGTGTTTGGTGCGTGTAGGGTCTGTAACAGTGTTTGGTGAGGGGAGGATCTGTAACTGTGTCAAGTTTGGTAAGGGTGCCGCCTAGGGCATGAAGAATTGGAGAGAGTGAAGAAAAGATTCACAAGAATAGTTCCAGAGGTGAGGAACTTCAATTACGAAGATGTATTGGAGAAGTTAGGACTGTTATCCTTGGAGGAGAGATGGCTGAGAGAAGATCTGATAGAGGTGTGCAATATCACGAGGGATCTGGTCTGAGTAGACAGGGAGAAACTGTTCCCACCCGTAAAAGGATTGGTTTGATGCACCGAATGTTTGCGGTCTGGAATATACTGCCAGAGATTGTGGTGGGAGCAGGTTCAATTGATGTTTTCAAAAGGGCATTTGAACCGTTATCTGAGAATGAGGGATGTGCAGGGTTACGCGGAGGGATGTGCAGGGTTACGGGGAGGGATGTGCAGGGTCACGCGGAGGGATGTGCAGGGTCACGGGGAGGGATGTGCAGGGTCACGGGGAGGGATGTGCAGGGTCACGGGGAGGGATGTGCAGGGTCACGGGGATGGATGTGCAGGGTTAAGGGGCAGGGATGTGCAGGGTCACGGGGAGGGATGTGCAGGGTCACGGGGAGGGATGTGCAGGGTCACGGGGAGGGATGTGCAGGGTCACGGGGAGGGATGTGCAGGGTCACGGGGAGGGATGTGCAGGGTCACGGGGAGGGATGTGCAGGGTCACGGGGAGGGATGTGCAGGGTCACGGGGAGGGATGTGCAGGGTCACGGGGAGGGATGTGCAGGGTCACGGGGAGGGATGTGCAGGGTCACGGGGAGGGATGTGCAGGGTCACGGGGAGGGATGTGCAGGGTCACGGGGAGAAGGCGAGAGAATGACACTAAGTCAATTGCTTATTGGGAGAGCCAGTGCAGGAATATTGGGCTGAATGAGCTGCTTCTGAGCTGTAGCAATTCTGTGATCCTGTGACTGCGACTAACTGAGCCAAGACAGCCTCCCACTTCCGTTATAAATCATTGATTTTACTCACTTTCAATTCTGTGGCACATACTCGATCTCTGATCCTGCACATCTTCCAAAATACATCAAAGGGAGGTAGCATTACCTCCCTGAGTTGGTTCACTCAGCAGGAGATGTTTGAGATTTAATGATGTATCTTTATATATTCAGGCCTTAAAATCTTTTGGAACCAGACCTTCCTGCTGAGTTTTAAGTAGGGGAACACTGGCATGTCCAGCAAGACAAAATTAACGGCTGAAAACTGTGGTATTATCATAACTGTAAGAGCTGCAAGGGTTAATGAAGTGTCTAGAGTAGCCTAGAGGGAGCTACAGTTACAACTATAAAAGGTAGTGATGCTAAGCCTTTGGGGAGTTTGGCCGGGATCCTCCCTTCTGGGGACGAAGACCCCACGCTGGCAGGAAAACCGGCAGCAACGGTTCTGGCGTCAATAGCCCCCAAGGTGAAGAATTCCTGCCTTTCTAGGGGGCTAGGTGGACGGCAGAGGGGTTGGCGCCACTCCAGCTGGCGCCGAAGGGACGGCGCGAGTTCGCACATGCATGGAATGGCCAATGTATTCTCGCTCATGTGCGGGGGGGTTCTCTCTCCGCGCCGGCCCCCGGGCAATATGGCAGAGCCCTACAGAGGCCCGGGGAAGAAGGAAGAAGTGCCTCCACAGAACAAGTCGGCCCGCAGATCAGTGGGCCCCGATCATGGGCCAGGCCACCATGGGGACCCCCCCCCCCCCCCCCGCCAGGGTCGGATCCCCCCTGAGGACCGCCCATGCATACTCACCTGCCAGGCCCCGCCGGTGCGTGAGTTGAATGATTCACACCGGCAGGACTGTCCGAAAATGGACGGCCGCTCGGCCTATTGGGGCCCAGAGAATTGGCGGGGGGGCTTTGCGGCAATCCCGCCCCCACCTGAATAACGGCGCCGGAGAATACAGCAGTCGGCGGCGGGGCGAGATTCGCGCCCCGGGTCAGAGAATCCCACCCAATGTGTGCAGGAGTTAGCGAGAGAGAGTCAGAAGTACAGATAGTGTAAGTGAGAGCAGATCATAGTTTATATCAGTAGTGAGATTAGCTGCAGATGAGTGTAGTTTAAATGTTATTAATCAACTGTGTATTCTTTAGGAGTACGTGTTGAATCCAAGTTAGTAATATTAATAAATGTATAGCTTTGTTTAAGTTCAAGCTATTCTTTGTGAACACTACACCAACCATCCTGAAATAAGCAACACAAAGAACACCACAAAAATGACCATTTATGCTTTCCCCCTGACATAATTCCCCAGAGTTCCACAGGCGAGTGGGAAAACCCCACAATGTTACAAGAATTTCTTGCAGCTGATGGGTCATATCCCCATGTGTTAACATGATGACAATCTGCACGACTGTTTGATTGTGAACTCCCAACTGGGTCTATGGCAATGGGCCAGGGTCATTTACGGTATTCTTTCAGCTTTACTCGTTCTTTGAGGGTTCTCGGGAAAGGGGAATATGGAGAAAAAAAATTTGCGTGCTCCGATACATCTGCCAAGATACTGCTATAACCTGCCTGGATCCTACTGGCTGGAGACAATTAGTTACCCCATGATGTATTTTACGGCTTATCAACTAAACAGACAAACAGAAATTAACTGAGGGACAAATTAAAAGGGGCCGCTCCTAAAAACAAATGCAGCACAGCTCAAAAAGAACAAAGAGGAACGGGAAACTTGGAAACATGAAATCAAAATGTGAAAACTGGGGTCGATAGAGCAATCCAACCTCTGCGGTGCCCACCGAGCACGGAAGGCCAATGAGGGGGGCGGGGAAGGGCCAACCATTAGCAGTGCAGCTGTATAAATAGAGCTGGCCAATGTGGTACCAGTTAGAGAGGGAACCCAGTAGTGAACTACTGGCCCTGTGTACATACTCTTGTAAATAAAGTTGCTTTCTGTTTGACTCTACAAACTCATGCTGGATTCTTCATGGCCCTCACAAAAGATGCCAATCAATAGGAGGAGTCGGTGCCTGAGATTTTTAGCAGCGCGGTCAGTAAAATGATTGCTTGAGTAGCAAAGGAGAACTTGGATCATTACCAGGCGATGTGTTGCACACTCCCAAATTTCAATCGGGGAACTTTGATAAAATTCCTACTTGTTTCGATCTGAATGGTAAATGCTAAGTCAGGTGAATGAGGAACTGGTGAGATTTTGTAGCCCTGCCGTCGGTTTCAGAACATTGTTGATCTGGTGGCGTGCTATCACCATTATCTTCATGTACAATTTGGATTTATAGCTGTAGCCATGTGCAGTGATTAAAAAGGGCCCCCCGCCCACCACATTTCATTCACACTTGGTTTGCGAGCTTCGCCGGCAAGGTCAATATTCATTGCCTGTCCCTTGTTGACTAAACAACTAGTAACCTGTCGGCAAACAGCGGCAGAAAACACAGCTTGCATTCTTAATACTTCCCCCCACCCCCTGACGTAGCAGAACGGCCCAAGGTGCATTTGAAGAGCGATATCAAACACTGCCACTGAGCTCCATATGAAGATATTAGAGCAGTTAATTAATTCAGCGGGCTGTTAAAAGTCAACTGCATTGCCAAAAGAATAAGACACTATAGTGTTTATGAGGAGCTGGAAGCATTTAAAATGATTACAGATGATGATAATAACAATGACGAACATTAAGATAATTTTTGGTTTTATTATGATCCAGCAAGATGATTATGGAATAGGGTAATGAGTGCATTAGCACAGCCATGGAAAGAAAAAATATATTTTTGATATAGAAGGCAACGCAGGAAGATATTTCAGAGTTGCAATGAGCAGTTGACGCTATTGAATTTACACTGCAAATGTCTATTTCTTAGTGAGTCCCTGTATTGCACGATATTCCAAGGAGATGAGGCTGGAATGTACCAATGAAACAAAATGAAACCTCTCCATAGCCAGAAAGAAATGTCGTGAGTACATAATGATCAAGTCTGGTGTGTGTCTATAACTGAGATATCATCCATTTATGTGCCCAGTGGAGTTATATCACATACCATTGAAGAGATGGGTGAGGGCAGGCAGTTCTATACATGCCCTTATCATCTCGGTCATAAAAGCAGAATTACATTGCAAATTGAAAAGGAAGCACTGGCAATTGCTTTGCAGGGAAATTCATCAATAGCCGCATGGGAGAAATTTTAAACTATTAACTGATCATTAAGTGTCCACGCTGGTCGAAGAAGGTGACAACTGCGTTATCAACCTCCAAATTATGTTTCTGGCTATTTTAGCCATGTGAAATGAAATGAAATGAAAATCGCTTATTGTCACATGTAGGCCTCAAATGAAGTTACTGTGAAAAGCCCCTCGTCGCCACATTCCGGCGCCTGTTCGGGGAGGCTGGTACGGGAATTGAACCCGCGCTGCTGGCCTGCCTTGGTCTGCTTTAAAAGCCAGATATTTAGACCTGTGCTAAACCAGCCCCATGTGCATCCCGATACAAGATTTTGTACAGGCACATTGTAAATGTGTATAAAAACAGAAAATGCTGGAAAACACAGCAGGTCTGGAAGCACCTGTGGAGGGAGTTAACAGAGTTAGTGTTGAGTCTGACATGACTTTTCTTCAAAACTCTGTATTGCCTCAGATATCCCTCACTGGATGCCTTAGGGTAAAGAAATTAGTTTCAACCGGTTGAAAACTCGAGACTCCAGAAACAATGAAGATATTTATTCCTGCTGATTTTCTATTCATGCCTCACAAGAAACGGTCTTGAATGAGAGGCACAAGATAAAAGAAACAACAGAAGTGTTTTTAAAATCGCATTTCGATACAATAACACCCAGAGCTGAATTTCCCCAACCGTTTTGGAGCTGGAATGGGAGGCACAAGGCAATATGGCAATGGGAGGTGAGGCTGATGGCTTCCTGTCACCAGAGCAGATTGTCAGCGGGGGATAGATACCCCAGGGGTGCGGTCGTCCACTGGGCAGCCAATCGAACCACCCTCTGCCCAATTAAGGGCCACTTTCCGACCCGTGAACATTTTGCCCACATCAGCAGAGTCCGCACCCATGTTGGGAGACCGCCATACCCCAGCGGGTGCCCAGTGGTGGGGACCTCCCTTGATGGATACTGCACAGCCCAAAAAGGGTGCTCCATGGCATTACTCATCACTGGTGCGTCATGACACCCCCCCCCCCCCCACCCCACCACCACCCTCCCGCCTCCTCTCCACACCCCAATTTACCGGGACCTATCTGCTTGTCCCCGGCTTCCACAAAAATATTCGACAGCCTTTGAGAGCACTGAGCTGCCGGCCTTCTGGAATTTGCAAATCTGAAGGGCAGGCAGCCATCTTCAATTGGACAGTGGCCGTGGTGGTAGCCTGTTAACTGGCCACCACTAATTCCAAATTAAAGCTATTTTGCCTTGTTTCTGGAAAGGCCTTGCATCACACTAAAGGCAGGGTTTCAGACACAGCCATAACTCAGTTACAGCAAATTAAGATCCTGCTTAATAATTACTCAGGAGCACAGTTCCACCCCTACTGGATTTTGAAACCAAAACACAAGATCAAAATGAATGCAACACTATGGTCCTCAGAGACTCATTTACCCATCTTTAACCATCCTGTCAAAAAAAATAGCATTTGCTTCCTTAATTGAATGATTTCTACATATTTAGCAAATAACGATTGCGATCTATAATAGTCAGTTCATGCAATACGAATCAAAATTGTTGGTGAAATAAAACCCAATAGACCTGTAAATGCACAAATGTTTTTTGTTGTAACACAGTCTTATGATCCAGTTATCTCCATTTAATATGATAACTCATAAGGTTGAGCCTGGTAAATCACCTCCATCATTTTCAATATAACTGTAACAGTCACTGGATGACTCTGACATTTATACTTTCTGGTTCATTTCATTACTTTTCAGTGCCAGAATGTAGACACTGGGAAAGGGGATTTTTGGTCTATACACAGTGATAATTTCAGTCATTATTTCGAAGGATGTTGTCATCCCCAGGGTTACTTCCCTGCCGACCCCCACCCCCCTACCACCCCCACTTCTGTAAATCTGAGAGCATGCCCTGTTGCACCCAAGTAATGTCTTTTGTTTCTCCAGCCTGTCTCTGTAGCCTTTCTGAGTGCACGTGGCCATTTCGATGTTGTAAAATCCCCCATCCCCCCCCCCATCCAAAACTAGATCGGCGGCACAGCGGTTAGCACTGTTGCTTCACAAGCCAGGGTCCCAGATTCGATTCCCAGCTTTGGTCATTGTCTGTGCGGAGTCTGCACGTTCTCCCCATGTCTGCGTGGGTTTCCTCCGGGCGCTCCGGTTTCTTACCACAGTCCCGAAAGACGTGCTGTTAAATAATTTGGACATTCTGAATTCTCCCTGAGTGTACCCGAACAGGTGCCGGAATGTGGCGACTGGGGGCTCTTCACAGTAACATCATTGCAGTGTTAATGTAAGCCTACTTGTGACAATAAAGATTATTATTTTTAGATTGAGGCCATTTTTCCAACGGTGTCAAGACACAATGGCTGCATAAAGATGCAATCATTCCGGTAGATTCCAGGCTGTGCGTTGGGATGGTCAGACAATAAGCTGGACCTTGGGCTGGATTAATGGTCTTGTGACATCTCTGTCTGTTTGTACATGGACATCGATGGTAAGGGGGCTGGGCAGAAGCTTTGGATTTTCCCAGTAACTTCATTGCAGTGTTAACGTAAGCCTACTTGTGACACTAATAATGATTATTATTATTATATGATCATGGCTGATCCTCTATCTCAAGACCATACTCAGCACTCTCCCCATACCCATTAATGCCTTTAGAGTCTAGAAATCTATCATCTCCTTAAATATATTCAGTGACATGATCTACACACACCCTTCTGTGGTAAGGAATTCCACAGGTTCACCATCCATTGACTGAAGATGTTTCTCCTCGTCTCAGTCCTAAATGGCCTACCCCATATCCTGAGACTGTGACCCTTTGTTCTAGACCCACCCTCCCCCAGCCAGAGGAAACAACACCCCTGCATCCAGTCTGTCCTGCTCTGTTAGCACTGTATACGTTTCAATTAGATCCCCTCTCATTCTTCTACATTGCAGGGAATACTGGCCTAGTCGACCCAAACTCTCCTCAAACAACAATCCTGCCATCCCAGGGATCTGTCTGGTGAACCTTTGCTGTGCTCCCTCCATGGCAAGTATTTCCTTTCTTAGATCAGGAGACCAAAACTTCACACAATACTCCAGGTGTGGGCTCGGCAAGGCCCTGTACAGCTGCAGTAAGCTCCTGTACTTGAGTCCTCTTGCAATGAGGCCAACATACCATTTGCCTCAACTGCTTGCTCGACCTGCATGCTTGCTTTCAGTGACTGGTGTACAATGACACAGAGGTCCCTTGGGGTTGGTACATCAACATTTCCCAATCTATCACCTTTTAAATAATACCCCGTCAGCCTGTTTTTCGTTCCAAAGTGAACAACTTCACATTTATCCACGTTACATTGGTGCCCTCCAGAGTTCTCCCTGCCAGGCAAACTGTGTTCATCAGCCCTGACCCTGCAATCTTTGGCAGGGGTCACAAGTAAACACATCTTGACATTAATTTGCCACGTTATTCTACTTTGTTGTAAACGTACCAATCGTATCCAAGGATTAATGAAGCAATAATATCAGTCCTTCATTTGAAGATGAGACAATATACAGATAATGTTGACTGGGAGCTGCATACAGCACATCTAGGTCGGAATTCACCGGACTTTGGGAGTCCTTGGGCGGAATTCTCCGCAATCGGCGCGATGTTCGCAGACCGGCGCCAAAAACGACGCAAATCAGTCCGGCATCGCGCCGCCCCAAAGGTGCGGAATCCTCCACGTCTTGAACGGCCGAGCCCTAACCTTGAGGGGCTAGGCCCGCGCCGGACTGATTTCCGCCCCGCCAGCTGGCGGGAAAGGCCTTTGGTGCCCCGCCAGCTGGCGCAGAAATGACTTTGCCGGGCGGCGCATGCGCGGGAGCATCAGCGGCCGCTCACGGCATCCCCGCGCATGCGCTGTGGAGGGGGTCTCTTCCGCCTCCGCCATGGTGGAGACCATGGCGAAGGCAGAAGGAAAAGAGTGCCCCAACGGCACAGGCCTGCCCGCAAATCGGTGGGCCCCGATCGAGGGCCAGGCCACCGTGAGGGCACCCCCTGGGGCCAGATCGCCCCGCGCACCCCCCCAGGACCCCGGAGCCCACCCATGCTGCCTTGTCCCGCCGGTAAGAGAGGTGGTTTAATCCACGCCGGCGGGACAGGCATTCCAGCAGCGGGACTTCGGCCCATCCGGGCCGGAAAATCGCCGTAGGGTGGCCCGCCAACCGGCACGCCGCGATTCCCGCCCCCGCCGAATATCCGGTGCCGGAGAATTCGGCAACCGGCGGGGGAGGCGGATTCACGCCAGCCCCCGGCGATTCTCCGACCTGGCGGGGGGTCAGTGAATCCTGCCCCTTATTCCCGCCGGCAACGCACACGGCTCGCGGATTTCCTGGCGACAAAGGGGGGGGGTGGTGGCTTCAACTGGAAATCCCATTGACAAGCGGCAGGAGAAGAGAATCCCGCCTCCAGCGAATGACGCACCGCCAAGAAACACGCGGCTCTCTAACGTGCTGCTTGCATGTTCATTACACGTCGGGGCAAGTACACTACACGGCAGGGGACTAATACAACACACCCGTTTGAGGTATGTAATGAGTGACGGTAATTTAAGCTCTGCATCCTTAAAGGTGTATGCACATCCTATCACAACGCAAGTCAGTGGTGCTTCGTACAATGGAACTTGAGCACTATCTCTGAACATTAGGTATTGGTCAATCAAAGGCTCAATCATTAATCTGTGTGCTTTACATAGAATCATAGAATTTTCAGTGCAGAAGGAGGCCATTCAGCCCATTGAGTCTGCACCAGCCCTTACAAAGAGCACCCCACCGAAGCCCATGCATCCATCCTATCCCCGTAACCCTGCAACACCCACTTAATATTTTTTGGACACTAAGGGCAATTCATCATGGCCAATCCATCTAACCTGCATGTCTTTGGACTGTGGGAGGAAGCCGGAGCACCCGGAGGAAACCCACGCAGACACGGGGAGAACGTGCCGGCGGGGGCGGGATTCACGCCAGCCCCCGGCACATGGGGGGACACCCACACAAACAGTGACCCAGTGGGGAATCGAACCTGGGACCCTGGATCTGTGAAGCAACTGTGCTAACCACTATGCTACCGCGCTGCCCATTTAATTCAGTTAGCAGCAATAGCGAGCTACATTGTGCGTCCTCTGCCTCCTTCCACATTATTGGTGGCTGTGCCTTCAGCAGCCTCGGGCCTAAATTCTGAAATTCCCTCTCCAAGCCTCTTTCCTTCCACACCTCCTCTCTTCTCGTCATAGAATCCCTACAGTGCAGAAGGAGGCCATTCGGCCCATCGAGTCTGCGCCGACCCTTGGAAGGACCACCCTACCGAGGCCCAATCCCCCGCCCTATTCCTGCAACCCCACCCTAAGGGGCAATGTTATCATGGCCAATCCATCTAACCTGCCCATCTTTGGACTGTGTTTGGGCTGTGACATCTTCTCCTTTAAGATGCTGCTTAAAACCGTGCTTTCTGATCGAGTTTTAGTCCCTTGGCCTAACATTACCTTCTTTGGCTCGGTGTCAATTTTTGTCTGAAAGTTCCTGGGAATTGCGTTGAAATATTTTGCCATATTTAAGGTGCTCCGTAAATCCAAGATGTTATTGTTGTTGTAGGGCGCTCTTGTTGGGTGCAGATGGGACCGTACACGTGGGACAGATCTCAATTGATTAGACTGTTAATGTGGGCTTCTCTTCTTCAGGGTTAGGAAAGGAGAGATTGTCCATGACTCCTCGTTCTGATTGCTGTCAAACAATGTAAAGTAAGGACAGGGGGCATCATTCTCCGACTCCCCAGAGGGTCGGAGAATGGCCGTTGGCCGCCGTGAATCCCGCCCCCGCCGGTTGCCGAAGTCTCCGAAGGGAGAAAAGTCGGCGGGGCGTTAATGTCGCCGCTGCCGCGGAGAATGTCACGGGTCTGCGCAAGGCAGCCGATTTTCGGCCTGCCGATATTCTCCCTTCCGGATGGGCCGAAGTCCCATCGACGTGATGACCGTTCACGTCGACGTAAATTAAAACCTCCTTTTCATCGGCGTGACCCTGTGCTCCAGGTTCACGCCGGCCAGCGTGGAGGTGAGTGACGGCCTGGGGGGTTGGCTCTGGGCAGGCAATTGCGTGGCCGCAGTCTGAATGCGTGAGGAGAGGTGTGTCTCGGGTTGTGTGTGTGTGTGCGGCGGGGGGGGGGGGGGGGGGTGGTTAGAGTAGGCTGGGCTCCGGGGGAGTGCCGGGAGGGGGTACGTGTCGGGGAGGGGGTTGGGGGGGGGGTCCGTGCCGGGGTGGAGGTTGGGGGGGGGTCCGTGCCGGGGTGGAGGTTGGGGGGGGGGGGGGGCCGTGCCGGGGAGGAGGATGGGGGGGTCCGTGCCGGGGAGGGGGATGGGAGGGCAAGTGAGTTGGTCCACCTGGCCAGGTGCCAGCCTCCAACAGTTGGACCCAGGTGGTCCATGCCACCTGGCTGGGGGGAGGAGGGGATATGGGCAATGATGACATGTCGTCGTTCCCCTCCCCCCCCACCAGGCCGTCATGTTTTCCGATCATCCAGTGATGTTGGCCGCCGTGGCGGCAGCCGCTCATGTCTATGTTGCCCTGGATGAGGAGGAGGAGGAGGAGGAGGAGCGTGCCAGAGAGGCGGCGCAGGCTGCCGCAGAGGGACAGGTGGCAGCCGCCCAGGCTGGAGGGACACCTGACCGACAGGACGAGGAGGGGGAGGAGGATGTCGCGGCCCCACGGCAACGGAGGCACCCGAGGGCGCCACGTGTGTACCGGCCCCGGCAGTCATACCAGGACCTCACAGACCGGGAATGCAGGAGGAGACTCCGGATGAGGCGGGGAAACCGTGGCACACATCTGCCACCTGCTGGCACACCTGTCACCGCGTGGCACTGGAGGGGGACACCCTCTCCCCGTGTCCGTCAAGGTTACGGTGGCCCTGAACTTTTATGCAACGTGGTCATTCCAGGCACCGAGTGGGACCTGTCCGGCATATCGCAGACATCGGTGCATCCGGACAGTGACAGATGCCCTATATGCCATGGCGCACCGCTACATCCGCTTCCCCGTGGACCGGGCCAGCCAAGATGCCCGGGCCGTGGGCTTCTCTGCCGTGGCCGGGTTCCCCATGGTCCAGGGCGCAATCGATGAGATGCACGTCGCCGTGCGGCCACCTGCAGATAACAGGGCCGTGTTCACCAATAGGAAGGGGACCTATTCAATGAACATACAGGTGGTCTGCGACCACCGCATGATGATCCTGCACGTCTGCGCCCGTTACCCAGGCAGTGTACACGACTCATACGTGTTATCGCGGTCATCCATCCCCGGCATGTACGAGGGACGCCATCCCTGGCTGAGGGGCTGGTTGCTGGGCGACAGGGGCTACACATTGCGATCGTAGCTGATGACGCCTTTACGGAGGCCACGCAATGAGGCGGAGAACCGCTACAATGATGCCCATGTAGCGACAAGGGGAGTGATAGAGAGGTGCTTTGGCGTGCTGAAGATGCGTTACAGGTGCCTGGACCTCTCTGGGGGCGCCCTCCAGTATCGGTCAGATAGGGTCGGCCGCATCATTGTGGTGTGCAGCGTCCTGCACAACATAGCCAAGCAGAGGGGCGATGTGCCGCAGGCAGAGGGGGGCGGAGTGGAGGAGCAGCAGGAAGAGGCGCAGTCCTCCCCAGATGAGGGGGATGGGGGTAATGGTCAGGGCAGACGGGGTAGACACAGGCGGGTGGCTGTCCACCGTTACCGGCTGGCCCAGCGGGCACGGGACAGACTGATAGCCGCCCGCTTCACTGAATGGATGGGCGTGGGAATCGGGTAGTATGGCCACAAACCGCACACCATGGCAACAGCCGACCACCCACACCCCCCACCCATCCACCCACCCAGCACCCCCACCCACCCCACCCGCATGCACACCACCCCCCCCCCCTCATTGCCGATCCACCTGCGGCACAACGGGCCGGGCTCACACAGTTGCGGGTGGACGCGTGTCTATTGCAGGCCATGGAGGATGATGACAACCCGCCCTGCGGTGAGCTCCTGGCTCTACATCGTTGGACTATGTCTGACCCATGGCCACAGTACCACCATCCACCCGGACCATCCCTGCATGCGGCTGTGACACTGCAGTGCACGGTCCCGTCCTCTGCCCGGGGGGGATGTTGATGGCGGCCCAGGGGGAGGGGGGCAGACTCACCTGGGGCTGAGGTAAGACCACCCCTCACACACACACTTGCGCTCAACGTACATGACACCCCCGCACGCTTTGGACAGAGCACAAAGGCAGCTCCTGTAGGTGTAACATTGACTTTAATAACCAAAGGAGTTCATGCACGTGCCCTAGCACCTAAAACTCATCTGTGCCCTGCACCCGTGCCAACTTACTCAGTGTCTAATTGTTTGGCCTTACGGGCCCTTTGACTACGTCTACGTGGTTCCCCAGACGGTACAGCAGAACTGGAGGTGGACTCCTCTGATTCCTGCCCTCTGACACTGGATCCCTTTGGCGGCCGTTTCCTGGGGCGTCCTGGCCTAGATGGGCCAGGCTGCGGCCCGGGCGACTGGGATGACGAGCTGCCAGCCTGTCCTGCCCGTTTCCCACCCGATGCACCTGGGACGGAAGGGGGAGAGTCCGAGGTGTCGCGGTGTACCGCGACCTCCCCTACAGGGGGAGCCGGGACGGACCACACCACCTCCTCCTCCCTCGGGGTGCCCGATGGCCCCCAGGCCGCTACATGGGTGGGGGATGCGAACAGACTGGCCATCCGACGCCCCCCCGACATCTGGCGCTGCCAGTCCTGGAGGCCCGTGCTGGTATCGACATGGGTCTGCAGGTTTGCAGCCATGGAGCCCAGAGGGTTGGCAAACCCTGTCTGTGACAGTTCGACGCCGGCTCGCACATGGCCACTGGCGCCGATGCCCTCAGCGATGGCCTGCTGAGACTGGGCCATGGCCTGCTGAGACTGGGCCATGGCCTGCAGAGACTGGGCTATGGCGTTGAGCGCCTCTGCCATCAGGCGCTGGCACTGGCTCATGGCCTCCTGTGAGAGGGCAGCCATTTCCTGGGCCACAGACGCCGCCTGCACGGAAAGCCCCAGTCCTCGCAAACCGTTCCCCATGTCTGACACCGTCGCACCCATTGCCTCCACCGCAGACGCCACCCGTGCGGTGTCAGCTTGGGTGGCACGCATGACCGGCACCACTCCCAGCTCCTGGACGCGGGTGGACTCCTCCACCTGCGACTGCAGCCGCCGCAAGCCGCCCGTCACCCTCTTCGCTCGTCTCCGGTTCGGTGGTTGCATCGGATCTATGTGTGGGTGTGGTAACTCCAGGAACCCGGGATCCATCTGGGCGGCAGATGTTCGCTTGGGCTGGGCTGCCCTCTGACCGCCCGGCCCCTCTGCTGCTCCTACCTCCACCTGCTGTACCGGGACGGCTGTGTTGTGCGCACCAGTGAGTGTACCAGACGCCTCATCACTAAAGTGCCCAACCGAGGTGAGTGTTTCTGCGATGGTGGAGGGTGTTGGTGACAGCAGTGGCATTGTGTCGTGCTCTTCGTCCCACTCTGAGTCCATGGCACTTTGGGGTGGGCGTTCGTCTCCACCCATCCACTCTGAGTCACTGTCCGGTATTTCGTCTTCCTGGGTAGTGCTGTCCCGGGTAGGGGTGTCCTGGGCAGTGCTGTCCCGGGTAGGGGTGTCCTGGGCAGTGCTGTCCCGGGTAGTGGTGTACCGGGTAGTGGTGTCCCGGGTAGTGGTGTCCCGGGTAGTGGTGTCCTGGGTAGTGGTTTCCTGGGTACTGGTGTCCTGGGTAGTGGTGTCCTGGCTCGGATGTGACGGGGGCCTGTGGCTGCCCCCCTCGTCGCTGGGTGGTCGCTCCCGCACGTGACGGGGGTGTCGTCTCCCTGTTGCTCCAGGTCTCTCCGTCTCCCGTTGTGTGCGAGGGGCATCCTGCGGGCGTTGCATGTTGGAGGGTCCGGGTCTCTCCGTCTCCCGTGGCCTCCGAGGGGCATCCTGCGGGCGTCGCATGCTGGAGGGTCCGTGTCTCTCCGTCTCCCGTGGTGTGCGAGGGGCATCCTGCGGGCGTCGCATGCTGGAGGGTGCGGGTCTCTCCGTCTCCCGTGGTGTGTGAGGGGCATCCTGCGGGCGTCGCATGCTGGAGGGTCCGGGTCTCTCCGTCTCCCGTGGCCTCCGAGGGGCATCCTGCGGGCGTCGCATGCTGGAGGGTCCGGGTCTCTCTGTCCCCCGTGGCCTCCGAGGGGCATCCTGCGGGCGTCGCATGCTGGAGGATTCGGGTCTCTCCGTCTCCCGTGGCCTCCGAGGGGCATCCTGCGGGCGGTCTGCATCTGCGGGGATGGGTGCCTGGACGTTTGGTCCTGCGATACACAATGAAGCATGCATGGTTAGACATCAGGCAGTGATCAGGTGATATGGGGGAGGGGGATATAGGGGAGGGCGGATATGGGGACGGGCTGTCGGTGGCTCACTTGCTACTACGCCCCTGACCTCTGCATCAGCAACCTCCCGGTCGTCAGGTCCGCCAGCCAGTTCCAGGGCCCTTTCCTCGTGTTCGGTCAGTGGCTTCTCATCAGCGGGGCCTCCTCCAGTCCTCACATGCTCCCTATTGTTGTGTGCGCGCTTATCCTGTCGGGGGGGGGGGGTGGTTGCAGGGGTAAAAGGCAACACTGTTAGGCAGGTATACGAATGCACGCCATCGGTTGCGCGTGCATTGCAGAGGTCAAGGTTAGGGCTGGATTCACTTGGGGATTTGGGGGATATGGGGGAGGGGGGATATGGGGGAGGGGGGGGATATGGGGGAGGGGGGGGGATATGGGGGAGGGGGGGGATATGGGGGAGGGGGGGGGATATGGGGGAGGGGGGGGGATATGGGGGAGGGGGGGGGATATGGGGGAGGGGGGGGGGATATGGGGGAGGGGGGGGGATATGGGGGAGGGGGGGATATGGGGGAGGGGGGGGATATGGGGGAGGGGGGGGGGATATGGGGGAGGGGGGGGATATGGGGGAGGGGGGGGATATGGGGGAGGGGGGGGATATGGGGGAGGGGGGGGATATGGGGGAGGGGGGGATATGGGGGAGGGGGGGGATATGGGGGAGGGGGGATATGGGGGAGGGGGGGATATGGGGGAGGGGGGGATATGGGGGAGGGGGGGGATATGGGGGAGGGGGGGATATGGGGAGGGGGATATGGGGGAGGGGGGATATGGGGGAGGCTCACCCTGCCTGCTCTGATGAGGTCGTTCACCTTCATGTGGCACTGGGTGCCTGTCCGTGGTGTCAGGGCCGCAGCGGTGACGGCCTCTGCCACTTCCCTCCACAGACGCCGGCTGTGGCGTAGGGCAACTCTGCGGCAGTGCCCGGGATACAGGGCGTCCCTCCTCTGCTCCATCGCGTCCAGGAGCGCCTCCACATCGCGTGACTCGAACCTCGGGGCTGAGCGACGGCCAGCCATCCAGTCGGGTGTTGCAGTCGGGTGTTCCGGTCGGGTGGGGGGGAGCAGCGCGGCCTTATGAGCCGTCACGCCGTGCGGCGCGTATGATGCTGCACGGTGTGAACCACTGCGCAAGCGCGGATCCCGTTACGTCGCTGCTAGCCCATTTCGGGCCGGAGACGATCGACTCATTTTTCCGACGTGACGCAAGTCGGATTTGCGCCGTTTTTTGCGCCGATCGGCGGACTTTCCGCCGATAACGGAGAATTTCGCCCCTGATCCAGAATGACTGTGATGTCCTCCACAGTTGGATGGCCTCCTGCCACTCCGGTTTAAGGCTCACACATGAACAAGAGCCATTTGATTGTGGGTGAGATAATGGAGGGTGACTGCAGTAATAATAATAATATTTATCGTCACAGGTAGGCTTACATTAACACAGCAATGAAGTTACTGCGAAAAGCCCCTAGTCGCCACATTCCGGCGCCTGTTCGGGTACACGGAGGGAGAATTCAGAATTCTCAGCTGGTACGGGAATTGAACCTGTACTGCTGGCCTTGCTCTGCATCACAAACCAGCTGTCTAGCCCACTGAGCTAAACCAACCCCTCTAACTATCCAACTGTTGACTGTCCAATCAGCAAGGAAGATGGGGTCTATTCTGGCAGGGGGGGGAAGGGTAAAAAACTGAAGGGAAAAAGGAAACTGCCCAAATGAATCACTTACAGGACCCTTGGCGTTAATATCAATGCAGAGGAATAATACAGCAGCTTGTCTTTTACCTTCAGCAAGTTTATTCTACATGCAGCTCAGCAAAGATAGAAACTCCCTATGGTTCCCCCACCCCAACTCTTCCAGTTGTGGTTGTTTATATTCTTTTGGAGGTGGAGCCAATAATAAGGCAATTAACTTAATGACATAATTACCAAAGAATGTACTTAACGGTACATTGGCGCTCATTGCCAGCAGAAAAAGGAGAGTTTGCCTCATGACACCGTGCGGAATTAGGGGGGAGGGGAGCCGTTCATCTGACAGTCAAGCAACACCCAATTAGATAATGAGCCTTTCTGCTTTCCAATTGGTGTAGGAAGGTACCGTGTCACAGGGATGGATGTGTTGGTGACTAATGGCTGGAGAGGCATGTGATAACTCCAGGACTGCAGTAAATCAAGGTTGGCAACCCTAAATACTGTCTGCAAACTGTACAGCGCCATTTGTTTTACGTTACTGCCCAAGACAAATTTCCACCCAAGTTTTTCTTTTGGACATGCATTCATAAACTGATAGTAAACAGCCTTAATAATTAATGAGGCTGACTCATCTGAATTCTTGGAGACCTGAGGCACAATTCTGCTGTGTAAAAGAGCTGAAGCTCCGAGTCTTTTTTTGAAACAACATACATAGCCCTGGGGTATGAAACATTACATTTTAATGAGCTAGGTTTGAATTAGATTTCCACCATATGTATTTTCGCTACAACACAGTGTTCAAACATTCTGAGAATAGAGTCCCGTTTGTTCCATATTTAGCTGTTACAATAGCAACTAGATTGGGATTAGTCATCCTGTGAAATGATTGTCCAAATATTAACATCTCCTCGGAAAAAGATTAACCTTCAGGCCTCCGCAAGGGATACACTTGTGTTTATTTTCCCGATCAACGTACCTTTGTTATTTACAGGCCTTCCTGAGTGCATCGTTAAGCGTCCCCTCATAAATACCAGCCAATGAAGTTGATCCCTCTTAGTGAGGACCTTTTCTGATTTGGTTCACTTGCTGCTCACTGCCTCAATTTTCTTCCCCCCCCCCCCCCCCCCCGCAACGCAACCCCAGACAGTCATGAATCCTTTCAAAGGATTATTAGGTGAGGAATTTTTAAAGGAGTGGACTGTGATCACTGCAAACAAATGCGCAGCGCCTCAGAATTTCCTCTCAGATTACTTCACTGCTATTAGGTGCTGCCCTTTATGTCCGAGATTCATGTTGATGGGGAACAGGGATTTCGCAAAAGACGGCATTGTCTGTGGAGCAACGTTTTACAGCTCCCGAAACTCACGTGGCACTTCACTGCCCTCTACAGTTTGTTAAAAGTGGCGTGGACATCAGCCCGGCACCCCGCCGCAGGCCGTTGTTGATTTGGCTGTGCAATTTCTTCAATTATCTTTTGCTCTGTTTTCCCAGAGGGGACCTTTATCGCTGCTCGCTGACAGGTTCTGATATAGCCACAGAAAATAAAGTGCAGTTACTCTGCAGGCTACTGGCTTAACAAAGCCAACCCTCTTCTGTACGAAGCAATAGAGCGAGAACACATCAGCATTAATCACAAATACCCTCCGCGTCTTCAACCAGACTAGAACCTTGAGCTACATCACCTCCAAACATAGCATTCTGCTTGCTCAGAGTCGTGTCGGAGCATTTCTCAAAATTAATTTGGTTTTCTAGATCAAGGACAGCCTGAAATAAATGATCCAGGGACACAGAGTAGAAAGGAGACCTACATTCTCATATCACAGCGTTTACGTTGCATGCTCCTTGAACGCAGTTCGGCAAATATGTGACATTGTACACTTGTTAATGTGTACTCTTAATTGAGTAATGATTAAAGGGAATATTTGCTCATATAATTCTCACTTTTTACTAAACAGGAAGAAATTAAAGAAACAAACATTGTGGAGGCGATTTAAATACATGTTTGAGAAACATCTTTCAAACAAGTATGTTACAGCCTCTGGCCTCGACATTGAGTTCCAACAATTTCAGTTGATACCTACGGT
Organism: Scyliorhinus torazame; assembly: GCF_047496885.1. Taxonomy (NCBI): domain Eukaryota; kingdom Metazoa; phylum Chordata; class Chondrichthyes; order Carcharhiniformes; family Scyliorhinidae; genus Scyliorhinus; species Scyliorhinus torazame. The sequence continues at coordinate 175,336,708 of NC_092723.1, read as the reverse complement.
CCCCATTGGTTGGGTTCTGTTTTCTCGTTTATACCACCTCTTTCGACACATTGTTTGTTACTTTATTGTCCTCACTATCGTTTTGTTTTGGCTTTCACGGTCACCTTTTTGGTCATTTAATCTCTCCCCGCCATTCATCCTGTCAAAGGCCTTTCCTTTCGTTCTTTCCTGGACTCCAGCCTCTCCCTGACTGACTCACAAATTGTCACAATGCTCATCACTTCGACGAAAGGTCAGCCTGAAAGGTTCATTCTGTTTCTTCTCTCCACAGATGCTGCCGGACCTGCCAAGAATTTCCAGCAGCTATTGCTTTTACTTCAAATTTCTCTTTGCTCTCATGTAAATGTTTCGTCGTCTTGTTTTGTTGAGTGCACCATGTAATCTACTCCATGTAATCTACTCCATGTAATCTACTCCGATATTACAACAGTGACTGCAATTCAGAAGTACTTCCATTGGTGGTAAGGCACTTTTGGATTCCTGAAGAAATGCTCCTGATCCTCCTGGCCCACAAGCAGTGCCGTCAAGGCACTTACCTCTTGGATAGAGCCCTTCTCACCTCCTTTCAGCTGCCAGGTTTCCCCTAGGCTTTAGAAACCCAGGCCAAAGTGAGTTAAATGGAATGACAATGAGAATGAAGTCTAGAAGTCTTCGTATTCAATCTTTAGTATTTAAGTGACCAACCCACTTCTCTTGAGCAGCATGGCTGCCTGCGCTTCATTCCACTTCTGTTACAACTGGGTGCGGCCAGTTTGAGAAGTCCGGCTCCTGTTGAAGATTTTTTGCTTTTCAGCTTCTGCCAAGAATCCGACCCGGCTGATCATGGAAGTTAAATCCAGCCCATTTTGACTGGGTTTTAGACTGGACTGAACGAGGGTTCTGCTGCAGTCACCATGCATTCAAGGTTAGACTGACGAACGCTCTCCAATCTCTGTACAGTTCAAGGGCAGCACGGTAGCATTGTGGATAGCACAATTGCTTCACAGCTTCAGGGTCCCAGGTTCGATTCCGGCTTGGGTCACTGTCTGTGCGGAGTCTGCACGTCCTCCCCGTGTGTGCGTGGGTTTCCTCCCACAGTCCAAAGATGTGCAGGTTAGGTGGATTGGCCATGATAAATTGCCCTTAGTGTCCAAAATTGTCCTTAGTGTTGGGTGGGGTTGCTGGGTTATGGGGATAGGGTGGAGGTGTTGACCTTGGGTAGGGTGCTCTTTCCAAGAGCCGGTGCAGACTCGATGGGCCGAATGGCCTCCTTCTGCACTGTAAATTCTATGAAATGTTCTTTCCCACACGCCGAGCCTAATCTTGAATATTATTTTGCATGGGCTCGAGTGACTCCTGTAATTGATTCTGATTCGGGTGGGGGTCAGAATCAAAACCAATGGACTAAAAAGAAACTCCCTTCCAGGCGCCAGGGCACCAAGTGCCTACTTCTATTCTTCCACTCCTTCCTCTGTGCTTTCATTGAGAACAGTCCCTGCTGCTCCTTAACATCGCAATCTCCATTTTGGGAGCCTGTGTGCAGTTGCAATTGACAGTGCTCGACAGAATTGGTTAGAGTTGTGGTATTATCATAACTATCAGCACTGCAATGGTTAATGTAGTGTCAAGAGTAGCCACCAGACGGAGCTACAGTTACAACTTTATAAGGCAGTGGTGCTGAGCCTTGGGGGGAAGAGTGCATGCAAGAGTTAGCTCATGAAGGTCAGAAGAGCAGATAGTGTAAGTGAGAGCAGATCATAGTTTAAACCAATAGTGAGATTAGCTGTAGATAAGTGTAGTTTAGATGTTATTAATCAACTGTGTATTCTTCAGGGGTACGTGTCGAATCCAAGTGAGTAATGTTAATAAATTTATAGCTTTGTTTAAGTTAAAGCTATTTTGTGGTCTTTGTGAACACTGCACCAACCATCCTGAAATAAGCAACACAAAGAAAACGACAAGAGTGTCACCAATTGCTATGAGATGCAGGAGTATTCAGTGTCATTGGCAGTGCTGCAATTCGGGTCGTCCAACAACAATACAGCAAAAACAAGCATTAACGAAACACATTGATCACATGGAAATATGACTACACAGGGGTGACATCAGACAAAAATAGACCCCGAGTCAAAGGAAGGGATCTATTGGAGTGGTTACCAAAAACTTGGTTAAAGTACGTTTTAAAGGGCGAGGAGGGGGTGGTGGAAGGGTTAAGGAAGAATGACAGGGCATGTTGGCTGAACGCATTGGGTGAAGGTTAGAGGAGACAAGTTCAGGGTCATAGTAATGGAAAGATGTGGGCGAGGAGGGGACAATCTCACAGAGATGGAGAGGGGGGAAATGATAAAGAGATATAAACACAACCAACAAAAACCAAAAGGAACAGATTTCACCGTCTGTATTGCAGAGTTGCATATCTGTTTATCGGTTCCATTTTGGAGGCATTTTACACTAAGCATTTTCTTGGTCCACTATCAGTGGGTATTCGCGGAGGCTGGCCTACAGTCCCTCACAATCTGAAGTGCATCTTTACAGCCCAATTTCCCATCAAGGGTCAGATGGCTCAGGCTCCTAACATTAAATTCTGTGGTGCATACAAACACTGGAGCTTGACAGAGACATGGCCAGTTAGCTTGGGATTAGCCACGTTGAACATCGGTTTTCTCTTCGCAGAAAGGCAGACTTTGTCTTTATTATTTGGAAGCTGTTTCGAGGGGCACTGGAAATTGATGTAACTCGCAAGGAACAATTCATTCAGTTTATTCACTGATTGAGATGGAAAAAGGACGGGTTTCCTGGGTTGCGATTGTACCAGGTCACAGTGAAGTGTTCTTGATCATTCCACTGTTCATAAACACGAGGGAATAAACGTTGATGAACAGACATTGAGGGCTGGATTCTCCAGTCCCCCGGCCGCGTGTTTTTCGGCAGCGCGCCATTCGCTGGCAGCGGGGTTCTATCTTCCCGCCGCTTGTCAATGGGATTTCCCATTGAAGCCACTCCACACCGCCGGGGAACCTGTGGGAGCACTGTCGACGGGACCAGAAAATCGCAACAGCCGGAGAATTCCAGCCCAAAAAGCACCTACCAAAACCTGGCCCTCTGTTAAAATCGGGACCTGAGGTCATGTTCTGGAGCTGGCACCTTGCACAGACAGATACTCATCCCAAGAAGTCAATGTGCGGTGGAGGCATTCACTGTGAATAACTGAAAAATGATTGAGGCCTGTGTACCGTAGATTCAACCCTGCACCATTCACACAAAAAGCCAAATATGATGAATTTATAGGTCGTATTATGTAGCTTGTTCTTCTGATGTGAGAGTAATTTTGGGGAGCTAAACGTCTGTGTAATATGACAAAAATAAAGATAATACACGCAGAATGTCACCAGTTAGAAGGCTGCTGACAATGCCATCGGTAAGATTCAAAGGGATATATTGGCCCGAATATGGATAAAATCTCAGTTGAATTATTGAACCACAACAAAACCAAAAATTACAGATGGATATCAGTGTTAAGATGAGGATACACATCCACGCAGTCTATGACCTCCAAATGCCATGGGCAGAGCACTGTGTCTGTTGTAGAAAGGTTGCAGTTAACATGTGTTTTAGCCGAAGTCTGACGCCGAGAAAGAGCTCTCGATACTAAACCAGTTCGTGAGCCAGCAAGGCAAAGACAAAGAGGCTTTCTGTAGCGCACGAGACAGATTGGGTGGTATTTTAGCTGTGGCGCACCGTTCCTGGTGGCGGAACCAGAACTGGGAGCCATTTCCATTCCTGTGTTGGGAAATCGTGTTCAGTGATTGGACGGAGAATGGACTCGTCCACCGCCAGTTTGACGGCGGTCCGTCATGCTCCGCTCCCTCCAAACTGGCGTCATCGTGACGCGCGCCAGGCACCCGTTGCAACTGGACACTGGCGCATCATCAGCCGCCCACCCGTGATGGTCCGCCCCCGATGGGCCGAGTTCCCGACAGCGCGGGACACATGTGGTCTCAGCCGTGCGGGATGCCGGCGTACCGGCTGCGGACTGTGTCCAGCGCCACCACACTTGGCCGGGATCGGTGCCGCAGGCCGGGGGGTGGGCTTCTGTTAGGGGGACTGGTGGGGGTGGCCGGGGGTGGGCAGTGGGGTCGTGGTTGGCGGGTTGGGGTCAGGCATTGCCATAAGACCATAAGACATAGGAAGTAAGGCCATTCGGCCCATCGAGTCCACTCCACCATTCAATCATGGCTGATTTCAACTCCATTTACCCGCTCTCTCTCCATAGCCCTTAATTCCTCGAGAAATCAAGAATTTACATGCCGGCTCCATGTTGTACAGCACGGCCGGTGCAGGTCGTCCCCTGAATGATTTATGTAAATTGCAAAAAGCTGAGGCTCAGTACTGATCCCTGTGGCCCATCACTCATTGCATCTTGCTAACCAAGCTGTAACAGTAATCTCTAACAAAATCTGACCATATTCAGCGAATAAGAGCAGGCAGATTATAGTATTATTGCTGATCATGTGGTTATTATTCGTGAACATTGTGCTAGTTGAGGGATAAATATTGGTCAGGAGACTGGAAGAATATTGCTGTTCTTCTTCCAATTAGTCAGGAAATCTTTTACATCTGCATGGGACACAAACAGGGCCTGGGTTTAATGTCCTATTTTTAAAATGTCACCTTTGACAGGGCAGCACTCTCTCAGTCCTGCACCTATGACCTTGCCCTTATTAAATTGTGGTTTGTGGGATCTTGCTGTACACAATTGACGATCATGTTTCCTGTATTGCAACAGTAACCTCACTTCAAATCTACAGATTCTTGTAAAGCATGTCAGGACACCTTGATATTGTGATGGTGCGATACACAAACACAAACCTTTCTTTCCTACCGAAGCCAGGTAACCTTCACCAACTTCATGATCAAGCTTTTGCTAATGTGATCTATGTGAGGAATGGTCATATTTTATAGTTTGCATTTTTACAGTAATGTTATTGAAAACCTGGGGTAAAATGCTTACAGACAGTATGTCTGCTAAGTTGCGATTGAAAGTGAGCTCATCAGTAATTTTGAAGGGCGAGTGTTTTGTTAATAAATATTAAAAGCCATTTTATTTGTTAGCAGATAGATAGCTAATGTAACGGTGCAACGGTTTGAGCCTGGCTAGACAAATCAAGGCACATCTTGTAAAAAGAGACAAAAGAATGCTGTGTGATTTGAGTGCAGCTGGTATACCTATTGGAGGGACCAGGTCTCCCTGGGGATAAAAAAAACAAACAATGGTTTCTACGACTCTAAGCTGAGTAGAAGGTTTTTGGCTTGGTCCTAAAAATGGTTCTCTCTTCAAGGACTCTGCACTAAGATAAGTAAGTAAAACCTGGTTGTTGGCTATATACACAGGTGGTATTTGAAATATAAAGGCTTGCTTAATTGGAATGGTGAGGCAGGTTTCAGGAAGCAAGTTAAGATGATGTAGCTGTTAAATATAAAGCTATTTCTTTGTCACTAATGTACTTATTTCTGTATTCAAATTAAAGTTTATTTTAGCATAAAAGCTGTCTATTGGTCAGTGTTATCACTCCTGTGTAGCAGTAATATTTCCTCAATGTTACCAAATGCATATAGTTGGATTCTAGTCCAGGATCCTTCCCAAAATTGGGATTCCGGTCCGGGCCCATAACACAAACCATTGCTTCTACTTGGCTCAGCATGCATTCAACATGTCGTGCCCTGTGAAGCTCCATTGGATGTTTTCCTATGCAATCGACACTGTATAAATGCAAGTCACCTACGCTGTGGGGTTTTCTGTAAACGTTCATCAACAGCCATCAGAGTGAGCTCCAATCTCACCCTCTGTAAGAATCATGGGGCGGGATTCTCCGACCCCCCGCCAGGTCAGAGAATCGCCGGGGGGGCGGCGGAAATCCCGCCCCCGCCGGCCGCTGAATTCTCCGGTGCCAGTGATTCGGCGGGGGCGGGAATCGCGCCGCGCCAGTCGGCGCCCCCCCCCCCCCCCCCCGGCGATTCTCTGGCCCGCGATGGGCCGAAGTTCCGCTGCTGTCAAGCCAGTCCCACCGGCGGGAATTAAACCACCTCTCTTACCGGTGGCACTGGCGACGCGGGCGGGCTCCGGGGTCCTGGGGGGGGCGCGGGGCGATCTGGCCCTGGGGGTTGCCCCCCTGGTGGCCTGGCCCGCGATCGGGGCCCACCGATCCGCGGGCGGGCCTGTGCCATGGGGGCACACTTTTTCCTCCGCCTCGGCCATAGCCTCCGCGATAGCCGACGCAGAAATGACATCCCCCCCCCCCCCCCCACGCATGCGCGGGGATGACATCAGCAGCCACTGACGCTCCCGCGCATGAGCGGACTTCCGCCGGTCAGCAAAGTCCCTTCGGCCCTGGCTGGCGTGGCGCCAAAGGCCTTTCCCGTTGGCCGGCGGCGCGCCAACCACTCCAGCTCGGGCCTAGCCCCTCATGGTGAGGGCTTGACCCCTAAAGGTGCGGAGAAATCCACACCTTTGGGGCGGCCCGACGACGGAATGGCTCCCGCCACTCCATCCCGCCGGGACACCCCGCCCTGCCGGGTAGGGGAGAATCTCGGCCATGGTCTCTAATATTAATATCTACAGCAGAATTTACAATATCTTTTCACATTGGGTATCGATGCAGGTCATCGTGCCCTGTCCTGAAATTAGAAGTCCAGTTTATCGACTCAGAGTTCAATTCCAATTTGGACCAGTTCTCTCTTATTATACTAGCAGCCATGAAATGACGTTACATTAGACCCCTATTGCCTTGACTTTATAATGCCATAACTTTGCTGGAGGTTAGTTGGATCACCTCATGGAGGGCAGCCACAGGGAGATCAGCCAGCAGTTGGTTGCACACCATAATGCACAACTGGCCTCTGATAGATTGGAAGTCATATCAGCATCCTGTAGTGTAAGCAAGGCATTAGTGCTACTATAGCATGCAAGTCATTTCTTTTTCTCATTACCCTGTTTAATGGCCTTTCATGCACCATATTCACTATCATTTCTTTCTCTGCTAATAGGCTATTCGAAACATGAATGCCTTTTCCAAAGTTTGTGCGGAATGCCCTATTTTAAATAAATCCATTTCTCCAAACCTTAAACGCCCCTTCTTTTTCTATCATGGTGCCAACTAGTACTTGGCTTTCAATCTCCAAATTTTGTATATATAAATGATTTGGAGGAAAATGTAACTGGTCTGATTAGTAAGTTTGCAGACGACACAAAGGTTGGTGGAATTGCGGATAGCGATGAGGACTGTCTGAGGATACAGCAGGATTTAGATTGTCTGGAGACTTGGGCGGAGAGATGGCAGATGGAGTTTAACCTGGACAAATGTGAGGTAATGCATTTTGGAAGGGCTAATGCAGGTAGGGAATATACAGTGAATGGTAGAACCCTCAAGAGTATTGAAAGTCAAAGAGATCTAGGAGTACAGGTCCACAGATCACTGAAAGGGGCTACACAGGTGGAGAAGGTAGTCAAGAAGGCATACGGCATGCTTGCCTTCATTGGCCGGGGCATTGAGTATAAGAATTGGCAAGTCATGTTGCAGCTGTATAGAACCTTAGTTAGGCCACACTTGGAGTATAGTGTTCAATTCTGGTCGCCACACTACCAGAAGGATGTGGAGGCTTTAGAGAGGGTGCAGAAGAGATTTACCAGAATGTTGCCTGGTATGGAGGGCATAAGCTATGAGGAGCGATTGAATAAACTCGGTTTGTTCTCACTGGAACGAAGGAGGTTGAGGGGCGACCTGATAGAGGTATACAAAATTATGAGGGGCATAGACAGAGTGGATAGTCAGAGGCTTTTCCCCAGGGTAGAGGGGTCAATTACTAGGGGGCATAGGTTTAAGGTGAGAGGGGCAAAGTTTAGAGTAGATGTACGAGGCAAGTTTTTTACGCAGAGGGTAGTGGGTGCCTGGAACTCACTACCGGAGGAGGTAGTGGAGGCAGGGACGATAGGGACATTTAAGGGGCATCTTGACAAATATATGAATAGGATGGGAATAGAAGGATACGGACCCAGGAAGTGTAGAAGATTGTAGTTTAGTCGGGCAGTATGGTCGGCACGGGCTTGGAGGGCCGAAGGGCCTGTTCCTGTGCTGTACATTTCTTTGTTCTTTGTTCTTTGTTCTTTGCATCTACAGATCAACTGCAAAACAATCGGGTAACTAGCAAGGGAACTCTGGTTGATTCTTTCAATTACCAACACTTTTAAAGCAATTTAGAAAACACTGATCATTGTTGCACCAAACATTGCTACAGAGAGTCACTAAACAAAGTGCACTTCGGGCAGAAGGAGAGACAATGCTCCAATAGTTCTTAAAAACAAAGCCACGTGCAGAGGATTGGTGAATACCACCATTAGCCAACAAAGAAAATCAAGTCACAACCACCCAGGAACTGTGCAGCGTTATGAGGAATATGAAAAGTTCTGCTTCCAGCTCAATAAATTGAACATGTAACGAGTCACACATTCTCCAGCTTCAGAACTATTAAAGGAAGAGAGAAATAACAAAGAAACTTCCTTATGTTAGTGAATAAAATATAAATTGTGGATGTATAGTTTCCTCAGGTAAGCCTCTGTAATAGGCAGGAGTCCGGTAACAATATGCATTTTGGGGTCCTCTACTGGTTCCGGGGCATTAAAACCATTTTGATTGCTCCCCAAAGAGTAGTCAAAAATATTTTGACCCCCAAAACATGGGAAGCCCAATAGCGACCAGGAAATCATTGTCGATTGTTGCAAAAACCCATCTGATTCCTTTAGGGAAGGAAATCTGCCGTCCTTACTTGGTCTGGTCTACATATGACTCCAGACCCACTGCAATGTAGTTAACTCTCAAATTCCCTCTGAAATGGCCTAGCAAACCATTCAGTTGAAAGTCAATTGAGGACGGGCAATAAATGTTGGCCCAGTCAGTGATTCCCACATTCTCGGAATGAATTCTTAGAAAGTCGGGAGCGTACTGCTGCTTCCCTTCCAATAATGATGGATGATATCAAAGAGTAGCTGTGGCTCAGTGGGTTGCAAACTCCCCTCAAAGGCCACAAGATCAATACCCACTGCAGGAGTGGGATTCTCCGGTTTGCCCCAATGGTTCTCACACCAACCAAAGACCTGCTCCCTCCCGAGGAGAGGACGGGGGGCGGGGGGGGCGGGGGCGGGGGCGGGGGGGGGGAGAATCTGTGGAACATCGACACATTTGGACTGGCCAATTCAGACTGTTGCCCAAGAGTGAGTTATATTGCGCCAGAATGCACACCATCCCAATAAATAGAGCTGAATTCTCTGATATGCAGGAGCAGGGAGGGGTGAGAACCATGGAATGATGCAGCACAAAAGGAGACCATTCGTCCCATCTGGCTGTTTGTGATCTTTGGTAGATGTTTCCAATTAGTCACACTTTTTCACTTCGCCGTGCACATTTCCCTTCAAGTATTTATCCCATTCCCTTCTGACATTATTTGTAATGTTACTTCGCTTACCAAACCTTCTCCTTCTTTAAGTGTGATTATTTGTTTGCTGGACTGTGCCTCCAGGTTGCTGCATGGGCCTTGTTGTAGCGTCAGTCTGGGGCCTCCGGATAGGCGTCATCAGCCACGACCTCAACGGATAACCCCCGTCGCCCAAGAGCCAACCCCTCACCTGAGGTAGCGCCTCGAAGGTGCCGCAAACCATTGAGTGCGCCAGGACAAAGGAGTTGTGTACGCTGCCTGGATAGCGGGCGCAGACGTGCACACCGTGCATCCCATGCACCCACCAGCTGCACCTCCAGGGAGTGGAATCCCTTCCTGGTGACGAAAGGCACCCTCCCATGTGCCAGTGCTCGTAGGGGGTCATGCATCCCGTACATCACCCCCTGGTCTTGGGGCATGCCAGCGATGGTGGTGAATCCCAATGCCCGGGCAACCTGGTGGGCTTGGTCCAAGGTTATATACTGCGTCACCCGGGCATATATGGGCATCCGTGATGGCTCTGACGGCCGTGATAGCTCCATCATCACCGGTTGGCCCCTGCTCCTTTGTTCTGCAGGGGTTCCCCCCCCCCCCCCCCCCCCCACCAGGAGCAGCTCCTTCTCATGCAGCCTCAGTGCATCTGCAAGGGCCGCCGCAATCAGGCAGGGTCCACCATTCCTGGCTGGTCTCCGAAATTCAGGGTGCGCAGGGGGTGAAGGATTAACATGTTAGCATGGTGGTAACTCCTGTGTCCAACCAGGTCCACCAGTCCTGGCCTACACTGCAGCCCCTACACCTCCCCCGATCCTAGCCCCACCCCCGTCCATTCCCACCGACCACTCTTACCTTCCCTGGCAGACTACCCCCTCAGGGTGGATGCCTCACTTGTGGCACTGCCAACCAGCCCACCCCATAGGAACACCAACCATCACCAAGCTCCGCCTGCCCACTGCGCCAAATCGCGACTCTCCGTCACCTCGAAAACGGTGTCACTGCGTTCCACTCTGCACGTACAATAGGCACCATTTGCATATCATTAGCGGGCCCGACCCGGTGTTCTCCAGGGCCTCCGCGATTCTCCGCCTTCGATGGGCAGAGTTCCTGACGCCATGATTCACTTGTGCTTTTAAAAATCGTGAAACCAGCGTGGCGGCTGCTGAGGGAGAGAGGGGGGGGGTACGGAAAGTGTCCAACATGGCCATTGTTGCTGACAATTGTGCCGCTGGCCGGGGAGGGGGGCGCTTCTGCCAGGGCCGGGGGAGTAGCGGTGGGTGGCCAGGAGATGGGCTGTGGGGTCAGAGTGGTCGTATAGGTGTCCCCCCAGGATGCCCTCTGGCCCAGCCGACCCATCAGCTGTGTGGGTGCGCTCCAGCACAACCAGTGCCATCTTGTTGGCTGGGATGAGTGAGTGTGGGGATTGCAATGTATATGTGCGGCTGCAGCTTGTCAGCCTCCCAGGTGTCGATCACGGACCCGCCGAATCCCGCACCGTTTTTCATTGGGATTGATCGTGTTCCACTTGGCGCCGGAGCTAGCCCCTCAACGGTAGCGGAATTGGTCCAGTTGCGGCACCGGTCTTTCTGTCGTAAATGTCCACGGGTTCTGAGTTGGCGTCAACTGGTCTCCGAAACGGAGAATCCCGCCCCAGGTCTTTGGTTATACAGCCGGCATCCATCCGATGAATGTGGCTGGGCCAACATAGACATCGCTGTCTTAGAAACTAGTTCCAGCTGATGGAACTAGGATACTCCGGGACCTCTTGAGTTGTTGACCTCATCCGCCAATAGATGCCGAGGATATTCCTGAGACAGTGAAGGTTGAAGCTGTTCATCCAGAAGGTAACAACAAAATAATTCAAGAAACTCTCCTTCATGGCCAGCAGGCTGGCAAGTGGAAATGAGTCCGCGGACATACCACAAAACAACCCCATGGGTATGATACTCGGGGGAAGACATTTAAAAGGGCACGAGGGCCTCAAACAGCTTCCCCCGGAGAGTCCTCAACATGAAAAATCAATGCAGCACCAGAAAAAGTGAGAATGTTCAATTCTTTTGTCCACTGTTCAGAGTCCGAGAAGGAGAACGATTCAAATTCTGTGCAGGAATCGAAGCTTCAAGAGTAAAATGTTCGTCAAAGAGTTGATTACTCGAAGGAAAAACTGACAGTGAGAACGTTGAGAAACTTCAGAACGGTCCATACTGGAAGTTAAAGATTCAAAGCACATTCTCCTTTGACAGAAGAATCGACTAACTTCCTAACCTGCACGCATCATGTGACTTTCTTCTTGTAACTCCTGTTTTGTGACATTTAATTCCTTTGTTGCTAATAGCTGAAGCCTCCAAGTAAATTGCCTCCCCCCCCCGCCCCCCCACTCCTCAGTAAATATCATCGCGTCAAACGGGATTTGAAAGATCTTATCCTGACTGCTTTTAATTTCAAAATGCGCATGCATAAAATATTGGAGCACAAAAGATTACACTCGACTGAAGGTGCAGCTAATTGGAATGGTTTCTACGCAAAGTTCAATCTTTAGTATGAATTACACGCACACTCTCTTTCACACATGGTCGAATTCAGTCATGTGTCCATGTGGAACAGCTTCAACCCGAATCACAGAATCCATTGAATCCCTACTGTGCGGAAGGAGGCCATTCGGCCCATCGAGTCTGGACCGACCCTCCGAAAGAACACCCTAGCTGGGCCCAAGTCCTCACTCTATCCCCATAATCCCACCTAATCTTTTGGTCACTTAAGGGGCAATTAATCATGGAAATTAATCATGGCCTATCTACCTAACCCGCACATCCTTGGACTGCGGGAGGAAACCGGAGCACCCGGAGGAAACCCACGCAGACAGGGGGAGAACGTGCAAACTCCACACAGTCACCCAAGGTTGGAGTTGAACCCGGGTCCCTGGCGCTGTGAGGCAGCAGTGCTAGCCACTGTGCCGCCCCAGTGGAGTATGAAGTAAGTTATAAAAGCTGGAGCGACATCACCAGCATTGCAGCCACAGAATGTACAAATTGAGACTGGGGTGGCACAGTGGTTAGCACTGCTGCCTCAGAGCACCAGGGGTTCAATTCCGACTTTGGGTGACTGTGCAAACTCCAGGCAGACATCCTCCCCGAGTCTGCGTGGGGGTTTCCTCCGGGTGCTCCAGATTCGGCTACTGTCCTCGCTGCTTTTCTGGCCCATTGCTGCTTTTGAACTGGCCCCAGATCTTGGTGAAACATGCAAAAGAAAAACTTGCATTCATGTAGCATCTTACTGATTTTAGCACAGGGCTAAATCGCTGGCTTTGAAAGCAGACCAAGGCAGGCCAGCAACACGGTTCAATTCCTGTAACAGCCTCCCCGAACAGGCGCCGGAATGTGGCGACTAGGGGCTTTTCACAGTAACTTCATTTGAAGCCTACTTGTGACAAGAAGCAATTTTCATTTCATTTCATTTGTTATGCTCTAGGTGTAGCATAAGCGGCTTCCTTGTGGTGCGCTTGACAAAGGAAGGTTCAGACGTGGAGATAACTTCAACACATTTATTAAACTATTTACACTTCTATTACTCGGGTTCGACACGACTGCTAATCCTACTATAGCTACCCAGACTGACTAACCAGTTGCTGCAATCCACGTGGTGGGAGTGATATTGAATCAACCCTGTGTCTGTACTCACTGACTGTCTCCACTGGAAAGAGGCAGATCATGTGTGTGGTGTCCTTTATATTTGGATTGGTGTAATGCCCTCCTGTGGTGGTGCCACCTCCGTGTGCATCGTGAATGTCCATTGGTCACGTCCTATCTAACTGATCTATTGGTTGAGTGTGTGTGTGTGATGTCTCTGGCGCTCCCTCTGGTGTCTAGCTAGCTTACATGTGTTTACATTAACCCCCCGTGTACCCACAGAGATGCACATCACCACACTTACTTGATGTCTTAACATCCTTCACAGCTAATTAAGTACTTTTCAATTGTAGTCACTCCTGTAACTTTGAGAAAAACTCTCGGCAATTTGCACACAGCAAGCAGCAATGTGAGAGTGATATTGGTCAGGCAGCATCTTTACATCAAAATATGCGTAGAAAATAAAAGCAGGAGGCCATTCGCCCCTTCGAGCCTGTTACGCCATTCATTATGATCATACTGATCATCAAGTTCAATACCCCGATCCTCCTTCCCCACCCCCCATATCCATTGATCCCTTTAACCCCCAAGAGCTATATCCAATTCCTTCTTGAAATTGCACAACATTTTGGCCTCAACTACTTTCTGTGGTCGTGAATTCCACAGATTCACCGCTCTCTGGGTGAAGAAATTTCTCCTCACCTCAGTCCTAAAAGGTTTACCCCTTATCCTCAAACTATGACCCCTAGTCCTGGACTCACCCACCATCGGGAACATTCTTTCTGAATCTACCCTGTCTAATCCGGCTGAAGTTTTATACGTTTCTGTGAGATCCCCTCTCACTCTTCGAAACTCTAATGAATATAATCCTAACCGATTTAATCTCTCCTCATTTGACAGTCCCGCCATCCCAGGAATCAGTCTGGTAAACCTTCGCTGTACTCCCTCCATAGCAAGAACATCCTTCCTCAGGAAGACACCAAACTGCACACAATACTCCAGGTGTGGCCTCACCAACGCCCGATACAATCGCAGTAAAACATCTCTATCCCTATATTCAAATCCTCTCGCTATGAAGACCAACACATCATTTGCCTTCTTTACTGCCTGCTGTACCTGCGCGCTTGCTTTCAGCGACTGATGCACCATGATACCTTTGAAATAGGGTCACAGGATCTTGTACCAACGTCTGGAAGGCCAAGCCAGGCTTCAGCTCCTCTGACAGTCTCACTTCAACACTGCAGTGACAGCTTAGGTATTCCAGCACCTAAGAGTGGAACTTGAAACCACATCCTTCTGACAAGAGGGTTACCCATTGGGCGACACCCAACATCTTCGCTGTTGAGCTTCCCACCGAGATTTGACGCAGCCAGGACATTGGCTGCCCCCCACACCCGCTACTCCATGTTTGCTCAGGCTGACCATGACTGTTTGGACAGTAAGTACTCAAGGGGCCGGCAGAGAAAATGATAGTGTGCACGCATGACGGTGTTGTGACGTCGAGTTGTGAGCTGCTCGTGCCATATTCACCGATCCTGGTGATAATCAACAGCGGCCATGGCTGAGAGTGAGTGTGAGTAAGGAAAGGTCAAGGTGTCATTCCCCAGACACTAATATGTCTCTGCACTCTCAAATTATGAATTTTAACTATGTTAAATGATGGGATCAACTGGGGTTCAGTAGCCCAGTGGTTGGCACTGTTGCGTCACAGCTCCAGAGTCCCAGGTTCGATTCCTGGCTTGGGTCACTGTCTGTGCGGAGTCTGCAATTTCTCCCCGTGTCTGCATGGGTTTCCTCCGGGCGCTCCGGTTTCCTCCCACAAGTCCTGAAAGACGTGCTGCTAGGTAATTTGGACATTTAGAATTCTCCCTCCGTGTCCCCAAATCAAACTGCCATGTATTTTGTGAACCATGTCCAGGTAACAGCTAAGAGAAAGGAAGGAACAGGGGGGCAGCATGGTGGTGCAGTGGTTAGCACTGCTGTCTCACGGCACTGAAGTCCCAGGTTTGATCCCGGCTCTGGGTCACTGTCCTTGTGGAGTTTGCACATTCTCCCCGTGTTTGCGTGGGTTTCGCCCCCACAACCCAAAGATGTGCAGGATAGGTGGATTGGTCGCGTTAAATTGCCCCTCAATTGGAAAAAATGGATTGGGTGCTCCGAATTTATTTAAAAAAAGGAAAGGACAGGTGCGAAATGTGTGAAGCTTGCACATTTTCCCCGTGTGTGTGTGTGGATTTCCTTCGGGTGCTCTGCTTTCCTCCCACAGTCCAAAGATGTGCAGGTTAGATGGATTGGAGTGGAGTCACGGGGATCTGGTGGGGAATGGGCCTAGGTCGAGAGCTCTTTCAGCGGGTTGATGCTGACTTGATGGGTTCGAATGGCCTGCTTCTCTACTGTCGGCATTCTGTGGCAATATGGAACAGGCTGCTCTTTGCAATTGACACATTTAGTTGTCAGAGTGCTGTGAGCCAGGAAGTAGGCTAGTCATAGATGAGATGTTGAAGAAGCAACAACAAGAGAGAGAAATTCTACTTCTGCCAAACTCAGGAAAAAGCGAAACAAGAGATAAAAGTGCTGAACGCAAAAAGCCAGCTTGTGCAAAAGGTTATTTTCTTCACTGAACCAAAGACTATTCCCAAGTCCTGGTCACTTACGCCACACAGTGTGGTAGTCACCTGCTGGATTTGACCAATAGATTTCTGGTTGTTGTTTGGGAATTGGAAGGGTTTCAATAAAGGTTAGGATTACGGGGGCAGGGGGTAAATGGATGCTCTTGGCTTTCCAGTCTTTGAGGGACTGAGTGCTTACTGTTAATGTGCGGAAGTAGAAGATTGTTCTTTGGAGTGTTTCATTATCTTTCTTCTACTTTAATAAATACTTTTATTGTTGTTTAAAAAATACTTTAGTGTGCACTTGAGGTGCCTAAAACAGAGGACTACAGACCAAGTGGGATTAGGCCGGATAGCTATTTTACAGACAGTGTAGCTGTGGATCCGTTGTGGAGTCTTGCTGTGCGCAAATTGCCATCCAACGTTTCGCACAGTCAAGTTCTATGTTCAGGTGTTTCAAGTGCTCTACAAAACGCTGAGTAGGAGTTGTATGATCAATCATTTAGTTGTATTAAGCAGGGTAAATTGTACCCTGACAGAGTGGAGGTCATTTTAAGCTTTAAGCAATAACATATTACAGGCAATATTGGATTTTATACACCTTGAAGACAAGGGTGAGAGTTTTATAATGGGAAACTGATTCAGCGTTGGCCGTTCTACATTTATCATTCAAATCAAATGACTCCCAGTCTCTTCCTATTTCATCAATGTCTGCACTGGGATTCATGTTGAACGGAGTTATGTCCACTCCAACAATTCGCTGGTCCTCAAGCGTAGTCCATATGAGTCATGTCGTAGCCAGCTCAATGTACTGATGGTAATAAGCAGCTTAAGCCTGTATCTGCTCATTCACGATGCAAAGCGGGGACAAGCAATTTGCACGGCACAATATATAACAAGCTCCAACAGTCCCTTTGGGTCAATTATACAGTTTCTAATTAAACATCATCTTCATGCACAGGAACTCAGGGCTAAATATGATATTGCATCAAATGCAACCGCAAGACTGCTTTCCTCTTAATATATGCCATGACGGCACTGTTGAAACTTCAGGATTCACACACACCAGACTAAGGCCAGCCACTCTCTCCCAACGTTATTGCCTATCGCCTGAGGTATTGCCGACTCCACGGACTCCCATCTCCGCCACCCATGGAAAAACAGAGACGACATTTCCAATTGAAGCTTTAGTTATGTCTTACTATTGTCATAATATCCACTCATGCATATAATGAGATACAGACGGGCAGTGACTGACACACACAATAACCAATAAACACACAGGACACAGAACAAATCACCAGACAGGACACTGCAGGGGACACCACCTCTATAAAACACACGAGGCATGAAGACTCTTCCTCTTCTCACTGGATACAGCTACAGAGATAGTCAGGGTGCACAGGGCAGTGAGCACCGCCTCCATGTGACAGAGAGCCAGTCTGGTCAAGCCAGACAGAGGTTATCAGTTTAGATTAATAGAGTGTCAGCCCACAGCAGATTATGTACAGCAACCAGCAGGTTCAATGTGTGAACCATCTCCTGTGTCGGAAGCCTGTTTCTCGTCTCACTGCATCCAGTTACAGTCAGTGTTAACCCAACTCATATAACACATCAACTATCTCCCAGGAGATGTTACCCGTCAACAGAATCACTACTTTTAATGTGCCAATCAGATTTTGTCAAGACCATTTCTCTTTGGTAAAGCCGACCCATTAATCCTTGAAATAAACAGAACGTTCTGGAAGAACTCAGCAGCGGTCAAGCGGCATCTGTGGATAGAGTGAAACCGAGTTAACGTTTCGAGTCCTGTATGACCCATTCGCCCCTGCGTTCCGTGTCCCCCGCACCACCCCCCCAGACCTGTGTATCTTTTCCCTCCCAACTCTATGAAATGTCACCACTGAATCCGTTTCCCCCGCCCTTTAAGGCAGCGTATTGTAGATCACAATAACTCTGCTGGGTTTCCTCATTCACCTCCTTCACCAACTATCTAAAACTTGCGTCGTCGAGTTACTGATTCTTCTACACCAGAAAACGTTTTGCCTTATTAACCTATTAAAAACCATGCATGATTTTGGACACCTTTGTCAAATCTACTTTTAACCTCTTCTGTTCGAAGAAGAACAACTCCAGCTTTGCCAGTCTTCCATATAGGCATTAGCTGTCGCTCAGTTGGTCACACACTGAATTGCAAGGTCCTGGATTCGAATACCACCCCAGAGCTTGGCTTATAAAGATAAATCAAGGCTACCACATCGGCTCAGCGCCGAGTTTATCGGAGGTGCGATCTCTTGGATGAGATGTTAAACTGAGGAACCAACTGGGAGGAGGGAGAGGTAGAGGCTGCTGAGGTTCCGCCGTTTTTTTTTTTTTTTGGAGGGCGAGCAGGTTTGCGGCCAGACCAGGGAGGGCAGGCAACAGTGAATCGTGAGACAACAACCCAAAGCAAGCCTCAGCCACGAGGAGACGACGAGTGAGGCAGGGAGTTGCCTTGAAGACCCCCGGACGAGTGAGCTAAGCGAGATTGTGAGAATGGGAGAGTGGGGGGGCGGGGGGAAGAGAGAGAGACTGAGGTGATGTGCAGTGGGGGGGGGGGGGGGGGGAGAGAGAGACTGTGAGGTGTGTGGTGATATGCATCACTGTAAATACACAAGGGGTTAATTTAAATACACGTAGACTAGATAGACACTCGAGGGAGCACCAGAGACATGACACACAGACAGTCAACCAATAGGTCAGTAAGATAGGACACGACCAATGGGCAGTCACGATACACACAAGAGGTGACACTACCACAGGAGGGCATTACACCAACCCATATAAAAGGACACAGCACACATGCTCAGTCTCTTTCCAGTGGAGACACTCAGTGAGTACATCGGGTTGATTTGAAACACATCACACCCACCACGTGGATTGTAGCAGACTGGTTCGTCAGTCTGAGTAGCTATAGCAGGATTAACAGGAGAGTCGAATCCAAGTAGGAGAATCGATAACAGTTTAATAAACGTGTTAAAGCTATCTCCAAGTCTGAACCTTCCTTTGTCAGAGTGCACATCAAGGAAGCAGATTATGCTACGTCAAGAGCAGAACAAAACAGGGTGATGTGCAGGGGGGGGGGGGGGGGGGGGGTAGGAGAGTGAGAGTGTGGGCGGAGGAGATTGTGTGAGGGTACCAGCCAGGGTTGTAGATTTGCAGGGAGGAAGGACGTGAGAGTTCTCCAACAGTGCTCCCTCAACTGTGCATAGTAAATAAAGTAGCAAATACCACGCAACAATTAATTGAGAGCAAGGGGGGTTTTGCAAAATCCCGACGGGGGCACAACAAACCATTACTAGACCACCACCCTTTTACCGGACGGACAACCAGTGAAAATGGAGGTGGACACTTGAGCGGCTATGTCATTGGTACCAGGAACCAGGATTACAGAACCTATGACACATCACCTTAAAACTGTCAAAGAAATACTTAAAAAATAGTTGGGAGGAGTGGTTCCATTGAGCGGCCGTATTGATGTCAATGTGCCGCTAAACGGACAGACCGCAGATTTGTCCCTGCACGATTTTAAAGGTAACGATCCAGCCCTAATGGGGAGAACCTGGCGAGAGAGAATAGAGCTAAACTGGGCCGAGGTGAATCTCATGCCAGAGTCCGAAGCACGTCTACCCAAGATTTTAAAGAAACATGCCACTGTCTTCAATGGAGAACATAGAACTTTACAGCGCAGTACAGGTCCTCTGATCATCTTGTATGCCTCAATTAAGTCACCTCTTAACCTTCTTCTCTCTAATGAAAACAGCCTCAAGTCCCTCAGCCTTTCCTCATAAGATCTTCCCTCCATACCAGGCAACATTCTGGTAAATTTCCTCTGCACCCTTTCCATTGTTTCCACATCCTTCCTATAATGCGGCGACCAGAATTGCACGCAATACTCCAAATGCGGCCGCACCAGAGTTTTGTACAGCTGCAACATGACCTCATGGCTCCGAAACTCAATCCCTCTACCAATAAAAGCGAACACACCGTACACCTTCTTAACAACCCTCTCAACCTGGTTGGCAACTTTCAGGGATCTAAGTACATGGACACCGAGATCTCTCTGCTCATCCACACTGCCAAGAATCTTACCATTAGCCCAGTACTCTGCCTTCCTGTTATTCCTTCCAAAATGAATCACCTCACACTTTTCTGCATTAAACTCCATTTGCCACCTCTCAGCCCAGCGCTGCAGCTTATCTATGTCCCTCTGTAACTTGTAACATCCTTCCGCACTGTCCACAACTCCACCGACTTTCGTGTCATCTGCAAATTTACTCATCCATCCTTCTAGGCCCTCCTCCAGGTCATTTATAAAAATGACAAACAGCAGTGGCCCCAAAACAGATCCTTGTGGTACACCACTAGTAACTGGACTCCAGTCTGACCATTTCCCATTAACCACCACCCTTTGTCTTCTTCCAGCTAGCCAATTTCTGATCCAAACTGCTAAATCACCCATAATCCCATGACTCCGTATTTTCTGCAGTAGCCTACCATGGGGAACCTTATCAAACGCTTTACTGAAATCCATATACACCACATCAACTGCTTTACCCTCATCCACCTGTTTGGTCACCTTCTCAAAGAACTCAATAAGGTTTGTGAGGCACGACCTACCCTTCACAAAACCGTGTTGACTATCTCTAATCAAATTATTCCTTTCCAGATGATTATACATTCTATCTCTTTTATAAACCTTTCCAAGTTTTGCCCACAACAGAAGTAAGGCTCACTGGTCTATAGTTACAGGGGGTGGCTCTACTCCCCTTCTTGAACAAGGGGACAACATTTGCTACACTCCAGTCTTCTGGCACTATTCCTTAAAGATCAAAGCCAAAGGCTCAGCAATTTCCTCCCTAGCTTCCCAGAGAATCCTAGGATAAATCCCATCCGGCCCAGGGGACTTATCTATTTTCACACTTTCCAGAATTGCTAACACCTCCTCTTTATGAATCTCAAGTCTTTCTAGTCTAGTAGCCTGAATCTCAGTATTCTCCTCGACAACGTTGTCTTTTCCCTGTGTGAATACTGATGAAAAATATTCATTTAGCACCTCTCCTCTCTCCTTGGACTGCAAGCACAACTTCCCACTACTGTCCTTGACTGGCCCTACTCTTACCCTAGTCATTTGTTTATTCCTGACACATCTATAGAACGCTTTATGGTTATCCTTGATCCTACCTGCCAAAGACTTCTCATGTCCCCTCCTGGCTCTTCTTAGCTCTCTCTTTAAGTCCTTCCTAGCTAACTTGTAACTCTCGAGCGCCCTAACTGAACCTTCATGTCTCATCTTTACATAAGCCTCCTTCTTCCTCTTGACAAGTGTTTCGACTGCTTTAGTACACCATGGTTCCCTTGCTCGACCACTTCCTCCCTGCCTGACAGGTACATACTTATCAAGGACACGCAGTAGCTGTTCCTTGAACAAGCTCCACATTTCCATTGTGCCCATCCCCTGCAGTTTTCCTCTCCATCCGTTGCATCCGAAGTCTTGCCTCATCGCATCATAATTGCCTTTCCCCCAGATATAACTCTTGCCCTGCGGTATATACCTATCCCTTTCCATCTCTAAAGTAAACGTAATCTAATTGTGGTCACTATCACCAAAGTGCTCACCTACCTCCAAATCTAACACCTGTCCTGGTTCATTACCCAGCACCAAATCCAAAATGGCCTCGCCTCTCGTTGACCTTTCTACATACTGTGTCAGGAAACCCTCCTGCACACATTGGACAAAAACAGACCCAACTAAAGTACTCAAACTATCGCGTTTCCAGTCAATATTTGGAAAGTTAAAGTCCCCCATAACAACTACCCTGTTGCTTTCGCTCCTATCCAGAATCATCTTTGCAATCCTTTCTTCTACATCTCTGGAGCTTTTCGGAGACCTGTAGAAAACCCCTAACAGGGTGACCTCTCCTTGCCTGTTTCTAACCTCAGCCCATACTACCTCAGTAGACGAGTCCTCATCAAACGTCCTTTCTGCTGCCGTAATACTGTCCTTGATTAACAATGCCACCCCTCCCCCTCTTTTACCACCTTTCCTGAGCTTACTGAAATATCTAAACCCTGGCACCTGCAACAACCATTCCTGTCCCTGCTCTATCCATGTCTCCGAAATGGCCACAACATCGAAGTCCCAGGTACCAACTCATGCCGCAAGTTCACCCACTTTATTCCGGATACTCCTGGCATTGAAGAAGACACACTTTAAACCATCTTCCTGCCTGCCAGTACACTCGTGCAACTTTGAAACCTTACTCATGACCTCACTACTATCAACCTCCTGTATACTGGAGCTACAATTCAGTTTCCCAAGCCCCTGCTGAACTAGTTTAAACCCTCCCGAAGAGCATTAGAAAATTTCCCCCCCCCCGGATATTGGTACCCCTCTGGTCCAGGTGTAGACCATCCCATTTGTAGAGGTCCCACCGACCCCAGAATGAGCCCCAATTATCCAGAGATCTGAAACCCTCCCTCCTTCACCATTCCTGTAGCCACGTGTTCAACTCCTCTCTCTCCCTATTCCTCGTCTCGCTATAAGACCATAAGACCATAAGACATCGGAGCGGACGTAAGGCCATTCGGCCCATCGAGTCAACTCCACCATTCAATCATGGTTGATTTCAACTCCATTTACCCGCTCTCTCTCCATAGCCCTTAATTTCTCGAGAAATCAAGAATTTATCAACTTCTGTCTTAAAGACACTCAACGTCCCGGCCTCCACCGCCCTCTGTGGCAATGAATTCCACAGACTCACCACTTTCTGGCTGAAGAAATGTCTCCTCATCTCTGTTCTAAAGTGACTCACTTTTATTCTAAGGCTGTGCCCCCGGGTCCTAGTCTCCCCTGCTAATGGAAACAACTTCCCTACGTCCACCCTATCTAAGCCATTCATTATCTTGTAAGTTTCTATTAGATCTCCCCTTAACCTCCTAAACTCCAATGAATATAATTCCAGGATCCTCAGACGTTCATCGTATGTTAGGCCTACCATTCCTGGGATCATCCGTGTGAATCTCCGCTGGACCCGCTCCAGTGCCAGTATGTCCTTCCTGAGGTGTGGGGCCCAAAATTGCTCACAGTATTCTAAATGGGGCCTAACTAATGCATTATAAAGCTTCAGAAGTACATCCCTGCTTTTATATTCCAAGCCTCTTGAGATAAATGACAACATTGCATTTGCTTTCTTAATTACGGACTCAACCTGCAAGTTTACCTTTAGAGAATCCTGGACTAGGACTCCCAAGTCCCTTTGCACTTCAGCATTATGAATTTTGTCACCGTTTAGAAAATAGTCCATGCCTCTATTCTTTTTTCCAAAGTGCAAGATCTCGCACTTGCCCACGTTGAATTTCATCAGCCATTTCTTGGACCACTCTCCTAAACTGTCTAAATCTTTCTGCAGCCTCCCCAACTCCTCCATACTACCTGCCCCTCCACCTATCTTTGTATCATCAGCAAACTTAGCCAGAATGCCCCCAGTCCCATCATCTAGATCATTAATATATAAGAGAACAGCTGTGGCCCCAACCACCGAACCCTGCGGGACACCACTCGTCACCAGTTGCCATTCCGAAAAAGAACCTTTTATCCCAACTCTCTGCCTTCTGCCTGACAGCCAATCGTCAATCCATGTTAGTACCTTGCCTCGAATACCATGGGCCCTTATTTTTCTCAGCAGTCTCCCATGAGGCACCTTATCAAAGGCCTTTTGGAAGTCAAGATAGATAACATCCATTGGCTCTCCTTGGTCTAACCTATTTGTTATCTCTTCAAAGAACTCTTAACAGGTTTGTCAGGCACGACCTCCCCTTACTAAATCCATGCTGACTTGTCCTAATCCGACCCTGCACTTCCAAGAATTTAGAAATCTCATCCTTAACAATGGATTCTAGAATCTTGCCAACAACCGAGGTTAGGCTAATTGGCCTATAATTTTCAATCTTTTTCCTTGTTCCCTTCTTGAACAGGGGGGTTACAACAGTGATTTTCCAATCCTCTGGGACTTTCCTTGACTCCAGTGACTTTTGAAAGATCATAACTAACGCCTCCACTATTTCTTCAGCTATCTCCTTTCGAACTCTAGGATGTAGCCCATCTGGGCCCGGAGATTTATCAATTTTTAGACCTCTTAGTTTCTCTAGCACTTTCTCCTTTGTGATGGCTACCATATTCAACTCTGCCCCCTGACTCTCCTGAATTGTTGGGATATTACTCATGTCTTCTACTGTGAAGACTGACGCAAAGTACGTATTTACTTCCTCAGCTATTTCCTTGTCTCCCATCACTAGATTACCAGTGTCATTTTGGAGCAGCCCAATGTCTACTTTTGCCTGCCGTTTGTTTTTAATGTATTTAAAGAAACTTTTACTATCATTCCTAATGTTACTGGCTAGCCTACCCTCATAATTGATCCTCTCTTTCCTTATTTCTCTCTTTGTTATCCTCTGTTTGTTTTTGTAGCCTTCCCAATCTTCTGACTTCCCACTACTCTTTGCCACATTATAGGCTTTCTCTTTTGCTTTGATGCATTCCCTAACTTCCTTTGTCAGCCATGGCTGCCTAATCCCCCCTCTGATAACCTTTCTTTTCTTTGGGATGAACCTCTGTACTGTCTCCTCAATTACTCCCAGAAACTCCCGCCATTGCTGTTCTACTGTCTTTCCCGCTAGGCTCTGCTCCCAGTCGAATTTTTGTCAGTTCCTCCCTCATGCCCCTGTAGTTACCTTTATTTAACTGTAACACCTTTACATCTGATTCTACCTTCTTTCTTTCAAATTGAAGATTGAATTCTACCATATTATGATCACTGCCTCCTAAGTGTTCCCTTACTTTAAGATCTTTAATCAAGTCTGGCTCATTACATAACACTAAGTCCAGAATGGCCTGTCCCCTCGTGGTCTCCATCACAAGCTGTTCCAAAAAGCCCTCCTGTAAACATTCAATGAATTCCCTTTCCTTGGGTCCACTGGCAGCATTATTTACCCAGTCCACATGCATATTGAAGTCCCCCATGATCACTGCGACCTTGCCTTTCTGACATGACCTTTCTATTTTGTGGTGCATTTTGTGCCCCTGGTCCTGACCACTGTTAGGAGGCCTGTACATAACTCCCATTATGGTTTTTTTGCCTTTGTGGTTCCTCAACTCTACCCACACAGACTCCACATCATCTGACCCTATGTCGTTTAGTGCTATTGATTTAATTTCATTCCTAATTAACAAGGCAACCCCGCCCCCTCTGCCCACCTCTCTGTCTTTTCGATAGGTTGTGAATCCCTGGATGTTTAAATGCCAGTCCTGAACCCCCTGCAACCACGTCTCTGTGATGCCTACCACATCATACCTGCCAGTCACAATCTGGGCCACAAGCTCATCTACCTTGTTCCGTACACTGCGCGCATTTAAATATAGCACCTTTAATTCTCTATTGACCGTCCCTTTTTGTTTTCTTAGTGTGGTGGACCTTGGTTTACTGAGCCTTTCCATACACTGTGTCATATTTTGTGGGATGGGGACTATCGTAACCTCTCCTGAGTTCTGTCTTTTCAAAGAACAAAGAACAAAGAAATGTACAGCACAGGAACAGGCCCTTCGGCCCTCCAAGCCCGTGCCGACCATACTGCCCGACTAAACTACAATCTTCTACACTTCCTGGGTCCGTATCCTTCTATTCCCATCCTATTCATATATTTGTCAAGATGCCCCTTAAATGTCCCTATCGTCCCTGCCTCCACTACCTCCTCCGGTAGTGAGTTCCAGGCACCCACTACCCTCTGCGTAAAAAACTTGCCTCGTACATCTACTCTAAACTTTGCCCCTCTCACCTTAAACCTATGCCCCCTAGTAATTGACCCCTCTACCCTGGGGAAAAGCCTCTGACTATCCACTCTGTCTATGCCCCTCATAATTTTGTATACCTCTATCAGGTCGCCCCTCAACCTCCTTCGTTCCAGTGAGAACAAACCGAGTTTATTCAATCGCTCCTCATAGCTTATGCCCTCCATACCAGGCAACATTCTGGTAAATCTCTTCTGCACCCTCTCTAAAGCCTCCACATCCTTCTGGTAGTGTGGCGACCAGAATTGAACACTATACTCCAAGTGTGGCCTAACTAAGGTTCTATACAGCTGCAACATGACTTGCCAATTCTTATACTCAATGCCCCGGCCAATGAAGGCAAGCATGCCGTATGCCTTCTTGACTACCTTCTCCACCTGTGTAGCCCCTTTCAGTGATCTGTGGACCTGTACTCCTAGATCTCTTTGACTTTCAATACTCTTGAGGGTTCTACCATTCACTGTATATTCCCTACCTGCATTAGCCCTTCCAAAATGCATTACCTCACATTTGTCCAGGTTAAACTCCATCTGCCATCTCTCCGCCCAAGTCTCCAGACAATCTAAATCCTGCTGTATCCTCAGACAGTCCTCATCGCTATCCGCAATTCCACCAACCTTTGTGTCGTCTGCAAACTTACTAATCAGACCAGTTACATTTTCCTCCAAATCATTTATATATACTACAAAGAGCAAAGGTCCCAGCACTGATCCCTGTGGAACACCACTGGTCACAGCCCTCCAATTAGAAAAGCATCCCTCCATTGCTACCCTCTGCCTTCTATGGCCTAGCCAGTTCTGTATCCACCTTGCCAGCTCACCCCTGATCCCGTGTGATTTCACCTTTTGCACTAGTCTACCATGAGGGACCTTGTCAAAGGCCTTACTGAAGTCCATATAGACAACATCTACTGCCCTACCTGCATCAATCATCTTAGTGACCTCCTCGAAAAACTCTATCAAGTTAGTGAGACACGACCTCCCCTTCACAAAACCGTGCTGCCTCTCACTAATACGTCCATTTGCTTCCAAATGGGAGTAGATCCTGTCTCGAAGAATTCTCTCCAGTAATTTCCCTACCACTGAAGTAAGGCTCACCGGCCTGTAGTTCCCGGGATTATCCCTGCCACCCTTCTTAAACAGAGGAACAACATTGGCTATTCTCCAGTCCTCCGGGACATCCCCTGAAGACAGCGAGGATCCAAAGATTTCTGTCAAGGCCTCAGCAATTTCCTCTCCAGCCTCCTTCAGTATTCTGGGGTAGATCCCATCCGGCCCTGGGGACTTATCTACCTTAATATTTTTTAAGACACCCAACACCTCGTCTTTTTGGATCACAATGTGACCCAGGCTATCTACACCCCCTTCTCCAGACTCAACATCTACCAATTCCTTCTCTTTGGTGAATACTGATGCAAAGTATTCATTTAGTACCTCGCCCATTTCCTCTGGCTCCACACATAGATTCCCTTGCCTATCCTTCAGTGGGCCAACCCTTTCCCTGGCTACCCTCTTGCTTTTTATGTAAGTGTAAAAAGCCTTGGGATTTTCCTTAACCCTATTTGCCAATGACTTTTCATGACCCCTTCTAGCCCTCCTGACTCCCTGCTTAAGTTCCTTCCTACTTTCCTTATATGCCACACAGGCTTCGTCTGTTCCCAGCCTTTTAGCCCTGACAAATGCCTCCTTTTTCTTTTTGACGAGGCCTACAATATCATTCGTCATCCAAGGTTCCCGAAAATTGCCGTATTTATCTTTCTTCCTCACAGGAACATGCCTGTCCTGTATTCCTATCAACTGACACTTGAAAGCCTCCCACATGTCAGATGTTGATTTGCCCTCAAACATCCGCCCCCAATCTATGTTCTTCAGTTCCCGCCTAATATTGTTATAATTAGCCTTCCCCCAATTTAGCACATTCATCCTCGGACCACTCTTATCCTTGTCCACCAGCACTTTAAAACTTACTGAATTGTGGTCACTGTTACCGAAATGCTCCCCTACTGAAACATCTACCACCTGGCCGGGCTCATTCCCCAATACCAGGTCCAGTACCGCCTCTTCCCTAGTTGGACTGTTTACATATTGTTTTAAGAAGCCCTCCTGGATGCTCCTTACAAACTCTGCCCCGTCTAAGCCCCTGGCACTAAGTGAGTCCCAGTCAATATTGGGGAAGTTGAAGTCTCCCATCACCACAACCCTGTTGTTTTTACTCTTTTCCAAAATCTGTCTACCTATCTGCTCCTCTATCTCCCGCTGGCTGTTGGGAGGCCTGTAGTATACCCCCAACATTGTGACTGCACCCTTCTTATTCCTGATCTCTACCCATATAGCCTCACTGCCCTCTGAGGTGTCCTCTCGCTGTATAGCTGTGATACTCTCCTGAACAAGTAGCGCAACTCCGCCTCCCCTTTTACATCCCCCTCTATCCCGCCTGAAACATCTAAATCCTGGAACGTTTAGCTGCCAATCCTGCCCTTCCCTCAACCAGGTCTCTGTAATGGCAACAACATCATAGTTCCAAGTAGTAATCCAAGCTCTCAGTTCATCTGCCTTACCCGTAATGCTCCTTGCATTAAAACATATGCACTTCAGGCCACCAGACCCGCTGTGTTCAGCAACTTCTCCCCGTCTGCTCTGCCTCAGAGCCACACTGTCCCTATTCCCTAGTTCTCCCTCAACGCTCTCACCTTCTGACCTATTGCTCCCGTGCCCACCCCCCTGCCATACTAGTTTAAACCCTCCCGTGTGACACTAGCAAATCTCGCGGCCAGGATATTTATGCCTCTCCGGTTTAGATGCAACCCGTCCATCTTATACAGGTCACACCTGCCCCGGAAGAGCTCCCAGTGGTCCAGATAACAGAAACCCTCCCTCCTACACCAGCTGTTTAGCCACGTGTTTGTCTGCTCTATCTTCCTATTTCTAGCCTCACTGGCACGTGGCACAGGGAGTAATCCCGAGATTACAACCCTCGAGGTCCTGTCTTTTAACTTTCTGCCTAGCTCCCTGAACTCCTGCTGCAGGACCTCATGCCCCTTCCTGCCTATGTCGTTAGTACCAATATGTACGACGACCTCTACCTGTTTGCCCTCCCCCTTCAGGATTCCCTCTACCCGTTCGGAGACATCCTGGACCCTGGCACCAGGGAGGCAACATACCATCCTGGAGTCTCTTTCACGTCCACAGAAGCGCCTATCTGTTCCCCTGACTATAGAGTCCCCTATCACTATTACTCTTCTGCGCTTTGACCCTCCCTTCTGAACATCAGAGCCAGCCGTGGTGCCACTGCTCTGGCTGCTGCTGTTTTCCCCTGATAGGCTATCCCCCCCGACAGTATCCAAAGGGGTATATCTGTTCGAGAGGGGGACAACCACAGGGGATTCCTGCACTGACTGCCTGCCCTTTCTGGTGGTCACCCATTTCTCTGCCTGCACCTTGGGTGTGACCACACTTACATAACTGCGATCTATGACGCTTTCCGCCACCTGCATGCTCCTAAGTGCATCCAATTGCTGCTCCAACCGAACCATGCGGTCTGTGAGGAGCTGCAGTTGGGTGCACTTTCTGCAGATGAAGCCATCCGGGACGCTGGAAGCCTCCCGGACCTGCCACATCTCACAGTCAGAGCACAGCACCCCTCTAACTGACATTGCGTCAATTAATTAAAATTAAAATATGTCTTTTTTTTTAATAAATACTTTTTTTTTAAATTACAAAGTTACTGTCAACTATCTGTTTCCTAGCACTAGATTTCTAATAGAAATGCGATAGCTAACTATAATATCCTCCGATCTCTGGCTTAGATATCCTCTAAATTATAATTAAGTTATTATGTTTAATTAGTTCCCAAATACTCAAAAAAAATTTAGGTTAGAATCCCAACCAGCCACTCAGGTCACAGCTTTTCTGTGATGTCACTTCAGTTTCCCCCCGACACACACAATTTGAAAAAAAGGTATAAAAGTAAAAATCACTTGCTTACCTTCTGAGATGTTTTCAGGTTCTCTCGCTGACAGAGACTGCTCCTCCACCTCCAATCCTTGGCCTGCACAATGCTAATAATATAATATGGCATTTACCTTACACCAATGGGTCTTATTATTAGGTTAGAGGAGGAGGGTGGGTGGGAGACACTACACGTGTAGTGTCTCGGGTTTCCTCTCCACCAGAATTTATTGGGGGGGGGGGACTTGCCAGAGGTCGAACTTCCGGTTCCCGCCGAAATCCAATGGGCTGCTCCTGTAAAGGTAAGAGCTTTTAAACTCACTACTCACCTCCCAGAAGGCCCCTGCGCACCGCTGCCGCCGAAATCCAAAGGGCTGCTCCTGTAAAGGTAAGAGCTTTTAAACTCACTACTCACCTCCCAGAAGGCCCCTGCGCACCGCTGCCGCCGAAATCCAAAGGGCTGCTCCTGTAAAGGTAAGAGCTTTTAAACTCACTACTCACCTCCCAGAAGGCCCCTGCGCACCGCTGCCGCCGAAATCCAAAGGGCTGCTCCTGTAAAGGTAAGAGCTTTTAAACTCACTACTCACCTCCCAGAAGGCCCCTGCGCACCGCTGCCGCCGAAATCCAAAGGGCTGCTCCTGTAAAGGTAAGGTCTTTAAATACACTACTCACCTCCCAGAAGGCCCCTGCGCACCGCTGCCGCCGAAATCCAAAGGGCTGCTCCTGTAAAGGTAAGGTTTTTAAACTCACTACTCACCTCCCAGAAGGCCCCTGCGCACCGCTGCCGCCGAAATCCAAAGGGCTGCTCCTGTAAAGGTAAGAGCTTTTAAACTCACTACTCACCTCCCAGAAGGCCCCTGCGCACCGCTGCCGCCGAAATCCAAAGGGCTGCTCCTGTAAAGGTAAGGTCTTTAAATACACTACTCACCTCCCAGAAGGCCCCTGCGCACCGCTGCCGCCGAAATCCAAAGGGCTGCTCCTGTAAAGGTAAGGTTTTTAAACTCACTACTCACCTCCCAGAAGGCCCCTGCGCACCGCTGCCGCCGAAATCCAAAGGGCTGCTCCTGTAAAGGTAAGAGCTTTTAAACTCACTACTCACCTCCCAGAAGGCCCCTGCGCACCGCTGCCGCCGAAATCCAAAGGGCTGCTCCTGTAAAGGTAAGAGCTTTTAAACTCACTACTCACCTCCCAGAAGGCCCCTGCGCACCGCTGCCGCCGAAATCCAAAGGGCTGCTCCTGTAAAGGTAAGAGCTTTTAAACTCACTACTCACCTCCCAGAAGGCCCCTGCGCACCGCTGCCGCCGAAATCCAAAGGGCTGCTCCTGTAAAGGTAAGAGCTTTTAAACTCACTACTCACCTCCCAGAAGGCCCCTGCGCACCGCTGCCGCCGAAATCCAAAGGGCTGCTCCTGTAAAGGTAAGAGCTTTTAAACTCACTACTCACCTCCCAGAAGGCCCCTGCGCACCGCTGCCGCCGAAATCCAAAGGGCTGCTCCTGTAAAGGTAAGAGCTTTTAAACTCACTACTCACCTCCCAGAAGGCCCCTGCGCACCGCTGCCGCCGAAATCCAAAAGATTTTCGTGCTTTTTTGTATTCCTAAGCAGCTACGCTTCCCACTGATTACTTCACCTCTTGGTTCCCTGACTTTCCCTTACCCCCCCAAACTCTAGTTTAAAGTCCTATTGACCACCCTATTTACTCTTTTCGGCAGAACACTGGTCCCAGCTCGGTTCAGGTGGAGACCATCCCAACGGTAGAGGTCCCCCCTGTCCCAAAACTGATGCCAGTGTCCCATGAAAAGGAACCCCTCTTTCCCACACCACTCTTTCAGCCACGTGTTAACTTCCCTTATTCTTGCCTCCCTATGCCACTTTGCACGTGGCTCGGGCAGTAATCCGGAGATTATGACCCTTGAGGACCTGTTTTTTAATTTGAATCCTAGCTCTTTATAATCTCTAAACAGGTCCTGTTTTCTAGACTTGCCTATGTTGTTGGTACCGACATGGACCACAACAACTGGATCCTCCCCCTCCCTCTCCAGTATCTTTTCAAGCCGGTCAGAGATGTCCCGCTCCCTAGCACCATGTGGGACTCTTTATCCTGCTCACAAAGGATACTATCTATCCCCCTGATCATAGAATCCCCTACAACTACAACTTGCCTATTTACTCCCTCCCCTTGAATGGCCTGCTGAACCATGGTGCCTTGGTCAGCTGACTCATCCTTCCTACAGCCCTGTTCGCCATCCACACAGGGAGCAAGTGCCTCATACCTGTTGGACAGGGTCAAGGGCTGAGGCTCCTGAGTTCCTGACTGCTGCTTCCCTTTACCTGCCTGACTTGCAGTCACACCCTGCTGACCCTGGCCACTGACAGGATTTAAACTACTTACTCTGACAGGTGTGACTGCCTCCTGAAAGACAGTGTCCAGGTAAGTCTCCCCCTCCCGGATATGCCTCAGTGTTTGAAGCTCAGACTCCAGCTCATCAACTCTGAGCCGGAGCTCTTCGAGCAGCCAACACTTACTGCAGATGTGGTCACTGCAGCACGCAATGAGATCTGCCAGCTCCCACATCAAGCAGCTCAAGCACATCACCTGACCAGCCATCACTAATTAATTAATTAGTTTAATTTAAGTTTACGAGTTTAGCTGTGTTTTTTTTAATTTGGGGCAGATTTGCTATCAACCAATCAGATCACAGCTTCCCTCTGACGTCACTTTTGGGGGAAAAAACTGGTAAACTAAGTTACCGTTAGGTTTTTATACTCACAGAGACTGCTCCTCCTCCTCCGAACAGCTCCTGAAATTAGGCCCGGAGAAAGAGAGAGAACAAAACAGTGGGGAAAAAGCACCTTCTCCCACTCTTCACCGAATTACCTCACTGCACCAAATTACCAAATTCTCACTCTGTCTGTGTCTCACTCACTCAGGCTGTGTCTCCTTGACCAGCGCAATGCTTACTAAGTGCGCTTTCTGTCTGTCTTTTATACAGACTTTAGGATGACTCACACTAAAACGTCAAAGAGAAGAATACACTGTATACCTTTGTGCCCCTTAACAGGCCTCAGGTGACTGCCAGATAACTGCCTCTCAGCAATTAGGGTGGGGGCAGCTTCAGCCAATCAGACACTAATCTACACTGCACTTTTAACTGAAAAACAGCACAATTAGATTAACCACTTACCTTTCCTGGTTACTTCACTGCACCAAATTACCAAATTCTCACTCTGTCTGTGTCTCACTCACTCAGGCTGTGTCTCCTTGACCAGCGCAATGCTTACTAAGTGCGCTTTCTGGCTGTCTTTTATACAGACTTTAGGATGACTCACACTAAAACTTCAAAGAGAAGAATACAATGTGTTACTTTGTGCCCCTTAACTGGCCTCAGGTGACTGCCAGATAACTGCTATCACATGGCACGGGTAACAACCCAGAGATAATAACTCTGTTTGTCCTAGATCTAAGTTTCCACCCTAACTCCCTGAATTCCTGCCTTACATCCCTATCCCTTTTCCTACCTATGTCGTTGTTACCTATGTGGACCATGACTTGGGGCTGCTCCCCCTCCCCTTAAGGATCCCGAAAACACGATCCCGAAATCACACACCCTGGCACCTGGGAGGCAACACACCAACCGCGAGTCTCTCTCGTTCCCACAGAATCTCCTATCTATCCCCCTAACTATGAAGTCTCCAATGACTAATGCTCTACTCCTCTCCCCCCTTCCCTTCTGAGCAACAGGGACAGACTCTGTGCCAGAGACCTGTACCCCATGGGTTACCCCTGGTAAGTCCCCCCCCCCCCAACAGTATCCAAAGCGATATACTTGTTACTAAGGGGAACGACCACAGGGGATCCCTGTACTGACTGCTTCCTCCCAGGAAGGAAGGTGGGAAGTATAGAAGAGATCTCAGTCAAGTTAAAGATTGGGGATGAAAGTCGAGCAAGGTGCTCAAAGGCGAGGTCAGTGCCGTACGCCATCAGGCCAAAGGTCGAGGTAGGGTTAGAGAGGCTGGTCAAGACAGGGGTCCTCGAACCTGTTGATACAAGTGATTGGGTCACACTGATAATACCTGTGATGAGGAAGGATGGTTCTGTATGTATATGTGGTGATTTTAAAGTCGCTATCAATCCGGTACTGTGTGTGGAGCTGTACCCTCGGCCTTTAATTGATGATTTGTTTATTGGGTTGGCTGGAGGCCAGCACTTCAGTAAAGTTTGTCTCCAGGGGAGCGGCACGTGGTCCAGTGGTTAGCACTGGGACTGCAGCGCTGAGGACCCGGGTTCGAATCCCGGCCCTGGGTCACTGTCTGTGTGGAGTTTGCACATTCTCCCCGTATCTGCGTGGGTTTCACCCCCACAACCCAAAAAATATGCAGATTAGGTGGATTGGCCAAGCTAAATTGCCCCTTAACTGGAAAATAAAATAATTGGGTACTCTAAATTTTTTTATTTTTTTAAAGTTTGTTTCCAGATAAATGTGGATCTAGATTCACAACAATATTTGACGATCGTGACACACAAAGAGCTATTCAGATATTAAAAACTTCACATCCGCACCTGTGTTGTTCCAATGTATAATGGATCAAATTTGATGTGGGCTAGAAGAACTCCCAACGCTACTTAGAAGATATCTTAGTTACTGGTGTTGCTCTCATTAGCCTTAGTTTATTAGCTCTAATTCTGTCACCTTTGCTCACGAGTCGCCAGGTATCTTTCTGATACCGCCACGTGGTTCAAGCACGAGTAATGATTAATAATGCAGCACACCGCTTAGTAAATGTTAAATCAACGATAATTTATTATATACAGCAATAAATACTTATACAATAATCCTACCTCTAGACTATTACCTACCACTAAAGGCCAATACTTAACTTTGCTGATGGCCCACCAGGCCAGGGAAACGAATGGCTTATCGAATTGGGTCTGGCCTGCGGGATTCAAAAAGGCTGGTACGGGTCGATAGTCTGGAACACCTCTCTGGTAGCGATCGCTGGAGTAATACTTACTTGTTCTTTCGTCGAAGGGTCTCGAAGGTTGCGAGTAGGAGAAGAAGGGTCGATCTGAACTTGGCCCCTATTTTTATAGTTCCTGGGAGCTTCCCGCCTCTCGGGGCGGACCTTGACCCTGGTCCCAAGTGATTGGACTTGGTCCCAATCACTGGGTTTGATATGCTCCAATAATGGGGCGATTCCTTAATCGGGGGGTGGTCGTTCACCTTTCTTTGTCTCGGCCACTGCTGGCGCCGAGAGGTCTGGATCGGCTTTCAATTGCTAATTTGTAGCAATTGTTCCAGGGGATAGCCGATTAAACTGCAGATGGCTGGGCTGATGTGCTGCTAATGGTTGCAGGTATCGGTCTGGGCCGACTTCCCCAGAGCCGAATACACCGTTCTGTCTGCAGCTGTCCGTTTGGGTCCTGTTGGCTGATTTTCCCATCAGTCTTTTCAGTTCGCCATTTTTACATCGGGGTTCGGCCAAATTAATCGGGAATCAGCCATTTTAGGTGGCTACACTGGGAAGGATGAAGAAGAGCATCTTCAAAATTTA